>NC_072435.2:84270000-84895000 GCF_028878055.3 Symphalangus syndactylus
AAGATAGGTCTCTCATAGAATAGGCCATGCAAGGCTGCATCTGACTATAATTGATAAACACTGGACAAACAGAATCCTCCTTCAGTAGGTCTCTGTAGTAGATGGTTATCAAATTTTCTTGCCAAAAATAACCTGACTTCTTCATGGGGAATTATCCTTTCACTACTGTATGTCATTTTGGGAAAAACAACACGAGCAAACTCCAACCTCACATCCCACCAACAGGACAGATCTTTGGATTACTGTTTCCATCCCACCTGCAGCCAGTGGGTAGTGATGTGACCTAATCCCAACCTATCAAACACCTACACTAAAACTTTAAACTGTGAGTTGATGAGGCAAGAATATGAGAACAGTCGGGGTGCAGATTACTTCAGCAGCAGACTCTGGTGTGTCAAGGAACACTGCTGTGTTGGTGGCAGAAATGCTGGGGTAGATCTTGACCAGACTGCCCGAGGAGCACGAACTTGGAGGCAGAAGATGCTGCCCACTCTTTTCCCAAGCACAGACCTCCAGCCTCCTGTGAGTGCCCTTCATTCTGTCAAGGAATCCCCAAGTGCTCCCATAGAATCAGCCACCTTTCCTTCCATGTCATAAGCAGTTCGTGCTTCCATGCCAGCAAGTTAGTTTGAAACCCTGGAGATGACTACTCATAATTATTTATGAAAACACAGATTTTCACATAATCACAGTTTAAACTTGAAAAACAGTGGCTTCTTCATTTTTAGCTAAGTGCATTTAACATAATGCTATATTATGCTTCTACGCCCTCTTCTCACATTCCAGGTTGTGCTCAATGTTACAGACCCAGATTGGCTATTAGCTTACCCTGGGACAAGGGTCCCCACAAGAAGGGGAGTTATATTTTTTACTTCCCTGGAGCCCTGTGATTCCTGATACTATGCTGAACAGCGAGGAGACGCTGACAAGGAAGTCAGATCGCTGAGGCAGAGAGGGAATGCCCTGCCAGCCCTTCTTTCTGTACACGGAAATACTGATCAGCTTGGGCAGGAAGTACCAATGAAGATTGAGAAGTCAATGTACAGGGAGCCTGGTTCTCCCTGCTAGCTACTGATCACATTTGGGCAGATAGATTTTTTTAAATTTAAAATATCATTTTGAAAATTAGAAAAGCATACACACACATATGCAACTAAACAGATGTTCATATTCCTCCTCCTCTTCCTTCTACGGTACTCACAGGAAACACATGTCTGTGTTGTCCTAAGTCCAGTTACTAATTAGCACGTTTCAGTAGCACATTTTACTGAGGATAGAGAGGATTTCAAAGGGATTCCTTCCTTTTAAGTTGAGACAGCTGGCGCTAATTACCAAGCAGGAAAAGAATGTGCAAACAGATCATTGAAAAGCCAGCAGTGAAGCAGAAAGCTGAAGGGGTCTTTCGGTCCTATTGTAGAAACCCCTGCCAGTGGTTGGAAGGGATTCCATATTATCTACATCTTCACCTTGCCCCCAGGAAGCAGCTGTCCAGTTTCATCACCCTGCAAGTAGGTGGGAAACACAGTCCAAAAACAAGAATTCAAAGGTCATTTCACAGCATGCGTGTAAATTTCACATACATATGATCAGAGCTCTTGTAGTAAACTATCTCATTCTCAGTCAAAGATGTACAGCAAATAGAAGGTGAGAATGATCTTCTCCTTTTTAAACCAACCCAGGGTATTACAGATTCAAAGTTTATCTTTGTAATTAAGTGTTGCCATGAAATTAGGGCAATCTAGATACCCTAGATGATGCCTACTAAGGAAAAAACAAATCTCGACTCTCATTCAGTGACAATGCTAATGGAAAGAACACTAGATCAGAAATGAAGAGATTCCTGATACATAATAATTATGATACTTTCTGGAAAAAATTAATGAGTTTTTCTGAGCCTGAGAATTTCAACTATAAAATTGGAATAATGGGGCCTACCACATAGAAGTGTAGGTGAAAGTTTTAGATTATTATGGAAGTACAATATATATTTAGTTTAAATATCCAGGTAAAGGTAAAATTTGTGGCATTTTGGAATGTGATTTCCAGCAAAAGCCAACCAAAATAATTCCAGCCCAGTGGAAGTATGTGAACAGCCTATAGAAGGAGTTGATTGTCCTGGGCTCTAAGGCTACCTAGGGAAGATAGAAAGCTTGCAAGATGACTAACTGGATTTTAGGAACTGGCTCCACAATTAAGAAAAGTTATGCCAAAGATGCAGTAGAGTGACTAAAGGTAAAGGTTCTGAAATCACACTGCAGAGTTTCAAATTCTGCTCTACCACTGCCCATATTTTTGTGACCCTAGGCAAGGCACTTGACCCCAACTGTAAAATAAGTCTAACAATAATGATACCAACTCATGGATGGCTTCATTGTGAGGATAAAATAAGATGTAATACATGCACAATGCTTGGCAAATTATAACTTTCATCTCAAAAAGTATCAGCATTATTGTTACAAAGACAATGTTGGTATTATAATTACGGAGCTGAGTAACGAGTTCTTTTACTTCATTATTTTCATTTGAATAATTACTATTAGCTAACATGTATATAGTGCTTACATTGTGCAGCTTTTGCGCATATTGATTCAATTAATTCTCATAAAAATTCTATGGGTATGCTAGTGAATGGCAGAAATCTTACTCTTAATAACTATACAAATTAATGTGGGCCGGTGATTGAGGTTTTGGGAAAGTTTAAAAGTGAACTGTTATACTTGCTACATTGGTAGTTTGTGTAGCTGGATTTGAACAGGAAAATATAATGCATGCTTGCTGAGCTGAATGTTCCCCCTACACACCACGAGGACAAATATATTTAGCTGCCTTGGCATTATGAAGTAGTCATGCCTTGACTTATCCAAAGCACTGTCATTTGTTCTTTTTTCTCCTTCATTATTTCTATCTTCAGGAAACTGAAAAAAAAATCTGAAAAATAAAAGAAGTGCTCCCTCATTCCAAATATTCTACTTTTAAAGACAAAAATAATAACTCAGAATAATGGCAAGATAAATTTGATGAATCAAATACCAATTGAAAACCCACTTAACACCCACATTCAGTGTCTGTGTGAAACGTTCCAAGTTCTATCATTTTTAACAAAGCCCAAAGATTTTTCACTCAGCTCTTTTTATATCAAAGAAAAAGAAATTTCTGAATCACTGTGAGTGCTTTTTATAAAACACCTAATTTTTAGGAACAGTGCCTAGACCCATGCACACATCAAGGAACTCAATAAAGGCTTGTTGATTGCTTAAGTACTGATGAACAGTGTCTGGTTGATATCAGATACCTCCATAAATGGGAGATGTAGCAGTTTTTATGAGTAGGCTCTTTTGAACCGGGGAAGGCATACAGAGAAGATAATTTGTTAGTGGCTGACGATGATGGCTGCAGATTAAATATAAGCCAGTTGTATGAGATCTGTGAAGAAAACAACTTCATGTTTTAGAAGAGATATAGAAAGCCTCAGGAGTGCCACAAAGAGAAATTGTGACAAACAAGATTATCTAAACAATGTCCTGGGTCATTTAAAGAAGAGAAACCCTTTGCACACTGTAAGGTCTTGTCCCAAAACCTGCTCTTTTCCCCTCGCTGACTCTTTGTCACAGATTCCAGTTCTCGTCGTGCCCAACACTTGCGAACCAAGTTACTACATCCTGCATCTGTGCTCCTATTTATGTTTGGCTTCCTCTCCAACTTTTCTTCCATCTCTAATAATTTGTGTGTGACAATTTTCAGACACCTGAGCAAAAATCATGTGCCAGCTCTTGGCATATAGTTCTTCTGCACTCAATAGACCCTTATACACTGAAATACTATATTCCTTTGAAATTAAAATCTTGCAATCTAATTATTCACCGGGTCTTCCACACTTAGAATTTTTTTCTCGTGAAACTGCTTGAGAATAGGATCTATGATTCCCGCATCTTTTCTGTTTCCCAGTGAGCTGCTCTCTGTGCAATATATCACACTTAGTAGTTACTCTAATACTGTGGTTAATTGTCTATAACCCTGCCTTCAGCTTGCCCATGCCATTAAGGTGGCCCTGTGAAAGAGGTGTAATTAGTTTTTGTTATCCCTACAAGAAGTTGCAGAACCATTAGTATTGACTCCATCAAAATCTACAGATAACATCTGTTCATATTCTACAGGCAGGTAGAAAGCTGCATGATCATGGTTAATGCATGAAAGGCCAGTTAACACAGTGGTTACAAGCATGCTTTGAAAGATCCAACAGCCCATCCTCTGCTACTTTATAATTGCTGAGCTATTAACCTTGATGAGCATGCTTTTAAAGGTCCAACAGCCCATCCTCTGCCACTCTATGGTTGGTGAGCTATTAACCTTGTTAACCTGTTCTCTCTTCTAAAGATGAAAATCATAATTGTATCTATCTCACAGAGTTTTTATGTAGATAAAAAGACAATATAGGTAGTGCAGCACCTGGGACAGGGAAAGCCCTCAATAAATACATACTATTAATATCATGATTAAAATAATTAACCAATAACTCAAACACAATTTGAAGATGCAACGGACTAGCTAATGATATACAAGTTATCCAGACTTGAGGTTTTGCTTTTACAGACGCATACATTTATTGAGTATTTAAATTACTTATAATTTATGGTCCTTAATCTTGAAAGCAGTCTGGCATCCAGGTATCACGATAGCTTTATAGTGATTCAGACATTAATTAGAATTGTAGCTTTCCATTTACTAGTTAAATGGCACTGGACAATTTGGCTTATTTCTGGAAGCTTCAATGTCCTTATTCGACACAAGAAAAGAAGGTAATTCCTACTTTGCAAAATGGTGATAATTACATGTATATTCCCTAGCAGTCAATGAATGACAGCTGTCATGATTTTTAGTCCTCTAATCTTCCTAATTATTCCAAGGGACAGACAGATGTATCTTTCAGATGTAACTGAAAGATAAATCTGTAGCAGAAAGCTACACATAGGACACTACATAGAACTCTGCCTCTTCACCTCCCTAGTGGCATTCCTTCAGAATTAAGAAAGGAGTGTATCTTTGGGGACAGACTCACGTGGGAGAATTTGAAGTAGGCAATTTGTGGACTCATGTTCTATAGAGTTGGCAGAATGTGGGTTATCATCACAGGGTGGGTATTGTTGTGCTTCCTGCAATCTTAGAATTGCCACACTGTGGCATGGTATTATTATCCTCTCTACGATGGGCTGATTACGAGGTAAAGCTGCATTGGCTGACCACTCTATCAGGTGTCTGCTCTAATAACTCCAAGCATGATTACTTTTTTAAAAAACAAATAGAGACGTGGAGGAAAAACAAGGAACCACCAACCAGTAAGCACTTCAAACCACACCACAAAAGACCAGATGTTGCTAGACTGTGTTTTATTTGGACAAGTTCTAATTAATCTTCTCTGAGATCAAGTGAAGGATTTAACCAATACTTAGTCACCCAGGGTAATAAAGTTGATGATTATTTAGCAACATGTGGAACTACGGAGAGTTCTTTTTCATTTCTCGAGGGAAGAAGGAGTGAGAAGGCAGAAAGAAGGAATATCAAGCTATACAAAGACCTAACTAAAAATTTAAGTAGTTCAATTTTCTTTTCTCCCTATATAACACAGAGAATTGGAGCCATCCCAGTTCCAATAGTACAAATTGTGTCAAGAACCATGAAAATTTCAGTAGCTATAATTATAACCAGGAAAAACATATAAACATATTTTGAATAGGAGGCTCATATTCTGGTGGTTTAATGAGCAAAAGGCAAACAATAATAATAACAATAACATATTACAGATTGAAATAAGAGCTTTGAGATTTTTTAAACAAGAGAGAAAATCACAAAGGAAATGTACCAATTGCAGAAAGAGATACCAAGAAGAGCTGCCATTTAGACTGAGATATAAAGGCTGGAGAGAAGATAGATGTTTCAGGCTGAGGGAAGAGGGTATGCATGGACCTGAGGGGGCTTAGTGTAAGAAAGGGCCTAAGGGAGGAAATCAATAAAGAAGAATGAGTAATAAGGAAAGTGGCAAGAGGGGTGGAAAAATAGTCAAGGCCAACTCATGCAGTGCCTTTGGGTCATGACTCATACTGTTAGTAGAATAAGGAGCCATTGACCAGCTTTTAGAAGGAGAGAGGCAAGATGTGATTTAGACAATCTTGCATATCAATCAGAAGACAGCTTCTTGAGACAGATTCCTGAGGCTCAAGTCTTCGCTTAACAGCTACATATTAGCTGGGTGACTTTTTGTTTCCTCATCTGCAAAGAACATTTTGCATGATTTTATTTATGTAAAATATCCAGAAAAAGTAAATCCACAGAGAAAGAAAATATACTGATGGTTGCTGGGGTCTGGAAGGAGGGGAGGATGAGAACTAACTGCTTAATAAGTATAGAGTTTCCTTTTGGAGTTAGGAAAATGTTTTGGAACTAGATAGAGGAACAATACTGTGATTAGATTAATGTCATTGGATTGTTCACTTTTAAATGATTAATTTTGGGCTGGATGCAGGGGCTCATGCATATAATTCCAATGCTATGGGAGGTCAAGGTTGACAAATCACTTGAGGCCAGGAGTTCAAGACCAGCCTGGGCAACATAGTGAAATTTTGTCTCTACTAAAATATTGAAAAATTAGCTGGGCATGGTGGCACATGGTTGTAGTCCTAGCTACTTGGGAGGCTGAGTCAAGAGGATTCTTTGAACTGAGGAGTTGGAGGTTACAATAAACTATGATCAAGCCACTGCATTCCAACCTGGGAGAAGAGATAAAGAAATACATACAAAATAAAACGGTCAATTTTATGTAATGTGAATTTCATCTCAATAAAATTCCATAAAAAAGAATGGATCTTAGGTTTTGTCTTGATCAACTGGATGAAAAGTTTCTCAAGTCAGATGAGGACAGAGAGTTCAGTGTTCTGTTTTGAGCATTTAAGTATATGATGTTTATAATTTTTACAAGATGCAAGAAATAAGTTACATATACAAGTTTGGAGCTCAGAGGAGGTATCAGAACTCGAAGCGTAAATTTTAAAACTGTAAAAGTGGATGATATAAGTATCTAAAGGAGATATGTCTAAAGGAGAAAATGTAGGCAAAAGATTTTATTACTATTATTATACTTTAAGTTCTGGGGTACATGCGAAGAACGTGCAGGTTTGTTACATAGGTATACATGTGCCATGGTGGTTTGCTGCACCCATCAATCCATCATCTACATTGGATATTTCTCCTAATGCTATCCCTCCCCTAGCCCCCACCCCCTAATTTTAAAAAGACCTAAGACAAGCTCTGAGAAATGGCAGCATTTAAGACATTGCACCACAAAGACATTGATAAGTAGAAGGAAATTAAGAAAATAACCCTGGAAGCCAAGAGGTAAGCATGTTTCAAGCAGGTAGGGTCCCAACTTTGACAAATATTGCTGAGAAGTCAGATAAGATGAGCAGGGAAGAAGTCCATTGGGTTTGGCAACCTGAAGGTTATTGTAGATTTTAACAAAGAGAATTCCAGTTAGTGAAGATGCAGGAGCACATTGGACTGGGTTGAAAAGTGGAAAGAGGATAAGGAGTAGAGGCAGTTTGTTTGAAGAGCCAGGAATTTGGTGATAAAGGAAAACAAAAAAAATATGGCAGGAAACCGTGTATGGTTATGTTAAAGAAAAGTCTTAAAAGATGGGAAACACTAGAGCATGATTGTACAATAACAGTGAGATGTTACCCCTAAGGGAAAGCAGAAATAATTTTAGGAGCAAAGCCCTTGATAAGCTAAGCAGTAATGGGACCCAGAGCAGAAGTGAAGAAGAAACATCCTTTCTGAGAGGAGGAGGAACACTTCCCACATTGTGAAAGAAGGAGAGTTTGGATGCAGATATACTACACTGGCAGGTTTTGTGGTGGGAAGATGAGTGAGTTCATTTCCAATGACTTCTATTTTCTCAATGAAGTATGAGTCTGGGTCATCTGTAGGAGGAGGATGTGTGGGAGATCTGAGGAAAAAGGAGTTGATATGGTACAGTCATCTCATAGAAATGAAGAAATTTTATAGGATTCCTGAGCAGTGCTGAGTGCCCGCTTGATGTTTCTGAATTCTGAATCAGTCATCTTGGCTTTGTAACTTTCCTCAACAAAGTTTCTGTTTGGGTTTGAGCAAAAAATAGGGAAGAGTTGAGCAACTTAGAATAGCCTTCATGATTCACCCCAGACCTATCATATTCCTCCTCCTGCTCACTGGCTACTGGGCATTGAATAAAGTTTAATGGGCCCGTCTGTTAAATATAGAAGGAGAGAAACATCAACATCAAGATATTTTACGCCTGGATAGCTGTCAGTGGCAACAAAGTCATACAAAAATCCTTGGGCCTCAGCTCACTCAATGTATCCAGTAGGAAGCACTGCCTTGTAGTCACACTTGCACTGATGATTGGTTGCCATGGAAATTTCCATGTTAAAAAGGCCAAAGTCATTTCAGGAACGGAAGTGCAGCCTCACTAATTTAGTGTGATCTATATCCACATTAAAGGATAAACAATAGAATCAGTGAAAAGAAATGCAGTTGTGTTCTTTTCCAAGTATACTTGATCTAACCATATGAGCCTAAATTGTGTCAAAATAAGTTCTAAATAAGAGGGATTGAAATTAATTACCTGGTAAAGAAAACAGAGAAAAGACAAATAAAGAGCTTCATAGAGCCTACTGAAATAACAAAAGGAAAATTAGGATAAGAAGAAAGGATGGATTTTCATGGTGCCAGAAAAAGCTTTCATATGGATTAAGGAGGAAATTGTAGCAACCAACACTCTGGTTATGGGACTCGATGAATCCTCTGTGTTGTCCTCTGAAAGTCCTCCTGTCTTTGTCTTTCCTCACATCATTTAGCCACATGTCCTCCTCTGCTCCTTGCCATCTGGAAACCACTCTGTCTTCTCATCGTGCTTCAGGTGTCAGTTTAAAAAATTCTCCAGGAACATCTTCCCTTATCTCACTCAGTTTTCTTTATGCCCTGCCTTTTATGGAGAGTAATTTCTGAAGACCATTTATTACTATTACCATTAGGTTTTGAGAGGTTATTATCTAATATCTGCCTTTCTGCTCAACACCATATTCCCAGTTCTTGGTTTATACCTTGCACTCAGAGACCAGTATATAACCATGGAAGGAAAAGAAGAGAGGGAAGAAGGGAGACAGAATATAAAAAAGGGAGGAAGAAAAACATGAAGGAAGGAAGGAAGGAAGGAAGGAAGGAAGGAAGGAAGGAAGGAAGGAAGGAAGGAAGGAGGGAAGGAAGGAAGGAAGGTTTCTTAATCTATAAAAGTTTTCTCTTTTCTTTGAATTCACAGAATATTATTTCTGTACCCTGCATGTAATACTTAAATACTGCTCTGATATCTCTCTTGGATTGTGTAATGTGCAAATATTATACACATATTGGCTACTGAGTAATTTGTTAAATGAAAAAGACTCATACCCTCACAAGTAAGAACCTAAGAAGTCCCATATGCTAGAGTGGCATCAAATATCCCCCTCAGATATGATAATAATTTATCATCAATTTTTCAGAGTTTTATCTGAAATAGTCTTGAATGTGTGCCTTTCCATAGAATAATGTCATCCTTAAATGTCCTCATTGGATGTAAAGGTACCAAGAGATTCCTATTTACTTCTTTATCCTTGTTATTCATCACTTATTGATCATTTTTAAAATTTTTTTTATTTCAATAGTTTTGGGGGTATGGGTGGTTTTTGGTTACATAGATTAGTTTTTAAGTGGTGGTTTCTGAGATTTTAGTGTGCCCAGCCAAGCAGTGTACACTGTACCCAACATGTAGGCTTTTACCCCTCACTCCCCTCCCAACCTTCTCCTCAAGTTCCCAAAGTCCATTCATCATCCTTACATTGCATCGTATTTAAACTCTATCGATTTTGAACAACTCATGGTTTTTCAAAGGGCTTTCCTTTCTTTTAACTGCAAGATTTTCTTCTCAGGTCAAAATTCTACTCATTACATTCTTCACATTATCCAGGAAGGCTTCTGGTATTTCCACCACTAGCTCTGTTCTGCACAATTTATGGTATGAGTCCCCAGCTCACTGCAGAACTATGTCTCTTTCATCTTTGTATTTTCAAGGCTTTGTCCATACGTTGAAATCTAGTAGCTACCCCATGAGTGTCTGAAACTCACCTCCTGTTTATTATGAAGCTATAACCATTATGGTTTCATAGACTTCACTCGGTCTTACCAAATATTCTCTCCAATAATTCTCCTGGAGAGAATTGTTGTAATTTATAAGATGGCCACATTGTGAGAGGCATAGTACCTACCAGAAATAGACTTTTACATTAAACCATCCTTTCTTTTTGAACTTACCTTGGTTAAACAAGCCTGTATCAGGTATTTTACAAAATTATTCATTCCCGTAATAATGATATTCAAGCATATCATACCAATTTCATCCACAAAAAGGGTTATCAGCTTCTATCATATAATTAAAAATAGTATTAGGTGAACATTTTATAGATAAGAATGCATGATTTTGGTACAAAGCAAGGTTGACATATTTTATTTCTCATCATTCTTCTCTTTCTTCCTCACCCGTTCCTTTCACCCTGCCATTTTTCTTTCCCTTATTCTTCTCCATTTCTCCTGCATTTCCAACTGCCAGTAACATATAAATCCACTTAAAGCAATCATGGGTATTAGTTTTGCTGACACCTTTTCTAACATGCGGATTTAGGCAGCAGAAAGTATAGATATCAAATGTGGGCT
The DNA here is from genome assembly GCF_028878055.3 of Symphalangus syndactylus. Taxonomy (NCBI): domain Eukaryota; kingdom Metazoa; phylum Chordata; class Mammalia; order Primates; family Hylobatidae; genus Symphalangus; species Symphalangus syndactylus. The sequence goes on from NC_072435.2 coordinate 84,280,774, forward strand.
TGTGTTCCCTGGTTCTAAATTACACCAAATCAGAAAAGAATTGCATGTATAAAACTGAGGGGAAACTTTATTGTCTTTTTAACTGGCAAATTAAAATTGTGTATATTTATGGCATACAGCGTCATGTTTTGATATATTGTATACACTGTGGAATGGCTAAATCAAGCAAACTTTAGGTTTTAATAACCCCTGTGTCATCTTTAGTGCCAAATGCAAAAGAAAGAGTCAAGAAAAGGAGAAGGGAAAAGATAACACCAAGAGGATTTTCTGCTGGGACATTAAAAGTAGCATGAAGAAAGAGTAAATTACATTTCACTTGACAGTGACAAACCCACTAAGAAGATGAGGTAAAGGCAAGAAAGAGCCATGGCAATGCCGAATGAAGATCTAGTAAAAGGGCAGGGTGCCCTTCATCTTTTTGGATGGTGCAGTCTGAGCCATTCCTGCAGAGAGCCATCCTCAAGAAAGCTGTCTGTGACTCAGTGACCCAGCCAGCAATGATGTGTGGGCAAAGCAAACAATTACAGTAAAGAAAATGACTACCCAGAATGTGGTAGTGACAGCAGCACTTACTGGCACCTGTAGTCAGAAAAACTCATTCATTCACCTTTTCAAGTGTTGTTTATGAGGCACCTACTCTACACAAATCATAGGCCCTAAATAGCCATTCTCTTCCAGATTCTCATAACCTCATATTTTGAGTGCTCCTAAATGGTCTCCTTGTCTCCAGGCTTGCTCTCTGTTCTAGTCTGTCCTACACACAAGGGCCAGGAAATTCTCCCTCCTACACAAGAGTGGTTATAAGCACAGACTCTGGAATTAGACTTCCTGGATTCAAATCCTGGCTCCACAGTATATTAGCCCTATGATCTTAGGCAAGTTACCTAAGCTACCCAAGTTAACAAGTTACCATCTGAGCCCCAGTGTATCAGTCAGCTCAGTTTATGTGGCAGAAACAAAAGTCCCCCACATCTTCAAAGTTTAAAAATAAAGCTTTGTTTCTGGCTCATGTTTATGTCCTTTATGGGTCTGAGCCAATGCTTTGCAACCTCCTCATTTTACAACCAAAGTTAAAGTTGCAGCCCTTCTCTGGATCATGCAAGGCAGTAGCAGAGGGAAACAGTGCAGCTCCATTAAAGCTTTTGCTTAGAAATGTCACATCACACTTTCATTCACATTTCATTTGTGAAAACAAAGAGGCAGGACTGGGAGGGAGGGGCAGAAAGAATGTTGACAATATAATCAACTGCATCCAGATTCCTCATCTGGAAAATAACTTCCTTACACTTTCCTCCCCGATGCCATACAAACTCCCCTATCAAATACAAGTGTTCAGTCCAACAAACCAAAATATAATTTGCCTTATTCTGCTCAATAACTAAGTTAAACATTTCATATATAAATTGGCTCAATGAATATAGAGTTATAGACCTATGAAGGCAAAACAGAGCTTTCTACAAAAAAGTTCTACTTGTAAAATTGAACTAAGACATCCAGCCCTCATTGTTACACTGACATAAACAAGTTACCTACAACACAGGAATGATGTGGAGAAAACATGACTTAAGAGCATTCATATTCTCAATGGATATATCCACACATCTTCACAAATCCTCACATTTCCAAATACCTTTATAGCCTATTATCTATTCCATAAAATACAGCAAAGTAGGATGTCATCAAAGCAACTCCATTTGTAAAGATGATGAATAAAAAAGAGCAGTGCCACATAGAAGAATGACAGTCAGCCAGGACATCAATCTGGCTAGACTAACTATTGTAACACACAACCCTAAATCTCAGTGATTTAATGCAATAAATTTTTATTTATTGATCTCATCCTAATTCAGTGTGCGTTAATAGTGGCAGGAGGGTGGGGCTAGAAGTTCTGCTCCACATACTCATTCAGGAGCCCAGCCTTCTTCTATCTTGCCATCCCACCCTCCTCTATGTTCTTGGAGTCCTCCCCTTACAGGTGTGAGATAGGGAAAGAAAGTAGAGGACAGCATTTAGGAGAGTTTTATCACCTAAGCCTGGAAAAGCTATATATCACTTTCATCATATTTATTGACCACAACTCAGATACAAGCCTGTAACTGACTACAAAGAAGGCTGGGAAATATAGTCTAGTTATGTGTCAAAAGGAAAGCAGTTTGGGAAACAACTAGTCAATCTGTACCACAGTGACACAGTCTCACTTTCTAGCTAGGTGACTTGATCCACTACACAGCCTCAAGGCCAGGGATTCAAATATGTGAATTTACAAAATCACAAATTACAACATATTCTGTACATTTGGCCTTATTGCCATGTACCTTTGGGAATGACAAATATCTGTTTGTTTGTTTTGCTATTATAAAGTATTGGTTCTGATACGAATTGCTAAATCATTCTGTGAAAACGGGAGTCTGATCTCTGGAATGTGCTACTTAGGCTGATCACTGAATTAAGCTAATAGGTAAAAGAGAATAGCCATTCAAATGCTAAACACACATGGCATAACACACAGACACAAAGCGCCATTATTCTGTGTTTTGTGCAAACACACAAACTCCTCCCACCAAGGTTGACATAATGAAGAAGAAAAGAAGAGAAAGGATATGCACACAAGGAATTGAACCAAATCAAATGTTTTTGGATATGCTTGACTACCTGCCTTGATAAGGAATAAAATGAATTCACAAGATTTGCCTGCCCTCATAGTCAATAATTGTTAGAAAATTGCCAGGCCCAAGATGGATGACATCATGCAGGGCAAATGAAGATCATTTCTTTCTACATTGATTGGTGCTTGGGTTTTGTTTATACCTCAGCTGCCTGGGCCTTGTTGTAAGTAACCAGATATTGTAGGTTTAAAACAAGCTTTCCATTTGCATCACTGGGCAATGAGTGCAGCCAACAGGAAGCCCAGTGATTCAGATAACTAGTTTTAATTGAAATCAATACCAATGCAAGCAAAGCTGACTGGAATGGGAGCACTATGCTCTGATGGAATCATTTCATGGTCTCTGCCAATGACAACCATTATCAGGAATGAACTGTAACTTCTATAGTGACTCATAACACTTTCCAGGAGGAAAAATAAAAGAGTCTCTAGACTAGTAAAAGTTTTCAATTAGGAAAAAAAAAAGTTACCTCTTTAGGTCTCTGTTACATTTCAGTTATAGACTCCTGTTCAATTCCAGTTTGAGATTCCATTAAATGAAAAATGGCAATTAGCTATGCTACTTCCTCTTCTGCCAACCCTTCTCCAACCTTTCCCTTCCACTCTAATCACAGATTAGGTCTGGTGAAGAAAGAGAATAATTTTTATAATTAACATGTATCAGGCATGTTCTAGGTGTAGAATTATGTTCTAGTCCAGCAGTCAGCAAAATCAGCAAACTCTGTCTACAAAAGGGCCAAATAGTAAATATTTTAGGCTTTGTGGGCCATACAGTCTTGACTGTGACTACTCAGTTCCACTGATGTAACCAAATGCAGACATAGACAATACATTATGAATGGGCATCTCTGTGTCCTAAAAAAACTTTATTTACAAAACAAACAGCAGGCAGGATTTGGCTTGTAAAACCCTGTTCTTGGCTTTACAGGTGTTATCATTTAATCTTCACTGAGGAGGGTATTCTTATTCTGATTTTTCATATGAGGTGAATTGATAACCCCAAGACTTCTCTTCTGGTAATGAGTGAAGCCATGTCTATCATCAAAGACATGTCTCACACCAAAGCAGACTATAGTTTACCCATTTTGCCACTCTACTGCCTGGCTGAAGAAGGAGCAAGGAAGCCTGGGAAACAGCAAAAGCTTCAGTGCTGAGCCTGATTATTTACAAATACAACTACTAGTTTAAAGAGTGTCTAACTCTTCCCTCTTGGTGATCCAGTGTTGACTTGACCAAATTTTTCATGATGCAAAGTACGTACAGAGTCAGCTGCCACCTAAAAAAGCATTGGGAGCGTGTAAACTCCTAAAATAAGTTTGCTTTCCATGACCCCTGGAGCTTCTAATCCACATAAGAGGTCAAAAATTGTGCCACGTTTGAAGAGTGCTTAAGAATTAATTTAGTATTTCACAAAGACCATGCATATAATATCCCTGTGTTTAATGCCCACCACAAGGACAGGAAATGAATGTGTCTATATTCCTGAAGAGCCTTGCACTGCACCTAACACATAAGAAATTCTCCAAAAATATTTGTGCCATGCCTTCATGGAATATCAGTGTAACCAAAGTGAGATACTATCTCTGTTCTTCACGAGCTGACACTCTACCAGAAAAGAAAATGTATATATACAAATATTGTAGTCTGCCCTTCATTATTGCTTATAATCATCAAAAGAGAACTAAAAGTGCTATAGTTGTTCAGATGAGAAAAGAGAGTTTAATTACAGTCACATCTTCATAGAAGATGCAGCATCAAAACTGGCTCTTAGAACATGAGTAGGATTAGGTAGATGGAGATGTTGGAGGAAGGGCATCTCAGGCAAAGGAGACATGATAAGCAAATACAGGGATATGGGAAAAGATGGGGCATCTTCATAGCATAGACACTGCTTGGTTTGACTGAGCATTGGGCAAGAGAGTAGGGGTAATGAAAGGCAACGCTAGAAAAGGAGTTTGGAGAAAGCACGCCTTAAATTATCGTAGAAAGATTGTGAGATAAAAACTAATGAAAGAAAATGTATTTTCAAACAAAATATTTCAAAGTTTTCCATTTTCTCCAAAACACAGAATTATTTTCCTAATATATAAGAAAGTTGACAGGAAAAAAAGATCCTGAATTGTAATACAGCAGAAAAATTATAGTCATAAGGTAGAGGAGATTATATCATACACAATCATCTATAAAGTTATTAAATTTGTTATTTTTTAGTTGTGTGGATTTATATCTATTCTAACTTCACATCATGTCTCAGGAAGTATCATCACCTCATGAGGTAAAAACCAAACCTAATTTTTCTCACCATTGTATTCCTAGAGCCTAGCAAAGTGTCTGATATATGGAAGATACTCAATAAATGTATAAAGAAGAAATGAGTGAAGTAGTATTGTTCTTCATGTTCATTAAAATGACCATCTTATCTGCTTATTTCTTGGTTTGGGTAAGTATATGTCAGCTATTTGAAATCCAACTAGGAAAATGACAAGTAAATTTTTAGTAGAAGACACAATGATATAATAAACATTAGTTAGCTTAAGATTCTTACCCTGATTTTCGAGTTCATTCATAAAAGAATCAAATAAACCTGGGTTTTTATTTTAAAATCAGAACCATTAGAATTTAGCCATATTTGAGAGGTCCATATAGTTATTTCTGATGGTTACAAATAACTTAATACCGAAGGAATCATATACTTAAATCGAAATAATAATGATCGGCCTCCTAATTATTCCTCCCCTTCACCACCATCCCCTATTCCTGTCTGACCTACTCTGCTCCAGGGTTATCTCTCTGAAGTTCTAGTATGATCACGTTTTAGCATTTTGAAAGCCCAGATTAACAGTTCATTTAAAATTTAAATATTTGCAAAACCTTACTAGTAATATCCTAGTAAGCATAATACAGCAATATATAAGGTAAATTTTGGCCTGCAGTTGGGAGGTTTTCATGAGAATTCCTATGTTTGTCTGGATTAGTCTTTGGGGTCTGGCTAGAGGGAAAGCATTCCCTGCATTTCCTAATCGCTGAAGCTAAAGCAGGATTTCCTTGCCAAGTAGGCAAAGTACAATCTTTAGAGACACCCTTGCCTCAGAGCAAGATGATGAAACCCCCAGATGGTGGTTTGCTATTTTCATATGGCATAGAAAAGTGTACAGTGTTAATAGATACTGAAATTGAAGCATGAGAATGGTCCAGAGTGGTGCAACTTCTGCAATAAATGCAGTGTTTCCATTTTTTTTCTTTTTTCTTTTTGTCATTAGCTACAACTGTTTACTTAAGAAAACATTTATGGTTGATAGTGATTATGGTGGTGATGGAATTCATCCCATTGCAATGCAAACATTCAGCTAGCTCCTGAGGTTATTATAGTGGTTCTGTTTGAGCAGCATGGCTTCCAAAGTGGAGGTGGAAATTAAATGGCATTTACATAGCAGAGCTGTACGGATAATTAGTAATTCGACACACAGCCATTCAGGACAAGGCCAACATGAGGAGTCATATAAGCATCATATGATAACCATTTAATGGGCTGTGTGAAATGAGTGGGTGGTCTAGGCTCAGCCCCGACCAGGTACTGGTTCCCACACTTCCAGACTCAGGAAAAGGTCTAAAGTTCAAATGCATGCAAAGAGTCATGCATACAACTCTTGCTGGGTAGAGTTAGCTATGAAAGCTCCCATTAGGCCTGAGGCCAGAGCTCCTTCTGGATAAATAAAGTCATTCAATGAAGCTGCAAATGTGTGACATTTTAAGTGCACTGACCTAACTAAATTATACCAGTTAGTAAAAATTTTCAACTTGAATAGATTTTCCATTCCTTTGCCATAATATTGTGAAAGGGACTGGGCAGAGTCATGCTAATCCTGGGGAAAATTAGGTGTTTGGATACAGGAAGAGTAGAAAGGCCTCATGTTGAAGCCTTAATAACAGGAAAAATAAAAAGTGGCCTTCCATTCATGAGAAATGCTTCAAGTGGCCTCACACCAGGGGAATGCGCCAGTCTACTGGGTGGAGCTCAGACATCTCTAGTTACGAAATTTTCATCCCTCCCTTATCCCCACTGGATTTGTGAGAGTGTCCATCTTCAGTAGTAGCAACCCTTTCTGTGAATACAGATCACTCTTCCATGTTCAGGGCAAACAAGCAGAGAAGAGCAAAAAAAATATGTCATATTATGCTAAGATTTGCTAATAGCATATTTTAACACTGATGAATTGTAGATGTTCAATTCAACAGACAGTTGTCACAGGCATATTGTGTACTGCTCTGGAGACCACTAACCTTACATCCCAGGCCCCATCTAAAGAGAGTACAAGCATAGGTCAACATGTAGATATACTTTAAAATCTTTAGGGCAGGGGTCAGCAAAGTTTTCTTATAAAAGGCCAAATAGTAAAAACTGCTGCCTTCATGGGTCATGTTAGTGTCTACTCACAATTACTCAATTCTGACACTGTCATGCAAAAACAGCCATGGATAATACATCAATGAAGGAGTGTGGCTATCTTCCCATCAAACTTTATTTTAAAAGCAGGCAGCAGGCCTACAGGCTGTAATTTGCTGACTCCTGTCCTAGAACATATAAAGTCACCCAAAATGCAAAGTGAGAGAAAACAGAAGGAAAAGCCAGGGTTTACTATCTTCTTCAAACTATGATCTGATTTCTCTCAGTCATGGCTATGGTGACATGAATTAATCCCCCTAGCCAGATGCAGAAGTAACTTCACTGTCAAAGTATTTTATTAATTCATGATTTATGCTTCATCTACTTTCAGCGAAGTAGCTGTCACTGAGAATACACTTGTGAAGTCTTGCCTACTTGCTGTGATGGAAGAGACTTCCCCAACCAAGGCAATTCTAAATAGAATTATATGTTACCAATTATAAATTATTTGAAAAGACAAGTTGTCTTTCTCTACTCTTAGTTAAGATGGGCTATACCAAGTTTGAACAAACAAAACTAGCAAGGAAAGAGGGCTCCTTACAAAACGTCCAAAGCAGATCACAGACCAGTAGAAAAGAACTTTTGGGGGACAGAGTATGAGCTAAATTTGGAGTTGGTGTCAAATCATAGCACTATTGATCATTAAAGGAGAGAGAATGGAAGAAAAAAACATTGACATTTTCTGAGCAATTACTGTTGCCAAGCATGGTATTAAATACTTTAAAATGAGTTATCATGGCTGGGTGCCATGGCTCACATCTATAATCCCAGCACTTTGGGAGGCCGAAGTGGGCGGATTGCTTGAGCTCTGGAGTTCACGACCATCTTGGGCAACATGACAAAACCCTGTCTCTACAAAAAATACAAAAATTAGCCAGGCATGGTGGTGCACGCCTGTAGTCACAGCTACTGGGGAGGTTGAGGTGGGAGGATCACTTGAGCCCAGGAGGTGGAGGTTGCAGTGAGCCAAGCCAAGATCTTGCCACTGCATTCCAGCCTAGGCAACAGAGAGAGACCCTGTCTCAAAACAAACAAAACAAAACAAAACAACAAAAATATATATACACATATATATAATAAGTTATCAATTTAATCTTTCCCTTTTTATTTCCTGTAGATATTTATTCTTTTTTAAATACATTTTTTGCATATATTTGAAGTTTACAACATAATATTATGAGATACATATAGATAATAAAATGGTTACTATAGTGAAACTGATTAACATAGCTATCATTGCACATAGTTACTTTATTTTTTGTAGCAAGAGGAGCTAAAATCCCCTTAAAACCCCCAGTACAATACAATTCTATTAACTACAGTCATCATGTTGTACATTAGATCTCTAGACTTGTTCATCCCACATATCTGCTACTTTCTATCTTTTGACCTGCATCTCCTCATTACCTCTCTCCCCTTCTGGTTCTTAATATCTGCTGTATTGTTTTTTATCTCACTACTCTGTACATCTGACTATTTTTTTAATATTCCATACAAATATTGCATATTTTTTGTATATGCATAAATATTGCATGTTGCATAAGTAAGCTCATGCAATATTTTTTCTTTCCGTGTCTTGCTTCTTTCACTTAACATAATATTGTCCATGTTCATCCATGTTGTGGAAAATGGCAGGCTCTCCTTTTATAAGGCTGAATAACATTCCATTGTATTTATACATTACCATATTTTCTTAATCCATTTGTCTCTCAAGAGACATAAAGGTTGTTTCTATATTTTGGCTATTATGAATAACACTGCAAAAAACATAAGAGTACAGATGTCTTTACAAGGTGGTGATTTTATATCCTTTGGGTAAACGCCCAGAAGATGGATTGCTGGGTCTTATGGTGGTTCAGGATTTCCTTTTCTCCACACCCTCACCAACATTTGTTACTTCTTGTCTTTTTGATAATAGCTATCCTAATGGTTGTCAGGTGATATTTCATAGTGCTATTCATGTGCATTTCCTTGATGATTGGTGATGCTTAACACATTTTCATACATCTGTTGGCCGTTTTTATGTCTTCTTAGAAAAAATGTCTGTTCAGGTATTTGTCCATTTTCAAACCTGGTTATTTGTTTTTCTGCTATTGACTTGTAAGAGTTCCTTATAAATTTTGGATATTAACCCCTTACCAGATATGTGGTTTGCAAATATTTTTTCCCAGTCCATAGGCTGCCTTTTCATTTTGTTGATTGTTTCCTTTACTGTACAGAAGCTTTTCAGTTTTATGTACTCCTAATTATTTATTCTTGCCTTTGTAGCCTGAGGTTTTGGTATTATGTCCCAAAAATCATTGCCAAGGTTAATATCAAGGAGCTTTTCCCCTATGTTCTATTCTAGGAGTTGTATTACTTCAGGTTTTATGCCATTTAGTATTTTCAATCTTCTGGGAGGTATATTTAGCCATATATTACAGAAAAGAAAATGAAAACATCCTTAATTTGCACAACTAGTAACTCCAGGAATTGGGATTTGAACCCAGCTATATCTATTTCCGAAGTGTGTGGCTTTCTGGTAACACTCTTAAGCACAAAACAACAAGATTTTGCCCACCTCAAGTCAATAATTCTTACTTCATCTTAATTCCGTTTACCTATGTGACATGCTTTCATTCTCTGCTTATTGTTAAATCAAATTATTATTAATACATTCTTTAAAAAAATGCCTAATTCTATTATTGGTATATAGTTATTTATGTTTGAGATTACTGGGCCAGCAGAAATCGAATAATAGGCCACATGTCAAAAACTATATCCCCTCTTCCTTCTCATTTAGTTCACTGGAGCTGGCTTCCTAATATTCCATAACTTTTATGCATTTAGCTACAAATCAGGCTTGATAGTATACATATAAGAAGAGCTAACATTTATTGGGTACCAAATATGTCACAGTCACATCATTTCATATCCTTTTGATCATCCTATGAGGTGGGTACTATCATATCTCCATTTTATGAAAAATGTCTCTTATTAAGAGAATAATTTGCTCTGGGTCACTCAACTAGTAAGTAGCTGAACTGGGATTCAAACTCAGATCTTTTCTTAAATTATTTATAAATTCAGGCCTTACAGAAAAATCACAGGGATACCTTTTCTGCTTATCCATGTATGATAAGACCCTGAAGAAGATAAGTACCTTCTTTCCTATAGCCAGCTAAACATACCTTTGAGCCCCAGAAAAGGAGTCTAAGAAGAATAAGCAGTTCTCTCACTCCAGCCTACTTACTCTTCCTCTTATCTCAATAGTCCCTACAGAAATTGGGAGTCAAAAGTAGAGGGAAAAAAAAAAGGTGAGGAGGCAGAGGACAGACATTTTTCAAGGAGAAACAGGAACGGCTTAATAAAGTCCATTCAAAAATTATCTTTGGAAAATATATATTTATATATATGCCTTGGTCCAAGAGCAATTACAACTAAAATTCAAATACTGTCCTTGCCAGAATCTTTTACTGATGTAAGGGTAGAATTTGTGCCAAATATGAAAGAAAGTCAACAAGTTCTTTCCTTCTTTTTTATTTCCCAGCAGCCAGCTACTTACAGCACCCCCTGATGAGTTTTTCAATCGCAAACTTAGGAATCCATGACTTTTTACTGAATTTCAGAAAGCCCCACATGCTATGTGCATTCTCCTAAGGCTATAAGTCAAATAACAAGCTATGCATTTTATTTCCAAGTAGGAACAATCTGTTTTCTCTGACAGTGTCACACATACATTGTTCTTTTAAATCTCTTCGCCTATATGAAATCAAGATATGATTCTTAAACAACAAAGACTGTAATTGTATTAGCAACACAATGAGTCACCCTATCACTTACACCCTGAATAAATGTGAGGAGCATCTGTTGAAATGGAATCCGTGGGCTCCCTTTAATGGGCCAAATGTCTCCAAGGACAGAGTAGTGAGAGGAAGCAATCCAGCTGCTCAGACTGCGAATCTTTAGTCCTTGAAAGAAAAATCAGGAAAGCATCATGAAAAAAGTAAATGTGCACGCTTTACCTTAGGAAAAGATTAACAAAGCTTAGTTAGAACACTGATCATTTGACTGCCTGCATTTCTATTTATTTCTCACAGGAGGTCTGGCAACAGTGAATTTTTCTCCCTGGTGTGCTCTTCAAATTATGATTTTCAAACTTTTTCAAGGCCACTTTAAGGAGGCAAAAGATCATCTACCTGCCCTACCTACTTCCATTGCTACTGCAAAAAAGAAAACAAACAAAAATAGCAACAACAAAAGACACAACCTCATGAAATGAATGGAAAGAAGGGTGTTGTTGCTAATAAGGCACCAATGAAAGAGGTGAGCAAAATGGTTCTTTAGTGTCAAGAACAAAAATATAGCATGAAAATTATTGTATGAAGTAGGAGGTGGGGGCATCTCAGCAATCTAAAACTACTCAAAGCATATCTGAATGGCCTTGGGTGACTTGCAAATGCCCTTGGACCAGGGCAAGGCTATTTTGTAAGAGGAAATAAAACTTTTCTCATGAGAGAACGTTGCCCTTGTGGTTGGGGGAAAGGGTGCTGTGGAAAGGGAAAAAGTTCAAGTTCTAGAGTTGAAAGGGAGTTTATACAGTAGTTGTTCCAAGTCCCACAGGGTTGGTCGCTCGTTGTTGTCATTCTCACTGCTCCCCAGACTCACTGATGTAGGGCAAGAGGAGCACAACGTAGAATTTTGAAAAGACTCTGACATTGCTCGCTTCAGCTCTCTCACATTTGTCTTGGGGAGAAGGGAACCTCAAAGCTCAAATGACACATCAGAAAAGCTGTGCCTCATCTTCTTTCTCTAAGAGGATTTGGGTTTAGTTTCTTTGTCCATTCTGCCAAAGGCAGTAAAGAAAAGAAAGATCACAACCTTGCTGAGGGAAGGAAATGGCAGGGCTGGCACTGAGGATGGCAGAATAGCTCTGGCCAAGGTCATGGCAATTGATGAACATGCCCAGAGGTGCATACTTTGGGGCTGGCAACAGAAAAAATGCCAGGCAAGCTGAGCAGCATGGAGCAGTGATAGACAACAAGAGGAAGCAAGGGAGTAAGGCCAACTCTGAGGAGTGTATGCAGCAGATGAAATCTGAAGCACCTCACTGCCTTTGCTGTGAGTAAAGATAGAATGAAAAAGTATGTAATGGATCCCTTAGGTATTGTGCTGTTAAAATTAGTCACTGACAGACTAAGAAGTTCTGGGAAGTTTTGTGAACAGGAGGAAGGTCATTATCATCAGCATCATAATATACATTCACTGGGCATTTCCTATGGCCCAGGATTGTGCTAGCCCTTTGCATGCATTATCTCTTTCGTCCCCACAACGCTTCTATATGGTAGATATTGTACTTCCCTACATTGGTATGGCTTTTTTTTTACAAAAGATGAGGAAAGGGAACTCCTTGGAAGGTTGAGAATCTTGCCCAAAATTACACAGCTGACACTTGGCAGAGTGAGGACTGTTTCTCAGGTCTGTCTCACTCCAAAGGTGGACTCTTTATTTTTTATTTTTATTTTATTTATTTATTTATTTATTTATTTATTTATTTATTTATTTATTTTGAAACGGAGTCTTGCTCTGTGACCAGGCTCGAGTGCAGTGGCACGATCTCAGCTCACTGCAACCTCCACCTCCTGGGTTCAAGCAATTCCCCTGCTTCAGCCTCCTGAGTAGCTGGGACTACAGGTGCGTGCCACCATGCCTGGCTAATTTTTTGTATTTTAGTAGAGATGGGGTTTCACCATGTTGGCCAGGATGGTCCCGATCCCCTGACCTCATGATCCGCCTGCCTCAGCCTCCCAAAGCGCTGGGATTACAGGCATGAGTGAACGCACCTGGCCAGGTGGACTCTTTAAACAATGCTAAAGCACTCTCAGCAGTCCTGCCTTGGTTTTCTGCTTAAGGTTTGCATTTATAATAGTCATATTCACTTATCAACTCATTAATGCAGTGAAGACTTATAAGGAACTACTATGTGCCAGTCCCAATGCTCAGCAATGGGGAAACATTTACAGACAAAAATTAGCAGGATCCCAGCCCTTTTAGAGCTTTCAGCATAGTGAAGGTAATAGGCATAACCAAATGATTGTACAAATAAATGTGAAATGAAAAATCTGACAAATACTATGCAGGATTTGAAAGCAGATAACAGTGGGAGCCATTTGCTAAGTCTGAAGGTTCCCTACAAAAGAGACCAGTGAGTTGACAATAGAGAATGAGTAGAAAATAACTAGGGAAAGGGTGGTGTTGAGAGCCGTATTTCATCGTGTAGTAAAGCCCTGTGGTGGGGAAGAGGGAACAGGACATATTGGAGGAAATAATTAAAAGATTAAGGGTTTTTACTGAGGCTACAGAGAGAAAAAGATAAAAGGTCTCTGGAGGATTTAAAAAAATAGTAAAGTCCTAAAAAAGAAAAAAAGCAGAGTCTCACATATGTTTAAATGTTGAGAGGAAGGACTCAGTAATAATAAGAGCCAACATATATGTTGTTGGTCATACATTCCTTATACAAATATATGTATATGTTTTACATATATTTATTCATTTAATCTTCCTTATAAACCTTTGAAAAATGGGTATTCTTACTATCCTCATTTTATAGATAAGGAAATAGAAGCACAGAGTTTAAGTAACTTGCCCAGCTAGTAAGTGTCAGAGCTCCAGGATCATTTATCTTAACCAATATGGAAGGGGATAAATATATTAGAGAAAGTATAATCGATAGGTGGAGGTAGTAGTGCTTCAGTCTCAGACTACATTAGAATCAGTAAGTGTGCTCATGAACATTCAGATTCCCATACACTACCTACCTTCCGGGTTTCTGAATTAATAGATCTAGCCTTTTTCAACACCAAGTCCAGGTGATTCTGATGCAGGTGCTCCAGGGGCAAAGCATGAGTGCAGATGTAGAGAGATTGCTATTTTTCCTAGAGGAGGTTGGGAGATTTCCTTCTAATGGCTTCTATTTGTTCTCAGAAATATAATATAGCAAACATGAATACTACAAGACAAACTTGAGTGTCATTTCAAAGACTCTCACCAACTACAAAAGGATTGAGAACAACCCATCCCTGACCTTGAGAATTACAGTCCTGGTAGACTGCTGCATTTCATGCCTACTCTTGCACCAAGAGGAGCTAAAGAAGGCTTTATGTCTGTTCCTCCAAAATTTGCAGGAAGGAGTATATATCCTACAAGAGTGACAGGAAGGCCAGGTGATTGAGGAAAGACTAGATAAAGTATAGAGATAAACTAAGTCAGCCAAGGGCACAGTAGGCTAGAAGCCCTATAAGAAGAACCCAGTAAGATCCAGAAGAGGAAAAGATATATTTATGGCTGAAAGGGAAGTACATGAGAGACTTGGTTTATTTACAGTGTCCTTGTGTTTGCAATGGGCATTGTTTAAAACTTCTTTTATCCCAGAATTATTTCCCAGAACTTCCTACTAGGTCTCCCAGAACACCGAGATTTACATCTGAAAAGCCAGTGCACAACGGGGAACATCTGTGGTCTTCAACTTACACAGCTAATGGCCTTTCCCCGACTCTTACATCACCAGGGACCACAAGCCAACACATGCTGTAAGGATGTAACCAGCTGTAGGGAAAACATTCATTATCAGAGAGAATTGCCCAACTCCTAAATACTTGGCTATGCAGGAAAAATAAAATTCTACTTAATGCAACTATCAAAAGTTGACTTTTTGAAAGGCTTTCATGGGTCATTCTCATTGCCTATTTCAGTCACCCTTAAGTTGCAAATCTACAACTGGAGTCTGTGATGTTCAGGCAACTCTCAACTATCTGTACATCCAGCAATTTATAATCCACATATAACCCAAATGCTGCATTTAGCTAGTAATCTCCACTGCCTCCTCCTCATCATCTGTAAATAACTTCCCTGGCACCTTTTACTAGAGGAAGATGCTTTTCTTGAGCTTAACTTTGTCTCCCTTCAGCCTTCTACTGTGAACTGAAACAGTCAATGTTCAAGTATAAAGTAGTACCCCACGAAAGTGAGCTAGGTACAAAATGTGGCATCCCTACCCCCACCTCCTCCTGAGTTTGTGGGAAGAGGGTGTAGTACACTTACTAGGTTGAACTATAAGCAGAACTTCCCTAGGTAGCCAGAGGAAAATGTCCATGAACTCAAGCCAAGCCAAAGCTGCCATTCCCAGCCTTGTGGGCAGCCAGCCCACCCTTTCGGAAGTGCCTCAGACAGTGCTTTGTTATGTTTCTCCAGTGAGGAAGCTTCCTGTAGGTCACGGTGTCTCCTGCTTTGCAACCATGAGAATAGCTGGAGCTCAGTCATCTGTCCCCCTCATCCTGTCAGAAGGAAGGGTCAGAGAATTCCCATTTAAACAACCTTAGCAGAGTTGATGGAAAAAACATGAGAAGAAGGAAAACTACTAAGAGTCCAAATGGTTGTGGAAAATTATTTATACACACACACACATACACACACACACACACACATACATGCATCACAGTCTATATGTGTATACACACCTATAATGTATATATATATATATTTATAATACAGATAAATAATAATATGCCTAATAGATTATAAGTATATACATATATAAACATACACATATATGTATATATATACATGTAGATATGTGTACATATGTATGTATTTCATATATATTTATTGTGTATTTATAAATATATACAATATTGCCCTATCTTCCTCTCCACACATATTGGCTCGGATTTCACAGTGCTTCCAAGCATAACCAAAAGACTCAAAAGAATGAAAATTAAAAACACAATGCCAGTTTCCAGCAGGATGGGTGGTAGTTGTCAAAACTTGATGTTCAAAGCCAGGATTAAAGGCTGATCTAGCCCACGGTAGACAGGTGCCTGAGGAAAAGAAGGATTTGGCAACTGCTTCCAATATCCTTCCGTCTCCAAACATACAAATTCAACAACCCACATTGTTCCCTTATTCTTTGTCCAAATGAGAAGAAATGCTTCTGCAAAGACATTTGTTTTAGCTTCCAAATGGTCTCGGAACACCCTGAACATCCTAGAATCTGCCTGCTGGGTGGAAGCAGGGTGGGAAAAGACATGTTGAGGACCACTTGGGTGGCAGGCTGTTCCTTCCATGCCCAAGCCATCCGTACTTTGAAGTTTGGAAAACTTCCTGCATGGCACACTGATTTCCATACACTCTGATTCTTCAAGACTTTAAGTGATATGATAAGATAAACTTCCCCCGAAGGAACAAGGACAGCTGAGGAAGAAGTTATAAATGTTCCCAAAAAATCCCCTAATAATCAGAGCAGTCCATAGCAAAGTACTGTAGGCCTGTTGTTGAAAAGAGAAAACTCTGCCTTCTTTATGATAATCACTTTACTAATGGAAGTGTGTTTGTGAAGTGCAAATCTCCTTAGATGACTGAAAAGTTTCTTTTTTCTAAACTGCAGAATGAGATTGCCTGTCCCAAAGCAAACATGACAGGTACATGTGATCTTTCTTCCAGCTGTTTTGGTTATTTTCTTTTAACATTTTTTTGAGACAGAGTTCACTCTTGTCACCCAGGCTGGAGTGCAATGGCGCGATCTTGGCTCACTGCAACCCCACCTCCCAGGTTCAAGCAATTCTCCTGCCTCAGCCTCCTGAGTAGCTGGGATTACAGGCACCCACCACCACGCCTGGCTAATTTTTTTGTATTTTTAGTAGAGAAGGGGTTTCGCCATGTTGGCCAGGCTGGTCTCAAACTCCTCACTTCAGGTGATCCACTCACCTTGGCCTCCCAAAGTGCTGGGGTTACAGGTGTGAGCCACCATGCCCTGCCTGTTTTCATTATTTCTTAACTCAGAGAAGGACAGCCTGGCTTCATCCTTACTGGCTGGATTATTGTCTGACTGTTAGCACACACATTTAACTAAGGATAAAAAGTCTCCAGTGCAAATCACTGATATTTAAACAGTTCTAAATCAACAGGTTCTCCCGTGGCATTGTGTGTGAGCTGCTCGATATGAAAAAAACAGAAGCCAGCTCTGAAACTAAAGGACATAAAGGTCCTTTGCTACTGGAATGCTCATAAATGCCTCTGACAAGCATTTGAGACTCTCTGCAATCTACTTCCACCTGCCTTTCCAGGCATCACACCCCTGTCTTCAAATCAGGTCCTTGTCTCAAGCCCTGTCAAGCTGCTTCGTGCCTTCATTTTCAGCATAAATTATCACCCCACTAGCTTTTCTTGTCCTCTCTCCTTGCCGTTACCCTTGGGATTCTAACCAGCCTGAAGAATTCAGCTCCTTGTGTACTTTAGAATTCAGACCACTGCATTCTCTTTCCTCCAAATTTCGTTGTACTCTTATAATTATCCCTTCAAACTCTTTTCTCCAGTTATCAGTACTAAACAAGTAATTGTTTCCCTAACTATATATAAACAAATTTTAAAATGCTATCTGTGGTATGAAAAATACCAAAACATGTTAATGGATAGAGGAAGACGAGGGTGGGGGTAAAATTTTAGATAAGAGATAAGAAAAGATATTGTTGAAGAGGATACCTTTGAAATGAACAAAGGAAGCCTGCCATCAAATGGCTGAGAGGAGAATGTGAAGAATTTGAGACACTTGGCTTGGAAGGACCCCAACTGGTGTTTCAGAAACAAAAAGGAAGCCGGCTCAGGATGAGGAAAGTGATAATGATACATTCAGAAAGGAGGGCAGTGGGAGATTATGTGGGTCCTTGTTGGCTGGACGAGAAGTTGGGTTTTCCTCTAGTGCAATGGAAAACCTTTGGAGGACTTTAATTGAGGAAGTGATATAAGCCAGTTTATGTTTTCAAAAGAGCTCTCTATTTGCAACGTGAAGAAAAGACAGTAAAAAGGTAAGACCAAAGGCCTGGAGCCGATCTGCTGGGATTCCAGGTGAAAGGTAAGAGAGGCTTCCCTAGGGTGGTAGTGGTGAGGTGAGAGAAAGTGGGGGGACTGGGGACATATTCTGAAGATACAGTCAACAATTTTTGATGATGAATTGAATACAGTTTATAAGGGAAAGAAAATAATCCAGAATAACTGCTAGATTTTTGACCTAAGCAACCAATGTGACTTGGCCAATGTTATATTATATCCAGTCAATAAACACTATGATTATCTTCCAATTACTGAATATTTATTATGCGTTTTGTTTAGCCATTGTTTATAATCACTAGATAAGCCTGTGAGTAGGTATGGTGACCAGCATTAAACTGATGAGGAAAATGGGGCTCAAGAAGTGAATTTGCCCAAAATCACACAGCTAAGCCAGGTTTTAAATCATGGCCAGTGGGACTCCAAAATGTGTACTCTCTCCATTCAGTTACTACTCCCTTAGCTTGTCCTCTGATTGCTAGATGTACATTACCACTGAAGTTTGTCCTTCAATTGTGTAGGCATAGAAGAGATTGGACAGCAGGAAACCATAAGTGAACTCCACCCCTCTCTGGATGGTCGATTATATAGATTTTTTTTCTTTACACATTTTTGGTTCTTTTAGGTTACTGGGGTTCTTTGTTTTGTTTTCTATAAGGAAAACTGGGGAATCAAAGCAAACTCTGGAGACAAACTGTATTCCAATTCCAGCCCTACACATAATATTTGTATATGCTTCAGCAAGTTTCTTAGCTGTGAAGAGTGTTAATTTCCTTGTCTATAAAGTGTATGTAATAATATTTACCTGGGCAGGTGGTATAAAGATTAAATGAGAAATGTAGGAAGCATTTAATGCAATGCCAGGTAAAATTGACAAGTAGAAAATTCTTAAATAAGTGGTACCTATTTTAGTGGGAGCTCCCACGAGTAGACATCAGGACACAAACAATTATTCAAGTCAGTATTTTATTTTCTGTAATTTATTTCTGTCTTACTAGGTGAGGCAACTGAGACAAAAGAGAAAGTGACTTGCCTAATAGTCAAGATAAATTAGAGTCAGGACAAGAATTCCCATTTCCTAATTCCCTGAACACATCCACTAAATCACCCAGTCTCTTGGGTATTGTGTGTTTTTTAAACTGCTACCCAAATGATTGCTCCTGGATTCTGTAGGCACCCAAATCACAGCTGCTACAGACTAGCCATTCGAATAAATAAACTAGAAAGTCATGCAATCAGGCTCAGAAGACTCCTAAATCAAATTTCTGCTAAGGATACACACTGCTGAAAAATCTATTGCTCGTAGGAAAATTGTCAGTATGGCTTTAAGAGTTATTTTCATTTGGGATATATACAATCCTTAATCTGTGTGTCTTAAAAGAAATACATTTTCTACTCTACCCTATCAAGTCACAGGACATAAGGAATTCTGATCTTCAACACAGAGATCCCTTGTCCTTAGGCTAAAACAATTCCCTTGAGGTTATTGTTAGAATGAGAAGCTGTTCTGATGCCTCCTTGATGATCAAAATTACCTGAAGAATTTAGTAAAAATGATTTCTCCATCTCCAAACTCTCAGAGATTCTGATCCAGTAGGTCTGTGGTGGGGTCTAGGAATAAATATTTGTTAAAATCTGTTTATTAGCCACCAACAAGGCAAATCAAAGTCACAATGTGATATATCACACCCATTGAAATAGCTCTGATCAAACAGACAAGTTTTGATGAAAAGATGTGATGAAATTTGAATTCTCATACACTGCTAATGGGAATGTAAAGTGGTATGGCAGCTTTGGAAAACAGTTGGGCAGTTGGGCAGTTAAACATAGAGTTCCCACTTGTCCCAGTAATTCCTCTCTTAGGTATTGATATGGTTTGGTGTCCCTACCCAAATGTCGTCTTGGATTGTAGTTCCCATAATCCCCATGTGTCATGGGAGGTACCTGGTGGGAGGTAATTGAATTATAGGGGCGTTGCCCCCATGCTACTGGTCTTATGATAGTGAATTCTCGTGAGATCAGATGGTTTTAAAGGAGCTATTTCTCCTTTGTTTGGCAGTTCTCTTCCTGCTGCCATGTGAAGAAGGACATGTTTGCTTCCCTTTCTGCCATGATTGCAAGTTTCCCAAGTCCTCCCCAGCCGTGCTGAACTATGATTCAATTAAACCTCTTTCCTTTATAAATTACCCAGTCTTGGGTATGTCTTTATTAGCAATGTGAGAACTGACTAATACTGTAAATTGGTACCAGAGAATGGGGTGTTGCTGTAAAGATACCCAAAAATGTGGAAGCAACTTTGGAACTGGGTAATAGGCAGAGGTTGATACATTTTTGGAGGGCTCAGAAGAAGACAGGAAGATGTGGGAAAGTTTGGAACTTCCTAGAGACTTGTTGAATGGCTTTGACCAAAATGCTGATAGTGATATGGACAATGAAGTCCAGGCTGAGGTGGTCTCAGATGGAGATGAGGAACTTGTCAGAAACTGGAGTAAAGGCCACTGTTGCCATGCAAAGAGACTGGCAGCATTTTGCTCCTGCCCTAGAGATCTGTGGAACTTTGAACTTTATAGAGATGATTTAGGGTATCTGGCAAAAGAAATTTCTAAAGGGCAAAGCATCCAAGAAGAAGCAGAGGCCAGGTGTGGTGGCTCATGCCTGTAATCCCAGCACTTTGGCAGGTCGAGGAAGGTGGATCACCTGAGGTCAGGAGTTTGAGACCAGCCTGGCCAACATGGTGAAACCCCTTCTCTACTAAAAATAGAAAAATTAGTCAGGCATGGTGGCATGCACATGTAACCCCAGCTACTAGGGAAGCTGAGGCAGAATTGCTTGAACCTGGAAAGCAGAGGTTGCAGTAAGCTAAGATCGCACCACTGCATTCCAGCCTGGGTGACAGAGTGAGACTCTATCTGGAAACAAAAAAGAAGCAGAGCATAAAAGTTTGGAAACTTTGCAGCCTGAGGGTACAACAAAAAAGAAAATCCCATCTTCTGGGGAGAAATTCAAGCCAACTGCAGAAATTTACAGAAGTAACTAAGTTACAAGGAGCCAAATGTTAATCAACAAGAGAATAGGGAAAACGTTTCCAGGGCATGTCAGAGACCTTCACGGTAGCCCCTCCCATCATAGGCCTGGAGGCCTAGGAGGGAAAAATGGTTTTATGGGGTGGGCCCAGGGTCCCCCTGCTCTATATAGCCTCAGGACATGGTCCCTGCATTCCAGCTGCTTCAGCTCCAGTTATGGGTAAAAGGGGCCAATGTACAGCTCAGCCTTGGGCCTATGGGTGCACAGAAGTCAAGAATTGAGGTTTGGGAGCCTCTGCCTAGATTTTAGAGGATGTATGAAAACTCCTGGATGTCCAAGCAGAAGTTTGCTACAGGGACAGAGCCCTCATGGAGAATCTCTGCTATGGCAATGCAGAAGGGAAATGTGGAGTCAGAGCCCCCACACAGCATCCCCAATGGGGCACTGCCTAGTGGAACTCTGAGAAGAGGGCCACTGTCCTCCAGACCCAAAATGGCAGATCCACCAACAGCTTGCACTGTGTGCCTGGAAAGACAGCAGGTGCTCAATGCTAGCCCCTGAAAGCCACCAGGAATGGGGGCTGTACCCTCCAAAGCCACAGGAGTGAAGCTGCCCCAGACCATGGAAGCCCACCTTTCACATCACCATGCCTTGCATGTGAGACATGGAGTCAAAGGATATCATTTTGTAACTTTAAGGTTGAATGACTGCCCTATTGGATTTCAGACTTGCATGGGGCCTGTAGCTCCTTTGTTTTGGCCAATTTCTCCCATTTGCAAGAGGCATGTCTACTCAATGCCTGTACCCCCATTGTATCTAGGAAGTAACTAACTTGCTTTTGATTTTACAGGCTCATAGGCAGAAGGGACTTGCCTTGTCTCAGATCAGACTTTGGACTTGGACTTTTGAGTTAATGCTGAAATGAATTAAGATTTTGGGGGACTGTTGGAAGGGCATGTTTGTGTTTTGAATTGTGAGGACATGAGATTTGGGAGGGTCCAGAGGTGGAATAATATGATTTGGTTGTGTCCCCGCCCAAATCTCATTTTGAATTGTAGTTCTCATAATCCTCATGTGTCATGGGAGGGATTCAGTGGGAGGTAATTGAATCACGGAGACAGTTACCCCTATGCTGCTGTTATGATAGCGAGTTCTCATAGTAGTGAGTTCTTATGAAATGTGATGGTTTTTAAGGGGCTTTCCCCCCTTTTCTTGACACCTCTTCTTGCTGCTGCCATGTGAAGAAGGACATGTTTGCTTCCCCTTCTGCCATGATTGCAGGCTTTTTGAGATTTCCCCAGCCATGCTGAACTGTAAGTCAATTAAACCTCTTTCCTTTATAAATTACCCAGTCTCAGATATGTCTTTATTAGCAGCCTGAGAATGAACTAATGCAGGTACATACACAAGAAAATTGAAAACATATATCCAGGATAAAGCTGGTATACAAATATACATAGTGGCATTATTAATAATAGCCAAAAAGTGGAAATAGCCCAAGAGTCCATCAACCAATGAATGGATAAATAAAATATGGTCTGTACATACAATGAAATAGTATTTACCTATGAAGGGTAACAAAGTACTGATACATGTTTACAATATCTATAAACCCTGAAAACACTGTGCTAAGTGAAAAAAACCAGTCATAACACATATTTTATGATTTCATTTACATGAAATGGCCAGACTAGGCAAATCTGAAAGACAGAAAGTAGACTAGTGGTTGCCTAAGCCTGGCGGGTGTTAGCAGGTGGGAAAGGTCAGAAAGAAGGAGAAAGTGTACTTCTAATGAGTAAAAGGTTTTGGGGGAAGGGTGATTAAAATATTCTAAAATGCATCTTGGTGATGGTTGCACAACTCAATAAATGTACTAAAGCCATTGGTTGAATTGTACAATATAAATGAGTGAATTGTATGGCATATGAATTATATCACATTAATCTACTCAGGTGATTGTGATGTGTATCAATTTAAAAACCACTGTTTTAAATTTTTTCTACTCAAAATGTAGCCCATGCACCAGTAATAGTAGCATAATTTGGGATCTTGTTAGGAATGCAGAATCTCAGTGTTGGGATGGAAAAGGTTCTGCATTTTAATAAGAACCCTGGGTGATCAGTGTGCACATTAAAATTTGTAAACCAATGCTCTGAGATATTATTTAGAACTTTCTCAGTATATATCAGCCCAATCCCAAATAACCACACCAAAGACTTTGAACTCCTTAATTCCTATAAGCATGCCAACTAGCATCAACAGTTCATCCAACGGTAGGAAAATACACCAAAACAATCTTGGAGAAAGCTTCAAAGAGAAGACTTTCATAAATAAATCTCTTTAGTGTGTCATAGGAGTTTTAAGTAGTGTTGCTAGAATCTCACTGGAGAACATAAAAGTGTTCCTGATTTTAGTGAAGGGGAGAAGAGGATCGTGTTAACCCCATAGTCAATCAGCAGAGACAGAGAGGTATACGTAGTTAGAATTGAGAGGAAGGTGGATGTTTGTGTAATCTGACATATAAGTTAAGTCTCTCATTTTTCACTTGCCTTTAGTTGTCTTAATGGACAATGTGTGATTTTTTTTTACAGTGTCACAAAAAAACTGTGATTTTTCTTTCACAATCGCTGTCACTAATTTCTCATGTTTTATCATCCCATTTAAAGTACAGTTAGGGTACTTTAAAAAAATTTTATTCTTCATCACTGAGATGTGATATTGGTCCCTAGGGGCTATGTTTTCAAGTAGATAGGTATAATTCATTCACTTGGCATTCCCACTAACAATACAGGGTCAGCTTACCTCAAATGCAAGCCATTGCACAGCCACATGAAATTTTTAAAACCACAAAACATGGCAATAAGGAACCATTTTTACACTGTTACTTCTATGTACAGTGGCTGTGTTGTACAGAGGTTAGACAAACAGTTGATCTCAGAAATGCCATTTATTTGTTGTATGAGTTTCTGCAAGCTATTTATGCAGTTTACCCCCCAGTGTACTCATTTCTAAATTGATATAATAGCTTCATAAATTTGTGGTCAGGAAGAAATGGCATAATGCACATAAAGTACTTAATACGCTTCTTAAGCACTCAATAATGTTAGCTATTATTATCACTGTCATCAAGATCCTAACACTGGGATATCAGCAATGTTTGGCAGCATATTTGCTTTTAAATTATTTTATAATCTGACTACAATTTAGTTTGGACAAGGGTAACATACTTACAGTAAAAATTAACAATCTATAAGGCTGAATGGATTCAGTTATAATGAGATAGGGCATCAGGTGAGATGTCTGAAAGCCTGAGTTAAAAACCTTTACCAGGAAAGAGAATAGCTGGTCATGTCAGACAAGATATTTATCAATACAAGTGGTTGCTGTGGGTTTAATTCGGTGCCTTCAAAATTCATATGGTGAAGTCCTAACCTCATTCCAGTACCCCAGTGACCTTGTTTGAAAATAGAATTTTTGCAGATTTAATTAGTCAGATTAAGATGAGGTCATACTGAAGTCAGGTGGGTCCCTAATCTAATATGTGCTTAGGGGAAATTGGGATACAGACCCACACACAAAGAGAATACCAAGTGAAGATGAAGGTAGAAATGTGGGTGATGCTTCTACAAGCTAAGGAATGCCAAAGATTGCTAGCAAACCAGCAGAAGCTGAGTGAGATGCATAGAACGGATTCTGTCTCACAGCCCTCAGAGGGTACCAACCCTGCTAACATCTTGATCTTGGAGTTTGAGCTTCAAGAACTGTGAGACAGTTAAGATTCTGTTTTTTATGCCACCCAATTGATAGTATTATGGCAATGCTAGTAAATGAATATGGTGCTATATGTGTGGCTTGGTAGTACATAATGCAAGTCAATGGTTCTACATCTGTAGCATGGTTTCAAATCACCTGGAGGGTTTTTTTAAAAACATAGGTAGCTGGCCCCCATCCCAGAGTTCTAATTCAGTACATCTGGGGTAGGGTTGGAGAATTTGTGTTTCTCATTAAGTTCCTAGGTGGTGATGCTCAGGTCGCTATTCTGATGACATTTTGAAAACCTCTGGTAAAGGTTTTTCAGAGAAAGGAGAGACATCTGGGGGGTTGACGAGTGGGGATTAAGAAACTGTCAGCAGCAGGAAAACACATGTCCAAAATCCTACCCTCTCAGAAAATCTCCAAGTCTCCCCATATGAACTTCCTCTCCCCATGCCAACCCTATAACAAATTGAAAAAATTAGTTTATTTTTAATCAATGAGCAATATTGTTTTCAATCATATTAAGGAATCCAGCCATATCAAATCAATTAGGATTGGGAACTGCTACTCCAGGTCCCTGAAAAAGAATTTCCTAACAAACTCTTAGGAACTGAAGTTTAAGACTTCAGGGTACATTAGAATTACCTAGGAGACCTAGGACTCACTCTAGACATATTAAAGCAGAATTTATAAGGGTGAAGTTAAGGCAACTAAATTTTAAACTGGCTCTTCAGGTAATTTTGATGAACTACAAAGCTTGAAAAGTATGTGTTTGCCTTAGATCTTCCTAAAATCCACCCAATTTTTTTTCTTATATGTGTACAATAATCTCATCTTTGTACTGAGGTAGAGTTCTGAGGCAGTAAGGTATAATGATATGGATACAAGCTTTGGACTTAGTGTGACATGGTTTCATGTCCTCCTCTGCCTATAAATAGCTGAATGGTTTTGGATAAGTTATGTAGGCTCTCTGAGTCTCAGTTTACTCACCTATCAAATGGGGAGAGCCATACTGTCTCTGAAACAAGTTGAAAGTTAGCACTAACATTCACACATGCTTTTCACAAAACAATAGATATTTATTAGAAATAAATGATATTGGCCGGGCACAGCGGCTCATGCCTGTAATCCCAGCACTTTGGGAGGTCGAGGCGGGCGGATCACAAGGTCAGGAGATCGAGACCATCCTGGCTAACACGGTGAAACCCCGTCTCTACTAAAAATACAAAAAATCAGCCGGGAGAGGTGGCGGGCGCCTGTAGTCCCAGCTAGGTGGGAGGCTGAGGCAGGAGAACGGCGTGAACCCTGGGGGGCAGAGCCTGCAGTGAGCCAAGATCACACCACTGCACTCCAGCCTGGGTGAAAGAGCGAGACTCCTTCTCAACAAAAAAAAAAAAAAAGAAAAGAAAAAAAGAAATAAATGATATTATCTGCAATGCTACTGGGAACTGTATCTATGATCATTACCTCTTAACATAGTATCAGTCAATAAGTAACAATGGAATCCCTTATTATATTTACCAAGTTTTACATACACAGCATATAGTAGACACTTAATAAATATTTACTTAGATGAAATAATACCTTATAGCATAGGTATCAAGAATTCAGAATTTGGAGCCAGGTTCTCTGGGTTCAAATTATGGCTTTGCTATTTAATCTTTCTATGACTCAGTTTCCTCATTTATGGCATAATAATAACAAACACTACAATCACAGAGATGCTGTGTGTATTCAATGAATTAGCATGTGTAATGTAATTAAAATGGTACTTGGTATTACATAAGGACTTGCTTTATCAATATTAATATTAAAATAGTAAGCATGTACGTGTTAAAGGTATGCCAATAAGAGACTGGCAGTGAGAAACAGGAAAAGCTTTTTAGGGAAGATTGAGTTTTGAGCTGTTCTCATAAAGAGAAGTAAAATTCAACTATGTATTATCACATTCTGAAAATGTTCAAGGTCATTACAGTAACTACCCAGGGAAAGTGAGTAGGAAATTAAGCCCTCTAAAGAGTCTGATTACATACATAAACAATCACCACAACTTGTACCCCACACCTGCATTTTATAATAAATTAAAATAATGAGGATCAACGGGCAAGAGAGGTGGAGACAAGGTTGCATTTTTTAGGCAGATAACCACCATGTTTTTACTATTCATTTGGGTATGAGCTGGGTCTAGGTGATACATGAATATTCCCAAATTTCCTTAATATCCAGATTTCTCCAACCACAGTAGAGTTGTGTTTAAGACTATATCCATCACACCATGGTTTAGGGAGTATTACAAGCTCCCCCAAATATTGGGGCCTATCTGGAATCTCTTGAATTAAAAAAGAAAATGTATGGGAAACACATACCCGGCACAAGAAGAATATTCAATGGAAGTTAACAGACTCTGAAGAAAACCATACAACATACAACATGTAAAACTTGTATATTAAGAATCAAGCAATATAACATAAATAAAAGGAATGCAGGATGTTAAAGAAAGGAGTAGGGAAGGGAGTAGAAAGGTGGTTCTTGGCCTATGTCATAGATTTTCCAGCTTTGCTTAAAGCGCCCTCTGCAGGGAACATAGGTTTTTGGAGGAATCCCAGATTTTGTTCAATTAGTGCCTTTTATCCAGGAGTTCCATGGTTCTGGTAGAGACCGCACAGAAATCATGGAAGACATGAATTATGAACCTCAGCTGAGTAAATGAACAATTTCATGGAAGAGATGTGTGGCCTTCACTTTTCTACACAGCTGCAAATGGGAGTTCTATTGAACCCAACTTACAAGATGTGTAAAAAAAACTGTAGCCCAACTAACCTAGGTTTGGTTTCAGATTGTTATTTACTATATGTGATCTCACGCAACTTAACGTCTCAAAATCTCCATCTCCCTGTCACTTAAATGGGAATAATAATATTAGCTATCTCAAAGGGTGTTCATTCATTCAACAAATACTTTTCTGAGTGTTCACTTTGTGCAGGGTAATATTCAAGATCCTAGGACTACAATTCTACACAAAATAGACAAAATATCTGCCCTTGTGGAATTTATATTCCAGTTTCACACATGTGGCCGAGGCAGAGCAGCTTGCAAGGTGGCCTGGACCTGTTGCAGTACCTTCTTTTGTTCTGGGCATCACTCAAAACTAGCCACTTTTTGGGTCGCCCTGATGGCATAGCACCATCAAATGAGGTATATGTTGTCTCCAAAATCCAAAGTGTTTAATATCTTTTTAGGATGTGGGAGTGACCAGATGCAACAACTTATCCTTTACCTTAGAAGAGATATCTTGGCATGTCTCACACAATCAGAAGCACAGAAATTTCAATTCAATGGAAGACCCCCAGAATTTTGTGGGATTTATTTTCCACTTTCTGGCAGACAAATGTCTTACCAATATGGCTAGAGTAATTGTTACTTCATGCTCACCAGGTCGAATCAGCATAATAGTGACATCCCATGGAAGGGATTTAGATGGCATTTTTGGGTTGGGGTGGGTATTTAATGTTAGGTGTGCTTAATACAGTTCTACGTCAGAGGTGATCCTCAACAAATGTTACTTGTTCTGCTCAGAATCCCTCCTGTACATCAGGATCTGACCCAAGCCCAGCAGAGGTGGAGGAAAGCTGCATATGGAATCCTTTCTATACAAATTGCTCTGGGTTTTCCTTTCCCTATTTACCATCAGAATGTTGATCACAAAGATGTGAATGAACATTTAACGCTAGACCCCAATAAATATTTCTCAAATTAAAGCACCATTTAATTGCATCTCAGCAATGCTCCCTTGTGAGCATCCATTAGGCATAATGAATAATTCATAGACTTCCTAGGGTGCATTCTGCTTGTGTGAAGTACAAGAAGAAATAATGAAATAATGAGGCGATTGCTTTTCAGCGCCCTCCAACTCCACTCCACCCCTGCCACTTTGCAATGTGTGGGACGTACCTGCCTGGCTGGGCAAGAAAGGCTGCAGGACAAGCAGGTTGGGGAAAGTGCATGTCATCCTGACTAGGTTAACCTTGAGCCTGGACCCATCCCCCAACCCCCACCTTTTCCTAGCATAGGAAGACTATCTGGAGGCCTCTGCCCTCCCCTGACACTTGGCAGCCGCTGCTTCCTGGGTTTCGCAGTGCAGCTGGCTCTCCAGGCACTGGGTAAAACAGAAGTCAGGCTGGGGGTGGCGGGGACTTTCCTAAAGGAATCGCGTGCAAAGGGCTGACAGCATGGCATCCACAGGCTGCAGCAAGTGCCCAAACCCAGAAATCCGACAGCCACAGTGGCAGCCAGAAGGCTCTTTTCTCACAGTGGAACTGCAGGGGGTGGGGGAGGGGAAATGATAAAAGAATTTTCTTTTTCAATTTTTGCGATTTTTCATCCATCTCAATGCATCAGCTGTTTGGCAGCAGCACAAGTCAGAGACATATGTCCATCGGATTTATTCGTTTTTCACTGCTTCCATTGAAGGCCAAGAAATCCTTCCACTGTGACTTCCTCCCCCATTCCAGAAAGGAAGTCCTTAGAACTTTTGCCTGTAGGATCCCAAATGTCACAAGCCCTTAGAACAGTGGTCCCCAACCTTTTTAGCACCAGGGACAGGTTTCGTGGAAGACAATTTTTCCACTACAGTGGGGAGGGGGGTATGCTCTACCTCAGATCATCAGGCATTAGTGAGACTCTCATAAGGAGGACGACCTAGATCCCTCACATGCACAGCTCACAATAGGGTTCACGCTCCTATGAGAATCTAATGCCGCTACTGATCTGACAGGAGGCGGAGCTCACGGGAGCAGCCCGGGAGTTGGGGACTCCTGCCTTAGAACTTGCCTATAGGACCCCAGATGGAAAATAGGCCATGGATTGTGCCTCTTCACCCCAGACCCTTCCTGCCCCTTCATATTTAATTCATTATAATAGCTATCATTTATACAAGGGCAACTATATATGTCTGCAAGAATGATTTCACCTAATACCAATGAGATCCATACTGTTATTATGGCCATTTTACAGATCAGAATGCTGAAGCTTATGTAGGTGAGCTTGTCTTAGGCCACATAGCTAGAAAGCAATGAGGCTGGGATCAGAAACCAGGAAATCTGAATCCAGAACCAGAACTCTCAAATTCCCATGTTCTCCCCACCTCACCCCTGTTTTGACCGATATCATCTCTTTTCAATTTGTTTCTTTTTAAATTTCAACCCCAGTTTGTGATTTGACCTAGGTGAATGACAAGCTCTGTATCTTTGTTTGCTATTATAGTAATAAGAATAAAGAATGCATGGGAATCTGTAAGCTTAGTTCTTTTACCCTTTTAAGTTTTCCTTGTTTTTTGAAATTTTTCTTGGAGCTGTATGAAATACGATAGCACAAAAAACAGTTATGGTCTAGATTGTCAAGAAACTCAGCAATATCATATGCAAAAACCAGTGCATCCAGGTTCTAGACTGGAAGCCTCTGGACTTGAAGTCAGAGTGCCTGGATTTTAGTAAGTACTGCCTCTGCTCCCTGCTGTGTGGACAACCCCAGGTAAATCGTTTACCTCTCTGAGCTTAGTTTCCTTATCAATAAAGTGAAGAAAGATGTAATATCTACCTAGCCAGCATCATTGTGAAGAATAAATAGAGTAAGGTGTGTGAGATGCTGTTTGCTATTTAGCCTTCTCTTCTGCCACCTTTAGTCAGTGCTATGTAACCAAGGGAAGGAAAGGCAGTGGGCGAAGAGAACAAGAAAGATAAAGTTGCTGCTAAGAAAAGAAGCATAATAGCTCTCGGGAGAACCTACTATTTCTCCCTTCCTCTGGGAATCTCCTGGGAAGCCCCCACTATTCCCAGGACCAGCACCAGCCACTCCCAGCTGTCCCTTCCCCATTCTCAGCTCTCCAGAAGGGCCCTGCTCCAGGAGAAGGTCACATTCCAGTTACCCCCATTTCAAAAGTCAGCTCTAAATCATAAACTATCTTCCTCATTTCCTTGACACAGGCAGCCTACCAACTGAGCAACAGAAAATGCCCACCATCAGTTCATTGGTGACATAAAAAGAGTAAAAATATGTGCTGTCTGATTGGGCAGAAAAAGCTAGATTGTGGGGTTCTCATGTGTTCCCCTTTCCACCCTAAAACATAATCAGAAATGGAGGCAAACAATGAAATTAAACCTTCATGGGTTGGTCTGTTGCAGGTAGGTTGAACAAAAAAAAGAAAAAAACAAAAGACACTTAAAACTTCTGGAAATGATTATAGCCAAAGAGGATAGATGGCTTTCTCTCAGTTTGTCTCTGGGTAACATCTTTGATATTTGTTTCTTCATTGCCCTCCTTATTCCCTGCAGAAGAGTCATTACGTTGTCCTGAAAATCAATACTGGTTAGGCAGCAGTCTTCACCCTTCCATCCCACGGCATTCACAACTTGCGTGGCAACCCCTCAGATGCATGTCTCCCCTCTCCCCGCCTCCATTGCTCTTATCCTTCTCTCTCTATTTCCTTTTTCTTGCTATTGCTAATCTCTCCCATGTTATGATTACACTGTTTCTGGCTTGTCTCAAATAAGAAGACATTTCAAGACTTTGTCACATCCTCCACGCCTACATAGGGCTTTCCCAGGTCCTTTTTTGTTGTTGGATATGGATGTCTTTTTAAATGGAGGAAGGAAGGAAAAGAAGAAGACAGGCAAATTTGTGGCATTAAATACAAACTGAAGCAGGACAGGGCAGGGCAGGCATGTGGGAGAAAAGGCCTAAGGCCACCTGTTTGGAATAGATTAGTGAGGTTTAAACAAAAACATCCCCAAGCCTCCACTCAACCTCCAGGAAAATGGTACATTTTCCGATTGCTTACTCCCACGCTTCATTCTGTGAAGGGGAAATAAAGAGAGAATGACTTGAGAGCAGATGGGGGCAAGGCTATCTCAGAGGAAGATCGGGGCTCACGGGGTGGTCCACAGTTTTTTACACAGTTGGAGAGTAGGACAGGAAGCAGCAGCTGCAGCAGCCTGCCTCCGCTGAAAAACTGCCTGATGACCCAGAACTAAAGATTTCATTTTATGGGGCGGTGCCCAACCTTCCTGAGACAGGACATTCATCTACTTTTTCAGGATAGTAGCCATGCCATACTGATGGTGCTCCTGAGCCGAAAAGGCAACATAAAGAAGCTGACCAAAAACGATTGTAAATTGGCAAATGCAGTTGTATAAAACACATCTTATATAAATACATTTACATGAAAAATAAACCACTTTATTACAAAATAATACAATTAAGGATGTCTTAGAAAAATCTGGAACATTTATATGTTGTATCCATACCTGTAATCACTTCTGCTCCCTTCAGGCATGTGCCTGTGCATGCACGCGCACGCGCACACACACACACACACATACACAAGCACACACTTACACTGTCTGGCTATGTGGTTTTCTTAAAACTGCTTATCCTGATAATTGATGCATTCCAATCACGTCCTCCTGGAGAAAACTATAATCCCTAAGAAGGTCCTTATTAATGAACTTGAATGCCTGGCTGATGGGGAAGATGGCCACAGTAGGATACGGTTATGCTGACATTTAGACAGATTGGCTTGGCCTTCAAATCTCATGGTATGGGAACAGATTGTGGGCTGAAGTCTGAATTGATACAAACTACAGTTTTCTGGAGAAGTTTGGTGATATTAAATATCCATTCCCTTTGACCCGATGTTCCAATTTTAGAATGTTTGAGGGTTTTTGTAACAGTAGTGTTTTCAGAATGAATGAAAACTGAAAACAACCTAAATGTCCATCAATAAGAGATTGGTTAAGTAATTATATAAAACATGAGATAGATCCACACACATTAACATGGAAAGATGTTCCCAATATATAGCTTAAAGGGAAATGGAGATTACAGATAATATGTACAATATGACTGAAATATATATTATATATAATATGTTATATATGTATCATATATATCTTCACATCCTGCTTAGGCATAGGAAAAAGTCTACAACAAAATATTAACAGAGTTATTTCTGGATGGTGTGATTATACCTAATACTCTTTTTTTTTTTTTTTTTTTTGAGATGGGATCTTGCTCTGTTGCCCAGGCTAGAATGCAGTGATATAATCATAGCTCACTCTAACCTTGAACTCCTAGGCTCCAGGGATCCTCCTGCATCAGCCTTCTGAGTACCTAGGACTACAAATGCATACCTCCACACCTGGCCATTTCTTTTTGTGCAGATGGGGGTCTCCCTATGTTACTCAAGCTGGTCTTGAACTTCTGACCTCAAGCTATCTTCCTACCATGGCCCCCCAGAGTGCTGATATTATAGGTGTGAGCCATTAGGCCTACCCCTACCAGTACCTTTTTCCTTTTTTTTTTTTTTTTTTTTTTTTTTGAGATGGAGTTTCCCTCTTGTTGCCCAAGGTATAGTGCAATGGCACGATCTCGGCTCACTGCAACCTCCGCCTCCCAGGTTCAAGTGATTCTCCTGCCTCAGCCTCCTGAGTAGCTGGGATTACAGGCATGCACCATCACGCCCGGCTAATTTTTGCATTTTTAGTAGAGATGGGGATTCACCGTGTTAGCCAGGATGGTCTCGATCTCCTGACCTCATGATCCGCCCGCCTCCGCCTCCCAAAGTGCTGGGATTAGAGGCATGAGCCACCGTGCCCGGCCTCCAGTACTCTTTTTTAATCCAGACATTTATCTGTATTTTCCGATTATTTTTGCATTAAGAATTATTACTCTATATTCAGAAAACATAATAAAGCCATTCTAAACAAATTACACTAGGATGGGCTTCCTTATCTACTCTGTGCATTGCTAGTCTCACTTCTAAGTACACGAGATCAGTTCATCAAAGGCAGTCAGTCCTTCTGAGGCCAACTGAGAATGATGTGGAGGGGTTGTTATTCTCCATAATGTGGATCTGCTATCAAGCAGATCATGCCAGATCTGCAGTCAAAGAGACCTCTAAGATCTGTTTTAAATTCTGACTCTTTGGCATTTGGGCAGTACTGTATACTAAGCAGCAAGATGAGGACCAATTAATTCCACAAATTCAACTATGACCAATTTTTAGTCAATGAATTGGCTCTTTAACTTGGGCTTTTGGGAAACACAGAGAGAGCAATTTATCGAGAGTTGCCCTGAGATCATTTACCGAGATTTTAAGTGTGTGTGTCCTCACACATGCACACACACACACACACACACACATCTCTGTACTAAGGTGACATTTAGTATATTCCTGGATGTGTTGTTCTTTTCCTGCAATTTCTGTTACTGCATATCAGGCAGCAATTGAGGCATTCTGAACTTTTGCCTAGATAATGACTCAACAGAACAAAGCAGCCAATTCTTGACTTTTGAATTTTGAAAATTTTTTTTACACTCACAGCAGACACAATAGCATAAGAGGAAAAAAAATCAACAAAAGAAAAATAGAACTGAAGAAAAACTAAGAAGTTCTTGGTCTCGTCAGTATTTCTGAGAAAACCTGATGTATCTGGCCCTTTCCCCCAGTCTAGGTCAGGACACTGAGAGGACGAAATAAAACCCAAAGGTCAGTTTGGGAGTCGGAGAACAAAAATAGCACATGCCTTGTTTCCCAGGTGAAGTTTGGGGTATGGGAGGGTCTACCCCAGCATAGGAAGACAACAGTGGAGTGTCATGGCTGTAATATATGTATAAGCAGATGGGCCTTTGGTAGGTTCACAGAGGCACACCCTAGCATCACCCCAGCAACACGGGGTGCAACATGATGCATACATCCCAGCAACATGGCAAGCAACCAAGAGCAGCACACATGTGACATTGTGTTGCAATGAGCTCCAAGAAACCTTGCCATTGGAATAAGGGGGTATCTGAGTCCATTTGCACTGCTATAACAAAATATCACAAAATGGGTAATTTGTAAACAATAGGAATTTATTTCTCATGGTACTGGAGTCTGAGGAGTCCAAGATCAAGGTGCCAGCTGGTTTGGTATCTGGTGAGGGTTGCTCTCTGCTTCCAAGATGATGCCTTGCTGCTGCATCCCCCAGAGGGACAAACACAAACACTGCTTTCTCATGTGGTAGAAGGGACAGAAAGGCACAAAGGGGCTGAGCTCACTCCTCAATCTGTTTTACCTAAGGACACTAATCCCATCCTTGAGGGCAGAGCCCTCATAACCTAATCACATCCCAAAGGCCCCACCTCTTAATACTGTTGCAATGGGGATTAAGTTTCAATGTAAATTTTGGAGGGGACATGAATATTCAAACCATAGGACAGGGCATAGTAACCTCTCCCTGATGCTTTGATATTATTTTTGGCCCCCAAATGTAAATGCAAAATCAAGAAGAAAACAGGAAGAATAAAATAACATATTTACTGAAATTACCTTGAATTTGCTAAGCTTAGGTTGCCACCACTTGCTAAATGAAAAATTTTGTTAGAAATAAATTCAACTGTATTTAATTAGTTTTGAATGGCAAAAACCGCAATTTCTTTTGCACCAATCTAATAGAAAATTAGAAAAATCAGTATAAAACTTGTGTTTTTCCTGAGTATTGTATGTGATTTAAATAAGCTAAAGATGCCAACTGAGGGATTCTTCGCCACCTAAGGACTTCTTGGCCGTAGCCTGGGCTATATCATTGGCATAACTCTTTCTAATCTTAATGACCACCCCCCACTATATTTGTATAGAGTCCTTGGCTAGGTACATACTTATCAGCCTAGCTTCACAGTCAAAATAAGCCTCACACAGACCACTATATCTTTCTGGGCCCTCCCTAAGAACAAGTGTCCTTGGATAGGCCCCTTTATCATAATTGCAAGGGCCTGTACATCTGCCCATTATTTGGTATGAAAAAAGTGATTTTGGAGTAAAATGCCACTATTCTGAAGGATTTTTTCTGTTTTCTTTTTAAAAAACCCCTGGCTCTACCCAACATACACACAACACACACATACGCACACACACTCACACACATTTCTCTCAACATATGTGTTCCCCCAACAAACAGACACAAACATCTTGACCTTTGCATCCAAATGTGGCCCCCAGAAAACCAAAAGAAGTAAACACAAAGCAGTTATCTCTGCATCATAACAAAAATTTTGCAATATCATTAACACCTTCTAATCCTATCTTCATCACCACGTGCATACTATATACAAGAAAATAAAGTATTCTCTAGCTCATTCCTGAGGAATATGAAAAACAAGATTGGTAAAGACTGTGTTAGCGCTTAAGTTAAAAGAGAATGTATAGGGATGACCAGTGATTCTTTCATAAACCTTGAAGTATGTTTGGCTCAAAGAGATAAGCTCCAAACAACTCAGTGCATGGAGGGGGAAAGCATGAAACAGGGAGCAGAAAGGAATACTGCATTTAGTCAAAACTTCAGAAGAAATCATTGAAAACAGCCATAATAAAATTTAGACAGAAGTAGATTTAACTTGAACACTGTTGGGAATTGCAGTTCCCCTGATTGCCCAGAGGCTTTGTATATCTTTTATATTTTATTAGCAATTTCACCCTGAAAAAGGAAGCAGACACATAGTATTCACTTTATATTAACAATGCATCATTTTTATCCTCTTGCTTACTCTGGGTCATTTCTTTATAGTTTGCAGAAGATGTATACAAACTCCCCACTGACCTCCAGTCTAACAATAGAGTTCTAGTCATTCTAGAATAGATGTAAAACTTTGACATCCATTCTATAAGAAATTTCCAAGCAACATGGGATTCTGGGAATGTACATCTCATTAACAGAACACTAGTGTTGTATTAATTTGGCAATTATGTGCCAGATGAAGTTGAGCCAGGACGGATGGCTTAGGACAGTGCTACACTGATTGCTATGCAGCAGAATTGCTTGTTTACTTGGCTGCGTGCACAAATAAAATGCAATTTCCATGAAGCTGAGAACTATACTGTTTTTGTATCTTCAGCCCCAATTGTCATTAAATATTTGAATAATAAGTGAATGGAGTTTCTTAAAGTTTTTAAGATCCAGAGTAAGAAGAATTTGAACTCACTGGGTAGCAGTGGCAAAATACAAATATTTCCCATGAGGTTTCCTCTGTAAGGATCAGAATATGATCATACACACGCAAGACAATCTTCTAACAGGTCTCTGGGTCCAGTGCAACTGGCATGGATAAGGATCAGGATCTACTAACTTTTTAGCCAACAGGTATTGGAATAAAGCAACACGATTTTTCAAAGGAAACAAGATGGAAAAGATAAGGAGAAGAGGCAAAACATACGAAGGAAGAAGAGAAAACATGGGAGGCCACACACAAATCAGAGGTCTGTCATTCTGCCTCAGCAGCCCTCAGATCACAGGCTGGTGCATCTGACCCACGTGATTCATGGACTTCACAGTGTGTGTACAGGCCAATGTATTTACAATAGTATAACTGCTCATAGATCAAGAGTTTCTGGGCACTGATGCACATTTTCTTATGCATGGAGATGAGGCAATTTGGAAAAATCTAGCCAATTTAGTTGTTTTTTGGTTTGTTTTTTTGAGACAGGGCCTTGCTTTGTCACACAGGCTGGAGTGCAGTGGCGCGATCTCAGCTCACTGTAACCTCTGCCACTTGGATTCAAGCGATTCTCCTGCCTCAGCCTCCCAAGTAGCTGGGATTACAGGCGCATGCCACCACATCTGGCTAATTTTTGTGTTTTTAGTAGAGACAGGGTTTCAGCATCTTGACCAGGCTGGTCTTGAACTCCTAACCTCGTAATCCACCCATCTCGGCCTTCCAAAGTGCTGGGATTACAGGCATGAGCCACCATGCCCGGCCTACCAATTTAGTTCTTACCGATGCCTATTATGATAAGATTTTCTGACCCCAAACTCAGGATACGTTGTCTGATCAATATCTTGTCTGATAGGGGGGACATTGAATTCCAGGACTGTTCCAGAAGATTTAAAATACATGTTTTAAAATCCCTTTTATTGAAATTCCAGACCATGAAATAAAACCACAAAAGGTACTCTAAAATTGATCCTAAGCCCAGCTCCCCAGTTCAAAACTCAAGATGCTTTATAGAACTTATAACCAACTCTGTTGAAAACACTGATTCTCTACATACACAGCACTCCTTACACTAGACGTGCAAGGACTTTTCCAAAACTATTCAGTTCTCTAGGGAACACCTACTGGTTGTCCTACAATTTAATTCAATTTTAACATTATCTACCTGTAGTTAGTGTCAGATCCCACAAGTTCATGGGCTCAGTTCCACAAGATTTCCCCCACTTCAGATGCCAATCACAAGTCTGGGCCTCCCATGCTTCTGACTCACCGTCTATATTGGGGAATCCTATGACCACTCCCCTTCAGGTTTCATAATTTGCAAGAATAGCTATTAGAACTCAGGGAAATATTTTACTTTTGTTTGCCAGGTTATTATAAAGGATATTATAAAAGATAGAGATGGATAGCCAGACGAAGAGGTACATAGGAAGTAGTCCAGTAGGGTTCCAAGCATGGCAGCCTCTGTCCCTGTGCAGTCAGGGTATGCCACCCTGTAGGATTGTGGATGCATTCACCAACCCAGAAACTCATCAAATTTCATCGCTCAAGAGTTTTTGTAGAACTTAATCTCCAGCCCTCCTCCTTCCTGGAGGTGAGGGGATAGGGCTGAAAATTCCAGACCTCTGATTGCTTGGTCTTTCCGGTGACCAGCCTATCTTGAGGCTATCTAGGGACTCCACTGTAAGTCCTATTATTAGCATAAATGCAAATGTGTGCAAAAGGGTCTCATTATGAAAAACAAAAGACTCTGTTATCATTCAGGAAATTTCAAGGGTTTTAGGAGCTCTGTGCCAGGAACTAGAAACAAAGACCACATTTTTTTTTTATTATACCTCACCAACCCTCCATATAAACCATAATTAAATTTCCTAAATGCAAAAACTGTAAATATATATTCTATTATTTTTATGTCCTGTGATAGTTAATTTTATGTGTCATTATGGTCAGGCTAAAGGATGCCCAGATAGCTGGTAAAACATTATTTCTTAGTATTTCTGGATGTACCTCTAAAAATGTTTCTGGAAGGTATTAGCATTTGTATCTGTAGACTGATACAGTAGTTCGCCCTCATCAATGTGGCTAAGCTACCCTAATCTGTTAAGGGTCCAAATCGAACAAAAAAATAGAGAAATGGTGAATTCATTCTCCGTCTGAGGTGGGATGTCCATTTTCTCCTGCCCTTAGACATTGGAGCTCTTTGTGGCCCTTCAGACTTGAACTAAATTAACACCACTAGTTCTCCTCGTTCTTCAGCTTGCACACAGCAGATCGTGGAACTTCTCGGCCTCCATAATTGCATGAGACAATTCTCATAATAAATTGACCGATTGATCGACTGATGATTGATTGATGATAGATAGATAGATAGATAGATAGATAGATAGATAGATAGATCCTATTAGTTCTGCTTCAAAACCTGGACCAATACAGTCACTTGGTATTTAAGTTACTTTAATAAGAAGTAGGCTTTCATGAAATTTACTATGCTGGTTTAATTTCTTTAAAATAATTTTCCTTGAATTTTAACTTTTAGAAAAAAAAATGAGGGATGTTTTCATTCCATCAGTTCTTTCATGCTGAAAAACTATTGTATAAATGGAAGGATGAGAATGGTTTTTCCCCTACCTATCTCCGAGGCTGAATGAGAGCTGCTTATGACAAATTATGGGGT
The DNA here is from genome assembly GCF_028878055.3 of Symphalangus syndactylus. NCBI lineage: Eukaryota > Metazoa > Chordata > Mammalia > Primates > Hylobatidae > Symphalangus > Symphalangus syndactylus. Next base: position 84,320,221 of record NC_072435.2, read on the forward strand.
GGGCTTTAATGCAGATGTGTCTGAATCTTGGAAACAATATCTGTATGAAGACCCAGACAAAGGTATCATGCTGAGTAGAGTTAGGAGAAAATACCTAGGAAATAGGTAACTCTGAGGAGTTAATGTGTTTACAATTACAAAATCTTGTGTCAGTGGTTGTTGGTAAGGTGACTAGCATCTAATAGTAGAAAGGACCCAGAAATCCTCAGTGCCTGTATGCAGTTCAGAAGCTGCCTGTTTGACATATGTTACACAGTATTCTTTCCTTTGGATTAAAAAAAAAAAAATCCAAAAGAGGAAAGTAAGGTCCCCTCTAACCACTAACTAAGCTCTATTCCCTTATCCCTCTCTCTCTCTATCCCCTCCATAGGTAACTGTTAAGAGTTGATATTTAGTAGTCCAGGTCTTTATAATTTTTATTACTTGTATTATCTCATGACTATATATACTTTTATTATCACTTTTGGGGTTGGGGGTTTTGTTTTACAATTGAAGTATATTTTACAAATAATAAAGTATACAAACTCTTGAGAATTCAGCTCGGTGTATTTTTTACCTATATGTTTCCACTGGACAATCAATACTTTGAAACTTTCTAAACTCAGAAGGCTTCCTCAGGTCCTTTTCAAGTGAACATCCCCTGACCCCAAAGGTAACCACTATTCTCACCCTTTTACCACAGATTAATTTTGCCTAAGGTCAGATGCAAATTTTGGGACTAAGAATTCCCTTATCACTGCTGTTTGTGATTATGGATTATTTAAAAATTAGAATATGAACAATAAAATAGACTAGTTGTAAAATGGCATAGACATTTTTAGATGGTTCAAAAATCCTTTCAGTAACTTCCTTTGCTTCAGGGTCCAAGTGGTGAGGAGCAGGGCATGTGTGCAGACAACAGAGATTTCCTGAATTGATGCCTTCATTCTCTGGCCCACGGAAGGGAGGCCAGGTTGTCTTAATCCAAAATTCAGAGGAAAAGCCTCTGTAGGTTTCCAGAAGGTTAGGAGACTAGGCCTCATAAGAAGTCTGTTTGAGGTTGTGGGAGGGGGCCTTGCCTAGGAGCCCTCCATCACTTGTGTATCCTACAAAATTTAAAAGTGGCAGCCTCGGCCGGGCGCGGTGGCTCACACGTGTAATCCCAGCACTTTAGGAGGCTGAGGCAGATGGATCGCTTGGCTCAGGAGTTCAAAACCAGCCTGGGCAACATGGTGAAACTCCATCTCTACCGAAAATACAGAAAATTAGCCAGGCGTAATGGCATGCGCCTGGGGGTCTGAGGTAGGAGGATTGCTTGAGCCCAGAAAGTCGAGGCTGCAGTGAGCCAAGATCGCACCACTGCACTCCAGCCTGGGTGACAAAATGAGACCCTGTCTCAAAAAAAAAAAAAAAAAAAAGCCTTTAGTTACTTGGGTTGCACTATTCGATGTGTCACATCAAAGCCCAGAGTAGATCAGAACAACAGAAGAGACACACACCAAATGACCCACCATGCTATGACTCTAGCCCAGACATTTGGGGATGTTGAAGCTGTGACCACTTGGGACATTGCCATTACAACAATAACTAGCATTTACTGAGCATCTACTCTGGGTCAGGCATAGGGAGCTACAGTCATGGACTTTTTAACAATGATTGCATCAATGATGGACAGCATATACAACAGTGGTCCCCTAAGACTATAATACTGTATTTTTACTGTACTTTTTTTATGTTTAGATATGTTTAGTTACACAAATACTCACCATTGTGTTACAATTGCCTCAGTATTCAGTGCAGTAGCATACCATGCAGGTTTGTAGCCTAGGAGCAATAGGCTATACCATGTAGTCTAGGTGTGTAGTAGGCTCTACCATTTAGGTTTTTTGAAGTACACTCTATAATTCCAAAATGTATGTAAAATGCAGTCATGCATTGCTGAACAATGGGGATACATTTGGCTATCGGTCACATTCAGTCTTCTGTTACCTGGGCTGCACTATTATGTGTGTTACATCAGAGCCTCAATTTCTTTTTCTTTTTTTGAGACAGAGTCTCACTGGGTCGCCCAGGCTGGAGTGCAGTGGCGTGATCTCAGCTCACTGCAATCTCTACCTCCCAGGTTCAAGCGATTCTCCTGCCTCAGCCTCCCATGTAGCTAGGATTACAGGCATCCACCACCATGCCTGGCTAATTTTTGTATTTTTAGTAGAGACAGGGTTTTGCCATGTTGGCCAGGCTGGTCTCGAACTCCTGACCTCAGGTGATCCTCCCACCTCAGCCTCCCAAAGTGCCATTTCCTTGCAACAAAACAGCCAAATGTATCTCCATTGTTAAGCAATGCATGACTATATTTTATATACATTATCCCAACCTGTCTTCAACGATTATCTCATGTTTTCGGTATTATTATTGTTACAACCCTCATTTCACAGATAAATCACAAATCAAAAAGTTAAGTGATTTTCACAAAGATCACAGGTTGTAAGTGTTAGCTGACACTGGACCCAGGTCTGCCAAATTCCTAGCTTGGGATTTATTTTTGCCTGTGGTAAATTATTGTAGTAATAGCCCCCAATTCTTTTTTTTTTTTTTTTTGAGACGGAGTCTTGCTCTGTCGCCCAGGCTGGAGTGCAGTGGCGCGATATCTGCTCACTGCAAGCTCCGCCTCCTGGGTTCACGCCATTCTCCTGCCTCAGCCTCCTGAGTAGCTGGGACTACAGGCGCCCGCCACTACGCCCGGCTAATTTTTTTTGTATTTTTAGTAGAGACGGGGTTTCACCACGTTAGCCAGGATGGTCTCGACCTCCTGACCTTGTGATCCGCCCGCCTCGGCCTCCCAAAGTGCTGGGATTACAGGTGTGAGGCACCGCGCCCGGCCTAGCCCCCAATTCTTTACTCCTTCCTAGGTCTGTGACCTTGCCATGTAACTCTACAGTTCCTACCTATTTTGACTGCACTCAGCCATGTGACTTGCATTGGCCAATGATATGACACATATTGACTTGCAAAGCACTTTCACAATTGAGCTTACCTGCTCTTACTCCTCTATCATGGCCTGATACCATGTGTGGGCTAAATAGAAATAGTACCAAGTCACCCCGGTAGTCCCACCGAGGCTGTCAGAAATCAGCCAACAGCCAAACAACTCCCAAACATGTTAGTGAGCCCACCCAGATCATCTGAGTCCTGTCAAATTTTGAGCTAACCAAATGCTTCTTGTTGTAAGCCACTGAGGTTGTGTGGTTGTTGATGCACAATTGTTGTGGCAGTAGATGACTAATATGCTACACTGCTTCTGCAGTTAGACTGCCTAGGTTTGAATCCCAGCTCCAATACTAGCTGAGTGACCTTGGGAAGTTACTCAACACCTCTGCGCTTCAGTTTCCTCATCTGGAAATGAGGAATGTAGATGTATAATGTGGATTATAGTAGTATCCACTTCATAGGGTATTCCTAAAAATGTAAAAGCTTTTTTATGACTTATGAATTATATAAAACACACTGTACAAACCTTTAGTGTACATATTGATGGATTTTTACATACACTTATACACATGTATATATGCTATATAATCACTAACAAGATCAAAATATTTCCAGATCTTCAAAATGTCCCATTGTCCCTGCCTGATCAGTAACTCCTCAAAAGTAAGCACTATTCTGACTTCCATCATCATGTATTAGTTTGGCCTGTTTTTGAAATTCATACAAACAGAATACAATATGTACTCTGTTGGGCTTACCGTATTTCACTTGTGTGACTATGTGTGAGACCATCTATACACTTCAGTGTAGCAGTGGTTTGTTCCTTTTCATTACTATGTAATATTTCATGGCATGAATACACCATAATTATTATCTATTCTGTTCACGTTGATGGACATTTGAGTTTATTCCACTTTGGAGTTTTTATAAATAAAACATTACAAACATTCTTGTACATGTCTTTTAGTGGATATAAGATCTCATTTATATTTTACTCATATACCCAGGGGCAGAACTGTTAGATCATAGGTTATACATATGTTTAGCTTTATGAATGCTGCCAAAACAGTTTTCTAAAATGTTGTGCCAATTTACAATCCACTAGCAATGTATGAGTGTTACGATTAATTCATATTCTTGCCAGCATTAAGAGATAAAAAGTCAAGTCATAGACTGAGAGATTTTATAACAATATATAACTGACAAAGAACTTGCTGAAGAAAGAACTACAAATCAACTGACCAATCAAAAACTTCTACAAAAGCAATATAGACAATCCAATTAAAAATGGGCAAATGACCTGATCAGCTCTTCAAAAAAGATGTTCAAATGGCATATAACATAGGTTCATCAACATTAGTTATCAGAGAGATGCAAATTAAACCATAATGAGACAACATTACTATCAAGAATGCTAAAATTAAAACTATTGACAATGCCAGGTGTTTTCTTTTGTTTTTAATAGATGGCATTCAACACTACACATCATTCAGCAACCTGTTGTTCAGTTAACAAACGGGCTTAGAGAGCTGAACATGTTGCTACAAATATAACTAACTCATTCCTTTTAAGTTCTCTTTAGAATTCCATAGTATAAAAATACCACAGTTCATTTCAACATTTCCATTCCAATGGAAATTTAGGTTGTTTCCAATTTTTTCACTGTTACAAACAATGAACAGTAATGAACAATCATATATGCCTCCTTGTGCACATGTGCAAATGTTTCTCCAGAGTAGACAACGGGATAAAGTTTGTGTGTCACAGAAAATGTGCATTTTTAGTTTTAATCATTACTAGAAAATCACCTTTTTTATCAGCTGTATTAACTGGCTGTCTAGCCAATAATGTATGAGACATCTAATTTTAAAAATTAGATGTCATCCAATTTTTAATTTTTTTTAAATTAATGTTTTTTTTTTAACAATATGCTTTATTTAACCCAGCATATCCAAAATATTATCACTTCATCATGTAGGCAATATAAAAATTACTAATGAGCTATTTTACGTTCTCTTCTCTGGTACCAAGTCTTTTTTTAAAGACTTGGTACCAAAATTGATGTTTAAAATGGAATATTATCTTAGTTTTGCTTTCCGTGCTTACTAGTGAGGTTAAACATCTTTTCATGACTTTATTGGCCATTTGTATATCCACTTCTATGAATCGCCTTTTCATAACTTTGTTCTTTGTTAATTATTTATTTTTCTTACTAGCATCAATTTCTAATGCAAATCTTCAATATTTGGTGTGTTTTGTGAATATTTTCTTTCAATCTACTAAGTGTTTTCTAACTTTTATACTGAACTTTATTGTGACAAGGGTTTATAATTGTGATTCAACAAAACTTAGTATTTTCCCTTATGGCTTTTGCGTTTATTTCCCATTTGTGAAGGCCTTTCCTATACTAAAGAATGCATATATTTTTATAATATAGTTTTAGTATTTATCTTTTTAATACACTTGGAGTTTCTAGTATAAGATATGTCTGACTTTTTCTCCAAGTAGAGAGCCAATTTATTGAATAATTAATCCTTTCCCCTCATCTGAACAACGGAGCCATAATATACCAAACTTTATGTAAGAGAATATATATTTCTAACCTCTGTTCTGCTTCATTGACTCACTTATATATACCGGCGCCAACACATTTTTTAATTAATATAACTTTATTTTATTTTCTAGCAAGTGCTATTAAAAAGCCCCTGCTTTTTTATTCCTTTCCAAAATTGCCTTGCTCTTCTAGCACATTTACTTTCATAAAATTTTTAGAATTATTCTGTTAAATTTGGCTTAAAAATCATACTTATATTTTGATTACAATTGGGATTGCACTGAATTTGTAGATTATTTGCAGTAAAACTGACATTTTAAAATATTGAGTATTTCTATCCATGAACATGGTTAATCTTCCTATTTACTTCTGTCTTTTATATCCTTCAGTAAAGTTTTATAGTTTTCTCCACAAAAATCTTATGAAACCTCTTTACATTATTTAAATTTTTGAGTGGGATCTTTTTCTCCTGTTAAATTCTTTTCCTTTTTTTTTTTATTTTTTTATTTTTAGAGATGAAGGTCTCACTTCATCACCCAGGCTGGAGTACAGGCATGATTATAGCTCACTGCAGCCTCAAACTCCTGGGCTGGAGAGATCTTCACACCTCAGCCTCCCAGCTAGCTAGGACTACAGGCATACACCACCACACCTGGCTAATTTCTGTTCTATTTTCTAATGGGATATTACTGGTCTATAGGTAAGGAATTTTTGTTTGTTTATTTGTTTTTACATAGTTTTTTTTTTTCTTTTTTGTACTTCGTATATGAAGGTTCAATACATAGTATTTTCTAAAAAATATCTTAATGTGCTTTTGGTATTTTCCTGATATTACCCATACTTGTGGAAAAGATTGAAGATAATATGCCAGCTACCAGTATTCCACAAGATTACCTGTGAAGAATTCATGAAAATATACTAAAATAAGTTTTCATGACAATTTAGTATGGAATGAGTCTCTATTAAACTTGTTCAGGGAATATGTTTCCAAAAATATCTCATTACAGTATAGGTATTATCATCCATAAAATGATCTGATACCACATTCCACCCGCCACACCAGCCCAGTCCCTCTAAGCTTCTAAAACAAGTCCTCGCTATCACTGCTTCCCTACTCTTCTCCTCAGCAGATGTCCCCCAGCATCTGATCTTGCTGCCTATCCCTTATATTCATCAGTTCTTCTCTTCTTCTCTCATACAGCAGTGGTCCCATCAACATGGTGAGAAACTGTTCATTTGCTTAAACAGGCAAAACAGGAGTGGAAGGCTGCACTGCCCTTTCCCTTCCTAACAATGTCTAAATACTGGCTGCACTTAGTACAATTCTAAAATGGGGAGGGGGAAACAACCAGAGATATAGGTAAATTTAAAGATCCTTTCCCCTTGACTTCCTCTGGTTTCATCTTCAGAGTAATAAAACCAACCATAAAAACTAATATTTATAAGGCCGGGTGCAGTGGCTCACACCTGTAATCCCAGCACTTTGAGAGGCCGAGGCGGGCGAATCACGAGGTCAGGACTTCAAGACCAGCTTGGCCAACATGGTAAAACCCTGTCTCTACTAAAAATATAGAAAATTAGCTGGACATAGTGGCAGGCGCCTGTAATCCCAGCTACTCGGGAGGCTGAGGCAGGAGAATCACTTGAACCCGGGAGGCAGAGGTTGCAGTGAGCCAAGATTGCACTACTGCACTCCAGCCCCTGTGACAGAGTGAAACTCCATCTCAAAACAAAATAAAACAAAACAAAAACTAGTATTTATTGAGCACTTACTAAGTGTCAGGCTCTGTGTGAGGTACTTTGTATTTATCATATTTAAGAACCTCAACAACCTTGTAAAATAGAGAGTATTATTATCTTCACTGGGTAGAAAGGATACAGAAGTCCCTAGTAGAAAAATAGGTTTTCAAGTTGCATAGCCAGTAAGTTTGGCTAAGTTAGCCACATCTGAACCAGCCCCTGTTCCTAAACTCTTCTCTAACTCGATAATGTTGTGGGAAGAAAATATGGAGCAAAATAAACACTCTTTTATCTGACACTTATATATTTGTGTTTATGACATTAAAACCTAAAAGATTTTACACATTTCACTGCTCAACACAGTAATCACTGTTTTAGCCATGAAGTACACCCATATTTTGAACCCACTGCAGGAAAGAAAATATCATCTCTTAGTGACACGGGAGCACATATCTGGAGTTGTGCCAAAATACTACTGGTTCCCAAAATGCTCTTGGCCACATAAATGCAGAGAAAGAAAAGCATAGATGGGACTATGATATTTTACCTCACCCACCTTTTGTGGGATTCTGTGAACTTCAGGCTGTGTGATCTTGAGCATGTCACTTCATTTCTCTCCGTATATCTCAGCTGCCTCAGTGGTTAAACAGTGGTAATAATAGCACTTACCTAGTATGTTTCTGAAACTATTAAATAAGTACCTATATAGTGATCAGAAGAGCGACTGGCCATTTCAAGTGCCATATGAGAATTCCCACCGTCCTTAGATCCTTCGTCATTCCAGGTGACAAAGTTCAAATCTACTTTTATTCCAACATCTCAAACTGGATTCCAGTTTGGGGAGTGGTTTCGAGATCCAATTTTCGGGGGTCTTCAAAAACTTTTAGAAGCTTTATTTTCAGACCTACTCGCTTTTCAAAGACAGCGGGATGTATGTTTCTGATCCACTGAAAAGAGTATTTGTTTGGCTTAATTTCTCTCTCCTCCTGCTAAAAGCTACTCACTACTCAAGGTCTACTATGAATCTTTTAGGAAAATAAATACTTCTTAAAGGCTTTTCCTTTGAAATAGACCATGGTGTTTTGACCAGGTACAAATCTTCATCAGTATATCCATGTTTCTGAGGCTGGCCTCCTGTGGCTAAAGGCACTTTGCTCCCACATCTTAAGTTTCTCTACAATTGACTCACTAGAAGCTGGGCTAACCTGTCCTAGTCTCCCTCACTTCAGCCAAATAAACACATTCTTGGTTCTCACCTGTGCAGTCTAGACCAGCCCTGCTGCCCTGCTGCCCTGCTGCCCTGCTGTAGTGGACTCCTGCCAAACTTTTGCTGAAGAAAACCTCAGAAACAGGAACAGGAAGCCTATTCAGGGATCAAGTTTCCTTGATATAGATCTGTCCTCTGCACTGCCTGCCTGATCCCTCATCGACCTTTTATTCTCCCACTCCTTGTGGCCTTATCTTGACTCTAACTCATTGACTTTGGGTGTCCTTGAACCAACTTTCTCTAATGGCAGTAGATTTCTTGTCTTCCAGGGCTCAGCCAGCTTTGTGACTAACCCCAGCCTGCCCCAACTGCCTGCTACCTTAGCTTGCTTTTGGCTTTGCAGTTTTCCTTGGCTACAAGCCCAAAGTAGTGACGTCATTCACCTGTACCCCAGGGCTGACATATCCCAACCTTTTCCCTTTATGTCCCTGTGAAATGCCCTGGCATCCTAGTTGAAGGAATCTCACTAAATAAAAAGGGTCAGAAAGAATTTTTTTACACTACCAGGATGGGAACGATATGATATGGCATTGCAAAGCCAGAGAAAACACATTCAGAGGGTCCTGTTTATTCTTCATAGGGGTAATCTTGCTGTATTGGAGTTTCTAAAACCAAAGCATGCAGTTTTCAGATATTATTTTGAAGAAAATAACTCAGATAATCTGTGTCCATTAGTAGATCTTTTCATCTAGTTATAGGACCTCTATATATAAGATGAAAGAACAACAAACCACTTGTAATCCAGAGATTTGCATTCATATCATTTTCATACTGCTGGCTATATGACTTTGGGCAAGTCCTCTAATTCTTCCAAACCTCAGTTTTTCACATATATAACATTGGGTCCAAAAACACCACTAAATTATAGTTTTTTGAGATTATGGGATGTATCTTATTTTTATGAGACTCTTCCCCAAAATGTTGCCTAGAGAAAATGCTCCAAATTATTGATTTCATCAGACTGAGAAAAGAATCAAATAAGTTGAAGTATGCATAATCACTTTGAAAATTATAAAGCACCATATAAATATTTTTATTATTATGAATGCATTGTGTGCCAAAACATTTTATAGAATTCAGAACATATTTCCCCAAAAACCCATGGTGCAATTCCCTATCCTTCAGATCACAAATTAGATGTTACCTGAAACATTTGTTTCCCCTCCTGCGTGCCTTCATCAGGCTTGTCCTGTCCCACTTCTTGTATCTTTTCGTCTGAGCTCCCCAGGAGATTGTAAAATCCTTGAGAACAGAGCCTATGTCTGGGTCGTTGTGCATATTAATACTATATATAGTATTAACATTAATACATATTAATACTATATATAGTATTAACATTAATACATATTAATACTATATATAGTATTAATATTAATACATATTAATACTATATATAGCAGTTAGTATATGCCAGTCTTCATCTTAAGTGCTTTACCTATAAATATTAACTCATGTAATCCTCACAAAATCCTATAACATGGAAATTACTCTTACACCCATTTTACAAATGTGGAAACGGAGGCATGGAGAAGTTAAGTGACCTTCTCAAGCACACATAGCCAGTGAGTGACAAAGCTGGGATTTGGACCCAGATAGACTAATTCCAGGGTCCATGCTGTTAACTACCATATTAGAGTGCCTTGGTTGGATGGGTAGGTGGGTGGGGAAGCTATTCCATGTACCATTTGTCCTTTGTTATCTCTACTTCCAGACAAGACAATAACGTGAAAAAGCAAAGCTGAGGTTTTATACCCCACCATAAATAAGCTACCCAAAGGGTTCTGGTGAGCTTGGAAACTACAGCTTTTAAGCCAAAATGACTCCTATCAACAAAGACACATTCGCTTCTCCAGCCTGCCCACTTACACAATTTCCACTTTCTTCCTTCTCCCTCCTTCCCCTGTCCCCCAACAAACATATTGACTATGCGCTGGATACACTGTCGGTCTGGCCAATTAGTTCTGCTATGTACTTCTCCCCCTACGTATCTCACTCCATCCTATGATTTCAAAGGTCCTCCAAAAAATAATATCTTTCATACTTTTGTCCAATTTAAATCTCTATACTGAACTGCACACTAGACATTTTTACTTGGATATTTTACAGGACAGGCCTCATATTCAATGGATATTCAATTCAACATATCCAAGTCAGGACAAATGAGCTTCCCCTTCAAATGTGTTTCTTCTAAGGGTAAATAGCAGCAAGCACCATTACTAGGTACTCTAAACAAAAACCTGGAAATCAAGTTGATCATCCCATCTTTGCATCTTATACCTACTCAGTAATTCACGAAACCCAATAATTCTCTTAACAGTATCTTAACTCCACTCCTACTCCCTCTCAGCATTGTAAACCAAAGCATCAAATCTCTCCTCTGGACAATTCTAAGAGCTTCCTAACAAAAATCCCATTTTCATTCTTGCATTTCTCTAATCTACTCTAACACAGCAGACTCAAAAAGAAAATCATCCCCCAGCTTAAGTCCATTCAAAACCTTCCAGACGCTTTGTGGAGAAAAACAAAATCTTTACTGTGGCTTGCAAGACACTGGGTGGTTCTGATCCCACCAACTTCTGCAACTTTATCTCATGTCTTTCATTCCCTGGCTTACTAACCTTCAGAACTTAGGGATCTTTCATGAATTCCTTGAATCTGCCAAGTTCTTTCCTGTTTCTTCTAGGCTTTTGCACATGCTGTTCCTTCTGTTTGGAACTCTCTCTTCCTTATTTACTATTTAGTCAATCCCACATTTATCTTTTAAGCCTCAGCTAAATGTCACTCCAATGAGGAAATTACACATGTTCACCTACACATGCAGACTACATTAGGTTCCCACATTATACATTTTCATGGCATAATCAACTTTTCCTTTACTACACTTTGTTGCATGATGTATTTCCCTTTGATGGCCTCATCAAAGTTTATTATATGTATGATTATTTATTTTAGTCGATCTTTTCTGATAAACTATAAGTTCCATGATGTCAAAGACCAGTCTTGTCCACTGTTCTGTTTACAGTGCCTAGCACACATCCCTAAGTGAATGAATGAATGAACCAATGTTATCCTGGTAGTTTGGAGTGAAATAATAACAATAGACATTCGAGGTACACTTTTTTATTTTATCCTCATAACAACTATGTGAGATGGTATTATCACCCTTTGACAGGTGAGGAAGCCAGTATTCATAGAAATCAGGTTACTTGCCCAGATTGCATGAGACATGGCTGGTATACAATCCAAATCTGTGTGTTCAATAGCTCAGTTCCACTGAGCAATGAGCTACTTCCCAAGTTATTGTAAAATTTATTCTTCCAGGAACAGGGATAATTGTGATCACTTCACTTTTTAAAGAATAAGTTATTGCCTATGAAAAAAATGTCTCCAGATGCTTTGTCTTTTATAAATGCTAGATAATATTAGTATCTCTTTGGCATTTACAGGGAATTCTTCGGGATAAGCAAAACCAGTGTACCACCACTTTCCATTTAAAGTAAAGCCCACTAAAATCATTAGGTAAAGTCCTGATAAATTAAGAAGTATTTCACATTCATTGAAATGAAAACACGTAGAGAAAGAAACTGAGTGTATCAAAGCAAATTACACAGAAAAAGGAAGTTGGTGAGATAAAGGCATGAACTAAGAAAATGGAAGAGATACTGGATGAAAGAGAAGACAGATAAGTACAAGGACACATGGAAACAAAGAAAGAAAAACAGACTACTCAAGTCCCTGGGAGAGTCGAGAGGAGCACATAGCAAGAAAGATGCTGCTTCTGCTTCAAAGCAAAATAGTAGTGTTTCTCACTAAGAGTTTAGTAGCTAACAGCCAGAGCACCTGATGACTAGAAGGTTTGCTCATACCAAGGTTTTAGAATTGATTGGTCAGTCAAAATTTAAATATAACATTTCCTATTTGTGTCTAATGTCTTTGTTTGCAATATGGGTGAAAGTGAGAGGAAATTTGAGGATAGGAGTTTCTCCTCTGCTAGGCCAAAGTGTGTGTGTCCCCATCTCCAGTGCCCTATTCCCCACTTCTGAAACCAGACTGGGATATGTCCTGATCCCCTAACTGAATTCTTCCACAGACCAGCTATGGTCAGTCCATTTTTTTTTAACTCTGAATGTTTTCTTATCCATAGAATGGAGACAGACATTCTGGGCTGGTCTTTCTCAGTGCTATTTGGCTCATAGAATCTGAGAAGTGGGAAGGAGTTGAAAGAAGAATGTTTAGTGTAACCTCACACTGGACATGTGACTCTCCACTGCATTATCTCACCCAGCCACCACCCCTAATTAGTTCTTTCACCCCTCCCTCAATTCCAACACTTTATTAAATGTTAGTTTTTTATAATTACTTACACTGTAAAATAGTTTTTCTAGGAGTATGTTATATTTACATAAATGGAAAGATTTTGAGGTCTTTAAAAATTATGGTGATACAGTTCCTACTTTATGCATTATGCACAAGAAAATATAAATAAAGGATAAGTTAAAATAACAGCATGAGGTTTGCAAAATATTTTTTAAGAAAATCTAAATTTCCACTTTTTGATGGGGTTGTTTGTTTTTTTCTTGTAAATTTGTTTGAGTTCATTGTAGATTCTGGATATTAGCCCTTTGTCAGATGAGTAGGTTGCAAAAATTTTCTCCCATTCTGTAGGTTGCCTGTTCACTCTGATGGTAGTTTCTTTTGCTGTGCAGAAGCTCTTTAGTGTAATTAGATCCTATTTGTCAATTTTGGCTTTTGTTGCCATTGCTTTCGGTGTTTTAGACATGAAGTCCTTGCCCATGCCTATGTCCTGACTGGTATTGCCTAGGTTTTCTTCTAGGGTTTTGATGGTTTTAGGTGTAACATGTAAGTCTTTAATCCATCTTGAATTAATTTTTGTATAAGGTGTAAGGAAGGGATCCAGTTTCAGCTTTCTCCATATAGCTAGCCAGTTTTCCCAGCACCATTTATTAAATAGGGAATCCTTTCCCCATTTCTTGTTTTTGTCAGGTTTGTCAAAGATCAGATAGTTGTAGATATGCGGCATTATTTCTGAGGGCTCTGTTCTGTTCCATTGATCTATGTCTCTGTTGTGGTACCAGTACCATGCTGTTTTGGTTACTGTGGCCTTGTAGTATAGTTTGAAGTCAGGTAGCGTGATGCCTCCAGCTTTGTTCTTTTGGCTTAGGATTGACTTGGCGATGCGGGCTCTTTTTTGGTTCCATATGAACTTTAAAGTAGTTTTTTCCAATTCTGTGAAGAAAGTCATTGAATCTATAAATTACCTTGGGCAGTATGGCCATTTTCATGATATTGATTCTTCCAACCCATGAGCATGGAATGTTCTTCCATTTGTTTGTATCCTCTTTTATTTCATTGAGCAGTGGTTTGTAGTTCTCCTTGAAGAGGTCCTTCACATCCCTTGTAAGTTGGACAGACACTTCTCAAAAGAAGACATTTATGCAGCCAAAAAACACATGCAAAAATGCTCATCATCACTGGCCATCAGAGAAATGCAAATCAAAACCACAATGAGATACCATCTCACACCAGTTAGAATGGCCATCATCAAAAAGTCAGGAAACAACAGGTGCTGGAGAGGATGTGGAGAAATAGGAACACTTTTACACTGTTGGTGGGACTGTAAACCAGTTCAACCATTGTGGAAGTCAGTATGGTGATTCCTCAGGGATCTAGAACTAGAAATATCATTTGACCCAGCCATCCCATTACTGGGTATATACCCAAAGGACTATAAATCATGCTGTTATAAAGACACATGCACACGTATGTTTATTGCAGCACTATTCACAATAGCAAAGACTTGGAACCAACCCAAATGTCCAACAACGATAGACTGGATTAAGAAAATGTGACACATATACACCATGGAATACTAGGCAGCCATAAAAAATGACGAGTTCATGTCCTTTGTAGGGACATGGATGAAACTGGAAACCATCATTCTCAGTAAACTATCGCAAGGACAAAAAACCAAACACAGCATGTTCTCACTCATAGGTGGGAATTGAACAATGAGATCTCATGGACACAGGAAGGGGAACATCACACTCCGGGGACTGTTGTGGGGTGGGGGGACGGGGGAGGGACAGCATTAGGAGATATACCTAATGCTAAATGACGAGTTAATGGGTGCAGCAAACCAACATGGCACATGGATACGTATGTAACAAACCTGCACATTGTGCACATGTACCCTAAAACCTAAATATAAAAATAATAAAAAAAAAAAAGAAAATCTAAATTTCCAATGTTGGTTTGGTATTCAAAGGAAAAATTAAAAAGTAAGTTCTAAAGGTGCATCCTTGGAGACATCATCCCTATATAGCAGTGGTTTCCAAGGTGTGGTCACTGGTTTAGCTGCAGTAGCAGCATCACCTGGATATGTATTAGAAATTCAAAATCTCTCCAGGCTCCAGGGAACTGAGAGGGAAAAAAAAGAAATTCAAAATATCTATCCCACTCCAGATGTACTGAATCAGAAACTCTGAGGTTGAAGGCCAGCAATCTGCTTTGTTATAAGCCCTGCCCCTTGAAGTTTGAGAACCACTGCTTTATGCTATGAAGTAGAAGGCTTGGATGTAGATGTGTTGAGGGAAGTAATAGGAATACAGTGAGTGTGTTGTGTGTTTTCATTATTAAAAATGAGAATAATATTAGATTGAACGATATGATATTGCCAATAGTCAACCATTTCTGCCCTACATAAAATATAATATAGAATTCAACATAAAAATGTATATTTTAGGTTGATAATCAGTGTGATAAAAACTCATGAACTTATGAAATTTCCATAAATGATCCCTAGTGGTCTAAAACCAACCTGATCATGGCTTCTAATCTCAGAAATGAGCTCTAAAGTAATTACAGTTATGCCTTCTAGTACCCAATAGAGATCATTGGCAGGCAGCCTCCAGCATACATTTCTTATAAGAAATTAAGTACTATAGTTGTCTTTCTCCAATAATTAAGACAATCAAGGAAATACAATACCTACATGTTTGCCTACACATATCTCTGGGCCAAAATAGCAACTGACTGTATTCCCATCTCCTTTTTCTTTCAGGCATATGCCTCCCTCTTCCAAAATGTTCTTCCTTCCCAGCTATTTTTATAAGCAATTACATGCTTATAAAATAACTGACTTCTAAGATGAGATGGAAATTAGCACAGGGCTCACCAATAATTCTGAAGCAAGGCATGAAAACTGAAGCTCTTAGCTGGAGTCAATGCAAACGAAGAGTGAGTCCCATGTTTCTCTTGTCATCCTGGGTTTATCAGTTAATATGATGCAGTAGACTCTGTTACTGGATATGGCCTAGAAAGAAAAACAACATACCGTCTGTTCAGTCTATGTTAACTAGATGAGTAATGCTGAACCAGATGAATATGTTAAATGCACCTTACAATATTTAAGATCTTCAAAAGAAAAAGATGGAGCTCACGTTGGAGGGGAAGAAGGAAGAAAGAGAAGGAATGGAAAAGGGAGTAGAATTCTTTTCTTGGGTGTACATGCCTTCTTCTCAAATTATAGTGACAGTGTTTGAAAGATCAGAATTCTGTCATATATACCTTTAAACAACAATGTCCCTCACCAGTATATATATGAGTAACATATATACACTGGTACATGATGGTATACCATCATGGTAAAGGGAATCAATAAGTAGTCAATACTCATAAATGAAAGCAAAGACAGAAAAAGTAAGGGATCTACAAATTTCCATTAAACAATTGTTTGACACCGTATTAAAGATTGGTTAGTGAACACTCTTAAGCCATTCAATTTTAAAATAATAATGCCCATTCTTACCATCTGTTCCCTACCCCAAATTGATGATATTATGATCAAAGTGCCTGCGCAGTTTGGAAATAATCTACATACTCAAGAGATCACATTTGTGTGTGTGTGTGTGTGTGTGTGTGTGTGTGTGTGTGGAATATTAGTGCTCTGACTTTTGGTTGGCTCTCACTGACTTGTTTGGAGAAATGGATTCACGCTTCTCAGTTCATTTCCAGAGCAACAGACAGATGGATAGTAACCTGCCAGATCAAATTCAAGGTTACAGTATACTTGAAGAGTTTGTGGTTATGTATTTTCTTCTTAATGACAATCTCAATCTTACCTCCTTATCCATACCATGTGACCTCAATCAGCCACCTGAGAGTTGAGGGCATTGCCACTTTGCAACCAAACTAAGGTGTGATATGAGTTCTACAACTTTTCAAGAGCCCGGAGATCTTGAGATAATTAGGACTAGATAAAGGCAATAGATTATGTATACTGTTCTTTCTTAATTATTCTTGCATACCCTCAATAGAAAGGTGACAATTTTGTTCTGAATGCATATGTATATTTGATCATAAGAGTGGGGAAAAAGCTAGCTGTTAGTCACTGTGAACCAAAGATACTTCCATCTGGTCAGTTTTGTCTGTCATCCAAATGTTAAAATTATATTCTACTCTAAATAAGACAGAAATACTTCTTTCTATTAATTATAAAAGCCTCACCATATTTAAAACTTTTCAGCTTGGCCTTTCTGATCTAGTCAAATAAAATATTGGATTAAAAGGTGCTTAACTTAAAGTAACATAAGGTCAGCATAATTCTTCACACAGAGATACACACACACACACACACACACACACACACACACACACACACACAGTGTTCTTATTTCCCCCAGAAGGACCCAATGGCTCTTTTCCTTCATTTTACCTCGCTCTTCATTCCCACTTATAGGCCCCGGCATAGTTGCTAGCCCAATCCACAGCCTAAGGGGATCTTGTCAGCACATTCAAGACAGCACATTCTCTGCCAGCTCTCACCGATACACACTTCATTCTCCCTGCTTGTGCCAAAATAATTAATAAGTGCTTTTTAGCTTTTTCTCTAGTGCCCTCTGATTTTCCTTGGCTAAGGGTTTCTTAACAGAATACCAGAGATCAGATGGCTTAAACAACAGAAATTAATTGCTTCATATTTCTGGAGGCTGTGAGTCCAAGATCAAGGTGTCACCAGAGTTTCTTCTGAGGTCTCTCGCCTTGGCTTGTAGATGACCATCTTCTCTTTCTTTCTTCACATGGTCTTTCTCTGTGTCTATGTCCAAATTTTTTCTTATAAGGACACCAGTCATATGGAATGCGAGCCCACCCTAATGACTTCATTTTACCTTAATTATCTCTTCAAAGAAGCTATCTCCAAATACAGTCACATTTTGAGGTATTGGAGGTTAGGACTTCAACTTCTAAATTTTGAGGGGACACTATTTAGCCCATAACATCCGTTTAAGAAAATGAAAAGGGAAAGTGGGAGTATGGAAAACACATGACTGATTACCTTCAGTACATCAGAGTCAGGAAAAAAAGAACTCTTGTCCCCAAGTAAAAGTGATGTTCTGGGACTACAAACAGCGTGAAAAGAAAAGCAATGGCGTGCAGGGCCATTTACTCACTGAACACTAGAAGCACTGTGCCTTGGCCCTGTGAACTTTTCCAAGGCCTATGAAAATGCCTGAGAGCTGAAATTTAATCATTTCCAAATACAAAAAGAAAATTATTACAATAATAATAACTAAAAATAACTTCATGTCCAATGAAGTGGACATTTGGCCTCTCCTCTTACCATTTCATCTTTTACACCGTCAATTATTATCTTTCTAAAACATGGATCTAATATGTACAATGTCTTATGTAAAATGCTCCAGTGGTTCCTCATTATTTACAGGATGAGGATTCCAGTTTTTAGGAGGGCATAAAAGGTCAGGTTTTATTTTTTAACTACATCACACCCAGCACTCTAATTACTCCACCTTCTCACCCTTTTCCAAAAACACTATATTCCGTTCTCTCCTGCATCTGTGCCTTTGAACACAGTGCTTATTCCAGGATAGCCCTTGACCTCTTGGTTCCACCAGTGAAAATCCTTTATCTTTCAAATCCCAGCTTCAGTGTTACTTCTGTTGTAAAATCTTTACTCTGAGCCCATGTTAATTACTTTTCTGTGTTCCATAGCATTGTGTACTCACTCCTAAAAGTAATTCTTAAATATGAATTCTTATATGTGAATGAAACTTCATAATGATGAAATACTATTTCATAACTAGCAATTTCCATACCACTACCCCATGAAACCTGAGTTCCTTTAGTGTACAAATCATTACTTTGTCCATTTCTTTTCCTTTTTCCTTTTCATCTCTTCATCCTTTTCTACTTCCTTTCTCTTTCCTCTTTTTTAAAAATCTTCGCCAGCCATTTTCCTTTACTCCTATGTTAACTTCTGCCTTTGGAAAGGCACTCCTATCTGCATGCAAAGTCACAGATTCGTAAAATTATAAATGTGCCAAATAACGAAAGAAAAAAAATGGATAAGTCCTAGTTCCACAAATGGCAAGAAGTGACTTTTTTTCTCTGGAATAAAGGCACTCAAATCTTCCACAAATTACCACCACCTGTGACAACCTTCAATCAACGAAAACAATATCTTGTTACAATGGTAGTTAGCTTCTCAAATAATTTCCAAGTGTATTATGAGGAGATATATTGGGTTAAGATTTTTCCTCTCAAAATAATGAGTAATTAGCAATTATTGTTTTCCATTAATTATTGGAGTAGAAATTTACATGCCTGAAGATGTTCAATCAAAAAAGTACAACCACGAATGAAAGATGTGTTAAAGGGGATATCATTGTTGAAATTGCAATAAAGTACCACTTAGGGGCCTTCCAAGTATAAGAATGTATCACTACATGAAGTAAACTACACAATAATGAAAGTAGGGAAGACAACACAAATCCTGCATAAAATGAAACATAAAGTACATATTAGTCCATTGACACATGGAGCTACATTCCAGATCTCCAGATGTCCTGTTATAGTCTCTTTCTATTGCACCAAAATACCTTCATGCAATATTTTCCAATTACTTGAGAAAAAAGTGAAAGACTGAAAGCAAAGAAAATGTGAACCAGAAGTGCGAACAGAAATCAAAGCTTTCTGGTTCAGTAGACCTAAAGAATTTGACTGCAGGACATAGTGATCATTTACCCCAGTCAGGAGGAAAACTGTTGGGCTGAAACAAATGAAAGAGATTGTGAAATCCTCTGATGATATTGATGACATTTCACCCTATCCAAAGATTAACTCAGTGAATGGCGTAACTAAAAGAATGTGACTTAAAGATGTGCCTTACAAATACTGAAACTCCATGTTTTTCAAAGAGATTAATCATAACAGCATGAGGATAAGGCATGATTCTGACTAACAGAAAGAAGCTAATCTGGGAGATCCTCTTGAGTAGATTAGCCATTCCATGCAAAACGTCACAGTGGCAATCAGAAAAGGCATCTCTGAAATGTACAATGAAGAAGGATGTTAAAAGAAAATTTGTTTACCCAGAGTCAGTGAATAATACAGCTTAGTCTTTACGTAAAAGGCTCAGTCACAGCAAATGATGGGGTGTCTTTGAGGGGTTCCAGAAATTTGAACCAAGGATGAGAATCTGAGAATATGTTGCTGCTTCATTCAATTTCTGTCACCTCAATGGCTACTCATCCTCTTTTCTACCCCCTACAGTCATGAACAATCTGGATTTCACGTCACAAGAGGAAACAGAGTCATCACTTCAAGGACTGCGCCAATCAAGTCTGTTCTGGTAATAATGTGAGGTAAATGAGACATGTAATGGGAGGAAGTGAATAGATTCCCATGACACACAAAAATTAGTAGGCATCACTTAAATAGAATTTATTCTATCAGCAAAGTTAGATGGTTCTTAATGTATGTCAATAGAGGTGGGTGTGAGGGCAGACAAAGGCCAAGGAAGAGGAAGATTACAACATGAAAAAGAAAAATGCCTAATAATAATGAAAATATTAATAGCATATTATATTAAAATTCAAAGGAACAAACATTTTAGTTGTATTATCTATGTAAAGAATATGAAGGATATTTGAGCAAATGGAAAGATATGAAGAATGTTAAAAATGTATATTTTTCTGCATTGGACTACAAGCAGTTTCCAAATTGAAACTGGATAATGTTCCCAAAGTAATTTGAAAGACACTTATTTGGAATTCAGAATATATGTTCCCATAGAAACATTGTTGAAAATGTCAACTAGGTTCCTAGATTACCTGCGAATTCTATTTAAACCACATATGTAGCTAAATACTATTAATTTGTATTTCGAATCAGTAGAAAATAAAACTATTGCATTGGAAGAAGAATAGCTATTGGAAGATGAGATAATTGAAGAAATAATTGTATGGAATGCCTGATAAAGGGCATCGAGGAAATATCAAGAGGGTTAGATGTGGATGCTACAGATCTTTAGGTGCATTTGCACTTCTTTCTTCTCTAGCTGTGTGCTCTCCCTTAGTGATTCAATTCAGTGCATAGCTTTAAATATCACCAGTTTGCTGAAATTTCCCAAATTTATAACTCCAGCTCAGACTTCTTTACTGAATGCCAGTGGAGCATACCCACTGCCTTCTTGCCTGATGGATATCTCAAACTGAACATGTCCCAAACTGAATTTCTGCTCTTCCTACCCCAACCCACCCACCCAAGCTGGTCTTCCCACATTTTTCCCCACCTCAGTTAATGGCAACACTCTCCTTCCATTTCTGACTCCTCTTTCCTCCCACACTGTAAATCCAATTCATCAGCATATCCTGTCAGCTCTACCTTTAACATACATCCAGAATCCTACTAACATTTGTCATTTTGTCTCCTCCTTCCACCCTGGTCCAAGGCACTCTCATCTCTTGGCTGTACTATTGCAACCTTCTTCTAACTGTTCTCCCTGTACTATTGTACCTTTCTTCTAACTATTCTCCCTGCCTTACTCTTGCCCTCAAAAATCAATTCTTAATATAGCAGCCAGAGAGATCCTCTTGAATCACAAATTAGGTCATTTCTAACCTTCACGCAAAATGCTACGATAGGTTCATCTCACTAGGAATCAAGCCAAAATGCTTACACTGCCCTGCAAGGCCCTAATGCTCTGCGTCCACCCAAACCCCTCTGATCTCACCTCCTACTACTTTACCCCTGGCTCATGCACCAGCCCAATTGGCCTCTTCCCTCTTCCTTGAGTGTTGCAGTCATGATGCTTTCTCCAAGTCTTTGGTTCTGCTGTTCCCATTGCCTACAATGCTTGTCTCTGTGTCCCCACACAGTAAACTTCACTGGGTTCATTGGAGTCTCACTCCATTGGTTCTTTACTGAAATGTCCCCTCCCTAGGCCTTCAATGCCCATCATACCTTTCTTAAGAATCCCAACTTCCACTGCAACCCTTTGCATGCCCCATCTCTCCTTTATTTTTCTTCTATCATTATCACCATCTAACAGACTAAACATTACTTATTTGTTTTCTGTGTGTCTTCCCCATTCTAGAATGTGAGCTCCCTGAGGGCAGTGGCATTTGTCCCCAGCACCTAGAACAAGGCCAGGCATATAGTAGGCACTCAAATATTTGTTAAATAAATTGAATGAATAAATGAATTGAATACCTGAATGAGTAAATAGATGACCTTCTTTTTTAATTTCATGAGTGTTCTGTTGGCATGGCTTTTACTTACCCTTATCATCTATCACAGAGATATGTTTTTTTCAGATGGCAAATAGAAAATAAAAGGGCAGTAACATCATATATCAACTCTCTATCTCCAGTCTTGCCACTCTCCAATTAATTTTCCACCCAACAATCACAATAATTTCTAAAACTCAGACCTGCTGAAACCGTATCTATGAAATTTCATGGCTTTGAAGACAAAGTTTATCCTTTTTAACCTGGCTTTCAAAACCACCCATGGTCTACCTCCTTCATATCTTTCCAGCTCCATTGTGAGTTAATTCTGTCTCTAATAGGGTAGAAAATGAGGCAATAAAGAGGTTTAGAATCAAAGATGACTCCTATAGTGTCAACGGCAGTGGATGCTGGATCAGGGTAGTTTGGTGGCTCTTGTGAATATTTAGTGAGTTGGCCACCTGCCATTCATACATAGGAGGCAATCCCTAAATCCTTGTTCATTACTCAGAGTCCCTATACTTTTTAAGCTTAAAGTCAGTGAGTTAATCTATTCTTTCTTTTCTTGAATTAAATGTTATACAAAATCCTAGTATTAAAAAATATATTTTACGTGAAGCTATTCTATTTAAGGTAATAGAGGTTAGGAAGGGTAGGAATCGAGACCTGATCATTCA
Organism: Symphalangus syndactylus; assembly: GCF_028878055.3. Classification (NCBI taxonomy): domain Eukaryota; kingdom Metazoa; phylum Chordata; class Mammalia; order Primates; family Hylobatidae; genus Symphalangus; species Symphalangus syndactylus. The sequence continues at coordinate 84,342,973 of NC_072435.2, forward strand.
TTTTCCATATGCTCTAGACTGGTCCCTGAGGCCCCTTTGAGTGACCCCTGCTAGTGAGGCTCCAAGCCCTAAGAATATCAAGCAGAATATCAAGCATGCACTGAAACATAAGAAGAAAGCCTTTCAAAACAACCACATCTACTGGTTATTTATAAAAATTGCCCAGGTAACTGAAGTGCATTTGCTTTTCTCTTCCCTGCTGTTTAGTGTGTAACAAATAGCAACATCTTTAAATGGCAGGAAACAACAAGACAAGAAATATGTCAGCATCTGTATTGCGCAGGAGATGGAACATTATGCAGGTTTGTGCAGAATGATTGGCTCTCAAGGGAGTAATTAGTATTTGGTGCACTTCTTACTGGTGCTACCTCAGCTTCCCTGCCAGAGGATTCTGAGAAAAGGTTTGTTGTTTCAGTTTCAAAATTGCATTTTAGATTGACTCTTTGAATAGAGTGCATGTAGGGACAAATGGCACGAATGTTTAGCAAGCGGTGTTTGTATTCACATTCTGTCTCTGAGCCTCAGGTCCATGACAAGCTTATTTTTTAGAAGTCTAATAAAAAATTGATATTAAGAAATTTAAAGAAGAGTTTTCAGCAGCCAGAAAACATAGTTTTTATTTTCAGATATGAAGATGACAGAGCTTCAAAGGAGGTTGTGGGGGGGACGGGGTTTCTTTGTCAAGCCATTTGTGGATGGGCAAGTTTACGTTTAAATTGAGAAATAAAACCCTACCCAATTTTGAAGACCAAATTTGTGCCAAGCAAAATCAACCTGAAGTATTGGTCCACTTTGAAGAAGAGCTATGGCCAATGCAAACGTAATGATGTCTCTGATTTGCAATGAAGTGCATATACAAATTGATGAATTTCTCTCTCTCTCTCTCTCTCTCTATATATATATATACACATATATATACACACATATATATACACATATATATACACATATATATACACATATATATACACATATATATACACATATATATACACATATATATACACACATATATATATACACACATATATATACACACACATATATATATATATATACACACACACACACATATATATATATATATATATATATATATATATATACATACAGTTTTTGTTTTTGAGATGGAATCTCGCTCTGTCACCCAGGTTGGAGTGCAGTGGCGCCATCTCGGCTCACTGCAAGCCCCGCCTCCCGGGTTCACGCCATTCTCCTGCCTCAGCCTCCCGAGTAACTGGGACTACAGGCGCCCGCCACCACGCCTGGCTAATTTTTTCTATTTTTAGTAGAGACAGGGTTTCACCTTGTTAGCCAGGATGGTCTCGATCTCTTGACGTGATCCGCCTCCCTCGGCCTCCCAAAGCGCTGGGATTAGAGGCATGAGCCACCACGCCCGGACTAGTCTATTTTTTAACACTCTCACAGTGCCCTCGAGGCCTTTCCTTCACTTCCTTGCAACATCAGCCAGCTCCCCAGAGGACACAGGGAGCCAAGGAAGCCTATTAGAACCAACTGGTTAGGCATTCCTGTCCACAGCCTATCATGACTTTGGAAGAGCCAAGAGAAAGAAGCAGAATTATTTTGGGGATACTACTGTGTTTAGCTTATTTCAAGACTGAACTAATTGCAATAATAGCTTTGAATAGCCTTTCAATAAATCTGAAACTACTAATGGATAAATGACTATTTGTAACTATACCACATACACCCTTTCTCTCCCTCCACCCCACACATATATGTACACAGCTACAATGTGTACATGCCAGCACACACACACAGGTCATATGCATGACATATGCACACCAAATACAAACATATCACACATATTCACACTAACACACCAATAAAAGACCCCCAAACACACACATGCTTTATGAAAACACACATACACATACACAAAACACACAATACATAGGCCACACACATGCACATTCCACAGGCATACACACACTACTACATACCAATACATACACTGCATGCCATACAAATATATACATATACACATCATGCACACAACATATACACCACACACGTGCATATACAACATAAACACATAATGCAAACACATACCACAGACTATACACGCCACATAAATTTATCACAAACTCATATACGCATCATCCCAAATGCAAATATACACGCATATATCACAAATACACAGACATATGCACATGCAATACATATAGACATATCCCCACACTACATACAAATTCACCACATGCACACATGTACACATAACACATACAAATTCACTACATACACATATGAACCACATACAAACACACCCCCATGCACACATGCACAACACAGAGCACACGAACTCCAAATCCAAGTACATATACATACATATCACAAACATGCACACACTGTGTGCAAATACACACCACACATACACAGCCACCATATATCTATATGTCCCCTATACAAATACACAAATGCCACACACATATACACACACTCCAAAACACACAGATGCACAAACACAATACACATATACACACCTCCAAACCACTTACAAATACATACACATGTCACGTCACACATAACACACATATACACATCACAAGCAAATTCATCTTCATTTTCTAACAGAAATTCTGAAAGAACCTAGGAGAGAAAACCTACTGAAGAGAATTGAGACTTTGGGATAGAGTGTGTAAGCTGGATTCGGCTTGAATTTCAGCAATCCAAGTTCAGGAACCATGTTAATCGAGTGCCTACAGATCATCTCTGGTTTTTTTACCCATGTATGTTGTGGTTCAGAAATTGGATTTTTGGCATTTCTGGACTCACACTTTTTGCTCCATCAGTTCATATGTTGACATAATGCACCAGAAGAGAAAGGGGTTTACTCTTTGGAAGACATTTTTATTTTTTCTATAAAACTATTTTTTCTATAAAAACTAGACCTTAAATTTTTTTAAATACTCTTAACCTCCAAAACATTGTTCAATTTTCAATAAATTAATTCATTCTTAAGAAATCCATATTATTCCTCTAACTTTCACAGACATGCCTCAAGACCTCAATACATGAAAGTAATTACTGCAGGTGCCTGGCTGTTGGCACTGTTCAGCTTTAATGTAGCAGTAGGGAAAATTATGCCTTCCACCTGTGATAACTGATCCTAGAACCCGCAGACGATGAGTCCAAGCTGAATACAAAAAAATAATGCTCCAAGTAAAGAGCCCTTGTTCAATTCAATGGCGGTTCAATTCAACAGCGGCTCTTAATGAAACACTAATCTCTTCCCATTGATCACAGAAGAGCTATTTTAATTTCTGTATCTTTGACATTCTGCTTTTGGGTGCAGGAAAATCCTTGCCCAAAATATATGCTATAGGGAGGTACTGTGGAGTGGGGTTCAGGGAGAGGGTTCTGGAGTCAGCTTGCCAGGGAGAAGCCAAGTCCAACTCTCGCGTTGAGTTGCTTACTAGCTGGATATCCTCAAGCAAGTCACTTAAACCCACAACAGCCACTGTTGTTCACTAGTCAGCTGAAAGTATAGCTAGCACCTAGCTCATAGGATTGTAGTGAGAATTAAGTTAGACAAAATGCTCAGAATAGTGGCTGGCAAAAAGTAAGCCCTCAATAAGTTATAGGTGCAATTAATAGGAAAGAAGATTATAAGAAGATTTGGTGCTTTTCTTGTTAGCATGAAAATTGAGGTGTTCACATTTATTAGGCATCTTCTCATGGCTAGGCTTTAGCCTTCAACGATCCTGTGATATTAGATATGATTACCTCTATTTTTCAAATAATGAAATGGGTGATTAAAGAAGTTACAGTAACTTTCCCAATATCACACAGTGAGTGGCAAACTTGAAATTTGAAACAAAGGTGGAGTAATCCCAAAGCCTTCTTTTTTTCTACCCCACAACTTCATTATGCATGTTTCAAAGACCTTTCCTAGCTACCCTGTAAAACTGTAATCCTACCTCCTAAAGGTCAAGCTAATAATATCAGTCCATTTCTAGCCAAATGGACTCAGTCTAGTGTGGAAACATGCGATATCAGAATATGGGAAAGGGATCCAAAACCATCTTGATTATGGAATGTAAGGTTCACTATGGAGGAGGGAGGACCTTACAGATAGTTTAGGTTTTATAGTTACCACATAAAAATACATCTTCCCAAGATTATTCTGAAATGTGGAAGCAACTTAACAAAAAATGAAGACGTTTTTCTGGTGGCATGTACAGGGAGAAAGACAAAGAAAAGTGCACACTAAGAGAGAAATGAAAGAAGGAAGAGCAGAGAGAGAGAAAGAGAGAGAGAAAGAATTCATTTCATCCCAAAAGAATTGCAGAGGAATCACAAGACCCTATACATCAATATGGTGTATCCAAGGACGTTGAGAAGGAAAGTGATGGGTTCAGGACGCCAGGGTGTGGAAAAGGCCAGCTAGCCTGATAGCACAGTACCAAAAGTCCCTTCTTCATTTTTTATTCTTTATCCAGCCCCCCGTTTAAAAGCCTCAAAAAATCAGGCCTCTTAGAAGAAAAACTGAGAAGCCACTCTAATGTCCTAGAAGAAAGATAAATAAAAGTGCTGTCAGATGTCATGATGGGACCTCATCTCCTCCTCTGTCTAGTATAAAGGGTCCCACTTCTTCCATGGCTGCAGAATTGCAAGTCTGGTAAAAGCCTCTGGGATGGAGTGAAAGGAAAGGTGAGAAGAAGACGGTTAGAAAGTCCAGAAGGTGAGCTGGGATAACTGGGCCATATTTCCCAGGATTCACTACCTTAATCAGTGAAATTCTGGGATTAGAGTGCCCTCCCTTGCTCTGCAGATTATCTGAACTTTAATGTTTTCAGATCTTAGAAGATGACTTGGTTTCCGTTACAAAGCATCCAGTGTTTTTTATATATCCATCTCCCACATTCTCAAGTACATAAGGTGAGATTGTGGTGATAGTTCCATGTTTATGCATTTGGAAGAGAACCACAGCTTTTTCAGGAGCCAAGAAATAATACCATAGAAAAAGTGCTATTTATAAATAATTAAAATGCACACATGCATGTGCACACACACATACACACACACACAGAACAGATGCAGAGAACGGACTCAGCCCTCTTAGAAGCATGTCAATGGAGGCATGTCAACACTCAATGAACAGGACGGCCAAAAGCCAGGAAGGTGAACTCACCTTTGGAACTGATAAGAGTCATTGTTTAGCTTTCCATTGTTCTTTGTTTTGATCTAAGGCTGCCTCTCCTATCACTTTCCCCTTGTCACAGTCTCTCATTTTCAGCACTGAGACTGAAGAAAATTGTTCACTCCATGTAAGAGCAATACACTCCCCTCCTTTTGTCTTCTTCAGGAAATTAGTAGCTCATGTTCCACTAACGGGAGTGTTTTGCCTTATCTCATTCCTATAAGTGAAGTGGGAATTTCAATGCCGTAACTTAGAATTATTCTGTCCAATTCACCCTAAATGGATCCTGTTCTCATTGCAACATTTATCTCTAGGCCTCACTAAAGATAATATTCAGGCTTACGTACAGGCACACAATTGTCCTCTCTTCGGCAATGAGGTCTTTAGAAATGTAATGAAATGTGACAGGCTTTTGAATTAGGCTCTAGAAACTGTTTCTTTTATGACTAAATGGATTTCTTGCCATTTTAGAAGCCAGTCTCTACACTGTTTTAAATTTTACTTTAAAGAAGGACCTGGGAAACTCTGGGATTTCTAAATAGACAATACTTGCTCATTGTTCCAGAACCATCTTACAGGCATTCATTACTTTTTCTGATATTTATTTGAAACTTGAGACTTAAAAATAATGTCTAGTGTCAGATGGAAGCTTCAATGTGCTCTTTCATTATGTAAGTACTAAGAATGATACAAACCAAAAATGCAGGCTAAGGTCATGGCTTTTTACAGTGTACAATTGAGGTTCAAGAGAAAATTTATAGCACTAAAAACTGGGTGACATTCTTCCATGATGCACTAGTCCACCCAGTTGAATTTTTCATGACTGGCATCCATTTTGATTGGTTGGAATATGTGCTATGTTAATGGTTAAGTATTTTACCATCTAGCTCAATTCCTTATTTCAAAAATAGGTCAAGCCTCAAAGAAGTTCAATGATTTTTGCCAGAGTCATATAGATATTAGATAGCCAAGACTAGGTCTGGTCATTTGAATTCTACTTCAATATCCTTTTCACTAACATATAATCATCCAATATGTGCAACCATGACCTATGTTCTATTAAGACCCCACTGTTACAATAACAAAAGAAGGGCCTTACAAATCCGTATCATAGCTCAATTACTCTACAGCATTTAACATACCCTAAAAACACATAGACTGTTACAGCTTATAATAAACACAAATATCTTTTCTCTGACCATAGCATAATAGAAACTAAGCTCAGAAGGATTTATCTAGGAACAAAAGAAGGAAAATGAAATGTACTAGGTTCTCTGGATTTAGTCCTGATTGTCACTGATAATTCTGTGACTTTGTGCATGTCCTTAGTTTTCACATACAAAACTGGGCAAGTCTAAAAGATAGGTGCTTCAGTGAGATTCTCAGGTGAGTGGTTGAATTAGGTGACAAGATCAATTTCAACACTGAGATTATATCACTCCCTGATCTGTATACCAGGAAATTAATTTAAAAGACCCTCCTCACTGACCCTATCAAGGAGTCCTACTTCCAGCACAGATGATCACAGCGAATTCCACCCACAAAGCAGCTCTGATACGGAGAAAACCAACTCACAATTTCTAACAAGCCATTGTAGCAAAGAATGCTTGCCTTCCACCAATTTTTTTTTTTTTTATTATACTTTAGGGTTTTAGGGTACATGTGCACAATGTGCAGGTTTGTTACATATGTATCCATGTGCCATGTTGATTTCCCGCACCCATTAACTCGTCATTTAGCATTAGGTGTATCTCCTAATGCTGTCCCTCCCCCCTCCCCCCATCCCACAACAGTCCCCGGAGTGTGATATTCCCCTTCCTGTGTCCATGAGTTCTCATTGTTCAATTCCCACCTATGAGTGAGAACATGCGGTGTTTGGTTTTTTGTCCTTGCGATAGTTTACTGAGAATGATGTTTTCCAGTTTCATCCATGTCCCTACAAAGGACACGAACTCATCATTTTTTATGGCTGTATAGTATTCCATGGTGTATATGTGCCACATTTTCTTAATCCAGTCTATCGTTGTTGGACATTTGGGTTGGTTCCAAGTCTTTGCTATTGTGAATAGTGTCGCAATAAACATACGTGTGCATGTGTCTTTATAGCAGCATGATTTATAGTCCTTTGGGTATATACCCAGTAATGGGATGGCTGGGTCAAATGGTATCTCTAGTTCTAGATCCCTGAGGAATCGCCACACTGACTTCCACAATGGTTGAACTAGTTTACAGTCCCACCAACAGTGTAAAAGTGTTCCTATTTCTCCACATCCTCTCCAGCACCTGTTGTTTCCTGATTTTTTAATGATGGCCATTCTAACTGGTGTGAGATGGTATCTCACTGTGGTTTTGATTTGCATTTCTCTGATGGCCAGTGATGATGATCATTTCTTCATGTGTTTTTTGGCTGCATAAATGTCTTCTTTTGAGAAATGTCTGTTCATGTCCTCTGCCCGCTTTTGGATGGGGTTGTTTGTTTTTTTCTTGTAAATTTGTTTGAGTTCATTGTAGATTCTGGATATTAGCCCTCTGTCAGATGAATAGGTTGCAAAAATTTTCTCCCATTCTGTAGGTTACCTGTTCACAATGATGATAGTTTCTTTTGCTGTGCAGAAGCTCTTTAGTTTAATGAGATCCCATTTGTCAATTTTGGCTTTTGTTGCCATTGCTTTTGGTGTTTTAGACATGAAGTCCTTGCCCACGCCTATGTCCTGAATGGTATTGCCTAGGTTTTCTTGTAGGATTTTAATGGTTTTAGGTCTAACATATAAGTCTTTAATCCATCTTGAATTGATTTTTGTATAAGGTGTAAGGAAGGGATCCAGTTGCAGCTTTCTACATATGGCTAGCCAGTTTTCCCAGCACCATTTATTAAATAGGGAATCCTTTCCCCATTTCTTGTTTTTGTCAGGTTTGTCAAAGATCAGATAGTTGTAGCTACGCGGCATCATTTCTGAGGGCTCTGTTCTGTTCCATTGATCTATGTCTCTGTTGTGGTACCAGTACCATGCTGTTTTGGTTACTGTAGCCTTGTAGTATAGTTTAAAGTCAGGTAGCATGATGCCTCCAGCTTTGTTCTTTTGGCTTAGGATTGACTTGGCGATGTGGGCTCTTTTTTGGTTCCATATGAACTTTAAAGCAGTTTTTTCCAATTCTGTGAAGAAAGTCATTGGTAGCTTGATGGGGATGGCATTGAATCTATAAATTACCTTGGGCAGTATGGCCATTTTCACGATATTGATTCTTCCAACCCATGAGCATGGAATGTTCTTCCATTTGTTTGTATCCTCTTTTATTTCATTGAGCAGCGGTTTGTAGTTCTCCTTGAAGAGGTCCTTCACATCCCTTGTAAGTTGGATTCCTAGGTATTTTATTCTCTTTGGAGCAATTGTGAATGGGAGTTCACTCATGATTTGGCTCTCTGTTTGTCTGTTATTGGTGTACAAGAATGCTTGTGATTTTTGTACATTAATTTTGTATCCTGAGACTTTGCTGAAGTTGCTAATCAGCTTAAGGAGATTTTGGGCTGAGACAATGGGGTTTTCTAGATATACAATCATGTCATCTGCAAAGAGGGACAATTTGACTTCCTCGTTTCCTAATTGAATACCCTTTATTTCCTTCTCCTGCCTGATTGCTCTGGCCAGAACTTCCAGCACTATGTTGAAGAGGAGCGGTGAGAGAGGGCATCCCTGTCTTGTGCCAGTTTTCAGAGGGAATGCTTCCAGTTTTTGCCCATTCAGTATGATATTGGCTGTGGGTTTGTCATAGATAGCTCTTATTATTTTGAGATACATCCCATCAATACCTAATTTATTGAGAGTTTTTAGCATGAAGGGTTGTTGAATTTTGTCAAAGGCCTTTTCTGCATCTATTGAGATAATCATGTGGTTTTTGTCTTTGGTTCTGTTTATATGCTGGATTACATTTATTGATTTGCGTATGTTGAACCAGCCTTGCATCCCAGGGATGAAGCCCACTTGATCATCGTGGATAAGCTTTTTGATGTGCTGCTGGATTCGGTTTGCCAGTATTTTATTGAGGATTTTTGCATCAATGTTCATCAAGGATATTGGTCTGAAATTCTCTTTTTTGGTTATGTCTCTGCCAGGTTTTGGTATCAGGACGATGCTGGCTTCATAAAATGTGTTAGGGAGGATTCCCTCTTTTTCCATCGATAGGAATAGTTTCAGAAGGAATGGTACCAGTTCCTCCTTGTACCTCAGGTAGAATTCAGCTGTGAATCCATCAGGTCCTGGACTCTTTTTGGTTGGTAAGCTATTGATTATTGCCACAATTTCAGAACCTGTTATTGGTCTATTCAGAGATTCAACTTCTTCCTGGTTTAGTCTTGGGAGGGTGTATTTGTCGAGGAATTTATCCATTTCTTCTAGATTTGCTAGTTTATTTGCATAGAGGTGTTTGTAGTATTCTCTGATGGTAGATTGTATTTCTGTGGGATCAGTGGTGATAACCCCTTTTTCGTTTTTTATTGCATCTATTTGATTCTTCTCTCTTTTCTTCTGTATTAGTCTTCCTAGCGGTCTATCAATTTTGTTGATCTTTTCAAAAAACCAGCTCCTGGATTCACTAATTTTTTGAAGGGTTTTCTGTGTCTCTATTTCCTTCAGTTCTGCTCTGATTTTAGTTATTTCTAGCCTTCTGCTAGCTTGAATGTGTTTGCTCTTGCTTTTCTAGTTCTCTTAATTGTGATGTTAGGGTGTCAATTTTGGATCTTTCCTGCTTTCTCTTGTGGGCATTTAGTGCTATAAATTTCCCTCTACACACTGCTTTGAATGTGTCCCAAAGATTCTGGTATGTTGTGTCTTTGTTCTCGTTGGTTTCAAAGAACATCTTTATTTCTGCCTTCATTTCATTATGTACCCAATAGTCATTCAGGAGCAGGTTGTTCAGTTTCCATGTAGTTGAGCGGTTTTGAGTGAGTTTCTTAATCCTGAGTTCTAGTTTGATTGCACTGTGGTCTGAGAGACAGTTTGTTATAATTTCTGTTCTTTTACATTTGCTGAGGAGAGCTTTACTTCCAACTATGTGGTCAATTTTGGAATAGGTGTGGTGTGGTGCTGAAAAAAAATGTATATTCTGTTGACTTGGGGTGGAGAGTTCTGTAGATGTCTATTAGGTCCACTTTATGTAGAGCTGAGTTCAATTCCTGGATATCCTTGTTAACTTTCTGTCTCGTTGATCTGTCTAATGCTGACAGTGGGGTGTTAAAATCTCCCATTATTATTGTGTGGGAGTTTAAGTCCCTTTGTAGGTCACTCAGGACTTGCTTTATGAATCTGGGTGCTCCTGTGTTGGGTGCATATATATTTAGGATAGTTAGCTCTTCTTGTTGAATTGATCCCTTTACCATTATGTAATGGCCTTCTTTGTCTCTTTTGATCTTTGTTGGTTTAAAGTCTATTTTATCAGAGACTAGGATTGCAACCCCTGCCTTTTTTTGTTTTCCAGTTGCTTGATAGATCTTCCTCCATCCTTTATTTTGAGTGTATGTGTGTCTCTGCACGTGAGATGGGTTTCCTGAATACAGCACACTGATGGGTCCTGACTCCTTATCCAGTTTGCCAGTCTGTGTCTTTTGATTGGAGCATTTAGCCCATTTACATTTAAAGTTAATATTGTTATGTGTGAATCTGATCCTGTCGTTATGATGTTAGTTGGTTATTTTGCTCGTTAGTTGCTATAGTTTCTTCCTAGCCTCGATGGTCTTTACAATTTGGCATGTTTTTGCAGTGGCTGGTACCGGTTGTTCCTTTCCATGTTTAGTGCTTCCTTCAGGAGCTCTTTTAGGGCAGGCCTGGTGGTGACAAAATCACTCAGCGTTTGCTTGTCTGTAAAGTATTTTATTTCTCCTTCACTTATGAAGCTTAGTTTGGCGGGACAGGAAATTCTGGGTTGAAAATTCTTTTCTTTAAGAATGGTGAATATCGGCCCCCACTCTCTTCTGGCTTGTAGAGTTTCTGCTGAGAGATCAGCTGTTAGTCTGATGGGCTTCCCTTTGTGGGTAACACGACCTTTCTCTCTGGCTGCCCTTAACATTTTTTCCTTCATTTCAACTTTGGTGAATCTGACAATTATGTGTCTTGGAGTTGCCCTTCTTGAGGAGTATCTTTGTGGCGTTCTCTGTATTTCCTGAATCTGAATGCTGGCCTGCCTTGCTAGATTGGGGAAGTTCTCCTGGATAATATCTTGCAGAGTGTTTTCCAACTTGGTTCCATTCTCCCCATCATTTTCAGGTACACCAATCAGACGTAGGTTTGGTCTTTTCACATAGTCCCAAATTTCTTGGAGGCTTTGTTCATTTCTTTTTATTCTTTTTTCTCTAAACTTCCCTTCTCTCTTCATTTCATTCATTTCATCTTCCATCAGCGATACCCTTTCTTCCAGTTGATCGCATCTGCTACTGAGGCTTCTGCAATCTTCGCGTAGTTCTCGAAACTTGGCTTTCAGCTCCATCAGCTCCTTTAAGCCCTTCTCTCCATTGGTTATTCTAGTTATCCATTCTTCTAATTTTTTTTCAAAGTTTTTAACTTCTTTGCTATTGTTTTGAATTTCCTCTCGTAGCTCAGAGTAGTTTGATCGTCTGAAGCCTTCTTCTCTCAACTCATCAACGTCATCCTCCATCCAGCTTTGTTCCGTTGCTGGTGAGGAACTGCGTTCCTTTGGAGGAGGAGAGGTGCTCTGTTTTTTAGAGTTTCCAGTTTTTTTGCTCTGTTTTTTCCCCATCTTTGTGGTTTTATCTACTTTTTGTCTTTGATGATGGTGATGTACAGATGGGTTTTTGGTGTGGATGTCCTTTCTGTTTGTTAGTTTTCCTTCTACCAGACAGGACCCTCAGCTGCAGGTCTGTTGGAGTTTACTAGAGGTCCACTCCAGACCCTGTTTGGCTGGGTGTCAGCAGCGGTGGCTGCAGAACAGCGGATTTTCGTGAGACCACAAATTCAGCTGTCTGATAGTTCCTCTGAAAGTTTTGTCTCAGAGGAGTACCTGGTTGAATGAGGTGTCAGTCTGTCCCTACTGGGGGGGTGCCTCCCAGTTAGGCTGCTCAGAGGTGAGGGACCCACTTTAGGAGGCAGTCTGTCTGTTCTCAGATCTCCAGCTGCGTGCTGGGAGAACCACTACTCTCTTCAAAGCTGTCAGTCAGACAGGGACATTTAAGGCTGTGGAGGTTCTCGCTGAGTTTTTGTTTGTCTGTGCCCTGCCCCCAGAGGTGGAGCCTACAGAGGCAGGCAGGCCTCCTTGAGCTGTGGTGGGCTCCACCCAGTTCGAGCTTCCTGGCTGCTTTGTTTACCTAAGCAAGCCTGGGCAATGGCGGGCGCCCCTCCCCCAGCCTCGCTGCCGCGTTGCAGCTTGATCTCAGACTGCTGTGCTAGCAATCAGCGAGACTCCGTGGGCATAGGACCCTCCGAGCCAGGTGCGGGACACAATCTCCTAGTGTGCCGTTTTCCAGGCCTGTTGGAAAAGCGCAGTATTAGGACGGGACTGACCCGATATTCCAGGTGCCGTCTGTTTCCCCTTTCTTTAACTAGGAAAGGGAACTCCCTGACCCCTTGCGCTTCCCGAGTGAGGCAATGCCTCGCCCTGCTTTGGCTCGCGCACAGTGCGCTTCACCGACTGTCCTGCACCCACCGTTAGGCACTCCCTAGTGAGATGAAACCGGTACCTCAAGCAGAAATGCAGAAATCACCCGTCTTCTGTGTCACTGGGGCTGGGAGCTGGAGACCGGAGCTGTTCCTATTCGGCCATCTTGGCTCCACCCCCGCCTTCCACCAATATTTATGTGCTCCTTCTTTTTACTATTAATAATAGAAATCCCCACCCAAATTTTCACTAGGTTCAAAGCCTTCCAACTTTAGATGTCAATTCCTAGCCTCTCTTGCAACTAGGTGTGGTTTTGTGACTAAGTTCTGACTAACAACCTGTGAACCAGAAATGATGTGTTAAGGGTTCTTGCAGATTTTGCCCTTAACTAGAAGAGATGTGCCCTTCACTTCCTCTTTTCTCCTTCTCACCAGCTAGAGAAGAGTTGCTATAGCCAATTTGGACACAGAGATGGACACCGTGTGTTAAATGTAACAGAGTTAATATACCAGCCCAGCATTGCCTATTTTGGACAGGCACATGAGAGAGAAATAAACTTATTTTGTTTAAGCCACTGCATCGTGAGTCTCTATTTTAACAGCTTAGATGTTTTGCCCAGTGGCACAGTTATAGTGAATTCTGCCATGGAATACAAATGAGGACTCCAAGCAGAATGCATCAGTCTTAGATTCTACTCAGTATTACCTGCCTACAGCATTCCAGTTCCATTTACACAGAAATACTTTTAATCATAAACTAAGACATCTCAAGCTTCAGAATTTATAGGAAGATTTGCTGATTCCTAGGGCCAATGACACTTTTAACCCAATATATGCTTTAAAATAATTAATGGTAGAATGAGTCTTTAAAGTTAACATATTGTAGTTAAATATTACTTTTCAAAAATTCCAATGTCAATAAATAGTCCTTCACTACAGAAACACAGTGCTTTAAATAAAAACAGTAGGGTCACCAGAAACAGTTATCGGTGTTGGGTTGCGATACCTACCAGGTTATCTTTATAAAAGTGTATCTTCAAATGGAAGAGAATTTGTGAATCCTGAAATCCCAGGAATGCAAGGATCAGAATCTGCTTAGTTTTCTGCCAGCATACTACCAAAATTATCCACAAAAGTTTCACTTACTGGTCAGTTCACTGCCACATCTCTCCTTCAACGCTGGGCCAATTTAGAAATCATTATGTCAATATTGTTAAATCAAGTTTTGTCTAAATCTGCTTCCTTACGCATTTTAAGTTTTTGCCCTAAGGTTTTTTCTGTATATCATAAACTATAACCTAAATGGAGTTCTATACAGATTGTAGTATACTCTTGTACCAATAACCGAGTTTTGGCCAATAAGAAGTGGTCAGCTGTCCAAACTGTGTTCAAATAAGACAAACATCGAGCTGTAACCAATCTGGATGTTTCTGTGTCTCACTTCCATTTTCTGTATGTCACTTTCCTTTTTCTGTCCATAAATCTTCTTCCACCACGTGGCTGCACTGGAGTCTCTGAGCCCACTCTGGCTCAGAAGGCTGCCTGATTTGAAAATCATTCTTTGCCCAATTAAACTTTTAAATTTAATTTGGCTAAAGTTTTTTTTAACAGTATGTAAGCCAAGACCTGATATTCTAAAACACCTAGCTTAACAATAAACAACGAGCCGAATTTGTGTGGTATATTTCTATACCTTGGAACACTACTCAACAATAAAAAGGAATGAAATAATGGCATCTACAGCAACCTGGTTGGAATTGGAGAGTATTATTCTAAGTGAAGTAACTCAGAAATGGAAAACCAAACATCAGATGTTCTCACTCACAAGTGGGAGCTAAGCTACCAGGATGCAAAGGCATAAGAATGATACAACGGACTTTAGGGACTGGGAAGAAAGGGTGGGAGGGGGGTGAGGGATAAAAGGCTACAAACTGAGTACAGTGTATACTGCTCAGGTGATGGGTGCACCAAAATCTCAGAAATCACCACCAAAGAACTCATTTGTAAGTAACCAAACACCACTTGTTCCCCAAAAACCTACTGAAATTTTTTTAAAGTTTTTTTAAAAAGAATGAGCCACAATTTGGTAATGATAATTGTGGCAGATGCTGAAGACTGGTTCATTTAACAACCATTTCAATCTCCTAGTGTACCCTCCTGCTATGAGATACAGGCTGGAAAGCTAAATCTCACATTCTCCAGAAGTTTCTGCAGGAAACCTAGGTTCTTCTAAGCCCACTCACATTCTGCAAGCTACCTGATACCTTATATTCAATCTCTTTCTGTTTACATTGACTGACCTAGATTCTATCCCTGCAACTAAGAATCCTGACTGACAGAGTCATATTTTAATTCTCTGCTTCTTTAAGGATTGAAGACATGGGGAGGCTCATAAAACATATTTTTATGGCTGTCTTATCATTGGCACTTTTAACATTATTTTGTTTAGAGAAAGAGAAGGAAGCACCACACAGAAGGCTAGGTCTTGGGAGCTGTGAGTGCTAATCAGAAGTGCTAAATAGCTACCTTCTTATTCCAGACTGACTCACTAGCCATCTGCGCAGACACAGTCATTTTTACACTGGTCTCCATGTGGCAGCCAATACTGAGTGACTACACAGGGCAATAGAGTTCTTGGATGGGGATACATTTGATAATTTACTATACTTTTTTAGAAGGTAAAGGAGTCAGCAATAGGAGATGCAGCCATTAGAAACCCTGTCAATAGACATATTGTTAGGCCTGCTTCATGTAGGTTTTTCATTCTCAAAGTGTTATCCCCAACCAGAAGCATCAGCATCACCAAGAAATTTCTTAGAAAGACATTGTCACAGACTTACACACTCCCCAGGCTTACTGAATCTGAAACTCTGAGGGTTGAGCCAAAGAATCTGTGTTTTAGCAAAGCATCCAGGTGACTCTGACGCAGGCTCAAGTGTGAAGACCACTGGTGTATGTCATCCAGCCCTATTTGAGGTTAAATGAAATTTAAGAGGCCGGGCGCGGTGGCTCACGCTTGTAATCCCAGCACTTTGGGAAGCCGAGGCGGGCGGATCATGAGGTCAGGAGATGGAGACCACGGTGAAACCCCGTCTCTACTAAAAAATACAAAAAATTAGCCAGGCATGGTGGCGGGCACCTGTAGTCCCAGCTACTTGGAGAGGCTGAGGCAGGAGAATGGCGTGAACCTGGGAGGCGGAGCTTGCAGTGAGCCGAGATTGCGCCACTGCACTCCAGCCTGGGCGACAGAGCGAGACTCCGTCTCAAAAAAAAAAAAAAAAAAAAAAAAAAAAGAAATTTAAGAAAGGTAGTAGCAGGGCAGCAAAGTGAAAAGGCAGTTGAATAAACAAGACTTTGATTTAAAAGGAAGCCCACTTTAGAAACAGACTATAATTTAATCCTTTTCACATATAAAATGGAAAACGCTTTAGTAGAAAGTGCATTGTGCTGGGAATCTAAATGATTGGATTTAAATTTTGGAATTGTACTAATAAGCAACTTTGAATGAATCACTTAAATTTTCCAGTCTTCTGTTTTCTCCTTTGTAAAATAAAGAAGATGAAATGTTCTCCAACACTCACAAATGCTGTTTTCTATAATTGCTTCCTAGGTACCATGCCCTTTCTGGTAAAAATCTGATGATAGAATTTTTCCAGCATTCTATTTCTCTACTTAGGAGCCATTCCTGAAGGAAAATTACTAAAAGATTATAGTTCTTCATCCCAAGTTAGTAGTCCAGTGGAATATTCCAGTTTAATTCAGATCTGGATATCTGAGAGGTCCAACATAACATTTAAAACACAATGGGGATTACCAATATCGTGGAAATACATCCAAATTACATATGAGTCCCTTGTGTTATTGATTATTTTGATTGCACATGAGACTTGAATATTAAGGACTAAATTTGAACACATCAGGATTCCGTGTGTGTGTGTGTGTGTGTGTGTGTGTATTAAACACTTTAATCTCCTTCCAATATTTAAGAATTGGGATTCACTGGCATTTAGCCAAGACTGAGGCAGGTAGTCATTACCCTTCGGAAAGCCATAAATTACGCTCCTAAACAATGTGGAAACATTCTAACACTGATAGGAGGTTGTGTCCCTTCCGTGAGTTTGGGAATTTTAGAGGAAAAGAAAAAAGAAAAAAAAATTCATCATTTGTATAATTGGAGTTTGTGAAAAATGGAGGAGAGAAGAGCTTGGCCTACCCAGATAGCAGCGGAGGCCAAAAGCAAATCAGTTAAATAGTTTGCTGAAGATGGAATTCACAATTTGCAATTAAACACATTGCAAAGCTCTATAATAATAAATTAATAAGATAGCTAAAGAAAGGTACCGCAAAAATAAGTGTCCCTTAAGGCTAAGACCATATTTTTCTTCCCACTCATTTTTTGGCATATAGTAACTACTTAGTAAATATCTGGGAATAAAGGTTTAACATGAGAATATTTTAACTCTTTGAATATAATCACAAAGAAATACAATATTTTAGCTGTGTGTTTCAAGCAGGTGTCAGTTGCTTTACTTTTAATGAGCCTAAAATATAGCATTTCTTTCCAATGTTTGTAATGCCAGTGGAGTGGGCATGAAAATTTCATGCAAGTTTTATTATGTTGAACCTTATAAAATTATAAATGTTCACTGCTTTGAGTCTATAAAAATGGCAAATTCAAATGGTTCAATCAGATATCTTCTTTGGTCTAGGAGACATCATCTACATTTAAGAACTGATCAGCACTCTCTGTAAACAGTGAGTCACAAAAAGATAATCCTGGTACTAAAAGGGATGGAACCACTAGCTGCTATCGAGACCCTTTCTAAAACATGTTTTAAGCCAGTTTTCTACAGAGGTCATTTCAGGGCATAAAAAATAAATAAATGAAACATAGCACTGTTATGGAGCTATTAGAAGCAACAATTAGCCAAGAGTTTTACAAGTAGGTTTTACAATTAAATAGTGCTTATAGTTGCACAATTCTATGTATGTACTAAAAACCACTAATTATACACTTCAAAAAGTGAATTTTATAATATATCTATTATATCTCCATAAAGATTAAAAAATAGAAGGGGCTAGAGGTACAGAAAATGGAAACACAAATGCATTCTCTGGACCATTCTGCAGCTCCAAGGAGGAGGAAGAGCACATTACTGCCAAACCCCAGACATCTGCCTGGTTGCCAGCCAACCTTCACAGCATCATCTCTGCGAAGATTGCATGTCACAGCTCACACCCTTGCCAAGTCATAAGCGTAAAAATACATGCAGTATTAATAGCCTCTGGTATTTCCAGCACGATGCTTGAATTCTGGAAAGGGATCCCCTGAACGTTCCTAAATTGAACCATGGTGAGAACTGTCATCTTGCAAAATGCCATTTGAGTCTTTGCGGGATCTTTTCTCAAATCTCACTTGTCCAGTCAAGCTCATATGGCTGGTTCTAGGACAGAATAGATGTGACTATAAGCAGTACACTTAACTGGGGCTGTGGGAGAGGGAAGTTATGAATTTCAGATGAAGGCCAGAAAGCTCAGCAAAATGTGCATATGCACAGACCCAGTGTTATATACAACATCAAGAGCCTAAAGGCCTTTGAATCCCTTCCAAGGACACCATATTAGAATCCTTGATCTGTATTCTACACATGTCCCCACTGCACTCTATTAGAGTATTTTAGTGAAGGTTAACATTGAAAACTAGATACTAGGATTTTAGAGAAGCCCTAAAAGAGGCATCTTTTTCCTTTACTTTCACAAATAGTAGCCTTTACTGTCTTGATTAGAATCTACAGCTTCTAATGGAATGCAAATGGCACTGGGCAATGGGGGAAAGAATCCAGTAGACTGAAACTATACTTACTTTGCTTTCATTGCCATGGGCTCTCTGTCTTTCTTTAAACTTTTCTGCTTGTCATTATGTATAATATTATTCTATTCCCAGCATTTCTTTGCCATTGCATTTTAAAATTGCATAGAAGCCCTATTTTTAATACTAGCCATTTCCATCAGTTATCAGTAGGAATTACAATCTGTTGCAAAAAAGAGTTCCAAAGAAACCAAAAATTCAGTCATTTCCCACAATTTATATAACTTGATGCTGACCATACTGAGGAGTCTCAAGACATGGTTTTGAGTGTATTTCAGAAGTGCCTCTTTGGCCAGGCATGGTGGCTCATGCCTGTAATCCCAGCGCTTTGGGAGGCCAAGATGGGAGGATCACTTGAGGCCAAGAGTTCAAGACCAGCCTGGTCTACATAATGAGACCCCATCTCTTTAAAAAAAAATTTTAATGAAAAAAAAAAGTGCCTCTTTTTTTTCCCAAAGGGATGGAATCAAAGGTGGCAAGAATTTATTAAGCACCTATGGTATCCTCAGGATTGTGTTTAAATGCCATGGAGAACACAAGGGAAAAATAGCTTCTTCCTTTACAGAACTCTAAACTTTCTTACCAATTAAGAAAGTAAGACTGATTAATATAAGACAATGAGAGAATAGAACAATTCACTAAGTACTTACATTCATGGACCATAAATTGAAAAAAGTGCTCCAGATAAAGAAAGAAATATTCTGGGTTCTACCATCTGACTTGTCTATACTAAAAACAGGACTTTCTGAATGCTGCACTGAAATAGCATAATTAGGGAGGGAAAAAAGACATGTGAATAATCACCAATAAGCTTTTATTTTCTGGCATTCTGCACAGCTTCATGCTATACAATAGGCACCTAAAAACATTAACAAATCATAGCCCCTGTACATAAGTTGCTTACAACTCAAGTTTATAGTTCCCAAATGATAAGAAAGAAAAGGTTGCTTTCTTTTTTTCCTACTTAAAGAGGAAGTGTCAAAGGAGAAATCTGTTCTGGCAAGATTCTCAACCAGAAACAGACATATTTCCATTAGAAATATAGCAAATAGGACTGTTCTCCTGAGATTTCTAACCTAATTAGTCAGATGAAAACATTTTTCAGATATTCCTCTGCTCATGCGTTTAGAGATGATAAAAAATCATTGAACATATTTTCTCCTCTACTATCTCTGGAACACAGGCCGTATCATTTGAGGTAAAAGGAGACTGACAAAACAAATTTGAAGGTCATTTAGAAAGAGGGCAGGCCTGGAATGAAAATAAAGAGCCCTGAACAATTCTCAGAGAGCCCCAACCAATTCTCATTTAAGATATTAATGCTTAATGGTTTTTAATCCCTAAACCAAGTTGCAGTAAGACTAAGTGGGTAGTGATGAGAATGAATGAAGTTAGTTGAATCAAACAGGATTTTATTAGAGGGACCTTTGCTGTGATTACAATCCAATCCAGGATCACAGTTAAGCAATGAAGTTACATGAAGCAAAGACATGTTGAATCCAGTGAACATTTTTTTTTATAGTTGCCAGCACTGAACTGCCTTTCAAACTGCCAGGCACACCTTACCACATTAAGCACTTTATAGTCACATGCCATGAACAGTTGTCTTGGAGAGAGAGAGAGAGAGAGTTATTCCTTTCTGCACCATATAACATGCACACAGAAAATTACATAAAATATACATGAACTTTTTGGCAATTATTCAAATAGTCCAATCCAGTCAAGAAATAGAATATTGTCAGTACTCCATAAGCACGCTCTGTGTTCCCCTCTCCTAGAGATAACCACTATCTTTACTTGTGTTCATCATTTTCTTGCTTTTCTTTGCAGTGCTACTACTTATGTATGCATTCCTAAACAATAGAGTCTGGTTTCACCTGTTTTTGAATTTCATAGGAACAGAATCATAATGTAGGCATTCTTTTGTGGCACAATTCTTTTGGTTAACTTTACATTTGTGACAGTTTCCAATGATGTTGCCTGTAAGTGATTGTTCATTTATATTACTGTTTAGTATTTCAATTTATTTATTTGTTATACATCTATCCAGGGCCCATATATGACAGTTCTCTAGGATATATAGCTGGAATTGCTGGGTCATATGGTATGTATATCTTCAGCTTTCTTCAATAATGCTGAGCTTCCTTTCAATTTCACATCCTAATTTTAGCCAATTTGGTCAGTGTGTCATTGTCATTACCACTTAATTTTTCTAATTGCTAATAAGATTGAGCACATTTTCCTATGCGTACTGGCCTCTCCCACTTCTTAATTTAACAATCAACATCACCCTAACTCGGCTTCTTTGTATAGCACACACATATGCAGCAAGTAGCCTGACCATTTTCCAGTTGATTTGGAATGATTTCACCGTTGTGACTATAAAACTCTTGTATCAACTGTGCTTCAATTCATACCAGTCATTGAAACAGTCTGCAAAGGATGGAATGCTTTTTTGTTAAATCTACCGTTTGATGTTATAAACATGTTTAAATCCCAGCCTATACCTAGTCCTTAAGCTAATCATGGTGAAGTTGTACCAAGATAAAAGATGAAACATGAACTCTTTCCAGCACAAAAAGAAGTCTGTTTAGTACAGAAATTGAGGACCTAAGATCCATCAATGCAGGGCATTATGATAGTAGCTTATTGAATTGGTTTCTATTTTCTGAGTGGAATTACAGACTTTGAAATTTAGGGTAACACTAGGATTCTCTCTTCTTCTGACTGAAAGACCCCTAGAATTTCAGAGTAAGAAAGATGTAATATGTTATTATGTTTCTTATAGAGGCATTCATTAACTATTTACCTCACGTGCCCCAAATGGTCAAGGGCAAGCTACACTCTCACTGATAAAGAACATTTTCTGAAAGAGCCTCTATTTTGCAGAAATGTGGCCTGCTCTGCACATCCTTGGGGTTACAGAGCAGAGAGCCTCCCTATGTTTGGCATTAATCTTTTAATCCTCTTAGATCATTTGGTTTATTGTCCCAATCTACCTGTTTTCATTGTTTTTCTGTTACAAATCAAAAAGAAAATCTTCTCAGCAATGCTCAGAAGTATTTTTATAAAACACAAAACACTAATTTTGGTTGGCATAAACTAAAATAAAACTTTGTCTTTATTTCTCAAATTCAATGAATATATATCTACCTTCCAGTTTTTTTATATTTTATAAGGAAAAAAAATTCCAACATCTATCGACAAATAAGTATACCTCTTTAAGTGCATAACTACAGAAGATACAGAGGACAAGAAACTTCAAAATGCATAATTGCGGAAACAGCCAAGAAACTATTCAAAGGCCTACATCTTCCTGGGCTTTTTGTTTATTTTGCTTATTGTTGTTGTTGTTCTTTTCAGAGTGAAGGCCAAATTTACAGAGCACTAAATTCAGAATATGAAGGAAAAATAACTTACATGAAATATGATATAAAAATAGCCAACCAACTGCCACTCAAAGGAAAATAAAACCAATTATTTAGCTAAATTGAGTATTTGGTCAGAACAGTTGTTTATCTGGATGTTGCCTTAATCTCTTCAAGAAGGATATTAGGAAGGTACAATTGTCTCAATTGTTAACACATTTGCATTTTATCAGAGGTATCTGCATGGGGAAATTTTCCAACATGGGTAACTACTTCTAGATTTCTGGCACACATTTTTGACAAGGAAAATGTTGTTCAACTTTATATCATGATATATTACAATAGTCTCTTTCTATTGAAATCCACTTCACATTTATATGAGATGTTACATTCAGTATAATAACCCTAGCGCACAGCAGTGTTAAGTCCTTGGTAAACACTCAAATTCTCCTTGAATGAATAAATGAAACATTTTTGTGGCCTACAATTGACTTCATTTTAAAGGTTTAATTCATATAAGTAGGGTGTACCCATAGTTTTTAAATAAAGGCACATAAAATCTCCAGTTTAGTCAGTTTAAAGTTTTAAGCCAAAATTAGTCTAAAAGTAGAGTAAGAGAACTCCTGTCTCTCTAATAACCAGCATTAACTTCAACAATCCAATCAATAAATTATAAATTATCAAAATAAAATCGAAGCCTGTCTTTCTCATTTGTTTGAGGGCAGAAAGAAAGAAAAAGACAAATGGAAGGAAGGAAGGGAGGGAGGGAGGGAGGGAGGAAGGAAGGGAGGAAGGAAGGAAGGAAGGAAGGAAGAAAGGAAGGAAAGGCATTTTTATAATAACATTAAGGGAAAGACAAGTTTAGCACCCCTTCTCCAAATACAGCATAGTATACCAGAAAAAAACATAGATGTTAGCTCCACTCATATTCAGGCAACAAATACTATTGAGAACCTATGTCAGGTACTGTCTCGAAAATAAACAAAAAAAATGTTTAATGAATAAAACACAGCCCTTATCAGATAATCTTACTGTTGCTTGGTGGTGCCCTATTCAACCCTGTATTCAAATCTCATTTTTACCATTTATATGACT
This sequence comes from Symphalangus syndactylus, assembly GCF_028878055.3. Classification (NCBI taxonomy): domain Eukaryota; kingdom Metazoa; phylum Chordata; class Mammalia; order Primates; family Hylobatidae; genus Symphalangus; species Symphalangus syndactylus. Next base: position 84,366,070 of record NC_072435.2, read on the forward strand.
CTGTACAAATTACTTAATATCGCAAAGCCTTGATTCTCTCACCTGTAAAAATTAGGAAAGTTTTAATTTATTTCTCAGTAGGTTGCTAGAAAGATGAAATGTGGCAGTGTACTCTATGTACACGTATATGGTGTATCAATAGCAGGCCCTAACATAGATGAAGTCCTCTCATCTGCTGCTCTTTCACCTGCAAACAACCAGTTATCCCCAGTAAGACATGAAAACGGAAAAGATATTTACATATTTATGATATAATTTATTATGTCGAGATCCTTTTAAATCGAAGAGCAAGTATCATAATCCACATTTTTTGGATAGTGGAATTTGTAATACCAACTATATTACCTATATGTTCATGTTTTTCTTTCTATTTTTCATTTACTAAACTACCCATAATGACTTCTCTATCATTAAATGTGACCATGCGAGTGAAACAAACATGTCCACAGAGTCCTCTGGGTATAAAAGACAAAGGTTAACAGAAAGAGGATTGAGAACTGAAATAAAAATGAGAGGGAGAGACCAAAAACAAACAAACAAAAATACCTATTAATACCTCATATCAACCTTGTATTATGTATTTAAATAACAGTACAAAATAATTTAGTTAACCTAAAAAACAGTGGAATCAATATGAAAGTCAATTTTTTTTTTTTTTTGCAATGGAGTCTTGCTCTGTCACCCAGGCTGGAGTGCAGTGGCATGATCTTGGCTCACTGCAACCTCTGCCTCCTGGGTTCAAGTGATTCTCCTGCCTCAGCCTCCCAAGTAGCTGGGATTACAGGTGCCCACCACCATGCCTAGCTAATTTTTGTATTTTTTAGTAGAGACAGGGTTTCACTGTGTTGGCCAGGCTGGTCTCGAACTCCTGACCTCAAGTGATCTGCCCATCTCGGCCTCCCAAACTGTTGGGATTACAGGCATGAGCCACCATGCCCGGCGGAAAGTCAATATTTTCTAATCTATTTCTTGTTTTAGTTCGCCTGACTCATTTGATACTACTTTTATTGTTTTTACTCTTCATTTGATGCAAAGGTTTGAGAAAACAAGTTCATCTCTTCAGCTTGATATGGTCAAACGAAAAAATCCAGAAGAGGAGGGACTGGCAAAGTGTATTGACAAGTGACACAATAACAAATTGGAGAACATATTTGCCAAATGTAGAAAATATTAAGATTAACATTCAAAATATATAAAGAATTAAAGAAGTAAAAGGAAAACAACCCAAAGAAAACAAAAAAGACAGACTTAGGCAATTCACAGCAGAACTCTATATGATCAAAATATTAAAATGTCTCACTAATAATTAAAGAAATAAAATTCAAAACATTAACAGAAATTTATTTCTATCAGATTAATTATACTCACTTTTGCTAAGGGTGTTTGTAAATAGAAATTTTCTTACAATGTATTTGGAAATGTAAATTCATGTAAAAGGTATGGAGGCCAAGTTGACAATGCCTATAAATAATGAAAATGTATATGCTCTCTGTCCAAGAAATTCCACTTCTGGGAATTTATCCTATGGTTATAAATATGAAAATCTATGAACAACAGTTTCTTATATCATTTTTATATTAGTAAAAGTTGGAAACAGTCTAAATGTCCTTAGGGAAATAGTTGAAAAAATTGCCATTAAGCTATCAAATGGAATATACTGTGATAGGGCTTGGCTCTGTGTCCCCACCCAAATCTCGTCTTGTAGCTCCTATAATTCCCAGGTGTTCTGGGAGAGACCCACTGTGAGATGATTGAATCATGGGGGCGAGTCTTTCCCGTGCTGTTCTTATGATAGTGAATGGTTCTCATGAGATCCGATTCTCTTAAAAACAAGAGTTTCTCTGCACAAGCTCTATCTTTGCCTGCTGCCATCCACATAAGATGTGACTTGTTCCTCCTTGCCTTCCGCCATGATTGCGAGACCTCCCCAGTCATGTGGAACTGTAAGTCCAATTAAACCTCTTTCTTTTGTAAATTGTCCAGTCTTGGGTATCTCTTTATCAGCAGCATGATGGATGAACTAATACACACTGTGACAAGACTATTTCTCAAAATTTTGTGCATACATGTGTAGGACATGAAAACATGTCCCAAAATACATTGTGAACAAAAATTAAACTGTAGAACAAAATGTACGATTTATTCTAATTAGTGCAAAAACATTAGTTATATACGTGTGTTTATGTCTTTGTCATGTATCTAGAAAGAAGACCTAGAAGATATCAACCAATCTACTAATAATGATCTATTAAAAGGAGAAATTAATTAAAAGCATTGAGGGAGAGGAGGGTATACTCTAGGTAACATTGCTTGAGAAGACAGAATTATCTTGAGACACCTGTTGGCAGATGACATGATTGCATATTTAGAATACCCCATCATCTCAGCCCAAAATCTCCTTAAGCTGATAAGCAATTTCAGCAAAGTTTCAGTATAAAAAAATAAACGTGCAAAAATCACAAGCATTCTTATACACCAATAACAGACAAACAGAGAGCCAAATCATGAGTGAACTCCCATTCACAATTGCTTCAAAGAGAATAAAATACCTGGGAATACAACTTACAAGGGATGTGAAGGACCTCTTCAAGGAGAACTACAAACCACTGCTCAATGAAATAAAACAGAACACAAACAAATGGAAGAACATTCCATGCTCATGGATAGGAAGAATCAATATCATGAAAATGGCCTTACTGCCCAAGGTAATTTATAGATTCAATGCCAACGCCATCAAGCTACCAATGACTTTCTTCACAGCATTGGAAAAAACCACTTAAAAGTTCATATGAAACCAAAAAAGAGCCTGCATTGCCAAGACAATCCTAAGCAAAAAGAAAAAAGCTGGAGGCATCACACTACTTGACTTCAAACTATACTACAAGGCTACAGTAACCAAAACAGCATGGTACTGGTACCAAAACAGAGATGTAGACCAATGGAACAGAACGGAGCCCTCAGAAATAACACCACACATCTACAACCATCTGATCTTTGACAAACCTGACAAAAACAAGAAGTGAGGAAAGGATTCCCTATTTAATAAATGGCACTGGGAAAACTGGCTAGCCATATGTAGAAAGCTGAAACTGGATCCCTTCCTTACACCTTATACAAAAATTAATTCAAGATGGGTTAAAGACTTAAATGTTAGACCTAAAACCATAAAAACCCTGGAAGAAAACCTAGGCAATACCATCCAGGACATAGGTATGGGCAAGGACTTCATGTCTAAAACACCAAAAGCAATGGCAACAAAAGCCAAAATTGACAAATGGGATCTAATTAAACTAAAGAGCTTCTGCACAGCAAAAGAAACTACCATCAGAGTGAATAGGCAACCCACAGAATAGGAGAAAATTTTTGCAATCTACTCATCTGACAAAGGGCTAATATCCAGAATCTACAAATAACTTAAACAAATTTACAAGAAAAAAACGAACAACCCCATCAAAAAGTGGGCAAAGGATATGAAGAGACACTTTTCAAAATAAGACATTTATGCAGCCAAAAGACACATGAAAAAATGCTCATCATCACTGCTCATCAGAAAAATGCAAATCAAAACCGCAGTGAGATATCATCTCACACCCATTAGAATGGCGATCATTAAAAAGTCAGGAAACAACAGATGCTGGAGAGGATGTGGAGAAATAGGAACACTTTTACACTGTTGGTGGGACTGTAAACTAGTTTAACCATTGCGGAAGACAGTGTGGTGATTCCTCAAGGATCTAGAACTAGAAATACCATTTGACCTAGCCATCCCATTACTGGGTATATATATAGGTATAGTCCCAAAGGACTATAAGTCATGCTACTATAAAGACACATGCACACGTATGTTTACTGCGGCACTATTCACAATAGCAAAAACTTGGAAGCAACCCAAACATCCATCAATGATAGACTGGATTAAGAAAATGTGGCACATATACACCATGGAATATTATGTAGCCATAAAAAAGGATGAGTTCATGTCCTTTGCAGGGACATGGATGAATCTGGAAACCATCATTCTGAGCAAACTATCACAAGGACAGAAAACCAAACACCACATATTCTCACTCATAGGTGGGAACTGAACAATGAGAACACCTGGACACAGGGCAGGGAACATCACACATGGGGGCCTGTCGTTGGGTGGGGGGCAGGGGTAGGGATAGCATTAGGAGAAATATCTAATGTAAATGATGAGCTAATAGGTGCAGCCAACCAACACGGCACATGTATACCTATGTAACAAACCTGCACGTTGTGCACATGTACCCTAGAACTTAAAGTATAATTTTTTAAAAAAAAGAAGGAAGAAAAAGATACAGGTTTTTATAATGTTGCACTTTTACCCTAACTTTACCATAAGAAACAAGAGTTCAACCTTGATCATAGATGGCAACTCACTCCCCATGTCAAAGAGAAATTAGAGAACTGTGTGAAAGAGTCTATAGCTGTTTTATCACACTTAGCAGATAATGTGTTTTTTACAAATTAGAAGTTTGTGGCAAGCAAGTCTATTGGTGCCATTTCTCCAACAGAGTGTGCTTACTTTGTGTCTCTGTGTCACATTTTGATAATTTTTGCAATATTTCAAACTTTTTCATTACTACTACATCTTCTGTTGTCATCTGTAATCACTGATCTTTGATGTTACTATAGTAATTGTTTTGGGTACCATAAACCATGCCCATGTAAGATGGCAAACTTATCCAATAAATTTTGTGTGACATCACTAATCATCAGGGAAATGCAAATTAAAACCACAATAAGATTCCACCTTACTCCCGCAAGAATGGCCATTATTCAAAAGTCAAAAAACAATAGATGTTGGCATGGGTGTGGTAAAAAGGGAATGCTTATATACTGCTAGTGGGAATGTAAATTAGTAAAAACTTTATGGAAAACAGTATGGAGATTTCTTAAACAACTAAAAGTAGATCTACCAATTGATCCAGCAATCCCCCTACTGGATATCTACCCAAAGGAAAATAACTCATTGTATCAAAAAGACATCTGCATGCATATGTTTATTGCAGCAGGATATGGTTTGGCTCTGTGTCCCCACCCAAATCTCATCTTGCAGCTCCCATAATTCCCACGTGTTGTGGGAGGGACCTGGTAGAAGATGAGTGAATTGTGGGGGCAGGTCTTTCCCGTGCTATTCCTGTGATGGTGAATGGATCTCAAGAGATCTGACAATTGTAAAAAACAGGAGTTGTCCTGCACAAGCTCTCTCTTTGCCTGCTGCCATCCATGTAAAACATGACTTGCTCCTCTTTGCCTTGCTTGTGAGGCCTCCCAGCCATGTGGAACTATAAGTCCAATTAAACCTCTTTCTTTTGTAAATTGCCCCGTCTCGGGTATGTCTTTATCAGCAGCATAAAAATAGACTAATACATAGCACAATTAACAATTGCAAAGATATGAAGTCATCCTAAGTGCCCATTAACCAATAAGTGGATAAAGAAAATGTGGTATATATACACCATGGAATACTACTCAGCCATAAAAAATAATGAAATAATGTCTTTTGCAGCAACTTGTATGGATGGAGCTGGAGGCCATTATTCTAAGTGAAGTAACTCAGGAATGGAAAACCAAATACCATATACTCTCAAGTGGGAGCTAAGCTACACATATACAAAGGCATACAAAGTGACATAATGGACTATGAAGACTCAGAATGGGGAGGGTGGAAGGCCAGTGAGGGATAAAAAACTACATATTGAATACAACATCCACTACCCACGTGATGGGTGCACTAAAATCTCAGACTTCACCACTATACAATTCATCCATGTAACCAAAAACCACTTACACTCCAAAAGCTATTGAAATAAAAGAAAGAAAAAATATATAAATAAAAACAAAACAAAATAAAATAAATGTTTTGTGCGTTCTGACTGCTCCACTAACTGGCTATTCCCACATCACTGGCCCTCTTCTCAGGCCTCCCTATTTCCTGACAAACAGCAACATGGAAATTAGGCCAATTAGCAACTCAACAATAGCTTCTAAGAGTTCAAGTGAAACGAAAATTTGCACATCTCCACTTTAGATCAAAAGCTAAAGATAACTAAGCTTAGTTAGGAAGGCATGTCAAAAGCTGACATAGGCCCAAAGCTAGGCCTCTTACACAAACAGTTAGCCAAGCTGTGAAAGTAAAGAAAAAGTTTTTGAAGAAAATTAAAAGTGCTACTCCAGTGAATAGCCATAGATTAAAAAAAAAAAAAAAAAAAAAAAAGACAGAGAACCAGCCTTATTGCTGATATGGAGAAAGTTTTAGTGTCCTGGATAGATCAAACCAGCTACAACATTCCCTTAAGCTAAATCTAATCCAGAGCAAGGCTCTAACACTCTTCAGGTTCTATGAAGGCTAAGAGAGGTTAGAAAGCTGCAGAAGAAAAGTTTGAAGCTAGCAGACATTGGTTCATAAGGTTTAAGGAGAAAAAGCCATGTCCATACTATAAAAGTGCAAGGTGAAGTGGCAAGCACTGATGTAGATGCTGCAGCAAGTTATCCAGAACTAGCTAAGATAATTGATGAAGGTAGTAACACTAAATAATAGATTTTTAATGTAGATAAAATAATCTTCTACTGGAAGAAGATGCCATCTATGACTTTCATAGCTAGAGAGAAGTTGATGCCTGGCTGCAAAGCTTTAACGGTCAGGCTGACTCTCTGGTTAGGGGATAAAGCAGCTGGTGACTTCAAGTTGAAGCCAATCCTCATTACCATTCTGAAAATCCTGGGGCCCTTCAGAATTATGCTAAATCAACTCTGCCTGTGCTCTGTAAATGGAACAACAAATCCTGAATGAAAATACATCTGTTTACGGCATGGTTTACTGAATATTTTAAGCCCACTGTTGACACCTACTGCTCAGAATAAAATGATTTCTTTAAAAATATTATTGCTCATTGACAATGCACCTGGTCACCCAAGAGCTCTGATGGAGACATATAAGAAGATTAATGTTGTTTTCATGCCTGCTAACACAACATCCATTTTGCAGCTCAGGGGTCAAGGAGTAGTTTCAACTTTCAAGTCTTATTATTTAAGAAATACATTTCATAAGGCTATAGCTGTCATAGATGGTGATACCTCAGGGGTTGTATTAGTCCATTCTTACACTACTAATGATGCAGGATTTTTCTTCCTGGTCACTTTGCAAGCCGGGGACTTCTGGCCAGCAATGCCCTGCCTGGGCCCCACTCGGCCACGAGGGCATGCTCCAGCTCACCTGTGTTATAGCTTGGACCCACGATCAGTGGTTTCCAAGCTCATATACCACACCCAAGAAGAATGAGGATGCTTGTAATTGAAGGGTGAGGAGGATGGAGAATAATTTTATTGAGCGATGAAACAACTCTGAGCAGAGAGGGGACGTGGGGGTGGTCCTCCTCCCCAAAAGCAGGAAAGTCCCCCATGTGGCTGGGTCTGGTGCCTTTTATGGACTCAGAATAGCGAGTGTGTGCTGATTGGTTTGTGAATATGCAAAAAAAAAAAAAAAAAAAAAAAAAAAGGTTAAAGCAAAGACACCACTCAAAGTTGGGCATGACAGTGTAGAAAACCAATTAGGAAAGGGTAGGTGCATTTAAAATACGTGAAAGGTGAGGATCAGTCAGATGAAACAGTGCCAAACGGGAAGACAAGTTCTCAATGCCGGTCCAAGGATTTAACTTGTAGCTTGGCTCTCAGGCTTTAAACTGTCTTTGGGTTAGAGGAAGTAACTGTAGATGCGGTGGAATAGCAAGAGAGCTAGAATTAGAAGTGGAGCTTGAAGATGTGAGTGAACTGTTGCAATCTCATGATAAAACTTGAAAGGATGACAAGTTGCTTACAATGGATGAGCAAAGACAGTGGTGTCTTGAGATGGAATCTACTCCTGGTCAAGAAGTGGTGGACGTTGTTGAAAATGACAACAAAGAATTTAGAATATTCCATAAATGTAGTTGACAAACAGCAGCAGAGTTTGAGAGGATTGACTCCAATTTTAAAACAAGTTCTATCGTGGGTAAAATGCTATCAAACATCAGAGCATTCTACAGAGAAATTTTTCATGAAAGGAAGAGTCAATCCATGTGGCAAACTTTACTGTCTTAAGAAATTGCTACAGCCGCCCCAATCGTCAGCAACCACCATCCTTATCAGCCAGCAGCTATCAACACTGAGGCAATACACTCCACCAGCAAAAAGATTATGATGAGCTGAAGGCTGGGATGATTGTGAGCACTTTTAGCAATAAAATGTTTTAAATTGAGGTATATACATTTTTTTAGATATAATGCTATTGCACACTTAACAGACTATAGTGTAAACACAACTTTCATGTGTACTTCAACTTCAATGTGAAGCCAATGCTCACTACCATTCTGAAAATCCTACAGCCCTTAAGAATGATGCTAAATCTACTCTGTATGTGCTTTATAAATTAAAAAACAAAGCCTGATGACAGCACATCTGTTTACTGCATGGTTTACTGAATATTTTACTCCCACTGTTGACAACAAAAAATTCATGTGACTCAATTTATTATGGTGGTCTGGAACAGAATCTGCGGTAATTCCTAAGTATGCCTGTTGTTCATGGCTATTGGAAATGGGATGTGAGTGCCACTGCTCAGCTCCAGCCTCTTGAGGCCACACAAACTGCAGGCCCAGTTACACAAAATCTCTTCATTTTTCAAGAGAAGCCAGAAATTTAGATTTTTGGCTTTGGTGTTGAGGATAAATTTAAAAATTTCTAAACACTCTGTAGAGGCAGACAAAACATATCCAATAGTCAGACAGAACCTGTGTACTCTGGCTTGGACCTCCCCTCAACATTTACCCTAAAATAATTTTGTGTGTGTTTATGTTGGAGGGGGAGTGAACAAATCAATCACATAATGTTATATAGAGAGAAGAAGAAATAGAAAGGAGAAGAATGTCAGCATTAGTTCTACTAAAATTTGAGTTCCCACGGTTGCTTCTTTCATCCTCTAATTATAAATCAGTTGCAATCATTTAAAATACTTATAGTAACTTTACCTCATTATGAAATCTATCATGGTGAATTTTATAAATGTATTACGTGATATCTAAGATAATTTTGCTGGGCTCAAACTTCTCAAAACCACCAGAAGAACATTTTTAAGAAATCACTTCCATATATCCAAATTCTGGTGTCAAGCTTACTTGCTTACTTGGTAGAAGGGATCCTTTTATGAACTCAAGTAAAATGCCCATCAGACTGACTGTGTTTAACCTAGGGAATTTGCTTATTTCCTGTCTCCCAGCCTGCACTGTATTGTGTACGAGTTATCAAAATCTCACCTTTGCCAAGGTTTCACTCCCAGCACTCTTTAAAAAGAAAATCCTTAATTAATTTCTGATTGAAAAGGGGCATGTTTACAATTCTTCTTTAAATAAGCTTCTTATATATTTAAATAAAACCTGGTACTCAATTTATCCTTTCTAAATTTCAGTTGGTCCAACTGACCCAAACTTGACAACAGAAGGAACAACTCTAAAAAGGATAGCTATTCTTCATCACTGGCCAACTGTCTAAATACATGCAAAGTATCTTGGATCAGTCACCTATAATGGTGTTTAATAACTAGATTTTCTGACAGCCCACAAAGAATACGAAGTTTTATTTTCTTAATAATGATACCATGTCTGTACAATGCTGAAATAGGAAGGGTTTCAATGACTCAGTTTTGTAAAACACAGGAAAACAAAAGACCAGTGGGCACCAGGAAACTAAGTAAGACCTATAAACTTCCCTATTTCAAAGAAGCAGAAACACTGAGAAATGGAAGCTAAGGCTCATATCCTTCAGGGAGGACTTCAACTCTCTGATCTTTCAAGTCAATGTTAGTTTTTTGATATTGATGAAATAAATGATCAAGTTCCAATATAGCAAAGTCTTAGTTATATGCCCTGATGGAGAGATCAAGCTGACAATGACAAACCAAATGGGAAGGAATCAACAGAATATTTTAAAAGAATGTGTTTGGCTCTGGCAGGAATTTCATGCTTTCATGTAGTAGCTTCATAACTCCTTTCCTAATCAGGTTTGGATTGATTTAAATAAAAATTAGTTTCTGTTTCCTGAGCCACTGAAAGCAGAGAGATGACTTAGAACATTCTTCTGGCCAAAATTATTGCAGCTTAACCAAGGGCAAGCAGTAAGATAGCATCCCACGCTCAGATGATCTGGATCTCAATTTAACACACATTCTGCTTCAGAGAAATCCAACATTCATGACTAAGAGAACTTAACCCAAAAGCAGTAGCATCACCTTCCTTTACTCCCACTGAGTGAAAATAAACTGGAGGATGGCTAAGCCCCAAAACAGTGAGTTGCTAATCATCATAGTTATCATACTTCTTTTGGAGGAAATGAGATTTAATCCAATGCCTGCATGTGCCTTTTCAGGAAATTGCTCATCTGTCTAATTAAGCTCTTCTTTCTTCACAAGCCTGTGAGTACATTCAGACATACGGCTTCCAGAAAACCTTTTTGCCCTTTTTCTGTTGGTCATTGGAAATTTCTAATTGGTAATTGGAAATCTCCACTTTGAGGAGATTCCATCACTTTGTATTAATCACTGGTTAAACTTCATTGACACTGTTTAGAAAGTGCCATTTCCTATTGGGAAGCAGTTTTGAATGAGCACAAATTAAAAAACCCTCAGAGACTATACAGGTGGGTTTATGACCTTGTCACTAGCATAAAGCATCTAACTGCTCAGAGACTCCAAGTATACATGCGCTCAGGCAAGCATATTTCAGCTTGTTTATTTGTTTTCCAGTGAAATAGCCATTGTACTTCACCCTCTGCCCTTTTCATATGATACCACAGGGAACCTGCCTTGTGTCCTGGCTTCCACCAATTAACCTTGCTTTATTTCCTGTCCCTGCAAAGTTAGTACAACTCACTTCGCTTCCACTATAATCATTTTCCATTTCCTTCCTTCTAAGCCAGGTTCTTCATTTCTACCTCAATTAAAGAAAAATGTAACATTTATGAAGTCCTGTGTCAGATCATGGGAAGATGAAACAAAATAAGACAAGGGTTTTGCCCTAAAGGAGCTCGTGATGCAGTGGGAAGTAAAATACAGACTCAACCCAAAACGCCACATTCAACTGTGATGGGAGCAAGGAAAAAAAAAAAAAGTCCGTTTAACATGTTTAACAGTGTGTGAAGGAAGCAATCAAGAAGAAGCAAGTGTCATTCTTCTCTCTGTCTGTGAAAAAAATTTATTATTACTTTAAAATGCTTTTCTGCTTTGCAAATAATGCTATTCACACATGTGGCCATACATATGTCAAGAGGGAAGAGAAGGAATTTACCAAGCATGTTTGTCCTTTTCCACTGACCTGTTGTATCTAAAATACTTATAGAAAGGAAAAGTTGTTCTTATTTATTAAGTTATATTCACATAGAATATAATTATAAATGACATTAAAAGAAACAAAAATGACAATATTGAAGTCAACTGAAGCTAAGGCTCATAAAGCATAATATACCTCTCAAAAAGCATAATATACCAATAACAGAACAGGCCTGAAACCCAAGTTTCATTCAGATTTACCATCCCTTTAGCCCACTTTGAATCAAAACTACACAACCTCTTAGATCTGTTGAAAGGCATCACAATATAGATAACTATAAGCCTTCAAGCAGATCTCTGGATTCAAGATTTAACATTCCAGCAGTACTGGAATGCTTTCGGCTCTATTCATGCACACCAAAATGGCTGGAAGAGGATTTAGTTGATCTATGTGCATGCAGCCAGGAGCCTGTGGACTCCTCACATCTGCTACATTTATAGGTTGAGAACAGATCCAGGCAAGGTCAGTTCCATGCAATTCAAACATTTGAGTTCAGGAAGTCATTATCTGAACATGCATTATGACCATCCAACAATTACATGGTGGCCTGGGGAAGCCAAAGTGACTGTATTACAAAAATATTCACAAAGGGCTGACTGATCTGTTATAATACTAGTCACCACTTACCCCCCTCCACTGAACACTGGCTTGTATCTCCACCCATCACAACACTAGCAATTCTAACCAATGGTGTGAATGTCATACACATTAGATCAAACAATTCAAAGGCAAACCAAAAGATTGCCAAGCAAAATGGCAAACATCGCAAAACTTGTAGGATTTCATAAGGCTAACAGTAATGTTAAAAAATGTGTTGGATCACACACACACACACACACACACACACACACACACACACACACACATGCATAGGCCAAATGAGCTAACAGAGGTAGACCTACTGAAAAATTAATAAATAGGAAATCAGCAAGGATTCTGATGTGATAGGCATGGCAAAAATTATATATCTATATATGAATAAAAAAGGATTTTAAAAGGCCTTTAAGGGCCAGTCGCAGTGGCTCATGCATGTAATTCCAGCACTTTGGGAGGCCAAGACGGGCAAATCACTTGAGGTCAGGAGTTCAAGACCAGCCCGGCCCACATAGTGCAACCCAGTCTCTACTAAAAATACAAAAATTAGCTAGGCATGGTGGTGCATACCTGTAGTCCCGGCTACTGGGGAGGCTGAAATGGGAGTATTGCTTGAGCCCAGGAGGTTGCAATGAGCTGTGATGCCGCCATGCACTCCAGCCTGGGTGACAGAGTAAGACCCTGTCTCAGAAGAAAAAAACAAAAATAGAATGCAGTTCAAGAAATCAAAAAAGTCATTGAGAAAATTAACAAAAAAAAAAAGTCTCTTAAGAAAACTAACAAAGTCCTTACTTTACTTACTTCAACAAATACCCCCATTGTGGCCACATTGCCAAAGTCATACATATATTAAATGAGGATTTCCATATTGCTATCATGTTTTTATTCAACAATTAAGCCAAAAATGAGTGATCAGCATTTGATTCATCTGTGTTTGTTTCCTTAAAGTGCTAAGTATAATTTAACTTAATTTAAATATAATAATAAACAAATTATGAGATTTAGTTTCCCTTTGAAGATATAGGCCCAATCCCCGTTATTTTCATTATTCTTAAAATATTGTAAGTGGATTCATTTTCAGGAACTTTATCTATGTATATAAGTATTTTATGTACATAAAATTTATGTATGTGTGTGTGCACACACACACACACACACATAAATTTTTCTTGGATAACGAGGAACAATTCAGTGCTCCAGCCATTGTCCTTGCCCCAGAGAAGCATCTAAAAACCTGCAGGCCTGCATCATCAAGCAAGTCATAGTTGAGCTCTATGACATCAACAAGTGCAGAGGGATTCTTCTGAACCCTATGCACACATAACCATGGTTAATTAACTTAGTGCTGATGGGAGAGTTTGCCCCTTGCTTTAAATGAGGCTTTTCCTTTGATTAAAATGAAGGGCTTAGCCCACTAAATTTATTTTCCCAGGAGTAATGAAAGAACATCTGTCAAAGAAAAAAAAAAAAAGTCTCTAAGTGATTAATGCTAAGTAATGCACCTCAGGTAGCTAAAGATGCTTAGTTGAAGAGCTCAACTGCAATGCTATGAGACACATATTAGCATGAGAGGATCCTGCCTGAAATTAGTCTTGTACACAGATAAAATACAGCCTCCACCACCCTAAATGTCCCAGTCCTCTCACCATAGCAAATTTGCTGAAGCTCTATTGGAAAAGAACGGCTCCTTCTACCATAAGCTACAAAGCTCTCCATGGGAAATAATTTTATCTCATCCCTTTCCTCTGAGGAGTTGACCTTGTACAGTATCAGGAGCCCAGATGTTTTGGAGTCAGACAGGCAGAGCTTAAATCCCACCTTTGTATTTATAAGCTATGTGATTTGGACATGTTTTCTACCCTTTCAAAGCCTCAGTTTCAATCTCTGTGATACCCAAATAATAAAAAGCTGTCTCATGGAGGCAAAGGGACTAAAAACTTAAGCAATGACTCAAGAATGCCCGACAATGTGCTTCATAGTGGACACTTAACAAAAAAAATGTTAGTTCCCATCACTTCCCCAATGCCAAGAAAGACTATGGGGAAGCATAACCCCTCTGGCACCTGGTGGGAAAGGAGGAACTGAAAGGGGATAAAGGGAGTGTAAGAGGAAATGGAGAGGGTGACACACAGACTAACTTCACCAGCACCGCCCCCATGCTCTCATTTCACCCGGGGCCAGTCTTAATCTCACATGGAAATGAGGGATAAGATATCTGTGTGTCAGACAGAAAGTACCAATTCGGTGCATCTGACTCAGAAACTTGGCAAAGATGCCGAGAGCAGATAATAAATATAATCACCCTGATTTAATTCAGATGGAGACCTCAGGGTTCGATCACTTCCAGCTGAGAGGTTCTCCTGTCATTGGAGGGAAGCCTGCTCTGACCTACATGTGACAGTTGCTAATGGTTTTCTAAATTAGTGTCAAATATGATCTTATGAAGGAGTCATTTTTCCTTTAAGATGGTTTATGAAAGGAGTTTTCTGCCAGCACTTTGAAAAACAGAGAAATTCAACCAAAATCTGGTCAATGTTCATGTTGTTCTTCATTTTCAAGGCCTGAGCACTTTCAACTATAATCAGTCAACAAATATTTATGAAGTCTGAAAATATGTGCTGTGTCAGGCACTGTGGGTGATGGAGAAAAGGTGGAGTGCATGGATTCCACTCTCAGTGAATTTGCAACCAGCCTACCTCTACAAAGTGATTGACCAATGAGACAAAACCAAAAAATCTATGCTCAAGTGATAGTATACAAGAATGACCCCTGCCTCAGAGAATTGTGATGAGCCTCAAATATAACAATAGCGCAAACAGACATACGGACATGTGTGTTTCACAAATTAGTTATCCTACCCACTAGGAAAAAAACAGAAATGTGAAAGCCAAGACAGCAGGGAGTCACAAAGATCAGGCTATCAACTATAGATGCTATAGAGATTTTGACAAAAAGAATGCCACTATTGACCTTTTAGAGAACTGCTTCTGGAGGGTGATGAAGATCAAAGCCAGTTCATTGCAAAGAGTTAGGAAAGAGAAGCACAATTTCGCAAGTATAGCCAATTGGCCTAAATGACACATTTGAGAGGCTTGGGAAGGAGGATGAAGGGAAACTGTAGCGTTTGGTGAAAGTTATTCTGCTTATTTTTTAAGAAATGGAACTCTGTTTAAATAGCAGGTTTCTCTGGTAAGAGGGTAAAAATTAAAATGTTCTAGAACCTATCATAACTCTAACCTGATGCCAACAGGATAAGTACATGGTCTTGTGTCTCCAAGGAACTCAAAGATAGGTGGAGAAATTCTTTTACCTTTTAATCAAACAGTTCTAAAATAAAAATAAAAACTTGCTTCCCTGGGATTTTTTTTAAAAATAGTTTATTTCATCAGCATTCTATAAAACAAAATACAGACTGATCTGTTCTATCTGCAAAAAACACAGTTAAGGTACTTTGGCTAGCAACCTATTAATCCTTATTATATTTATTAAGAGTTATACTTTAAGTCAATAATGACTTGTTACATTGGCTTATTACAGCCCTCTTATCACCAAGTAAATGGTATAGGAAACATAAAAATGTTAATGATAAGGCCTTTGCTCTCAGAAGGTTTTTTTTTTTTTTTTTTTTTTGAGACGGAGTCTCGCTCTGTCGCCCGGGAGGTTTTTTAACTCAATAGAGAAGACAAAAAATGTATAAATAACTTGCTGATAAAGGCCACTGTGACCAATTTAATAAAAGACTAAAGATATTCATTAAGATAAGAAAAGAGAAAGAGGCTAATTCTGAACTAGAAGAGCTTAGACAGTTTCTTGGAGGAAAATGGACTTCAGTTGGACTTTGAAGAAAGCATAAGCACTTCCGAAGCGATTCTGGTGGGGCTACACAGGGGTTAAGGCAGGTACAGTTCCTTTTGATTCCAGGCGGGAGGAGCTAATAAGCAAGGTGAAGAGTAAAAAGGATGATCATAAACAAAACATCATAACAGTCTTGAAAGATGGTCCAAATACCCACTGTACCAAAACGGACTTCAAAACTCGAGCCCTCTAGATGGAAGATCTGTGCCTCCAGGCCTGTCTAATTCATTTCTGTGTTATTACTCATGCCACTGTTTCCTAACTTCAATATTTCAGCTCTAGGGCCTATTTTTTTTCCCATTGTACTCATACTGCAGAAAGAGGAAATAACTCATCCAGTGGTGGGGATTTCTTAGCAGGGTTTTGAAGAGGGTTGCTGGGGGTGGCTGACTCTGCCAAAATGTTTCCTTTTTCTCTTGCTGTTTGTCAGATATTGCTGTTGAGCAACCCTAGGGAGTGTCATCAACATGCAATCTCATCTGATTTATCTTCCCTTACTCACTCAGACTCAGCCCTTTGCCTCTTTTTTTTTTTCCTGGCTTATTTAGAGTTTCACAACCTCTTACCTTTAACTGCTGAATAAGGGTAAAACATGTGTGTATCTGCCATCAGATATTATAATCTCCAAGAAAAAACATTCACAGTCAGAGATGGCTGTGGCTGCCTAGTATACATCAATATTTTGCTTTGCTGTTATTTCATTTAGAAATTACATTTCCATTTTCCTCACAGATTCACATTCGAAACAATAAATTTTCATAGTTGTATTTTCCTCCAAGTCTCTCCCTTTTGAAAGGTGGATGGCTGAAATAAACATTTCTCTGAGCTCTACAGAGCTCAGAGTGTCAGTCTTTCCCAGAGAGCCATTAAAAAATTCCACACCAATAAACCATTGATGTAAATACAGGCGATGGAATATTTGGGTCTAACAGGATCCTAAAACGGACTTTCAATCACATACACAGAGAAAATTAACTTCATTGACACATCAAAAGCTTTTGCAAGGTCCTGGAGGCAAGGCCACATGATTATTCTTCAACCCAACTAGCACAGACACAGGATCTTATCGCCAAATCAGCCTGACTTCTTCGGGATCGATCAAGAAAACTCACTCTCCTCCCCCAGTCTCTCTTCTCTGCGCCCATCTTAATATGAGGAAAAATGGTTTGGGTTTTGAGTTGAGGATTCTAGAGCAGAATTTTAGATCTGATTGTTAAATAAATAGTTTGAGCCTAGTGAAAGATATGACTGTGCTAAAAATGGCTAAATAAAGCAGGTAAGAAAACCAAGGCAGCATATTGATCCTTTTAACAATGTATAGCTTTTATAGACCCTGCGATTCCATGCCAGTGTCTGGACTCACAAACTTTGGGGCAGCAAGCATTTTTAAAGCATTCACTTGAACTAAGAAGGACTGTACATGCATTAAAAAGTTTCTAGGACCTGTCTCCATTTCCCTGGATATACTTAACTCTACCTATTACCTTTTTATGTAAGTATCTTCTGCACACAAATACTGAAAAGGGTCAAATTCTGGGAAGTCACCTGCTGGCTCTGTCAACACACAAAGGAAGCACCTGCTGTAAGATATTTCCTGCCTGAGGCCCTCTTTGCTTCCAAGTTTGTTGCTAAATCCCCAAAGCCTTCAGTAGCACCTAGGGCCTAGCAGGAGATCAGTAAATATTTGTTGAATACTGAATGAATTCACAAATAAAAAGTGCTCATTGTTATTGATGTGCTCTCTTAATTGCCTACCTTGCCACAAACTAGACTTGCCTTAACCACTGGTCTCTATTCTTTCTGAATCCTTACCATATGTAAGGATTTGTCCGTATGGGTTCCCAAGTACTGTATCTCTAACCTTTGGAGTCTTAGTGTGAATTCGGCCCACAGGCACCAACAAGACTTGCTATCTCAGAGTTGGACTGTTCATTAAAATGACTTCAACTCTTCACTATCTGGCTTACTTTGGTTATCATAGTCCTAAATTCCAGAGCTACAGTGACACAAGTCCATATATAGCATGAGAATATAAAAGGGTAAAATTTAGTGGGGCAGGAGTGGGTGGTGGTAAGTTACTAATTGTGATAGTCTGATAGTCAGAATTCAAGATAGCTCACGCCGGGCGCGGTGGCTCACGCTTGTAATCCCAGCACTTTGGGAGGCCAAGGCGGGTGGATCACGAGGTCAGGAGATCGAGACCACGGTTAAACCCCGTCTCTACTAAAAATACAAAAAATTAGCCGGGTGTGGTGGCGGGCACCTGTAGTCCCAGCTACTCGGAGAGGCTGAGGCAGGAGAATGGCGTGAACCCGGGAGGCGGAGCTTGCAGTGAGCCGAGATTGCGCCACTGCACTCCAGCCTGGGTGACAGAGCCAGACTCTGTCTCAGAAAAAAAAAAAAAAAGAATTCAAGATAGCTCCCAATAACCTCTGCCTCCTGATGTCCATTCCTTTATATAATCCTCCTTGAATGTAGGTTGTACTTAGTGGTCACTTCTGACAAACTGAATATGGTAAAAGTAATGGCATGTAACTTCTAAATTCGGGTATAAGAGACTATTGCTTCCATATCTCTCTCTCTCTCTCTCTCTCTCTCTCTCTCTCCAACCCAACAACCAGTGAGGAACTGAGGTCTGCCAGCAACCACCTGTGTGAACTTGGAAGTGGACTCCTTAGCCTCAGTCAAACCTTGAAACGACTGAAAACCTGGTCAACAGCTTGTCTAAAACCTCATGAGAGACCCTAAGCCAGACTCGCTTAGATACAGAAGCCTTTATCTGTATCTCTGACTCACAGAAATTGTGAGACAATAAATGTTTGTTATCTTAAGCTACTAGATTTTGGGGTTGCTACATAGCAATAGACAACTAATATGCTATTAGGGATTGGCAAACACCCTCAAAGGACCAGATAGTAAATATTTTGGGATTTGCAGGCCACGCAATGTCTGCTGAATGCAGATGCATGGAGGTCTAGGCCCAAAGTCTTTTTGTGCATTAACGGAAATTCATCTCCATCTTTTTCTAAAGCATTCATTTTATTTTCTACCCATTCTACAGAGACTACCTATTCTACAGAAATTTCCTCAATGGAGAAAAAGGACTAAAATATTGTGCTTTTTAATTATTACCCTTATTTCTGCAGATGTTTATCTTCCATTCAGTCCAGTCACTTGAAGACATATAGAGAACAACGCAATCAGGTCACTCAATAAAAACTACCTACGTACAATGAATGAAGTGTCAACATATGAACATTTATTGTGTGTAAGATGCCCTCAAGTCGCTAAACCATGGACGGTAAAACAGGAATTTTATCAAGGAACATAAGAAATGTAAAACGGAATGTCATGGAAAGGTCAAGGAAGGAGAGATGGTTCAACTGAGCAGACAGAGAAAAAGCTCAGTGCAAGAATGTGGCATTTGAACTGAGCTATGAAGAGTTAGGAGGTTGTAATGACTTGGGGGAAGGGCTTTCCAAAGTCACCAGGACCAACAATAAGAATTCTTGATTTTGCAGAGAATCATAAACAGCACACAGATGTCCCTAGCCTTAGCAAACTGTAGCAGATTCAGATCTTAGACCACATGGAGTGGTGGAAAGAACATAAGCTTTGAATATAAAAAGACATGGAAACTGAGGGATGAGGTCCAGTCACAATGTGGTCACTTACTGATTTTACCTTAGAGAAATTACTTATCCTCTAGAAGCCTCAATTTAATCTTCTGTAAACATCAAGAGTGATAAAAACAAATTGTCAGAGTTGTTTGTATTTGTTAGCAAAAAGCATAGCTCCTGGTACACATTATGTTTAAAATAAATGCTAATTATTTTATTCATATAAAGTCTCTCCATAGCAAAGATACCAAGACCTAAGTACTTCCTTATACGTAGATAAATTTCCACTTTAAGATTACTCCGCGTCTAACTCCTAAATTCTCTTTCTAAAATTAACTCTGGGATTTGGAGACTAGAATAATAAAAACCTCACATGACATTTTTCCAGGAGCAAGCTACTGAAAAACTGCTAAATATAGAATATGCAAAGAAGAGGGAAATGGAAAATTATGGACATATAGGAAAATTACGGTTATAAGATTTCAAAGAAGTCACTGCAAAACTGCAAGTGCTGGAATTTCCTATAAATCTGAATTGTATTTATTTTAAGAAAAATATTTTGGAATTTTGGGTTTGAGAAACTCCTCACATTTTGGCCTACTACTTCCAATTACACTGGAACTTCACTATCAGTCCTCACACTACAGATGTGTCATTATCTAAACAATCATTTTCATTTCACAGAAATCCCAGGACTGTTTCTCTAACAATTGAGCCATAACAGTGCTGTTCCCATGGTTACCAAAAGTTCTAATTTCAGTTCCTCAATATGCATTTTATCATGTAAGATTATACAATGCTTCAGAATAGGCCACTCTTCGTTCCACATGTTCTTCTATTATTTTTCTCTAAGTTTCTCACACCCAATCTCCATTGAAACTTCCTGTTTTGCTCATTTTTTGACTAAAGTTTGTGTGCCTAACCTCTGTAGTGATCACGTTTCTATATAATAAATTTGGGGCAAAGAGGCAAAGCTAAGTAGAAGGAATTAAGCAAAGATTAGAAGAATCAGCCTCTTGTCAGTCTCCATGGCCCTACATTTAGCCCCATAATCATGGTGGCAAGGGAAAAACAATGTGAATCCCAGGATATGGAGTTCTTAGAGACTGAGTGATTCCATTTTATCTGTTTGAATTTCTCAACAATACAGGAATTGCAAAGTTCACAGCTCTAGAAGTTGCTTTCTCTAGAGATTGGGGTCTTACACCAGATTCCATAGAATGGGCTTCAGAGGAGCTCATCAAGTGCCTGAAAGTATGTGTAGAGGTGTGTGTGTGTTCGTGTGTCACTCCATGTAGCTAAGCACATTCACTTTAATAGCCTTAATCAGATTCTCAGAGACATCTAAACACCAAAGATGGTTTAGAAAAACACTTCTCTTAAACAAGATCTGTGTTTTGTGACAGGGCCCTGAAAAGCCAAGTTGTTAATAAAAATCATTTTCGTAAAATTACTATTATATCCTCATTCATCGAAGGGGCATTAAAATGTGGCATAAAATTTTTGGAAAATTAGTACAGAAATGTGTAACAGGACCCATAATGATGTCCTTCCTCTTGGATCCAGTGATTGCATGTCAAGGAATGTATTTTTAAGAAATAAGTTAAGAAAGGTAAAAGAGTAAAGAAGTGTTCATTTTGATATTAATAACCAGGGAAAATTAGAACGCAATATTAGAGACTAATTGAGCAAATAGTGTGACATCAACACAATACAACATTATAAGGCCACAACTGCAAATATTCTCTAGGAAAGTAGACAATATTTATGATGAAATATTAAATCAAAAAGTAAATATGATTATGTGTAATATGAGTAAAACTGGGACAAAATATGCCAACACTTGAAAAATAATTTGCAAAATAGTTGTACTAAAGCAAAGAGATTTTATGTGACTTTTTCATTTTAAAATTCTCCCAGACTTTAATATCCTATTAAATAAATGTTGAATTAGAAATAAAAGAGTGACTTCTGTTAAATGTGGCAATTTGAGCATGTGTTTTGATTTTCATTTCCTTCCCACACTCCACTAAAATGACACGAGAGATACGGAAAAAAGACACAAATGTACAAGGAATATGGGGACAGGGAAGGGAATGCCAGTGTGAAAATTATGGACTCTATGAAGCCAACAAATGGAGATGACTAACTTATTAAAAAGCAGAAAATTTAAACACATCAACAATGGAGTATGATAAGGAATAAAGCTTGTTTACATCAAAGAACCCTGGAAAGTTTCAAAATCAAAGACAACTTTGACCTCTGAAAGAGGAGGTAAAGGTAAACAGACACATTTGAAAGCAACTTCTGGAGCAGAAGCCAAAAGCAGTTATCCTCACCCCTTGTCCAGCTCTGCCTCTCCTAACCTACAAAGTCAGAGAACTTCCCCTTCTTGACCCAACCAAAAACTACTGTGTGGAGAGACTAAAGCAGAGGGATCTCATACTACAAATCGCTGAAGTCAGAGGAATGTAAT
The DNA here is from genome assembly GCF_028878055.3 of Symphalangus syndactylus. NCBI lineage: Eukaryota > Metazoa > Chordata > Mammalia > Primates > Hylobatidae > Symphalangus > Symphalangus syndactylus. The sequence goes on from NC_072435.2 coordinate 84,387,996, forward strand.
AAAAATTAAACACTTAAACCACAGTTGACATATTGAATAGTGGGAGCCCCTTTTCTGCACCAGCACACAGATTAGACTCCTGGGCAGGAAGTCTTAGAAGGACCATTCTATAACAAAAAAATCTACGGATAGTGATGATAATAGATACTCCAGTGAAACATTTAGTTCAATTGTGCTAGCATAAAGCCCATTAGAGCTCCCAATCAGTCTTTTAATTCATCAAACTTAAGTCTATGAGTGGACATCAGAGAACACAGCACATTCAAGAAAAGCCTCTAACACCAGGGAGAGCAACCAACATAAACACACAGTAAAAGTAACTGGGAGAGATGAGACAGGGTAGAAACAGAAAAACTCTTCTCCAAATAAATTAATAACCTCAGAGAGGAAAGAGAAGATATCACAGCTATTGGAACAAAAAGCAAGATACTATTTTTAACAGAACATTAAGAATACAAGAAAGAGCTCTGGAAATTAAATGTATGATATCAGAAATTTAACATGCAATAGAAGGATTGCATAGAAGGGGTGAAGTGGAGACAGTAATCTAGAAAATAAAACAAAAGACAAAGAGTTAGGACACAAGAAAAATAGGCCAGAACGTTCAACATTTAATCAACAGAAATTCCAGATAAATAGAATAGAGAATCACAAAGGGCAAAGTTTTGTCAAAGAAATAATCCAAGAAAGTTGCTAAGAACTGAGCTTGAAAGTACCCACCAGATTCTCAATACAATGAATAATGGAAAATCCATACCACGGCCCAAAATCATGAACTTTCAAAATCAAAATACCAAGAGTGAAAGGTCCGAGATCTTCCAAAATTAGGAAAAAAAAAAAAAGTTCATCTACATAAAGTCAAAAATCAAAATAACATTGTACTTGATTTTTCAATTGCAATCCTGGTGATGGAGTAATGCTTTAAAAATTCTAAGAGAAATGACATTTGATATTGAATTCTATGCCCAAATAAATTATTCATCAGGAGTGAGAATAGACCAAAAATGTTTTAGACATGAAAGATCTCAAAAAAAAAATGCACCTCCCATGCTCCCTTTCTGTGGAATTTGTTGGTAAAGAAAGACACGAAAGAGGAACTAGGAGATGGGAACCAGGAAGCGGGCTCTCCAATACAGGAGAGAGTTGAAGGGAATTTCCATGATGATAATGAAGGGAGACAACTAAAGAAATAACAGCGTAGCCAGACTAGAAAGAACCAAATCCCTCCATCCAGGGGAGATAACTTCAAGGATTTTAAATAAATTTAAGAGATTGTTTGATATATTTGAATGCATTGAGAGAAGATTTAGAATTTTGGCAAATGTTTGGACTTGAATTGTGATAAGTACTCAGACAATTAAACAAAAGAAAAAAAGCTAGACAATGACTCCAAAAAATTAAAATTTTATAGAAAAGAAAACTTAGAGAACATGACATAGTTCATCTGTGAATAAAATCTATGTAGTTACAAAAATATAAGTACTGAATATTGATTTAATTAAAAAGTAACATGGTTACATTTGGAAAATGAGGAAAGAAACGTGTTTCTAGGGGAAGGTGGAAGAGGCATGTCTTACAAAATAAAATCTTTGCTTTCAGAGTAAGAAATTAATAGATAATACCTAAAACTGAAAAAAACAGTATAAACACATTATTAAGAAATACGGAAACAAATACTAGAAGAAACAAGTGGAAGAATTTAATATAGAAGTGGAAATTGAGGATAGAGAGGAGTTGGGAAGGTAACTGCAGTTTTTAAAAGTAAATCTTACTAACTGTTTGCTTTCAAATCTATTTAAATGTATAAATTGTACAGAATGAAGAAAATAAAGTCAAAAGAAGAAAACAACCAATTATAAAATAGAATGAAAAGGTAAATCTAAGCCAGGTGTGGTGGCTCATGCCTGTAATCCCAGCACTTTGGGAGGCCAAGGTGGGTGGATCACTTGAGGTCAGGGGTTCAAGACCAGCCTGGCCAACATGGTGAAACCCCATCTCTACTAAAAATACAAAAATTAGCTAAGTGTGGTGTCAGGTGTCTGTAATACCAGCTACTCAGGAGGCTAAGTCAGAAGAATTGCTTGAACCCAGGAGGCAGAGATTGCAGTGAGCTGAGATATCGCCACTGCATTCCAGCCTGGGTGACAGAGTGAGACTCTGTCTCAAAAAAAAAAAAAAAAGGTAAAGGTAAATCTGGTTGCTTTTTAAGATTAAATATTTAAGAAGGCTAAATGTTGAGTATTCCAGATAACTTTCAAATGGCAACTTCCATTAATGCCATAAAAGAAGAACAGAAAAGAAAAAAAGAGAGAGAGAGAGAGATTGAGGATAAGGCTGGGCGCGGTGGCTCACGCCTGTAATCCCAGCACTTTGGGAGGCTGAGGCGGGCGGATCACAAGGTCAAGAGATCGAGACCATCCTGGCCAACATGGTGAAACCCCATCTCTATTAAAAATACAAAAATTAGCTAGGCATACTGGTACATGCCTATAGTCCCAGCTACTCAGGAGGCTGAGGCAGGAGAATCACTTGAACCCAGGAGATGGAGGTTGCAGTGAGCTGACATCATGCCACTGCACTGCAGCCTGGCAACAGAGCAAGACTCCGTCTTAAAAAAAAAAAAAAAGACAAAATTTTTTTTAAATGAAAAAGGAATTTGCTAGGACTAAAGAACATGAATGTGCTACCAAATTAAGAAAGATTCTACCAAGTGCCTTTGGAAATAAAATGTACTCCAACTTTAAACACATCATTGTGAAATTTTAGAACACAAAAAAATAAAGAAAGAATCCTACAAGTTTCTAGATAGAGGAAAATATAAATGGAACTAAGCGTGGTATCAGATTTCACATGAACAGTGCCAGCTTTGTTTTCTTCAGTCTGTTCTCCTTAGATTTGTCTATATTTCTCTCCTAATATTGATATAAATAATTATTATAAATAAATGACTATTTTATTTCCTTTTGAATAATGAAAGCATTGCAAAATTATAAAAGTAAACAAATTAAAAAGTGAACAGTTAATAAAACTTACTTAAAAACAGTAGTCACAATGAAAAATATAGCTTTAATGTCAGAAAAAATAATTTTAAACTGATAGCTCTATATCTAGTTAAATTAGCAGTCAAATATAAGGGGACTTTTCTGTTCATGAAAAATTGAATTAAAGGATAAAAAGTAAAAGTATAAACTTTATTTTTCAACTTTATTTTCAAACTTTATTTTCCATGAAGTTCAAGACTCTTTTGCAAGCAATGATACCAGCCATTCAGTTCATCCTTAAAGAACTGCACAAAAATTCCTAGTCCAGAGAAAAAGAAGAAAAAGAAAAACAAAGAGAGATAACGAGGACTAACAGAAAGGAATTACAATCATATCACCTGGATGCATCATGCTTAAGATTCAATTGAGAGCATGCCAGGGATGCTCTCTAATGTAATCAAGGGAACGTTCAATGAAACGAAGTGATTTATCATCTATAACTTCAAACCTATTTGTGTCTTGACACCAACTCTGTTAACCTTATGTCATCATTTCCTAGAGTCTTTGATATGCAAATAAAATTTTCTTTGTATTAAAAAAAAAAACCTGAGAGGCCTGGAGATTTAACCATGTCAAGGCAGTCTTTATTGCATTATTAATTGAAGAAAAACAGGTGCATTTTTCACCAATTTTTTGAGACTAGGAAACAAAAAGAAGTCAGAAGGAGCCACATCAGGATTGTAAGGGGGATGCCTAATGAGGTCCCACCAAAACTCTCACAAAATTGCCCTTGTTTGATGAGAAGATTAAGAAAGAGCATTGTCATGGTTTTTCAGGCATTTTTCTGCTAAGCCTTTGGCTAATTTTTCTCAATACACCCTCATAATAAGCAGATGTTATCATTCTTTGGCCTTCCAGAAAGTCAAAAAGCAAAATGCCTTGAGCATCCTAAAAAACTGTTACCATGACCTTTATTCTTGATTGGTCCACTTTTGCTTTGACTGGACCACTTCCACCTCTTGGTAGCCATTGCTTTGATTGTGCTTTGTTTTCCAGTAAAGCCATGTTTCATCTTCTGTTACAAGTCTTTGAAGAAATGCTTCAGGATATTGATCCCAATTGTTAAAATTTCCATTGAAAACTCTTTTCTTGTCTGCAGGTGATCTGGGTACAACAGCTTTGGCAACCATCAAGTAGAAAGTTTGCTCAAGTTTTTCAGTCAAAATTGTGTAAACTGAACCAATTGAGATGTCTATGTTGTTGGCTATTGTTTCTGCTGTTAGTTGTTGGTCCTCTTCAATTAGGGCACAAACAAGACGAACTGTTTCCTCGAAAACTGATGTGGATGGTTAGCCACTAAAAGATTCATTTTTAACACCATGTCATCCCTTCTTAAAACAAGTCATCCATTTGTAAACTGTTTTTCTTTGGGGACATTGTCTCCACAAACTTTTCATAGAGCATCAATGATTTCACCATTCTTCCATCCAAGCTTTACCATAAATTTGATGTTTGTTCTTGCTTCATTATTAGCAGAATTCATGTTGCTATTATTAGAGAATAGGGGCTTTTTTGACACTGATGTCTTATCCTTCTTAGTGCCTCAAACTAGATCCTGTTCAAACATGTTATAACAAACTAGTATGAGCTCATTTTTGTGCAAAAACTTTTGAAATCTATCCATAGTTTTTCATAATATTCATCTTCCTTGACCTTTTTGAAGACCCCTCCTATAATGTGGAATAAAAGTATTTCAGATATATAAAAATTCAGAATGTTTACATCTGAATCTCACACATCCTCTCTTGGTAACTTACTTAAGGATGCTTTCCAAAAAAAAAGAAAGGAGGAAACCAAGAAAGGAGAACTTCAAGCCAAGAGATGAGGGAACCATGCCGGAAAAATAAGAATTATTAGTTGTTAGATGAAAACTGCAAAGAGTTCAAAAGAACAATTAGTCCAGATGGAGCAAAGAGGCACCCAGAAAAAATAAAGACTTATTAAAATTGACACTTTCCTTAGTAACTGAAATAATTTAAGAACTTAATAAAGAGAGACAATGTAAATTGGAGAACAAGAATTAGAAAATCAAAGAAAAGCAGAAAAAATAGCTATTAAAGAATAGAACTTAACACACTATTTGATATGCTATGAACAGTATTTTAATATTATAAAAACGTGAACGGTACTTGTGTATTTACAAATTTTAGACACAGCCTATGCACCTGAAATCACAAATCGGTAGCCAAATGCTAACTCCAACTCACAGAAGTGCTTTATTTGACCTACTCTGTGTTCGTGTGTGTATCTTGATTGAATGAGTTTCCATTACTTTTAAATCTAGAGTTTTCACATAAATGTCTGCATTGGAAGCCTCTTTGAAAACACTAGGAGATTTTGCATCACTGGAACCAATATTCATGCAGGCAACATTGAGTTTGCATTGGCCAAACCAAAAAGATATGTCAATCCCATTAACTCATGCCTCTCTGGCCTCTGTAGCATTTGAAGTTTCAACACCTCCTACATGCAGAGAATGAAAGGCTTAATTATGGTCACAAAATAACAGAGAAATATTATGAATATTTTTTGATAATATAAACATTGCTTATGATTGAAGCTACGAGTTGAGGGGTGAAATGAAATGAAGAAAATAATAGAGATGTTAGTATACCTTCATTTTTGAAATTTGAAAATTATGCATTGACAGAATAAGGTATAAATATTTCACACATTATGTGAAGTTATAAAAGTCACAGATAGAGGAATTAAAAATAATAATATAACTATATTAAGACAGGAAAAAGAGAAGTGAGGGATTTTCTAAATCCTTATGGGTCATGGCAGATTGTCCATAGATATCAGAAATTTGTAAACCAAAAACTAATGAGATAAACATTTTAATCACAGTATTAACCCCTAAAAAAGAACCAAAAGTAGAGTAGCTTACAGAATTTGCAATAATTTCTTCTAGGCTTCAGACCGTATGTGTATGGTGGATGTGGCCAGGGAGTGTCACTTTTCATTCAAAGCTATCTTTTCTCACACCAGCCATTTGGAATTTGGAATCTGCCTATGTGGTAGACATAGAATTCATAAGGTTGCCAAAAAGCTACATGTGCAGGAGGGCTGCCCTAAGGAGGGGAGTAGCATGCTCTATTTGGGGTTTTAGACTGTGGATCAACAGTGAGGGTGTTCAGTGTGTGCTTTTATCCAGACTTAGCAGATGATCACTTAGACAATCAGTCTCCAGTTCAATCCTGGCATGTAAGAATTTAATTTGTGTTTTAAATATCAACCAGTCTGGTGAGATAGGCCTCAGATGATGCTCTTGGAGGGCTAAGTAAGTTGATACACAGAGTCTGTTTAGGAACAATGTGGTGATGTATCAAGAACCACAAACATAATCATAGCCATTGACCTGGAAGTCCCGATTCTGAGAACTTATTCTAAAAAAGAAAATGTAAAGATATTTTATGTATGTTTTAACCACATGCCTATTTAAACTCTCAACTGTACACTGCAATACCTGGGTGACCATGAAAGTATAGTTCATTATCAGACAATATTCTTATTCTCTGTTGGCTGATTATAAACGTTTCCATAGTGAGAGGACAGGACAACTTCGAATGTTAACTTTTAATATCGTGTCATCTTTCAGTAAGCTTCAAATGATTGAGTGCTAGTCTCATTTCCTACAATCTGCCTCCCTCTTTCCTATTTTATCCTTAAGCCACCCTCCAAACCCTCCATATATGTACCGCAGTTTCACCTCCATTCTAGTGGCATTCTAGGTGGTCAAGGCCATGGGGAAAAAAGAAGCTATATCCTGGAAGAAACGAAATGAAGCTTCAATAGAATAGTTATCCTTAGAAACAGGCTCAGAACCTCAGAATGAAGCATCTGCAGGCAAACCAAAATGACTTCATGTTATTCATTCGAAATAGCATAATAAGGATAATTTATTAAAAGACATTTTTCCCATTGCAGGTAAGAATAAAGAGTGCATATAGTTGAGTATGTTTTCTATAATATTGTTGATATTAAAAATTTATGAGTACCTTAATTCCCTGACTATAGGAGAATCTTAAATAACTTCTAAATACTTTCTCTTCTCTGCCAGGTTTTCACATGGCTGGATGCTTCTCATTATTCTTTAGAAAGGCCTTTAAGGCTGAGTGTGGTGGTCTATGCCTGTAATCCCAGCACTTTGGGAGGCCGAGGCAGGAGAATCACTTGAGGCCAGGAGTTCAAGATCAGCCTAAGCAACATGCTGAGACCTTCCATCTCTACAAGAAACCTTTTAAAATTTAAAAAATTATAATTAAAAAAAGAAAGACCTTTGTAGATCACCACCCACCACCATCCTCCAACATCTTATTTTCCCATCTCTATGTTTTATTTTTATCATAGCTCTAATCACTATTTAAATATGTATTCCTAAAAATTTGTCTCTATCTTTATCATCTCTCTTCTTCCATTAGATTGTAGCCTCCATGAAGTCAAGGACTGCCTATCTCGTTCACTACAGTATCCACTGTATATAGAACTGAACCTGGCACATAATAGGTGCTTGATAAATATTTGCTAACAAATTAATGAATAATTTTCAGATATTGACATTATAAACATAAAAATATATAGCTTGACGGAAAAAATATTGTATGATTGCTTAAACACAACAGCATAGACATAATTTTAAGGATGTTATTTTGCACATGAAACAAAGAAAAAATTACAAGAGTTTTATTTACCAACACATAATTATTATGAATAACTTTTTTTTTTTTTGAGACAGAGTCACTCTCTATCATCCAGGCTGGAGTACAGTGGTGCCACCTCAGCTCACTGCAACCTCCACCTCCTGGGTTCAAGCAATTCTCCTGCCTCAGCCTCGAGTAGCTGGGACTACAGGCACACGCCCGCCATGCCTGGCTAATTTTTTGTATTTTAGTAGAGACGGGATTTTACTGTGTTGCCCAGGCTGGTCACGAACTCCTGAGCTCAGGCAATCCGCCCGCCTCGGCCTCCCAAAGTGCTGGTATTACAGGCGTGAGCCACCGTGTCCGGCCCAATAACATTTTTTCTTACATTTTTTATTAGTTACTTTAATGCCCTTAAAATATTACTTATGGGTTTTTAATCATCTACTAGTCTTGCTTGTATGTATCAAATAACATGAAATGCCTTGGCTTTCCTGGTGAAAAAAAAAGTTTACAGGCTGTAATATAAATATAAACCCTCGAAATACTCACAGACTAATTTAGATATAAGGCTTAAACTGATGGCTTTAACAAATACATAATAAATCTTGGTGGAAATTAACATGTTTTTGTAAAAGGTGAATTTTAATGTCTAAATTAATCATAGAAGAGTTTTTGAGCTTATAAAAAGAGGAAGTACAAGCCTCATTTTGTTTATATGCCTTGAAGTTTTTCCATAGGAGGTAATGACTATCCACAAAAGATTTGCTTCTGCCGAACTGGCCTCACTATGCCAATGAGGAGATAATGCAACAGCATCATTCCTTAGAAACTCACGCTCCGGGCTGCCTGGTATAGATACCTCCATTGTAAGAATTATCTTGTTGCTTTATTATTACTTGTTTACACATGTGTCTTCCCTAGCAGGTTATAAACTCCTTGAGGGCAAGAGAGTAGATCTTCATAAATTTGTTGGATTAAAAGAATTTAGTAATTTGTGCTTGAGATTAAAAGACTTTGGATGCTGAAACTTTGCAGGAAATTTGATTTTCAGACATAAAAAACGTATCACTTTGTATGTTTACTCTCAAACATTATCCACAAGAATTTGAGTCAGTTTGTAATAAATAGTGCAAAGGGAAATGGTGGATTATAATACAAAACTTTTTAAGCCAAAGAAAATTTAATTTGAATATATAGTCTAAATAAGAACAATTACAGAGAAAAAAAAAGAAAATCTGATCTCTATACACCATAACTGATATTGTTGCTTTAATGCAACCTCGGCTTTCGTGTTGATATTACTAGTAGCCAAAGCATAAAGGAGAGACACAGTCAGTTATAACTTCCTTTTTTTTTTTTTTTTTTGTATTTTAAGTTCCATGGTACATGTGTAAGATGTACAGGTTTGTTACATAGGTAAATGTGTGCCATGGTGGTTTGCTGCATAGATTTTCCCATCACCTAGGCATTAAGCCCAGCATGCATTTGCTATTTTCCCTGGTGCTCCCCCCAACCCCGCCCTCCCTATAACTCTTAGTTTTGATAGTCAAAAAATCAGTTAGGCATTGGAAGAAGCAAATTATTTCTAGATTTTAGCTCTGAATGAAATACTGATTAATCGAGTGAATAATATTCTCAGTGGCATCCCCAGAACAAATGCAATAAATAATTTCATAAGGTTGTTTTTCAACTTCTTCCCCAGTGAAAGCCCAGAACAAAACATCACAGACTAATTCAGCAAAGGCAATTCATAACAATTCATAACACAGCAACATTGTCCAGATATATCATTCTCTATCCTTTAAGCCAGGCAGGGGTGAGCAAAATACAGACCCCAGACCAAATACAGCCCATTATCCATTCTCGTAAATAAAGTTTTATTGCAACACAGCCAGATGCATTTATCTACTTCACGTCTATAGCTGCTTTCATGCTACAACAATAGTGTAGAGAGTAATTGTAATGACCATATGGCCCACAAAACCTAAATATTTGCTATCTGGCTCTTTACATAAAACTTTTGCTGACCCCTGCTTTAAACTTCCATTATTATCACTTTTCTCCACAGAACTTTTTATAAGAGTTGGATACAAACAATTTGTGGATTTGAGTTAGATTCATACGTTAGGTAGAACCACATGAAACTGCCAGTTTTTCTTTTTTTTAGAAACAAAAGGCCAACTCTATATTATTCACTCTAATGCATAAGAAAAAATTGAAATCTTCTTACAAAAATTAAAGAGGCAACACATATTTTGCTTGGATGGATAATAACACTCACATATAGGAGTGGGACATGAAATATTATTAAGTAAAGCCAGGATATTTCTGAAAAAGAAATTTTAATCTTCCCACAACATGAAATCAGATCTAAATGCTACCATTTGCTATCATTGCAAATGAGAGCAAGAGAAAATACCAAATATCCCCATTAAAAGACCAATTTAATGACAAACTTAGCAATGATGACTACCCATTGACATGATGGTTTCTAGCGAATAACTTCTTGTGTTTATAATACGTGAAACAGTTGTGCAAAAGACTCTCCGTTGCATCCATAGAATTATCTGTGCACTAGAGACGTAATAGATATTCAATATATATGTCTTTCATTAATTGGGAAAACAAAATTATCTCATGAGATTTTGAACAAAAAGTACAGCTAGATCAGTCTATGCACTGAAAATTGTACAGCTAGAAGCATCAGCAGAATGTCTCACATCAAGTAAATTATTAATAATAGGTGTTTATTTGGGAATAAGTTTGTATATTTCTTAAATGAATAACCAAACTATGTTATTAATTTCCTACTATGTGCACACAGGGCTAGTGGCTACAGAAAAATATATGGCTCAATTCCTTTAGGTAAAGGACTTTAAATCTAGCTGGTGAAACACATATTAAAAGAAAGAGCACTAGCCCATAAGACATGTCTTAATAAAGTGACAAAGGAATAAAATTGACAATCAGTGAACCATTACATACTGTGTTGAATTTATTCTCCATGAAAATTCAACATGAAAGAGGCCAAGAAGCCTGGATTCCATTCTTGCTTGTGACATTTTCTAGCAAGAATGTAAATTATTTTATTTAACAGTGTTCCATTTGTTTATTTTACTGGAGTATATACTCTTCAGTTCTTGAGAAGCCTGAGATAATTATCACATCACCACTAACAACTAGTAGTGTTCTTTTGAGCCCTAGGTTTCTGTGGAAGAACTTCTGTGGAAAAAGTTCAACAGATGTTGACCTCAATTTGCATGTTAAGTGTTTTGGGGAAAATATTTTAAATATCGTAATACTTAAAACACTCCAAAAAGCTCTATGCCAGATGTTAACACATTGGAAACTATTAATGCATTAACTTGTGTTTCCAGTTTGACTCGCTTTTTATGGGCCTCACATTAAAGGCTTCTTCAGCAAGAGTATCCTGAGATTACATAGTAACCTGTTAAAGACTTCCCATTTGCAACTAGTTTTCTGAGTAAATTAGGATTTTTTTTGATAGGGTGTAAATACAAAAGAAATACTAAACTAAATTAGATGCTAAGGATTATGTGAAATCACAAGTGTCATAGTAAGCTCTCATTCCAAGTTTTTGTATTAATCAAAACAACCTATTAGTTTCATTTATTGACTATATAATGAGGAAATTTATTCAATTTGAACTTATAAAGTTATTTTATGAATAAAATATCTTCTAAAATATCTTCTGTTACTATGTAGTAAAATTCCATTTAAATTTCTATTTAAGAGGAGTTACTTATGCAAAAAAAAAAAAAAAAAAAAACCACTAGAAATAACCTGAAATGTACATTCCAAAACAAATAGTATAGGATTCTCCACACAAAACCTAGCTTGATAACAAAAGCATAAAACAGTTATCTTGTGTCCTGAGATTTTATAAAATCACACACTATACACACCATATATAAGGCAACTACCAGAATCTGCTTACTAGTTAAAAATACTTGCTCTTCCCACTTGGTTTTGCACAACACCTGCAATTTAATCAGGATGTTTTTGGGTGTGCCTGTACTTCCCTGTCAACATTTCAGTTTTGGGCAAATGCCAACCTGTAAGAGATTTTCATCTGGAGACTGTTTCCCTTCTTGCAACATCAGTTGTACTATTGCCAAAAACATCACCCTACTAAGGGAACATCCCCTTTTACTCACTCCCATCCATTTCTGGACTCAAATAATAAACACTTAGTCCTGCATCTGAATCAAGTTTTTTTTTCTTCTCCTTTTCTTCACCTAAAACAATTCTCACTAACCTCAGGGGGTCAATCTTTTTTAACATGTTCTTAATACCCCAAGTACTAAGCTACTCTGTTTTTTGTTTGTTTTTTGTCTTTTTGCTTTTGTTTTGCTTTTTCTGTCAAAAAGGACTCATAATATTTGGGGCTGCACACTATTCATCATCCTAAGAGAATTCAGCTCTCTAATTCTGCACAGGAGTAGAACAGGCATTTCTGTTTCTACCCATTGTGGTATTTTAAAATATTAACCTCAAAAGATGCTCCACATCATATGTTATCAAGGAAATGCAAACTGCAACAATGAGATACCACTACACACCTTTTAGAATGAACAAAACCCAGAACTAACAACATCAAACGCTGACTAGGATGTGAAGCACAAGAATGCATTTATTGCTGGTAGGAATGCAAAATAGTACAGCTACTATGGAAGACAATTTGGCAGCTTTTTAAAAACTGAACACTCTTAGCATATGATCCAGCAATCCTGCTCCTTGGTATTTACCAAAGAAATGGAAAACAGGTCCACACAAAAACCTGCACACAGATGTTTATAACAGCCTAATTCATAATTGCTAAAACTTGGAAGCAACTGAGCTGTCCTTCAGCAGACGAATGTGTAAATAAACTGAGGCACATCCAGAAAATGGACTGTTACTCAGTGCTAAAGAGAAATGAGCTATCAAGCCTTGAAAAGACATGGAGAAAGCTTAAATGCTTACATACTAAGTGAAAGAAGCCAAACTGAAAAGGTTACATACTATATGACTCCAACTATAGGATATTCTGCAAAAGGCAAAAAATATAGAAACAGTAAGATGATCAGTGGTTGCCAAGGGTTAGAAGCGAGAGAAGGAGGAATAGCCAGAGCACAGGGGGTTTTCATGACAATGAAAATACTCTGTATGATACTATATGGTGAATTCATGTCATTATACATTTGTCCATACTCATAGAATATACATCACCATGAGTGACCCCTAATGCAAACTACGGATTTGAGGTGATTATATTGTGTCAGTGTAGGCTTATCAACTGTAACAAATGTAACATCCTGATAGGAGATTTTGATAGTGGTGGAGGCTATGCATGTGTAGGGGTGGGGAGTATACAGGAAATCTCTATACCTTCCTCTCAATTTTGCTGTGAATCTAAAATTACTCTAAAAAATAGTCTTTTAAAAAATGCTAATCTCCTCAGTACCTATATACCAACAAAGAGCTTTGTCCTTTTTTACAAGGTAGACACGCTTTGTTAAGCATGATCAAACCTGGGAGCCAATTTCCTAGAAAAATGTAATGCTAGGGGAGACTGTTCTGATTACCAAACAATGACTCAGTGTGTTAAAAGGGCAAACCTAAACTGAAACAATCCTGTTGAAGACAGGCATGGTTTCCTGAGAAAGAAGATTACGAACAAGAAAGCTATATTTATCTAGATCTGGGTCTGCATTCTGTTAGAAATACTTTTGTTTTTCATCACTATTGCATTTTTAATATTCCAGCAAACTATGATTGCTTAAATTGCTCAAAGATGTTAAATATACTTTTGTGGAAGTCTTAAGATCAAGAAGAAAATACACCTAATAGAAACAATCTGCTAGAGTGGTCAATAGGCCTGTTTAGACTATGGCAGATGACATTATTCAAGCTGGCAAGTTATTTAGACTTGGATATTTTAAAGAGTAGAAATACTAAATAGCTAAATTCTATCACACTCAATAATTATTTGTATAATATTGAGGATATGATATTAGAATATTTTCTTTCAAAAAACTATGCTGAGTCTGTTCTGCTATGTGCCAGTTCATTGCATATGTACAGTACAAAATTAGAAGTGAGTTCACCTTCAAATATCTTAAAAAAAGTAATAATAAATTAGATAATTCCTAAGACTAAAGAACAAAATGAAAACTTTTATTTTCACCGTGGCCTTCAATATACTTCCCCATACATATAACCTTTTCTTCCTAGCTCATTACACACAAGCCACTCTGAGCTTCTTTCAGTTCCTCAACATACCTAATTTTATGCTTGCTTAAAGACTTTCTACCTGCCATTCCTTTTTCTGGAATGTTCTTTCCCAATTCTTCACAAGATTTAACCACAAGAGCAGGGACTTTTAAAAGCAAGGACTTGGGAGTATGAATACCAGGACACTGTGAATTAATATATGTAAATGACTGGAATATAATTAAGTGCTCAATAGTTATAGGTCATTATTGTGTTGCTTGTCATCGTTAGCCTTCTGTTCTCAGCTCCGATGTTACCTCGCCATAGAAACAAGCCCCCTCTGAACACTGAAAGTAGAGATTCTCCTGCCATCCTTCCTTCTCCAACCTGGTCACTCTCTGTCACATCACCTTTTCCATTTCCTCCCTGCAAATGAGGATTGCCTAATGAATACCATTGTATACAAAGGCTAAGCTCTGGAAACACTCACCATATTTTTAATAGTCAAATTCTTTCTCTAGTTTCTGTAGGTAGAGAATTTGTTAAACTTGTCCCAATGAAAGTGACAAAAAGTCAGCACTTATTTTTAGATAAGTAGAACGACCATCTAAATGGCATTACAGACTGGGCATGGTGGCTCATGTCTGTAATCCCAGCACATTAAGAGGCCAAGGCGGGCAGATTGCTTGAGCCCAGGAGTTCGAGATCAGCCTGGGCAATATAGTGAAATCCCATTTCTACAAAAAAAAATACAAAAATTAGCTGGGCATGGTGGTGTGCACCTATAGCCCCACCTACCTTGGTCATACCACTGCACTCCAGCCTGGGTGACAGAGTGAGACCCTGTCTCAAAAAAAATTAAATTAAATTAAATTAAATTACAGCATGATGGTTTGTTGTTTGTGGCAAAAGAAGCCAGAACAAAGAAATCTGTGATTATATATAACATGCTTTCTTTCTTTCTTTGGGCAAGTCAGGCAGTAACATCTTTTGGAGACAGTATCTAGGAAGGTAACAGGAAGACTCTTCACATTTTAAAATCTAAGACAACCACACTGAGTTATTTATATTAAATTTGGGTGGGAAGTATGGCAGAGAAGAGAAGAATCTTGGGCATGATTTTCCAGCATCCTCTCAGAGACCCTAATTATTCTCTATCTCTTCTTGAAAATTAAAAATTTTTACTTTATGAAAATCATTACCCAAAAATATGATATTGCCTGAAAACATAAATATATTTCACAAAATGTTACATAAACTCTTGCACAATAGATGTAGTAAATCGTTAAATATAGTGTTTATCCCCTAACTTTTGAAAAAGTTAACTTGGAGACAAATAAAGAAGGAAAATCAGTATCCTTTGGTGCCCATACGAAAAAGTCCTGGGGTAGAATTGATAGTTGACCTGACCACCCTGTTTCCAACATGAACATGCTGATATTCCTATACTTATTCTTCCCATCCCTTTCTCAGGTCATTCTTTCACCCCTCCCCATCTTCAGATGAAAAGAAAAAGAAAGAGAACATTGCCATGGTAAGGTAGATTTAGGTTGGGTCTTCTTCCCACACTTTAGTCTTCTACCTGAGATCATCCTGTTAGAGTTTAGTGGACTTAACAAGTCCAGATTTCTCTGACAGTGATCTTTCCACCAAACACTTTTCTAGTACTTCTCACTGTAACAACTCCACTCATCACAGGCAACCCAACCTTCTTATTTCACAATCGTTTGTTTTACAAACAAGAATCCTAAAGCCAAGAGAGAGTGAACAACTTATCAGGTTTATTCCAAATCAGTAAAGAAGATGATATGGGAACTCATACCCAATAAATTTCTTGACTCATGGATGAAATGGGAGACAAGTTGCTTCATTTCATGTTTTGAAATAACTAAGTATTTATTCTCAAGTTTGTTCTTATAAGGGCCCCTAGGATACACAGCAGCCTGATTCTTGCATAACCACTTGGAGTGGGAGAAAGGGAAAGTCATGTCCTGTGAGGGTGACTGGGAGGCAATGGGGAGGGAGAAGGATGGGTGGAGTGGACAGGAGGCTAGCCACGGAAGGACACTTCATGGTTGTGAAAAAACAGTGGGTCCTAGGGCCAACCGATCTGACTCAGCCCCAGGAATTATTATTATCATCAACTTTGTCTTTGCAAAATAAAGGTTGCCACCGCAAATGAATGTGCAAGCACTTGTTAGATCAGTGGAATAGGTCTTTTTATATATATATATATATATATATATATATATATATATATATACACGTTTGCATACGATTTATTCAACACTCTCCATGTATAATACCCTATGCTAGGAACTTTGAATGCATTATCTCATTTAATACTTACAACAATTCTGGAATGAAAGCATCACTATCTTCATTTTAGGTCTGATGCAAATAAGGATGGTAGAAATTAAGTAACTTACCCAAGATCTCATAGTTACTACATGGACAAGCCAAGCTACTAACCTAGATCTCCCTGATTGTACAATCTTAAACACAGATAGCTAAACTTCTCACAGGGAAAAAAAAACACCTCTATTTCCATAGAGAAAAATTGTGCCTGTGCACACATCTGATTTTATCACTGCATGCATGCTTCTTCAGAGCATAGATTTTATTTATCTATTTTCACATCTCTATCTCCAAAGCAGCCTAATTCAAATCTAGGCATACATATTCAATAACCCTGTGTTTTATTTCTATATAAATGCTCACATAAAGAGCTAATTGTGATTAATAATAGCAATGAGAGTTGATAGATAGATGGCAGCAATGAGACCTCTACCCTCACCATCACTAAAATGTTTTCAAAGAATCATAGGCAGAAGAAAGTAGGAGGTGCTTCAGCAGCAGTCTGAGATGAAGGTGCAGTTGGAGAAGGATTCCATCAAAGAGCTGCAGAGTCAACACCCCCATCCTTCTTTTCTTATTACCATTAACCATAGGACATGAAAGGTAGTGAGTGTGGGTTGTACTACTACTGACATCATTTTAGAGAGCTTCTTGGGGGCTCTGATGTTACACTTTTCATAAGTGACATAAAACTACATTGTGTGGTCGAGCATGGTGGCTCACACCTATAATCCCAGCACTTTGGGAGGCCGTGGTGGGATGATAGCTTGAGCCCAGGAGGTTGAGGCTGCAGTGAGCCATGTCCATGCCAGTGCACTCCAGCCTAGGCAACAGAGCAAGACCCTGTCTCAAAAACAAACAAACAAACAAACAAACAAAAAAACCATATTGCCACATTGTGTATATACTTTTGTCAATCATCATCATTTGCATTATGTTCTTCAAAATGTAACTGGCACATCTAATTCATTAGAGGGACAATTGATTCAGAGACTTAAAAACAAATATATTGAATTCCCTTGATCTGTCTTGATTAAATATCCACCATAAATTATTCTGTGGTTGTTTATAGGCTGTGCTCTCACGGACAATTCAGAAATTAAATTACCGACATGATCTATTTTATTCTCTGTGAACAGAATATAGAGAAGAAATGACTTCCAATAACGTGTCCTTTTAAAACTTTCTATCAAAATGATAATATTTTCAATTATTAAACAGTCAAAAATTAATTGCAGTGTGCTGAACTCTACCAATATTTTCTATCTACCAAAAAACATTCTCTGTGTACCAAACTCTACTAAATGATTTTGAGAATTCAAAGAAATATATATAAAAAAAGGCCTCGCCAGCGCACTTAAAATCTAGGTGGTGAGAGAAGAAGCACCACAGATCAAGATAAGCAGGATAAAAACAGCATGTGTAAACTTCAGATGAGTAATAAGTATTACAGAAGAGGAGAAGAAAGAGCCAACTGACTGCTGCCTCAGGTGGTCAGAGAAGTTTTCATAAGAAGACAAGACACAATCTAGAACTTGAAGGATTGGTTAACAGAAAAAAAAATGTAATTATGTTGTGTTTCTTGCCTGAGTCTTCATGCTTTTTTCAAATCTCTTTCCCCTCAGCTGCCCTGTGGAAACTGGAAGTCATCTAAGACAACTTCCTCTGCCTCACTTCCCTACATCAATTTGGTCAACACATCCTGATGATTTCCCTCACAAATGTATCTCAAATACAACTGCTTTTCTCCATTTCCACTGCCTACATCCTAGCCTCCTACTTGTTCTCACAGGGGTACTCCTGGCTCTCTACGAACTCTTCTTCTCATAGTAGCCAATGCAATCTTTTGTTAAACACAAACAGAATTATTTCTGGGGTGAGATCATTCAATGACCCCTCATAACCCTTAGAATAACACAGAACACCATTAATATGCTCCCAAAGGCTGTGTGTGTTTCTGGTCATCATTGGCTTCTGCAGCCTCACATTCAGCCATTCTCTTCTAACAAACACCTACCTAAATAGACTTTAGAGCCATCCAACTCACCACCAAGTGTTCCCTGCCCCTAATGTTCCAGAATGTTATTCCCCTCAATATTCACTTCAAAAAGTTCTATTTAATCATTATACCTCAGCTTAAAAATCCATTCATAAGAAAAGTTTTCTCATATCCTAATTTAAATTACCAACATGCCCCCATCCCCATTCCTGGCAACATATCTCTCTCAAAATGCCCCCTTCTTTCCAATTATATATTTAGAGTTTTACTTAAAGACAATTCCCATTAGTCTCTAGGCTTAATTTAGCATAAATCCCAGCACTTTGGGAGGCCAAGGTGGGTGGATCACTTGAGGTCAGGAGTTTGAGACCAGACTGGCCAATATGATGAAACCCCATCTCTACTAAAAAAAAAATACAAAAATTAGCCAAGTGTGGTGGCACATGCCTGTAATCCCAACTTGGAGGTTGAGAGGGGAGAGTAGCTTGAACCCAGGAGGCAGAGGTTGCAGTGAGCCAAGATTGCGCCACTGCACTCCAGCCTGGGCGACAGAGCAAGAGTCTGTCTCAAAAAAAAAAAAAAAATTGTTAATTCAGTTAGGGTTAGGGTGCTAATAATACTGTGATTAGAGATAAATACAGAAGTGCTTATTGTTGAAATAATACGATGTCCAAATTTACCTTTAAAATACATCAAAGATAAAAGAGGGAGAGATGGATAAAACAAGCATAGCAAAATGTTGATCATTGTTGAGTTAGGTAATTATTACCTGGGGTTCATGGTGTTAGTCTTTCTACTTTTTTGTATGTTTGAAAATAATCATAGTAAAAGGTTTAAAAAAAAAGAAAAAGAAAAAAATAAAGTGCTCAGTTCTCCCCCATAAACCTTATGTGGTAGGCATTATTACAGTCACAATTCTGGGGAAACTGGGCCTAAAGAAAAATAACTTGCTTAGCATCACAGATCTATTAAGCAATAGAACAATTTTTTCCATGATAAAATGTTACTTATCCACTCTTGCACCATGTTGCCCTTATAACCTTCCCCAGATAGTTACAAACAAGCCTAACTGGTAACTTTTGCAGATATGTCTTCATCCAACACTACGCCGAGCTTTAGAGATTTAAGAATGAGAAAAAATAGAGGAAGATACTCCATGTAAATGGAAACCAAAAAAGAGCAGGAGTAACTACATTTATATCAGGTAAAATAAACTTTAAGTCAAAAACAATAAAATGAGACAAAGAAAGTCCTTATGTGGTCGGGCGTGGTGGCTCACACTTGTAATCCCAGCACTTTGGGAGCCTGAGACAAGTGGATCACGAGGTAAGGAGTTCAAGACCAGCCTGGCCAAGATGATGAAACCCTGTCTCTACTAAAGATACAAAAATCAGCTGGAAGTGGTGGCAGGCACCTGTAATCCCAGCTACTCTGGAGACTGAGGCAGAGAATTGCTTGAACCTGAGAGGCGGAGGTTGTAGTGAGCCGAGATCGTGCCACTGCACTCCAGCCTGGGCGACAGAGCAAGATTGTCTCAAAGAAAAAAAAAAAAAAAAAAAAAAAAATTCTCATGTAATGACAGAGGGATCAATTCTTCAAGAGATAATTGTAAATGCATGTGCATTCCATATCAGGACATCTAAATATATAAAGGAAATATTAATATATCTGAAGGGATAGGGGACTTCAGGGGTAAGGGAAGAACAGTAGGGGACTTCAATACCCCACTTTTAGCAATGAACAGGTTCAATTTTTTTTAATTGACTTAAACACCTTAGCTCAAATGAACCTAATAGACATATAGAGAACATTCTATCCAACAGCAGCAGAATATACATTCTTCTCAAGTCCACATGGATCATTCTCTAGGATAGATCATATGTTAGATCACAAAATAAGTCTTAGCAAACTTAAGAAAATTGAAAGCATATCAAGTTATCTTTTCTGACCACAATGGTATAAAACTAGAAATCAACAGGAGGAACTTCAGAAAATTCACAAATGCATGGCAATTAAACAACATGCTCCCAAATAACCAATGGATCAACAAAGAAATTAAATGGAAAGTTAAAAAATATGTTGAGACAAACAAAAATGGAAGCACAACATTCCAAAATTTATGGGATGTAGTAAAAGCACTTCTAAAACACAAGTTTATAGCAATAAACTCCTACATCAAAAAAGAAGAAAAATCTCAAATAAACAACCTAATGTTACACTTCAAGGAACTAGAAAAACAAGAACAAACTAAGCCCAAAGTTAGCAGAAGAAAGAAAATAATGAAGATCAGAGCAGAAATAAATGAAATAGTGACTAGAAAAACAATAGAAAAGGTCAATGAAACTAAGGGTTTGTTTTCTGAAAAGATAAACAAAATCAACAAACTCTTACTAGATTAATTAGGAAAAAAAGAGAGAAGACTCAAATAAGTAAAATCAGAAATGAAAGAGGAGACGTTACAACTGATACCAAAGAAATACAAAGAGTCATAAGAGTCTACCATAAATAATTATATGCCAACAAATTGAATAATCTAGAAAAAAATGGATAAGTTCCTAGACACATACAACTTACCAAGGCTGAATCATGAAGAAATAGGAAATCTAATAAAGACTATTAACATGTAAGAAGATTGAGTCAGCAGTAAAAAGTCTCCCATCAACGAAAAGCCCAGGACCTGACAACTTCACTATTGAATTCTACCAAACATTTAAAGAACTAATACTAATCCTTTTTACACTCTTCCAAAAGATAGAAGAAGAAGAAATACTTCCAAACTCATTTTGTGAGGCACCATTAGCCTGATAGCAAATCCAGACAAGGACAATAGAAAAAAAAGAAAATTACAGGACAGTATTCCTGAAAAACATAGGTGCAAAAATCCTCGACCAAATACTAGCAAACCAAATTCAACAGCACCTTAAAAGGATCATTCAGCATGATCAAGTGCAATTTGTCCCAGGAATGCAAAGATGTTTCAACATATGCAAATTTATAAATGTGATACATCATATTAACATAATAAAGGACAAAAAACATATGATCATCTCAATAGATGACAAAAAAGCACTTGGCAAAATTCAACATCATTTCATGAGAAAAAAATCCTCAATACATTATGTATAAAAGAAATGTACCTCAACACAACAAATGAAACAAACAAAACCACAGCTAACAGTATACTCTATGGTGAAAAGCTGAAAGTTTTTATTTTATGATAAGCGACAAGAAAAGAATGCCCACTCTCAGCACTTCTATTCAACACAGTACTGGAAGTTTTAGCCAAAGTAAATAGGAAAGAAAAAAACAAAAGACTCCAAATGGGAAAGAAAAAATGTAAATTGTCCTTGTTTGCAGAAAACATGATTTTGTATGTAGAATACTCTAAAGGCTCTACCAAAAAACTGTTAGAACCAATAAACAAATTCAGTAAAGTTCAGTAAAATTCAGTAAACAAATTTCAGTAAAGGATATAAAATCAACATACAAAATCAGTAGCATTCCTGTACATTAACATCAAACTTTCCAGAAAAAAAGAATGATTTCATTCCATTTATGGGAGCTATCAGATAACAATAATAATAAAATACTTAGAAATAAATTTAACCAAGGAGGTGAAAAGCCTGTACAGAAAACCACAAACCATGGATGAAAGAAATTGAAGAAGATACAAATAGATGGAAAGACATTCTATGCACGTAAATTGTTAAATTTACATACATCCCAAAGTAATCTAGAAATTCAAAGTAATCCTTATCAAAATTACAATGTCATTTTTCATGAAAATAGAAAAAACAATACTAAATTTTGTATGAACCACAAAAGACCCAAATAGCCAAAGCAATCTTGAGCAAAAAGAACAAACCTGGAGGCATCACATTACCTGATTTCAAAATACATTGTAAAGCTATAGTAATCTAAACAGCATGCTACTGGTATAAAAACAGACATGTAAATAAGGAACAAAACAGAGTCCATAGATATATCCATGTATTTACAGTCAATTGCTTTTTGACAAAGGCACCAAGAACACACAATGGGGAAAGGACAGTCTCTTCAATAAAAGGTACTGGGAAAACTAGATATTCACATGCAGATGAAAAAAATTAGATCTTTATTTCACACCATGTACAAAAATCAACTTAAAATTGGCTAAAGACTTAAACATAAGACCGGAAACTGTAGAACTACTGGAACAAAAACTAAGGGGACAGTTCCATGATATTGGTTTGGGTGATGATTTTACATATATACTTAAAAGTAGAGGCAACAAATGCAAAAAGAGATAAACAGGATTACATCAAATCAAATAGCAAAGGAAACAATAAACAGAGTGAAGAGAAAAACTAAGAAATAGAAGAGAATATTTACAAACAATTCAAAATATATAAGGAACTCAAACAACTCAATAGTAGAAAACAACCACCTTAAAAATAAGTAAAGGATCTGAATAGACATTTCTCCAAAGAAAACATGCAAATGGCTAAGAGGTACATAAAAAAATTAACATCACTAATCATCAGAGAAATGCAAGTTAAAATCACAATGAGCTACCACCTCACACCTGTTAGAATGGCTATTACCAAAAAGATGAAATATAGCAAGGGTTGGAGAGGATGTGGAAAAAAGAGAACCCTTGAACATTGTTGGTGGGAATGTAAATTAGTACAATTATTATGGGAAACAGTGTGGAGTTCCCTCAAAAAAAAAAAAAAATAGGACAGAAGCAGTGCCTCATGCCTGTAGTACTGGCACTTTGAGAGCCCAGGAGTGGGAGACCAGTCTGGGCAACATAGTAACACCTTGTGGGCCTATGTTTTCTGGTCCTCAGCAGGCTGAGATAGGAGGATCACTTGAGCCCAGGCGGCCAAGGCTGTAGTGAGTGAATTGAGATCAGGCCACTGCACTCCAGCCTGGGTGACAGAAACAGATTCCATCTCAAAAAAAAAATAATAGTTAAAAACAAAACTAACTTATGACCCAGCAGTCTCATTACTGGATATACTGTATACCCAAAGGAAAGGAAATCAGCATGTTGAAGAGACATCTGCACTTCCATATTCATTGTAACATTACTCACAATAGCTAAGATACGGGATCAACCTAAATGTCCACCAAGGGATAAATGGATAAAGAAAATGTGGTGAAGATGGCCAAATAGGAACAGCTCCGGTCTACAGCTCCCAGCGTGAGCGACACAGAAGACTGGTGATTTCTGCATTTCCGTTTGAGGTACCGGGTTCATCTCACTAGGGAGTGCCAAACAGTGGGTGCAGGACAGTCCGTGCAGCGCACTGTGCACGAGCCGAAGCAGGGCAAGGCATTGCCTCACTCAGGAAGCGCAAGGGGTCAGGGAGTTCCCTTTCCTAGTCAAAGAAAGGGGTAACAGACGGCACCTGGAAAATCGGGTCAGTCCCACCCTAATAATGTGCTTTTCCAACGGGCTTGGAAAACAGCACACCAGGAGATTGTGTCTCACACCTGGCTCGGAGGGTCCTATGCCCACAGGGTCTCGCTGATTGCTAGCACAGCAGTCTGAGATCAAACTGCAAGGCAGCAGCGAGGCTGGGGGAGGGGCACCAACCATTGCCCAGGCTTGCTTAGGTAAACAAAGCAGCCAGGAAGCTCAAACTGGGTGGAGCCCGCCACAGCTCAAGGAGGCCTGCCTCCTCTGTAGGCTCCACCTCTGGGGGCAAGGCACAGACAAACAAAAATTCAGCAGGAACCTCTGCAGACTTAAATGTCCCTGTCTGACAGCTTTGAAGAGAGTAGTGGTTCTCCCAGCACGCAGCTGGAGATCTGAGAACGGACAGACTGCCTCCTAAAGTGGGTCCCTGACCCCCGAGCAGCCTAACCGGGAGGCACCCCTCAGTAGGGACAGATTGACACCTGACTCGGCCAGGTACTCCTGTGAGACAAAACTTCCAGAGGAACTATCAGACAGCTGAATTTGTGGTCTCACAAAAATCTGCTGTTCTGCAGCCACCGCTGCTGACACCCAGCCAAACAGGGTCTGGAGTGGACCTCTAGCAAACTCCAACAGACCTGCAGCTGAGGGTCCTGTCTGGTAGAAGGAAAACTAACAAACAAAAAGGACATCCACACCAAAAACCCATCTGTACATCACCATCATCAAAGACAAAAAGTAGATAAAACCACAAAGATGGGGAAAAAAGAGAGCAGAAAAACTGGAAACTCTAAAAAGCAGAGCACCTCTCCTCCTCCAAAGGAATGCAGTGCCTCACCAGCAACAGAACAAAGCTGGACGGAGAATGACTTTCACGAGTTGAGAGAAGAAGGCTTCAGACAATCAAACTACTCCGAGCTACAGGAGGAAATTCAAAACAATAGCAAAGAAGTTAAAAACTTTGAAAAAAAATTAGACAAATGGATAACTAGAATAACCAATGAAGAGAAGGGCTTAAAGGAGCTGATGGAGCTGAAAGCCAAGTTTCGAGAACTACGTGAAGATTGCAGAAGCCTCGGTAGCCAATGCGATCAACTGGAAGAAAGGGTATCAGTGATGGAAGATGAAATGAATGAAATGAAGCAAGAAGGGAAGTTTAGAGAAAAAAGAATAAAAAGAAATGAACAAAGCTTCCAAGAAATTTGGGACTATCTAAAAAGACCAAATCTACGTCTGATTGGTGTACCTGAAGATGATGGGGAGAATGGAACCAAGTTGGAAAACACTCTGCAAGATATTATCCAGGAGAACTTCCCCAATCTAGCAAAGCAGGCCAACGTTCAGATTCAGGAAATACAGAGAATGCCACAAAGATACTCCTCGAGAAGAGCAACTCCAAGACACATAATTGTCAGATTCACCAAAGTTGAAATGAAGGAAAAAATGTTAAGGGCGGCCAGAGAGAAAGGTCGTGTTACCCACAAAGGGAAGCCCATCAGACTAACAGCTGATCTCTCGGCAGAAACTCTACAAGCCAGAAGAGAGTAGGGGCCGATATTCAACATTCTTAAAGAAAAGAATTTTCAACCCACAATTTCATATCCAGCCAAACTAAGCTTCATAAGTGAAGGAGAAATAAAATACTTTACAGACAAGCAAATGCTGAGTGATTTTGTCACCACCAGGCCTGCCCTAAAAGAGCTCCTGAAGGAAGCACTAAACATGGAAAGGAACAACCGGTACCAGCCACTGCAAAAACATGCCAAATTGTAAAGACCATCAAGGCTAGGAAGAAACTGCATCAACTAACGAGCAAAATAACCAACTAACATCATAATGACAGGATCAAATTCACACATAACAATATTAACTTTAAATGTAAATGGGCTAAATGCTCCAATTAAAAGACACAGACTGGCAAACTGGATAAGGAGTCAAGACCCATCAGTGTGCTGTATTCAGGAAACCCATCTCACGGGCAGAGACACACAGAGACTCAAAATAAAGGGATGGAGGAAGATCTATCAAGCAAATGGAAAACAAAAAAAGGCAGGGGTTGCAATCCTAGTCTCTGATAAAATAGACTTTAAACCAACAAAGATCAAAAGAGACAAAGAAGGCCATTACATAATGGTAAAGGGATCAATTCAACAAGAAGAGCTAACTATCCTAAATATATATGCACCCAACACAGGAGCACTCAGATTCATAAAGCAAGTCCCGAGTGACCTACAAAGGGACTTAAACTCTCACACAATAATAATGGGAGATTTTAACACCCCACTGTCAACATTAGACAGATCAACAAGACAGAAAGTTAACAAGGATATCCAGGAATTGAACTCAGCTCTGCACAAAGTGGACCTAATAGACATCTACAGAACTCTCCACCCCAAGTCAACAGAATATACATTTTTTTCAGCATCACACCACACCTATTCCAAAATTGACCACATAGTTGGAAGTAAAGCTCTCCTCAGCAAATGTAAAAGAACAGAAATTATAACAAACTGTCTCTCAGACCACAGTGCAATCAAACTAGAACTCCGTATTAAGAAACTCACTCAAAACCGCTCAACTACACGGAAACTGAACAACCTGCTCCTGAATGACTACTGGGTACATAATGAAATGAAGGCAAAAACAAAGATGTTCTTTGAAACCAACGAGAACAAAGACACAACATACCAGAATCTCTGGGACACATTCAAAGCAGTGTGTAGAGGGAAATTTATAGCACTAAATGCCCACAAGAGAAAGCAGGAAAGATCCAAAATTGACACCCTAACATCACAATTAAGAGAACTAGAAAAGCAAGAGCAAACACATTCAAAAGCTAGCAGAAGGCTAGAAATAACTAAAATCAGAGCAGAACTGAAGGAAATAGAGACACAAAAAACCCTTCAAAAAATTAATGAATCCAGGAGCTGGTTTTTTGAAGAGATCAATAAAATTGATAGACCACTAGCAAGACTAATAAAGAAGAAAAGAGAGAAGAATCAAATAGATGCAATAAAAAATGAAAAAGGGGATATCACCACTGATCCCACAGAAATACAATCTACCATCAGAGAATACTACAAACACCTCTATGCAAATAAACTAGAAAATCAAGAAGAAATGGATAAATTCCTCAACAAATACACCCTCCCAAGACTAAACCAGGAAGAAGTTGAATCTCTGAATAGACCAATAACAGGCTCTGAAATTGTGGCAATAATCAATAGCTTACCAACCAAAAAGAGTCCAGGACCTGATGGATTCACAGCTGAATTCTACCAGAGGTACAAGGAGGAACTGGTACCATTCCTTCTGAAACTATTCCAATCGATAGAAAAAGAGGGAATCCTCCCTAACACATTTTATGAGGCCAGCATTGTCCTGATGCCAAAGCCTGGCAGAGACACAACCAAAAAAGAGAATTTCAGACCAATATCCTTGAAGAACATTGATGCAAAAGTCCTCAATAAAATACTGGCAAACCGAATCCAGTAGCACATCAAAAGGTTTATACACCATGATCAAGTGGGCTTCATCCCTGGGATGCAAGGCTGGTTCAACATACGCAAATCAATAAATGCAATCCAGCATATAAACAGGACCAAAGACAAAAACCACATGATTATCTCAATAGATGCAGAAAAGGCCTTTGACAAAATTCAACAACTTCATGCTAAAAACTCTCAATAAATTAAGTATTGACAGGACATATCTCGAAATAATAAGAGCTATCTATGACAAACCCACAGCCAATATCATACTGAATGGGCAAAAACTGGAAGCATTCCATTTGAAAACTGGCACAAGACAGGGATGCCCTCTCTCACCACTCCTATTCAACATAGTGCTGGAAGTTCTGGCCAGGGCAATCAGGCAGGAGAAGGAAATAAAGGGTATTCAATTAGGAAAAGAGGAAGTCAAATTGTCCCTGTTTGCAGATGACATGATTGTATATCTAGAAAACCCCATTGTCTCAGCCCAAAATCTCCTTAAGCTGATTAGCAACTTCAGCAAAGTCTCAGGATACAAAATCAATGTACAAAAATCACAAGCATTCTTGTACACCAATCACAGACAAACAGAGAGCCAAATCATGAGTGAACTCCCATTCACAATTGCTCCAAAGAGAATAAAATACCTAGGAATCCAACTTACAAGGGATGTGAAGGACCTCTTCAAGGAGAACTACAAACCACTGCTCAATGAAATAAAAGAGGATACAAACAAATGGAAGAACATTCCATGCTCATGGGTTGGAAGAATCAATATCGTGAAAATGGCCATACTGCCCAAGGTAATTTATAGATTCAATGCCATCCCCATCAAGCTACCAATGACTTTCTTCACAGAATTGGAAAAAACTACTTTAAAGTTCATATGGAACCAAAAAAGAGCCCGCATCGCCAAGTCAATCCTAAGCCAAAAGAACAAAGCTGGAGGCATCACGCTACCTGACTTCAAACTATCCTACAAGGCTACAGTAACCAAAACAGCATGGTACTGGTACCACAACAGAGACATAGATCAATGGAACAGAACAGAGCCCTAAGAAATAATGCCACATATCTACAACTATCTGATCTTTGACAAACCTGACAAAAACAAGCAATAGGGAAAGGATTCCCTATTTAATAAACGGTGCTGGGAAAACTGGCTAGCCATATGTAGAAAGCTGAAACTGGATCCCTTCCTTACACCTTGTACAAAAATTAATTCAAGATGGATTAAAGACTTACATGTTACACCTAAAACCATCAAAACCCTAGAAGAAAACCTAGGCAATACCATTCAGGACATAGGCACGGGCAAGGACTTCATGTCTAAAACACCAAAAGCAATGGCAACAAAAGCCAAAATTGACAAATGGGATCTAATTAAACTAAAGAGCTTCTGCACGGCAAAAGAAACTACCATCAGAGTGAACAGGCAACCTACAGAATGGGAGAAAATTTTTGCAACCTACTCATCTGACAAAGGGCTAATATCCAGAATCTACAATGAACTCAAACAAATGTACAAGAAAAAAACAAACAACCCATCAAAAAGTGGGCAAAGGACATGAACAGATACTTCTCAAAAGAAGACATTTATGCAGCCAAAAAACACATGAAAAAATGATCATCACTGGCCATCAGAGAAATGCAAATCAAAACCACAATGAGATACCATCTCACACCAGTTAGAATGGCCATCATTAAAAAGTCAGGAAACAACAGGTGCTGGAGAGGATGTGGAGAAATAGGAACACTTTTACACTGTTGGTGGGACTGTAAACTAGTTCAACCATTGTGGAAGTCAGTGTGGCGATTCCTCCGGGATCTAGAACTAAAAATACCATTTGACCCAGCCATCCCATTACTGGGTATATACCCAAAGGACTATAAATCATGCTGCTATAAAGACACATGCACACATATGTTTATTGCAGCACTATTCACAACAGCAAAGACTTGGAACCAACCCAAATGTCCAACAACGATAGACTGGATTAAGAAAATGTGGCACATATACACCATAGAATACTATGCCGCCATAAAAACTGATGAGTTTATGTCCTTTGTAGGGACATGGATGAAACTGGAAAACATCATTCTCAGTAAACTATCACAAGGGCAAAAAACCAAACACAGCATGTTCTCACTCATAGGTGGGAATTGAACAATGAGAACTCATGGACACAGGAAGGGGAACATCACACTCCGAGGACTGTTGTGGGGTGGGGGGAGGGGGGAGGGACAGCATTAGGAGATATACCTAATGCTAAATGACGAGTTAATGGGTGCAGCAAACCAACACGGCACATGGATACATATGTAACAAACCTGCACATCGTGCACATGTACCCTAAAACCTAAAGTATAATAATAAAAAAAATGTAAAAAAAAAAAAGAAAAAAAAAGAAAAATGGGTCTCACATTAGAAGAGGGATAATGGCACAAGATAAACTAAAACTGGAGAACCTTCAAATTGGCTTATAGAGAAAGAAAATACTTTGAGCACAGTTTATGTGACCAGAAAGGGTAATTTTTTCCTGAGTAATTAGAAACAGGCAGCCCTACCTGTTGGTTTATAATTAGGGAGAAAAAAAAAATCTCAGCTTTTTACACAGCAGTGTTTTAGAAAGTAATCTTATCACTTTAAATCACCACCTCTGAAGATACTTCTTATGCATCCCTGGGTTGAATCCAGACGAATTCCAAGACAATAAAGAAAAGAGAAAGGACCTACCTAAGAGCACAGAGGTCTTCATTGCTCCAGACTCCAAGACACAACACAGGGAACAAGAAGTGGCAAGGAGCTGGGGGTTCCTTGAGTGCTTATAAGCCTTTGGCCACATTCAGCTGTCTGCAATTACCCTCTGCTGGGGTAGCCCAGGGAAACCCCTTAGCATCTTCTCAAACCATGGCCCATCAGCTGTCTGCAATTGCCTTTGGCCAAAAAAAAAAAAAAAAAAAAAAAAAACCTTTGGCCACATTCAGCTGTCTGCAATTACCCTCTGCTGGGGTAGCCCAGAGAAACCCCTTAGCATCTTCTCAGAGCATGACCCATCAGCTGTTTGCAATTACCTTTGGCCACATTCAGCTGTCTGCAATTACCCTCTGCTGGGGTGGCCCAGGGAAACCCCTTAGCATCTTCTCAAAGCATGGCCCATCAGCTGGCAGTAGGTGCATCACTTCACCTGTGCCATAAGCAACCTGGGAGCTTGTTAGATGCAAAATAACAGGTTTCACTCTAGACTTACAGTATCAATCACAAACTGTATGCCAACAAGATTCCCAGGTAGTTCACATGCATATTAAATTTGAGAGGCATTTTTCTTAGCATAGCTTTAGTCTGGGCCACTTGACTACCGACTTCTTAAAAATTATTTTAAAATTAGAAATCATGATGTAAATAAAGTTACTCAATCTATTATACATCTCTAGGTATATGGATGTGTCTCAGTGAAGTCCTACATACCTACCTATGATACTTATTAATTAAATTATAAGGAACAAGAGCCCTAGGATTTAAAAAGCATCAGGAGACTGACACAGGTGACACATTTGTGATTTCATCTCACCATCATTCTCTCATTGTGGTTCAATTTTAAATTTCCTGAATTACTAATGAGGTTGAGCCCATTCTCAAACATTTACTGACCATTTGGACATCCTCTATTGTGAAATCATTTTCCGAGTTTTCTATTTCGTTGTCTGTATTTTTAAAGTTAATTTGCAAGAGACCTTTATATATTCTGAATATGAATCTTCTGGTTTATGTGGATTGTGAATATCTTCTACCACTCTGTACTGTGATGGTTAATTTTATATGTCAATTTGATTGGGCCACAAGGTGCACAGATCTTTGGTTTATAACGCTATTCTGGGTGTGACTGTGAAGGCGTTTTTCAGTGAGATGAACATTCAAATGGGTAGACTGAGTAAGGCAAACTGCCTTCACCAGTGTGGGTGAGCCTCATTTAATCTGTTGAAGGCCTGAATGGAATAAAAAGATTGAGAGAGGGAGCATTCACTCTCTCTGTCAGACTATCTTCAGCTGGAACATTGGTCTTCTCCTTTTCCTGACTTGAATTTAGACTAGAACTTGTACCGTCACCTCTGCTGGTTCTTAGGCCTTTGGACTCGCACTGGAACGATACCCTTGGCTCTTCTCAATCTCCAGCTTGCTGACTGCAGATCTTGGGACTTCTGAGACACTGGGAATCACATGAGCCAATTCCTTATTGTATATGTGTGTGTGTGTGTGTGTGTGTGTGTATATATCTCACATATATATGGTATATTATACAGACACATACATCTCATATTGATTCTATTTCTCTAGAGAACCCAAATAATACAGTAGGTAATCTTGTTAATTTCCTCATGGTGTATTTATTTAATAATAATAAACAGAATAATTAAATATTAAAAAAAGAAAATGTGGTATATATGCACAATGAAATATCATTTAGCCTTAAAAAAGAAGGAAATCCTGTCTTGTGACAACATGGATGAACACGGAGGACATTATATTAAGTGAAATAATCCAAGCACAGAAAAACAAATACTGCATGGTCTAACCTGTATGTGGAATCTAAAAAAGTTGAACTGGTATGAGTAGAGAGTGGAATGGTGGTTACCAGGTGCTGGAGGTGAAGGCAGGGAGTTGGGGAAATGTTGATCAAAGACACAAAATTTCAGTTCAGTAACAGGAGTAAGTTTAAGAGGTCTACTGTACAACATGGTGAGTACAGTTAGTAACAATGTATTCTATTTTTGAATATTGCTGAGAAAGTAGTTTTAATTTTTCTCACCACACACAAAAGAAATAAGTATGTGAAATAATGAAGATATTAATTAGCTGGATTCAGCTGTTCCATGATGGGTACATTCCACAAGGTATACATTCCACAGTGTATTCAAAACAACATGTTGTAAGGATAAGTATATATATACTTTTGTCAATTAAAAAATAAAAATAAAATAAAGAATGAGTAAGTAATCGTCCTTGCCCTCCAAGGGCTTAGAGTCCAATAAAGAGACAAAGTAATGGCTAATGTAAGAGACTTATTTACCACATGAGTGGTATCAGAGCTCCAAGGAAGAATAGGCTCTCTCTATCTGGGGATATCTTCTCAGGGAAGGTCACACCTGAACTGGGTAATGGTGAGTAAGTGGCATCACAAGTAAATATTGGAGCATTGACCATACATATTTACTTCTGAGTCACCCCTTTAAAATTACATAAAGTAAATATTTAAGCCCCATCTTTAAAACCAACAGAACAAAAAGAAAGATGAGGAAGTCATCGATGGAAATACGCCACAAGAGTGGTGAGTGGCTCAGCAGAGGGAGGAAGGCAGAGACCTACAGCTGATGAAGGAGCTGAGAACAGAACTAGTTAAAAACCTACATGGAGCTTTCGATGCCTCCCACTACTTCCCCCAGCTTGTAGCACCAGGAGACTGTCCCTCTTCAACTTTATGCAGAAGACAAGAGGTTTACTCCCAAGAGAAGCTAAATCTTAACCTGAGGCCTTGACTCAAACCCCAAGTACAGCTAAGGGCAGGGCCAAGGTGCTATATTGGAGATGGGAGATTAATGAAAATCTCCCTCTTGGATAGTGAGGCTCCTTGGGCCTCTTTTCCAAGTCTAGAATTGTATCCCTAGGCAGGAAACTGTAAGATTCTCCTCTGAGAGAACAGAATGGTTGATGAGAAGAGATCTACAGAAACTGGCATTTGGAGGTCTCATGAGGAAAGAGCTGAGGTTCAGCCTATTGAAGGGTGGCAGCCAGCCAGTGCTGCCCAGGCACACAAAGCTACGAATGAGCTTTTTAGAGCCTCACTCTTAACTAGGCATGGATACGCATCCATCCTCCAAATATCTGAGGAAGTCTTCTAACACAAAACACAGACTAAAGCAAACAGAACAAAGCAGGAGAGTGAATTGGACTCAGAAGAAATAGAGATCAATGCAGTAAGCAGAAAAAAAGCTTCAGAAAAAAATAAACTTTAATAAATGCCTTTAGGAAGATGGGAAGATACTACGTTTACAAAACAAACCTGGGAGACCAAAGTTTTAAAATGTTGTATTTTAAGCACACGAATTTTGTTGTATTATCCTTTATATCATTTTGTATATCTTAAATATTATTTAATAATTTGCGTTGGGGGAAGCTAACTAGAACAAAATTGAAAAGCTCTATTACTAGTTTAAAAATATCAATTTTCATATACTTCAAAGGAATCTATGATAAATGAGGAACAAGGACAAACAGAGCTCACGGTTCATATTAAAAATGAACAATTAGAGAATAGATGAGCTCTCAAAATTAAATGATAGCAGGAAAAAAAATCAAAGGAAGGGTTTTAAGACAAAATCAAGGTATCTTCCAGACAACAGAACAAGAACATGAAAAACAGAAAAGAAAGAAAATAAGGCAATCGATTCAGAATATTCAACATCTAAATAATATGAATTCCTAAAATACAGAATAGAGCTCTAGCTACCTCCTATTTGTTTCTCCTGTTTTAGCAAAACTCCTTATAAGAGTTGTCTCTACCCACTATTTCAAATTCCTTCCCTCCCCTCTCTTAACTCATACCAATCTGATTTTCACCCCCACCAGTCCACCAAAATTGTTCTTATCCTGATCACCAATAAAAAGGTCATTTCTCAGTCTTCATGTTACCTTGCATCTCAGTAACACTTGACAGAACAGATTATTCCCTCCTCCTTGGAAAACTTTCTTTGCTTGGCTGGTGGAACTCCACATATGCCTGCTTTTCCTCCTACTTTTCTGCCTATTTCCTCTTGTCTTTTTTGTTGTTTCTTACACGTCTCCCTGATCTCTAAATGTAGGCAGTCCCTCCAAGCATAGCCCTCAGATCTCTTTTCTCTATAATCTGCACTTCTCCTCCTAAGCTATGTTGTCTAGCCTCATGGTCATATAGACCACCTGTATGCTGTTGGCTTCCACTTTTACAACTCCAGCCTTCATGCCTCCCCTGAACATGCAGACTTAAATGTCAAACTGCCAATTTACATCTCTATTTAGCTGTGTTAAGAGCATCTCATGCTTCCAATGCCGAATTCCAAACTTCTAACTTACCTTCCTCCCTCCTTCCCCTACACTCCACAATCCCCTGCCAAAATAAAAACTTTCTCCTCTGTACTTCTCTCCCTTTTCCAGTTTTTGGCAACTCCTTTTTTTTAAGGATTGAGTCAAAACTTTCATGTTATCACTTCTTCTTTTTTATCTCACACCCTAGATATGATCTGTTAACAAATCATGACAACTCTATATCTTCAGAACATACAAAGAGTTTCTATTAGTGCATTTTCACACTGCTGATGAAGACATATCTGAGATGGAGCAATTTACAAATGAAAAAGATTTAATTGGACTTACAGTTTCACGTGGCTGAAGAAGCCTCACAATCATGGTGGATGGCAAGAAGGAGCAAGTCACGTCTTACATGGATGGCAGCAGGCAAAGAGAAAGTGAGAGCCAAGTGAAAGAGGTTTCTCATTATAAATCCACCAGATCTCGTGAGACTTATTCACTATCATGAGAACAGTATGGGGGAAATCACTTCCATGATTCAAATATCCCCCACCAGGTCCCTCCCACAACAGTGGGAATTACGGGAGATACAATTCAAGACGTGATTTGGGTGGGGACACAGCCAAACTATATCAGAATTCCACCACATCCCGCAATCCTCACTGCCACTAACCTGACAGAAGTTACCTGTTACTTCTCTTTTACTTTCTTGCAACAGCTTTTTAAATGGCACCCTTGCTTCTACCTTTGCACTCCGTCAGACTATTTTCAACACACTAGCCACTAAGATATAAGTCAAATCAGGTTACCCCTCTGCTCAAAATTGTCCAATGGTTCTTTTACTACCCAAGGTTTTAACATGATCTGAGCCCTAGTTGCTTTTAACCTAACCTCATCCCCTCAACTGTCCCATTTGCTTCCTTCACTAGAGTCACATTGGCTTCTTCACTGTTCCTTAAATGCATCTGTAGTTTG
Organism: Symphalangus syndactylus; assembly: GCF_028878055.3. Lineage (NCBI taxonomy): Eukaryota > Metazoa > Chordata > Mammalia > Primates > Hylobatidae > Symphalangus > Symphalangus syndactylus. The sequence goes on from NC_072435.2 coordinate 84,423,192, forward strand.
AGATGTTTCTTCTGCCTGGAAAGCTTTTCCCCCCAGATATCTAATAGCTAACTCACTTTCTGTAGTCTTTACTCACACCTCACTTTCTCAGTGAAGCCTTTTCTGGCCACCATTTTTTAAATTGCTCTCTCTCTCTCGCTTTCTCTCTCTCTCCCTCCCTTCCTCCTCCCCCACAACACACACACACACACACACACGCACAAATACACACATTATAACCTCCTTGTTGCCTTTATTTTTTTCCATAGCACTTATCGTTACCTAACAGACTTTTGTTTCACTTATCTATCTCTACTATCAGAATGTATATGAAATTAGAATGTACATCAGAATGTACATGAGGGCATGATGTTTTTCGTCTTTGTGTTAATTGTGTTCACTGCTATACCCCCGGAACATGGAAGAATGCGCAAACATAACCAAGACATTTAGGGGTGAAATAAATAATCAAGAAAATAGATAGCAGAAAATAATTAAAGAGATAATTTTAATTTTTTTCTTAAAACTTATGGACCTGAGTTAAAAATTGGCACCTGATGTTTTGTTGTTAAATAAGACCCACACCAATACACAACATTATGAAATGCAGAATGTTAGAGATTTTTTAAAAGGCACTAAAAATTCCTGTGAGAAAATAACTGGTAATACACAAAGAACTTGGGATTAGGTTGGCATTAAATTTCTCAGTAACAATGCAATATACTGGGGTGAGGCAGGGAAATGCACAGTGCCTTTAAAATCCTGATAAGAATTTACTTTTGATCAAAAAATTGTATATTCAAATAAACTATCACTTAAATATGAAGGTTAAATAAAGAGCTTCTCAGATGTTTAAGGTTTTTAAAAAATTGCCTACCCATGCACCTTTTCTCAGAAAGCTGCTGGAGGATATGCTTTATCAACATGATGTAGCAAACCAAGAAGAAGGAAGGTATTGGATTTGGGAAATAGATAACACAGAGGAAAAACACAAAAAGAATTTAAAGGATAGTATTGAACATCAGGTCTGAGGAACAACCAGTTAAAATTGGAATGAGAGAACACAAGACTACAGCAGGAATGAATGTCAAAGACTGAAGAAAAACTGTTATATTACCTAACACTTTTGGCCACATTAAGAGTACTTTTGTACTTTGAGAAAATTTCTTTACTGGCATAGGACATAAATGCACAAAAAAAATCCATGCAATCTTAAACTCCAAAAACACCAAAGTTTTAGGAAACAAATTTAAAATCATGCTTACTGGTTTTGCTGGGATATGTAGCGTATATATCATCATGATCATTTAAGTTCTGATTTTTGAATTAACCAAAAATTGTAATACATATACACACACCCAGGAGGGAAAGTGTCTTAACCTTGAGTACTTTAAAAAAAAATAGGGCCTAATAAAATGATTAAAGTGTGGAGGCTTTATTGGAGAAGTACAAACCCAAGTCAATGAGAGAAAAGAAGAAATGAAGCAAAGCAAAAAGAATGGGAAACAATAAAGGTTGTATGTTACATGCTGTCCTCTCACTGGCCAAAGTTCACCCACGGAGACCTCCCTCTTTTCTAAGGTGGGTCATCTGGCCCCTCCACATCCAGTCGGGATGCTGAATCTCGTGTTCCGAGGATTGGAGCTTCATTTGAGTCTAGATGTGGTAGCATGAGCCAGAAATTTGGGTCATTAAATTAGATGCCCCAGCTGTGCTACTAGCAGCCAAGAAGGGCCCAACATTCCCAGGACAAATGACTGGTTATCTCCTGGGAGGAGCAGCACTATCTGGGAAATGGACAGCACCAGGAGAAACTGAGGAGACACGTAAAACTGGTACCCAATTCAGAGGCTAAACCAACACTGTAGAAAGAGAGGTCAAAGAAGCTAAATTCTAACTTTCCATATTAGTATTTTGATATATGTCTAAGATTTAAAAATAAGAGAAATGATAGATGATAGGTAGGATAGGATGGATGGATAGATAGACAGACAGACAGACAGACAGATAGATAAAGAGAAACACCAGAAATATCTAAGAGGTGAATGAATATAGTTGCCTCTGGAGAATATCACACTTTGCCATGAGGGCAGAGCAAAGACAGACTTGTAGTATGGTCTGTATAATTAATATATGTTCATGTATTTAAAGTGACAATTAAGTTTAAAGTAGAATAATCGAAAGGCAAAGAAAAAGATCCATGGTCTGTCAGCAACAATGGCAGCCTCTGGAACAGCTGGGTATGTAGAGTATGAGCGTGTAGATAGGAATGGCTGGAGATATGTCTGGGGAAGTAGATTGACCATGGACTGTAAACCATGCTAAACGCTTTGGACTTGATCCTATAGGACTTGAGGAGTCAGTAAAAAGTTTAAAGCCAGAGAGAGATGTGATCATATTTGTATTTCAGAAAGAGCATTCTGGCTGTGCTGCAGAGAATACATTAAATGGGGAAAGACCTGAAGGCAGGGAGTCCCTTAAGGAAACTGATGGAGTAATTAATTAGATAGAGGGTCTGAACAAAGTTTAGTAGAAAAGGGAGAAGAGGGTGGATCCATCAGGTGTGAAGGACCTGTGGACCAACTGAAACCAATCTCCATTATGAGCCATAAAGGAGAGGTTAAGGATGAGAGGAGCAGAAAGAAGCTGATACAGTTTGGATGCATATCCCTGCCCAAATTTCATGTTGAATTGTAACCCCCAATGTTGGAGGTGGGGCCTGGTGGGAGGTGATTGGATCATGGGGGAAGATTTCTCATGAATGGTTTAGCACCATCCTTTTGGTGCTGTCTTCTCGATAATGAATGAGTTCTTGTGAGATCTGGTCATTTAAAAGTGTGTGGCACCTCCCCCCAATCTCTTGCTCCTGCTCTGTCCCTGTGACATGCCTGATCCCCCTTCACATTTTGTGCCATAATTTTAAGTTTCCTGAGGCCTCTCCAGAAGCCAAGCAGATGTCATCATGCTTCCTGGACAGCCGGCAGAACCATAAGCCAATTAAGCCTCTTTTCTTTAAAAATTACCTGTTTCTCAGGTATTTCTTTATAGCAATATGACAATGGACTAATAGAGAAGCCAATTGTCTCTCACAGAAATCAAGCATATGGAATCATTCTTGGGAACATCCTGACCTGCCTTTCCGTGTAATCTAGCGTGAAACTCTGTAAAGGAACCTTCTATTCCTGCGACAAATCTATTATGCAGTCTACCAACTTCAGTCACTGTTATTTCTTGAATAATTTAAGCGAACAGTTATAATGATTGCAATTGTTTCTGTCTAAATTACTAAGTGGGAGTGAGTTTCTGTAAAAAGTGACCTCTTAAAGGAAGAAATATTCTTAAATGCTAACTCCTCCTTAGGTGGCATTTCTTCTCAAAAAAAAAAAAAAAAAGCCGGCTGGGTGCGGTGGCTCAAGCCTGTAATCCCAGCAGTTTGGAAGGCTGAGGCGGGTGGATTACCTGAGGTCAGGAGTTTGAAACCAGCCTAACAAACATGGTGAAATCCCATCTCTAATAGAAATACAAAATATTAGCCGGGCATGGTGGTGCATGCCTGTAATCCCAGCTACTTGGGAGACCGAGGCAGGAGAATTGCTTGAACCTGGGAGGTTGCAGTGAGCTGAGATCACGCCATTGCACTCCAGAATGGGCAACAAGAGTGAAACTCTGTTTCAAAAAAGAAAAAGCCTTGCTCTTACTTATACTGAAAGTGTTGTTTATGGCCCACTCATCTCATGCTGGATGTCCCCATTTCCCCTCTTCTATATTCAGCAGTTACAAAGTGAGGTGCCACACACTTTGAAATGACTGGAATGAAAGTTTCTACTTCCATTCCATCAAGCATGCTGCCAAAAAGTTCCTCTTTCAAAATTCCATTTTAATCATGTTATTCATTAATCAAAAATCTTCAGGATTTTTTTCTTCCCTGTAAAATAAATATGTGCACTCCTCACAGTGCATTTTCTGCACCATTATTACCATTAAAAATAAACCCAAAAATCTAGAGAGGAAATGATCATCATTCTCCACAGTCTATACATAAAAAATTTAAGGAGAAACAGCAATTTCTGCACGAAAATGGAATATTTTTCTACTTCTTCCCCTTACTTCTATTTTGTCTCTTTTCTAAGACTTTTCAAAATCTGTAACGCTTCTTGTTTATCTCTGTTGAAATGTTGTTTTTAAGAGAAGAGATTTATGAACCCCACTGAGATTCCTCCTGATACACATGGGTAAACTGCATATACATAAATGCCTACACATGTATATAAAAGTTTGCATTTGGTTTTTGTTTGTTTGTTGTTTGAGACGGAGTCTCGCTCTCTCGCCAGGCTGTAGTGCAGTGGCGCAATCTCAACTCACTGCAACCTCAGCCTCCCAGGTTCAAGTAATTCTCCTGCCTCAGCCTCCCAAATAGCTGGGACTACAGGAGTGCATCACCACGCCTGGCTAATTTTTGTATTTTTAGTAAAGACGGGGTTTCACTATGTTGGCCAGGATGGTCTCGATCTCTTGACATGATCCGCCCTCCTTAGCCTCCCAAAGTGCTGGGATTACAGGCGTGGGCCACTGTGCCCAGCCGCATTTGTTTTTATATGGTTTGTTTGGAAAAAGAATTCAAAGTACTTACCACATTCTTAAAGGTACCTATAGCCTTCCAAAAGTGAAGAACACTAGCCTGCAGGAAAACTACTCTGGGAGATGCTACTACTCCCTCTCCCATTCACTTCTATTCTTACCTTTATCCTTGGACTATTTCTCTACTCATAAAAAGCCAACTTTCGGCCGGGCACAGTGGCTCATGCTTGTAATCCCAGCACTTCGGGAGGCCGAGGCGGGCGGATCACGAGGTCAGGAGATGGAGACCACGGTGAAACCCCGTCTCTACTAAAAATACAAAAAATTAGCCGGGCGTGGCGGCGGGCGCCTGTAGTCCCAGGTACTCGGAGAGGCTGAGGCAGGAGAATGGCGGGAACCCAGGAGGCGGAGCTTGCAGTGAGCCGAGATCGCGCTACTGCACTCCAGCCTGGGTGAGAGCGCGAGACTTCGTCTCAAAAAAAAAAAAAAAAAAAAAAAAGCCAACTTTCTCTTAAACACAAGGTCACATCTCCATGTAGTATTTGCATGCCACAGTGGCTAATTTCTCCTTCTAGCATTCATGTCCTATATGGCAAATCTAGAAATTAATGATAGACCTCCTTGCAGCATTGCTTCTGTGTTCATATACCTGGTTACTAGGTAATTCTATTTGTGTGTTACTTAGTTCCTCATTTAGATTTTTAAGAATCTAGCATCAAAGACTTCCTCATACCCTTCATAGCATCTTGCCCAGAGCTCTGCACAGCATGTATGTTTAATAAATATTTACTGATTTGTTTGGGGACTAGCATCTCACCTTTCATAAAAGTCCAAGCATCATTCAGGTGTTTATTAAATACCCAGGATGTGTCAGGACCTGCCATAGAGATGGACAGATGGGTGTTCTCCCCACGCAGGAAGGTGAAAGAACCATTTAGCCAGGGCCCTGTGTGCACAATAAGTCTCACAATGAAAGATAGAGGGCACGAGAGGCCATACCCCAGGAGATGTTTAAGATGCGCAAAGATAGAACTTAGAGACTCACTGGGTAAGGACGGTGAGGGACAGGAGATGAGAAGGTCAGGAATAGACAGGAGTGATTGCCCCACAAAAGAACCAATCACCTGGGCAGGTGATACAAATCAGCCTTCAATTTATGACATAGAGACAGATTTCAAAATCTGCATACTGCATTGGCTTATGATCACACAACAAATATCTATATGACATTTATCGTGGGACATAGAGACACATTTAGAGGACTGAAAATTTAAAATATATCACAACTTTAACATACTGGTGAAGTAAAAAATAATGGACTTCTGAGAGTGTCATTTCAATTTCTGTGAGGGTCACATCAAGTTGCTGGGTACATCCCATGCCAGTAGCTGTGATGAAGAATACTGCACACTCCTTTACATCAAGATCCTTTAAATCTAGTTGGTGAAACAAAATTAGATACAGAAACATGGACCAACAAGATAACAGATACTAGTAGACTAGACAAAAAATATACAAAGATACTAATTATCTGAGTGCATTTGTTATTGCTTATTAACATTTTTAATGACATCATGAAAATTGTATTGCAAAACCAAACTCCAAAATATTTATTTGGTAATGCTATATATGTTCTTTTCTAGATTTTATCTGAGGAGAAATTAATCAGAAGTACTGACTATTGATTAGAATGCTCCTGAATTATAATGACCCTAGGATGAAAAGCAATGTTAAATCAGTAGAAAATACATTAGTTCTGGCCAATACATAACATGGGTTATTAGTACTGAAGTTCACAGAGAATTATGATATACAATGAGCTCATTCAAATTGTATTTCAGGGTACGGACATTTTTAAAAATTCCCTAAAGCAATGTTTTCATTGTCTTAGAACCAGGAACAGATAATTAGATAGACTAATTTCACTGGAAATGAGCATTTCAGATGAACTTATATGAATAGGGTTTTAATTTATTACTCTTTATCAAAGCTAGTTTTTCAGAAAAAGCTTCAATGTTCCAAGTAGATTGTCATCAATAGCTTTTCTTTGGATAAAAACATCTTTTTATTCTTCTTTTTAAAAATGTTATTTTAAACAGTAATATATGTTTGCTATAAAAACTTTAAATATGACCCAAAGGTACAGAGTGTAAAGTAAAACATTTCCTTTTCTCTTCAGCCCCACCCCACCATACACAGCTCCCTAGAATAGGGGTGTCCACTCTTTTGGCTTTCTTGGGCCACACTGGAAGAAGGAGAATTGTCTTGGGCCACACGTAAAATACACTAACACTAACAATCGCTGATAATCTGAAAAAAAAAATCTCAGAAAAAAATCTTATGTTTTAAGAAACTTTACAAACTTGTGCTGGGCCACATTCAAAGACATTCTGGGCCACATGTGGCCCCTGGGCCATGGGTTGGACAAGCTTGCCCTAGAATTAATCAAGGTATCGTCTATTATTAAATTTAGTATTCATGCAAATACAAACATAGATATACATATTTTTTCATTCATGACTGGATTAATGTTTTGCATATACTTTTATAATTTTATTTTTCTAGTTAACAATATGTCCTGGTCATCTTTCCATATCAGTAGGTTGAGAGCTCTCTCACTTCTTTTAATGGCTACATAGTAGTCTATTGTTTGAAGTACCATGATTATTTAACTAGTCTCCTATTAGTGGACATTTAATTTCTTTCTAATTGTCTCTATTACAAATGACAAAACAATGGCAATCCTCATACAAATATCTGTGCATTTTTACATAAACATTTTAACGTAAAATTCTAGAAGTGAATGTACTATAAAATGCCTATATATACATTTTAAAATCTGATAGATTACTGCAGAATTATCTATTTGGATAAATTACTCCAAAATTATTGTGCCAACTTACAGTCCCACCTATAATATACAGGAGGCCCTTAATAATACCTTTATTAAACACAAGTATTATAGCATAGCCCAGAAATCTTCAAAGGTCACCCAGTCCCTAGAGAACAGAGTTCAAAATCTTTAGCATAAGGTTCATGGCTTTCCACAGTTTCACCTCAACCTAGGTTGTTTTGAGGCAGGGTCTCACTTGTCCTGGCTGGAGTGCAGTGGTGCAATCGGGGCAGCCTCGATCTCCTCAGGCACAGGTGATCTTCCCATCTCAGCCTCCCCATTAGCTGGGACTACAGGCACGCACCACCACACGGCATGATTTTTTGTATTCTTTGTAAAGACAACATTTTGCCATAGAGCCCAGGCTGGTCTCAAACTCTTGGGCTCAAGCGAACAGCCACATTGGCCTCCCAATCAGCCTAGTTTTAAAAAATATTATTGCCTCCCACTTGGTTAAGGTGAAATTGAGGAGAGCCATGAACTTTGTGCTAAAGATTTTGAACTCTATTTCCTAGGATAAATTGTACTTTTTCCTATAGCCATACCATTTCCAGAAAGTGTCATACTTTCTTGCCTTCACTTTCCAATAGTTCATTCATTCATGGCTACAAAACTCTATGTGACCTGGTGTCTTGCTACCCCTCCAACTTCATTGTTCTTCCTTTCTGTTCTACAACACATCAAACACACCTGCTGTCTCACAGCCTTTGAACTTGCCATGGCCTGTGTGTAGAACTTTCTTCCCTAGGTAGCCACATACCTCACTCTTTCACTTCATTCACAGCTCTGTTCACATGCTCCCTCTCCAGACCTTCCCTGACAAATTCATCCAAGGTAGCACTCCCAGGCCCTTTCTAACCTTTTACTGATTTATTTTTCTGCATGATTTGTCATTGCCTGAAATTTTACTTGTCTTCTGACTTGTTACAGCTCATACTTTTTCAATGTTATAATCATTTTATTATGAAAACAAATCCAAGGAAATATAGGCATCATGAGGACAGAGATTTTGGGGGTTGGTTCATTGCTATTTCCCAGTGCCTAGAATAGGATCTGACATATAGCAAATGCTCAATAAATGTTGAATAACTAGTTCAACAAATATACTGAGCTTCATATTGCCCCAAGCATTGTCCTAGGATAGGTATAAAAGATAAAGCTGATCGTGGTTAAGGTAAATTAGGAGGCACTATTAGAGGACAGAGGAAGATGAGTAACCTCTGAAGCTAGGTGAGAAATCAGGGATTGCTTCAAAGAGAAAGGGATGACTTCTTACCCCTTTTCTATGCTGACTCAAACGTTAACCCTTCTGTGAAACCTCTTCTATCTGATTTTCCAAGCATGTCAGCCCACTGCCAGTCCCCCTGTCAATATTACTTCCTATATCCCAGTCAGGCAGGAATTATTACTTCTCTATATTCTTATAGTTTTTTTTTTGTTCATAGAACTGGTGGAGCAATTCACACATACAGGGATCACTTGCTATCTGGATTCTCACAACGTGTATATTTCCTAAATAAATTGCAAACATTTTTTACACAAAATTCACTATCTAAATTAAAAATCAACTTTATTAAATATACATGGCACATTAGTGAAAATGTCCAAACTGTGCAAGATTACAGGCAAGAGGACACGTCTCAACAGTTTCCCCATGCTCTTTTTGCATAAATCTGGTATAGTCATCTTCCCCGCATTATAAGAAAAAAAAAGTTTCCTAAAAAGTGAGAAAGGCTGTGAAGAAAGAAGTTGAACCTGAGAGATCTAGAATAGCCATACATTTCTACATCTGAAAGAACATAGAAATGTAAACATATACATCAAATCAGAAGCTTGGCCATGCATGTGTTACCTTTACCACATAATGATTTTTCTAAATATTGTGCATTTTACAAAGTTTAATCATGTTACACTATTTTTTGGAAAGCAGATAAATATCTTTGTGTATTGGCTTAATAGTCACCAAAGAAGGTAAGGAAGGAGGGAATCCATTCAGGAAAGGAATGAAATTTAGAAGTATGTTCACAGGCCAGATGTGATGGCTCACACCTGTAACCCCAATACTTTGGGAGGCTGAGGCAGGAGGATTACTTGAGCCCAAGAGTTCAAGACCAGCCTAGGCAACATAGCCCATCTCTACAAAAAAATTAAAAATTAGCCAGACATGGTGGCACATGTCTGTGGTCCTAGCTCCTCAGCAGGCTTGAGGTGGGAGAATCACTTGAGCCCAGGAAGTTGAGGCTCCAGTGAGCCATGATCATGCCACTGCACTCCAGCCTGGGTGACAGAGAAAAACCCCGGCTCAATCAATCAATAAATAAAACGTAGGTCTGCAAAAATATAAAGTTTGATATCACCTACACACCTAAATATCAAAGATTTCTAAGGCTGCAAAGTATTATGGAAAGAGGCTCTAGATCCAGGCATAGATGAGTTAAAATCTTATCTCTACCCCTTACTGTTCACATGACTTTTTGTACATAAAGTAGGAGGATATTATCTACTTCATGGACTTTTAGTAAAAATCAAGCTAGACAAAGCAAACATGCCTTGCAGAGAACATGGGAGACAGGATGCATTCAACAAGTTTTGTTTCTTTGTCCTCTAGACTCCATGCAATGATCACTAACTACATTTACCCAAAACATGAAAAAAATAAAACAAGTCTACAATAGGTAAAAAGATTTAAGAGTATGCAACACTGCACAATTTAAAGCTCACAGCTGAAACAGCTTCCATTAATAGTGAGGTTGCAATCAAACAATTCATACCACAGGCAAGTTTTTAATGGTGATAAACCTGGAATATTTAGGAAATAAGTGCTGCATTTATCTCAAAAGAAGAGGTAAAAAAAAAAGTGCAGACATTATATATCCAAAGACAGAATTTTAGATAGATATTATGAAAGCAATGTTAAGTTAATACCTTTGAAAACCCAAGCCCTTTGGAGAAATGTTGAAAATGAATTATTTGGCGTACCCAAATCATAAAGTAAGGATAATAAAGGAAATAGTTAATGATTACATGAGGAGTGAGTTGTCACTGTTGATCAAAGTACATACAAAGAAGGAAAATCTTGCAAACAAAACTATTTTATAACAGTGCCCTCAGACAATTTTTATACTGTTGATTTAGTGATAATATCTTCAGGATGTTCTTTTTGCCTTCCAAAACCATGTCACTTTTGTAACCTGTGGATCAATATGCCATCTCAACATGTAATATCTCGTGCAGAGGGCTGACATAGAAAACACTACTTTGATGGAAAATTTATGAAAGAGCTTCGACATCTGCTTTACCCTCGATTACCTAGAAAACAAAGCCTGAAGCACAGATTAAGTATAATACTTTTTAATGGATGCACAATACCAGGGCAGCACAAGTGAAGGACAAGGGAAGTGAGACAGTGAAGGATTAGGAGCAAGACAATATGTGATATGTTACCATGCTGGCCAGTGTAAAATGTGCTGCAAGAAGACACATGCAGTTGTTAGGCAGTTAAATTCTTTAGGCTGTGGGCAGGTCATGCAGATAAACTATGCTTTGGAGTAGTCAATTGGAAAGAAAAGAGGAGCTAAAACTTATTTTCCAGTTCTTTCCTATCTCCTGTCTCCTAGTGGACTTCTGGGTTTCCTCAGTTGTCCACATCGCATGGGAAGTCAGGTCTCTGCAACATTGTGTTTATCAAGTCTTGATGTTTTAATCAAGACATGTGGCTGGTTGGCTTGAAACAGAATGATGTAGCCCATGAGAGGGACGGAGGGCCAAAAGAGTCTGAGGAGGTACATGAGATGTGTCCCATGCCGTATCCAAAAAGCTCTCAGGTTCATCAGTCAGGCTTGGAAAAGAAAATCACAATAAGGAGTGAAGTCCACAAGAAACTGGCTTGGCTATTTGTTGTTGACTTGTGAGGTTTTGGGGAAGTGGTGCAAAGCAAAAATATTAGCTCTTGCTAAGGAAGTTGGATGTGGTGGGCAGTGAAAATATTGAAAAACTGTTAGCATAACATGTACAGTACTTATACTTGAGGAATCCATTCCAGTCAGTGTTCATCACTGGTTATTGACTTGGGAAAGAGGAGGCATGAATGTGTAATATCGAAACTTTAAAAGAAATTTTAGGACATGCAAACAAAATAATTTCCACTGCAAGTGAATGTGGCCATGGCATGTGTAAAGCGTCACATTCAAAACCACAGACCTAAGCGCAGTTGTAGAGTATCTATCAGTAGCTGTCCATCCCAACAGATGCCCATTTTGAGCTTGTTGGTTTGCCCCATTGCTTCATCTAAGACTTCAGACTGTGGTTCATAGTCATACACAGTCTTGAGTGTCAAGAAGGGAAGACTGTCCACCAATTCCCTGAACCTGAAGAAAAATAAACTTCAGGCATTTTCTGTTCTGCTCACTCTCCACCAGCACATTCTTCCTCCACCAAATAGAACTACTGACCACGAGCTCCATTTTTCTTCTCTCCTCTCCTCTCCCCGCCAACCCCACGTAAGAAACTCTTCAATTAATAAGTAGCTATTTTTAAACTGATTCATATATTTTATTTTGTTAAGTGTCATTTGAATTCATTGTGTAGCTTTAATATAATATTATTTCATTGTTCCTTTAAATTACAGTGCATATCCATTGCAGATGGAAATTACAATTCATGTCTACACATCATTATTTCATTCTGCACTCAAACACCCACTAGTGGTGTATTAATTATTAAATAATTAAATTCTTGGTTTTATAAATGCTTTTTATCATGCAAAGTATCCCTGAGATTATTCTATAAGTATTTTAAACTGTTACAGCATTAGTTGGAGAAGTGGGATTTACTAGTAGTCCATTATTTTTCCTATTTAAAACAATAGAATATAGGCTCTATTTACCAAAAATTTATGTAACACATCAAACACACATTTGATCTGGATAACAAAGAATGCCCATGTATGTATATACAAAACTCACATATGTATTTGTTTATATATATGTGTGTGTGTGTTTATATGTGTGTATATGCATATATATGTACACTTATGTATGTGTGTATATGTGCATACACATGAATATAATGTATATAAGACGTGTGTATCTGTCTCATTTTCAGCAACTTGGAATGGAAAGAATCAGAGGTTTGGAAGCAATAGACTTAGCACTGATTTCCAGTTCCCCACTCACTGGCTGACCCTCAAGTTCTTAAGTGATAAATGGCTATTTAATATAATATCTACCTCATAATTTTCCCATACAGATTAACAGTAATAAAGCATGTAAATCCCCTAGCAGATAGTTCAGTAGTCAACAGATTTAGCTTTTTCCTTGTTTATACTTATTACTGTCTCCAACTAAACTGTGAATTCCTGAATCCAGAATCGGAATATATTCATCTTTGTGTTGTCAGCACCTACCACATACTAAGCACTTAGTAAATGTTTGTTGAATACACTGGAATTACGATGAAGGCTATTAAAAACTTAAGTACTTGTCACCAAAGGATTTTTAAGAGTTTTCTTATTTTCTTCCCATTTCATCTAAAGTCAGTAGAAGAACCTTATTTTAAGATTGTCTAGGATCTTTCCAAGACATATCACAGACTCAAGTTTTCTTTTCTTGGACTTTTTAAATTTATTTTTTATCCGACAATCTACTAAGTAGAAGGTATTGCACTTTGTGGCAGTATTATTTTGGAGTGGCAATTTCTATAATATCCTTGAGAGAGAATTATCTGTGTTGTGTTTGTATAAGAATAGTATAAAATAAAATTTAAATAAGACTAGACCTTGGTACGAAATAATTTTTTTTGATTCAATCTTTTATCTAACTGATTTACTTATGGGAAAAAATTGTTTTAGTTATATATCACTCAAAATTTTGTATTCTCAATTTCCATCATCGTAATTTCTTTTTAACAAATTAGTCCTTTAATTCCTTTCCTATTCACTAGTCTTTGATGCCTCTAGCTTCCCATCTTAATGCAGTACTTGCTAAGAAAAGGCAGAAGATCCCGTTGAACACTATGTTTCACAAACTTAGGCCTTAATTTCAATTATGCCCCCGCAAGGACAAAATATAACCCTGGCAAATGTGAAACATCTGATCATTATAGCTTTGAGACTGGCCAGATCACAATCAACTGGAACTTCTTCTTGCCTAATTTTAATTCCATTTGAGAATTGCCCATGATAATTTGACCCAGATCTCTTCACAACGTAACATTATCTTAGAGTTTACAATTTCGTTAACCTCTTGTGATTAGAAAAGGGAGTATTTCAAGCCTTCCACTTTATTACTCTGAGCTATGAAGGTTTCCTTTGCATGGGATAAGCTTGTCTTACTTTCATTTAACATGGCAAATTCAGTGTGACCAGTGCAATCTGATGCAATACCTTCACAGAAAAAAACACCGTGAAAGAGTCTTGTTTAAATCATACTCTGCAGCAGACTGGCAGAATACTGATTTTTTTACATCAAAACTACAAAGTAAATGAGAGATTATTTTGAACAAATTCAAATAAAAAGATGAATTAATTAAGAATCATTTTAAAACTTCTATGATACTGACTTATCTGATTGAATAAACCTCAATAGCTTAGTCTCTTATAATCAGAGAAGAAAAAGTATTAAATTAAATCTGGTAATAACTTTTAAAATCTGAGCTAGAGCTCAGAGTAATGAGATGGGAAGTTTTAAATAATCCCTTTTTCAATCACAAGAGGTTAACAAAATTGCAAACTCTGAGATAATGTTGTTTTGTCAAGAGTCCTAGGTCAAATTATCACAAGATTAAATATGGAATTGAAATTAGATAGAAGCCGAAGTCACATTTTGGTAAATGATTATAGATTGCAGTATATATAAAAGTTATCATATGTGATTTTAAATGTGATGTTGTTTTGATCGCTAGGGTGAGAAGAAATATTTAACACATGGAATCCAATCACTGGGGAAATGTTTAGAACTCTTTTTTTCAAAGGTTTAAAAAAAGTTAAAACAAAATGTTCTAATTCTCCTTTAAATACTTTTTGAAAATAACAACAATAAATAAATAAAATCATTTTTTAAAGTTTTAGAATATAATGTTTAAAGGTTATGAAAACTCCGAATAAAGTTCACACTTAAGTATTATGAAAAAAAAACTTTCACATTTTAACAATTAGGTTTATCTACTCTGCAATTCTTATAATGTTAGGAACATCAGCTCCCAAGAGTGCAGGGCTGTGTCTGCCTGGTTTCTGGCTCTATCTCCAGCAACTAGGAGTGTAGGGTAGTGCTAGCTCATATTATGTGTTTAAGTATTTGTTGAATGGATCAATAATCACATACCTGTACTAATATAAGAGACCTCATGAATTCAGTAATTAATGGCTCCCAGTTGCTCGGAAAAGATAACTATAAGAGAGGATGGGTATGTTAATTTTCCTGTGGTAGTCATTTCACTATCTATATGTAAATTAAGATAAGTATATATCGAAACATCATGTACTCCTTAAATACACAATGCAAAGAAACCTAATTGAACAAATATTTGCTGAGGGCTTCTGCATGCCAGGCTCAGTTTTAGGCACTAGGGATACCGTAAACAAAACAGAAAAAAAGAAATTATTTATCCCATTGGAGCTTGCTTTCTAGTTGGGTGAGACAAGCAATGAACACTCTAAGCAAGTAAAATATATAAGGGCTAGCTGGGGATAAGTGGTTAGTAGAAAATTAAACAGATAAGGCAGATACAGCGTGTCAGGTATGGAGGAGAACAGCCTGGAATGTTTAAGGTCCAGTGAGGGGAAGGCCAGTGTGACTGCAGCAAATCGAGTCAAAAGGAGAAGAGGAGACAGGCTTGTAAACACAAGGGCCATTATGAGGCTTTCGCCCTGAGTCAAATGGAGAGCCATTGGAGGTTTCTGAGCAAACATCCAACTTATAGCAGAATCATTCTGGCTGCTGTGTTGAAAATAAAATGAGGCAGAGCTGGAGCCAAAGCAGGAAAATCTGGGAGGAGGCTAGTTATTTTAATCATCCACGCGAGAGATGATGCTGGTATTTATTGTACACCATGTGTCAGGCAGTGTGAGAACTGCTTTATATATTTGATATTTACATGCTCTGTTATCTAATCCTCACAGCCCTTGAGTTAAATCTTATTGTTGCCATATTATAGATCAGGAGACTAAGGCTATCAGTGCTAAGTTAACTTGCCTAAATGTACCAGGTTTGTAGGTGGCAGATGTAGGCTCAAATATAAATCTGTCTGTTACCTTACCCACCGCAGTGCCACTCTACATTTTCATACTCATTTTGCAAATATTTTGTAATAATTTGTATCAATATATATCGAGAGAATTGTGATAGCACCTACTTTAGGGGTGATACAGCATTAATAATGAGACACCAATTCATCATTCCAGCTCTGTTCTCTGTTTCTCTATGTCGTAAACCTTCTGCACCATCCAAAACAACTAGCTCATTATTTCCTAAACATTATTGAACATTCCTGACTATTATAATTATAGGCTTTTAGAATTTAAAAAAAAAAAAAGCTTAGCCAAACTGACACTCAAAACAGGAGCCCTATCTATAGCTAGCTTGATAATAGGTCATTGGTCTCTGAATATTATCAAGTAACAGACAAGATGTTTATTGTTGGCTGTACCCATTCACATACTGACATGAGACACTTCCTGGAGAATCCCAGAGATTCTTGCAAAAGATTTTTCAAGGAGTTGGCCACATTAAAAGTTTGGATACAAGGCAATAACATTCACATTAGAAAAGATACCCCATCAGCCAGGCATGTAGTAGTAATGAAAGCTGGGACTAAGAGTAAAAAAAAAAAGCAAAATTCTGCTATCACCTCAATTCTGCTTCTGTTGTCATTAGAATGCTAAGATTTCTTGGCTTGAGTATCAAATTTAATATTTTTTAGATGGCAGTTCATTTTTACATTCCTCTATAACTCACGAAGAAAATAACTGTTGAAGGGACAGAAAAAAAATGGAACCATGAGTTTTAAGATTGGAATCTCAGTCCTGTATTTACTACCACCTACACATGGGTTTCAGGAAGTGTCTGCCAACCAGATCCTATTACTGCTTTACACAATCTGCCTATTCTATGGCATGACACTAAATTAAATTTTGGAGAATGTACTAGGATGTAGAGGAAAAGAGCAAATAGCAATAGATTGAACACCTTGGAAATTCCAACTACTGGCCTGGCCTTGTGGACTCTGCTGGGTTCCCTGAATGGAGACTATTATTCCAGAGATTTTAAAAACACAATACAAAAGGCTAGAGGCAGGAGATAGGAGGTTGCTATTGGTTCTTCCATTTTTCACAGTGCATCAGATAGTGACAACAGGATTATAATTACAAAAGCTCCCTCACTTCTTTAAAGTCCCATCTTGCTCTACTCCCTGGCTCAGTGCCTGGGTGCCAAAAGCTCAGGAAGAACAAGATCAAGGCATAATTAACAGGTGATGTTTAACACGAAAACTTGGAACAATTATCTCCATTGAAGCCACATCAAGTGACTTTAGGAAAGCGAATCAACTACACATTGTCTTAGCACCTTTGCACAGAAGATTAAAATTAGGAGCATATCTGCTTATACCTGATGATCTTTAAATATCATTTTTATGCTTTCCCTGTGTATTAGCATGAAAAGTTTAAGCACACTGACTTCAAAACCACTGAACAGAGATAAGAGTCCTGACTAGAAGTCCAGGTTACTAAAATAAAGAGCTTTGTATGGTGGTTTCTCACATTGGTATTACACAATATCATGTAACAATTCTCTCCTTAAAATTTCATCCCAGGCTACTGCCTGAGATACAAGTGAAACACCAGGGTGGACCTGGGGCCGGCTCTGAGGCAACTTCTTTAGAACAGGATGTCCTCCTTCCTTTAGGTGACAGGTTACATACTGAGAGTTTTTTCATCCCTATTGAAAACATCTCATTTGCTGCCAAACTATATGTAAGGGAAAGAAGCAAGGCCTGCCCTCAAAGGCTCCTTGGAGACTGAAACCAGAGAATAGCCGGACATACACGCAGTATGAAAAGTCTAAATTAAACAATGGCTTTACAAGAGCACCTTCCCATGTGACTTTGAATCAGAGTAAAGGGAAGTTCACAAAAATCAAAGCAGTAAAAGGAATCTTTATTTGGAAAGTACTCATTAACTGGGCAAAACCAACCTTTAGGAATTAGATCTGTGAGGAAAATCCTCCTGGCAATGAAATCAGGACTTTGAATTCTACTGGCTCATAAAATAAATAATAATATCCACTTACAGTTCTATATTACCTTTCAGTTTACAAAGCGGTTTCCCATAGATTATTTTATTTTATCTTCACAACACTCGTCTTACATAATGATGCCTGATTATTCCCTTTCATGGGTTAGGAAATTGAGGCTGGAGAAGCAGACCGGATTTCCTCAAGGTCACATAGTTATTAAGAAGCAAAGCCCAAATTGACATTTTGGTCTCTAGACCCCCATTTAGGAGCTTTTTCGTTGTTGCATCTCTAAAGTTGGTAAGCCATAATTTTATATTATCATATCTAGGTATATGTTCATTTGTAAAAGCCCCTGGTTACTTAAGAGCTTGAAAAAGAGTTAGGCTAGGCTTAGAATAAGGCAGACTTTCAAGCTGTTTTATATGTTCCCTGTGACAATGGCAAGAATCCAAGTTACATTTTGAAGACAAACAAAATGAACAGTATTTTTTTTTTTTTTTTTTTTTGAGACAGAGTCTTGCTCTGTCACCCATGCTGGAGTGCAGTGGTACAATCTCAGTTCACTGCAACCTCTGCCTCCCAGGTTCAAGCAATTCTCATGCGTCAGCCAACCAAGTAGCTGGGACTACAAGCACATGCCACCACACCCAGCTAATTTTTGTATTTTTAGTAGAGACAGGGTTTCACCATGTTGGCCAGCCTGGTCTCGAACTCCTGACCTCAGGTGATCTGCCCACCTCGCCCCACCAAAGTGCTGGGATTACAGGTGTGAGCCGCAATGCCCAGTCCAAAATGAAGAGTATTTTTGAATTTCATAATAGTAATATCAAAGGCAGAAACTACTGCACATATTAGAAGCTCTGTCAGTGGAAAAAAAATTAAATTTCCCTGATCAACTTATAAACTTGAAACAAGTTTTTTCTGGGGCTCTCTCTTCACTGAATTAAATACTACGATTTTGAATGTTGAAAACACTTGAATCTTGCTTTTAGTACATAGAGTTGTAGAGTTGTGCTTTCCCTTTTTTTTAATTGTTTATTTTTTAACTAATGGGAGCTATCTTAAAACAGAGAGCTATGGTGAAAGGGCAATGGTTAAGCAACCAGAGAGATCAGGCTTTGAACCCAGGCTCTACCTGGGTGATCTGAGTAGTTGAATTACTGAGACTGTTATCTACTTAAAGGAAGCAAAACTATCATTGCTTGTTTCCCACCAGAGTATGGAGGCAAGCCTGGAAAATAAGACATTTAGGAAGGAAGAAACAGTATTCTTAATTAAGGAGGGGTGCAAAATAGTGAAGACCACTGGAATCCAGCAGTCCTAATTCACTAAAGTCATTTCAATCTTTCAGGTAGCCCTTTGAAATAATCAAAATGCTATGGAAGAATGTTGTACTTTAAATACAATGAAAGATGCTATGTTCCATAACATTTAAAGTACAACATAATGTTGTACTTTAATGCCAGTCATTGCCTATGGCCCACAACTCATTTTCAGAAAGTCCATCCTGCTTGTACCAAGTGACACTTAGCACCCAATCTGATGGAAAAACACCCACCCAATGGAGAATCCATCCATAATTCAGCAAATCAGATTGTCTGACCTGGGCATATAGAATTTAGCATTAGCAACTGAGACAGTGAGATGAGAGTTGCTTGGGGGGTGGCAGGGACACATTGACAGGTGCAGAACCAAAGTCAGCGCTGGACCCATTCAAGCAAAAGCTATGTCTAAGCAGAAGTTAAATGGAGTGGAGCAACCATGAGGAAGGTGGTAAATATGAAAAACACAATTAAGCACATAAGAGGAGAAAAGTAGAGTCAAGAGGCTCAACAAGAAAAGAAAGTGGATTCAGGTACTGATTTTGCAGTCCCAGGGCCTTTCATGTCCTGGTTGTACTTTCTTCCCTGCCCCCAAAGTTTTCAGAGATGCTCTACTATCCTTTCAGCAAATTTTACTAAAACGTCTGAATGGCTTCCTGTCTCTTAGAAACAAAAGGCCATAAGCATAATGCTTTTTTTAATAAAGAGGCAGGACATTGATTAAATTAATAAAAATACATGCCAAAAAGTCAAAGAATGAATTAAAAGCCACATGGGTGAGAGCTGGCAGAAGCAGAGAGTTGCCATGCAATCAGAGATGGGTGAGGTTCACCAGAGAGCTCTCCCAAAAGAAATGAACTGAAGCAAACTTGGAAAGAAAGAAGAAGGTGATGTGTGCAGTGAGAAAGGCATTTGGGGAAATATCTGCAAAAGATAATAAAGATCAAACCACTGAAAGTGAGTTCAAAACCTGGCTGGTAAAATTGACTAATCTTTCAAAGAAATAAAAAATTTTAAACTAATTTTATTTCTAATGTAATATCTTCTAACCTAATGAAGATTTTTTAAAATATTAAATTACATTGAAACTCATTTTCTCCAATTGAATGAAAGTAGTTTGTTTTTACTAATTTTGATGTTTTTAAGTCCAAAATCAAGTGTGTCATTAGTGTTTACTCAGCTGCTATCAACTTTCAGTGTGTCAAGGCTTTACATATTCAAGTTCTGCTTATGAAATTGACATAGGTTTCCTAGTCCATGGCTCAATTAGCAAAAAGAAGAATTGTTCTTATGATAAATATTCAACCAGTTTTAATGTTATGACTTAACAATTCAATTTGCTAATAGTTATAAAGTCTAACATTTATAACTGTTTAAACACCTTGACATAAAAAGATATATATTATTTGTTTTAAATTCCAGTGTTGACTTTGCCTCAAAAAAAAGTATATACATTTCATATTAGGAGGATGCAACAGATTATCAAAAAAACCATATGAGAGTCTCAGAGCCATGACCATGTTTGACGTAAGTGTTATATGTCACCAGCATGAACAGAGAGTTGACGGATCAATCAATAATTACTAGCAAAGTAAGAACAAGTGATTCTAATGTGAAGGAAAGAAAATGGATGAGAACAGCTGTTGTGCGGCAGTCTTCCCTTTGGAGTTACCAGAAAAAATCATAAAAGCCATAGTAAAGCCCAACTACAGCTACCAATATCTTGCTATCATTTGCAAGGGTAGAGTTTGAACTTATTAAGTTACGACTTCAGGCCATTCATTTGTTCCACAAATATTTAAGGAGTTCCTATCATGTGCCAAGCTCTGAGTGCACACTGATGAATAAGAGGCTCTCTTCGTGGAGATTATGATCCAGGGAGGTATGAGACCTCCTACATAAAATTACTTCAATGTGACATTCCCCAATCATGCCTCTGTGCCTTCTAATATACTGTCATTTCTCCACTGAGGACTGTCTTCCACACATAAACCACATTCACAATGTGCAAGGGCACGCGCGGAAGCATGCCTTCTTTGTTAAACTATTTCTAATTCCTCGGTCTTCTGTACAAATATTACTTACACTAGGAAGTTAATTCCTAATTCCCTTGCTTCTGATTTAAATGTTCCATCCTCTGTGCTCCTATATATCCTGTTAATGCCTCTATCAAAGCATGTATTGTAACGAATAATTTGTTGCTATTGCTACTTGTTGTGGGCCTGCCCTATAAAGGCAGAGACCTGGATCTAGCACAATACTTGACACACAATAGGTGTCCCATAAATCTTCCCTAGATGGAAGAGCAAATGACCTATTGAGAAGCAGTGGTGGCTGATAAGCCAAAAAAGGAAACAATCTTTGACATTGAAAATATTGGTTTTAGTTTTAAAAGATTTTTATTTATGAACAAGAAGAAAGGACTATTCATCTCACATTGTCTTAGAAGCTTGGAAACAAATTATATTTAATACTTGAGACTCTTCAGAATGTTATAGCCTGTCCTTCACCAACTCAGCACACTGATTTAACAGAAGTCCAGGAGTACAGTTAGTATTCCTTGTACTGATCTAGCACATGGCAAGCGTGTGCACACACACAAACACATGCTTATAGAGCATAAATCTTGTCCTTAGGTGAATTCACTGGATGTATCAATGCACACAAGGTATCACACAACAGATGTTCTACTGAGGAACTAAAAATACATAAATAAATCTTTTCATTTCAGAGGGAAAAAATCTATTTTAATGGTTTCCCAAGTATGAAATTTTAGCAGATGGTGCTAAATAACTTATCACATCTCTGGGACCTGGCTTATGCCACATCATGTTGGGCCACAGCTGAACAGCCTGGCCTCCTGATTTAAACGCAACCCAATGATATATTTGGCATTTCTATGACATTGAGTGAGAGGATTTAATTCATGCCCAAGTTGCTATTACATAACCTGAACCACAAATGAGCTGAAGAAGTTATGTAGCATTCTGTCACTGTCATTAGAAAAAGTATTAGGCCCAGTGCAGCAGCTCACACTTATAATCCCAACACTTTGGGAGGCCAAGGCAAGAGGATCACTTGAGCCCAGAAGTTTAAGGCTGCACTTAGGCGTGATCTTGTGACTGCACTCCAGCCTGGATGACAGAGCAAGACCCAACTGAAAAAGAAAAGAAGAAAAAGAGAAAAGAAAAAGAAGGAAAGCAGGAAGGGAGGAAAGCAAGAAGGCAGGGAGGCAGGCAGGCAGGCAGGGGGGCAGGCGGGCAGGCAAAGTCCTAGTGTAGCAACTGCGAGAAGTAAGTTCTGCTTCTCCATCTTCATGGACCCTTTGCAGACTTCAAGTAATTTGGATTTGAATCATGAGTCATTAATGTGAAAGGTGCAGAGGAGACTGGGAATGTTTCTCTGTACAGTTGAAAACTTGTAGGGGAGAGTTCAAAGCTTACAAAGCCTCCAGCAAAACTTGAACAATGGGAAAAGGTGATGAGCTCTCTAATCCTGGGCTTCTCCGTCTATGTTCCAAAGGATCCGAATAGGACTAAGGCACAGCTTATGTCACACCCCAGAGTCTGACAACACCCAGACAAACCGATCTATACTTGTTCAATGGACAAACCCACTAATCATGCACTTGCAAGTCAGGGCAATGTCAAATTGCTATAAAAATTCTACACACTTACTATTTCTGTACTTTTTTTATTGCAGACAGATAACAAATAGTCCAATACTAGTCTGCAGGCCACATTATGAGTGGCACTGGTCTGAAACTTTTGGGGTTTTTCTCCCTAATTTTAGATTTACTACAAGGATCAAGCAAAGAAGTTGAAGGTAATTGGTGATGATTTCTTCATAGTTTGTAGGCAATAGTCAGCTTATTGTACTTAGTCTAACGAATATTGAGAGCAAAAGATAGTTAACAAGGGACTAGCTTGAAAAATAGACTGCTTAGAACCCCTGAATGGGCAGTAAAGCAGACCTGCCTGTTTGCAACAGCAGTGGCCATTTTAAGGGTATTTATCCAGGAAATTATTAAGGAGGAGAAAACAAAAACATGCAGATCCAGTTGATAAACCATCCTTACCAAGACGTGTGAAAGCTATGAAGATTACATCAGAAGTAAGAGGACATTTATCCTGTCTGCTTTTCGTCCCCTCTCTCTCTTTTCCTATGCCTTTAGTTTTCTAAATAAGAGGCCATAAAGAATAATTATTTCATATGGTTTGACTCTGTGTCCCCTACCCAAATCTCACCTTGAATTGTAATAATCCCCACATGTTGGGGGGGACCAGGTGGAGATAATTGAATCATGGGGGCAATTTTCCCCATGCTGTTCTCATGATAGTGAGTGAGTTCTCATTTGATCTTATGGTTTTATAAGAGGCTTCCTGCTTCGATCAGAACTCATTCTGTCTCCTACCACCCTGTGAAGAGGTGCCTTCCACCAGAATTGTAAGTTTCCTGAGGCCTCCCCAGCCATGCAGAACTGTGAGTCAATTAAACCTCTTTTCTTTATAAATTACCCAGTCTTGGGTATTTCTTCATAGCAGCATGAGACCAGACTAATACATTATTAATTCATAGGACTTAAAGGAATATTTATGAAGATAATAGATTTAAAGTGTTTTTTCCAGGCTATGCTAACTCTCCCCTAAAATACCTGGGATGACATAAAAAATGACAAAAGACAAAATTTGTTATATCTCTGTGAATTAAAACTGGCAGCCTGCCACAAGAATCTACTGGGGATTTCTATTCAGTCCAACAATGGAGCTGGATTTTTAAAATTCAGAGCCTACCCATGCTTCATCTGTTCAAACATAATAGCTTAGCCACTTAAGAATCTGAAGAAATAACAAGCAGGAGTTCCCAGCTGATCCTCTTTGTTCTTCCCCAGGTCTCTTGTCTCCGACTTCTAGACACACAGACTTGTGTGTCCTGCTACTATTTGGGATTTTGAGGCAGCTAAAATCCATCGGCTCTTCTCTCTGCATTATCCTTCAACTATTTGGAGACCAATTAGAAGAGAAAAATAGGTGAACGTTCTAGAAATGGATGTACAGAAAGCATTCCAGCCATTTGTTTTCGGAATTGTAGATTTCCAAGTACTCTGATCTGTAACAGAGGAGTTCCCAAAATAAAGTTCACAGAAGAAAGGATCTTTCAAAAGATTTTGCCAATAAAGGATTTGGGGAAGAGATGCATTGCCTATCCCTGGGTGTTCAAAATTCAGGTAGTAATTTTGATATTCTGCAGGAAGCAATCATGTTTAAATTTTTCCCCAAGTAAAGTTCATAGAAGAAAGGATGTTTTAGAAGATTTTGTGAACAAAGAATTTAGGGAAGAGATGCATAGCCTCTCCCTGGATGTTCAAAGTGCCTGTAACAATTTTGTGATATTCTGCAGAAAGTAATCATGTTTAAATTTTTATCCATCATTGCCTAAGTCCTTTTGCCTGGAAAATAAGTTTCTCACATAATAACTCTTAATACTTTATATAACAAGCATTTTTCAGAAAACACATCAAGAAAAGCTTGTTGAGAGAATCAGAAAGTAAGGATAAGTCCTGGTCCCCTTTCTGTGCACAAAGCTGCCCTAGATGAATGTCTGGCTGATCCTGAGAGGTGGGCATCAAGCACTAATATAATCAAATTATCCTACAGTTTGAATCTGAGGAGAGAATTTGTCAAGTACCAGAAGTGTCCATGAGGAAAGCCTAAGTCAATCCACACACCCTGCCTGATCACAAACACTGATTTAAAAAAGAGACTTTTCTCTGTTGTAGTATTAATAAAGAGAAAACAATTTAAAGTCTATAAATTAATGTCTAAATAGAGGAAAGAAACATCATATAGAGTACTCCATAGGAGATAATTTTCTAGAAATAATTCTGAGAGACAATGTTTTATTTTATTTTATACTTTAAGTTCATACATATGCAGCACATGCAGGTTTGTTACGTAGGTATATGTGTGCAATGGTGGTTTGCTGCACCCATCAACCTATCATCTAGGTTTTAAGCCCCATATGCATTAGGTATTTGTCCTAATGCCCTCCCTCTTCTTGCCTCCTCACCCCCCAACAGGCCCTAGTGTGT
Source organism: Symphalangus syndactylus (assembly GCF_028878055.3). NCBI lineage: Eukaryota > Metazoa > Chordata > Mammalia > Primates > Hylobatidae > Symphalangus > Symphalangus syndactylus. The sequence continues at coordinate 84,448,284 of NC_072435.2, forward strand.
AATGTTCCCCTCCCTGTGTCCATGTGTTCTCATTATTCAGCTCCCACTTATGAGTGAGAACATGCAGTGTTTGGTTTTCTGTTCCTGTGTTAGTTTGCTGAGAATGATGGTTTCCAGCTTTATCCATATTCCTGCAAAGGACATAAACTCATTCTTTTTTATGACTGCATAGTATTCCATGGTGTATATGTGCCACATTTTCTTTATCCAGTCTATCATTGATGGGCATTGACTGGGTTGGTTCCAAGTCTTTGCTATTGTGAATAGCACTGTAATAAACATACATGTGCATGTGTCTTTATAGCAGAATGATTTATAATCCTTTGGGTATATACCCAGTAGTGGGATTGCTGGGTCAAATAGTATTTCTGATTCTAGATCCTTGAGGAATCGCCACACTGTCTTCCACAATGGTTGAACTAATTTACACTCCCACCAACAGTTTGAAAGCATTCCTATTTCTCCACACCCTCTCCAGCATCTATTGTTTCCTGACTTTTTAATGATCATCATTCTAACCGACATGAGATGGTATCTCATTGTGGTTTCGATTTGCATTTCTCTAACGACCGGTGGTGATGAGCTTTTCTTCATATGTTTGTTGGCTGCATAAATGTCTTCTTTTGAGAAGTGTCTGTTCATATCCTTTACCCACTTTTTGATGTTTTTTTTTTTTTGTAAATTTGTTTAAGTTCCTTGTAGATTCTGGATATTAGCCCTTTATCAGATGGATAGATTGCAAAAATTTTCTCCCATTCTCTAGGTTGCCTGTTCACTCTGACGATAGTTTCTTTTGCTGTGCAGAAGCTCTTTAGTTTAATTAGATTCCATTTGTCAATTTTGGCTTTTGTTACAATTGCTTTTGACACTTTAGTCATGAAGTCTTTGCCCATGCCTATGTTCTGAATGGTATTGCCTAGGTTTTCTTCTAGGGTTTTTATGGTTTTAGGTTTTAGGTTTAAGTCTTTAATCTATTTTGAGTTAATTTTTATATAAGGTGTAAGGAAGGGGTCCAGTTTCAGTTTTCCAGTGTAATGTTATTTCTGAGGCCTCTGTTCTGTTCCATTTGTCTATATATCTATTTTGGCACCAGTACCATGCTGTTTGGGTTACTGTAGCCTTGTAGTATAGTTTGAAGTTAGGTAGCATGATGCCTCTAGCTTTGTTTTTTTTGCTTAGGATTGTCTTGGCTATAAGGGCTCTTTTTCAGTTCCGCATGAAATTTAAAGTACTTTTTCTAGTTCTGTGAAGAAAGTCATTCATAGCTTGATGGGAATAACATTGAATCTATACATTACTTGGGGCAGTATGGTCATTTTCATGATATTGATTCTTCCTATCCATGAGCATGGAATATTTTTCCATTGGTTTGTGACCTCTCTTATTTCCTTCAGCAGTGGTTTGTAGTTCTCCTTGAAGAAGTCCTTCATGTCCCTTGTAAGTTGTATTCCTAGGTATTTTATTTTCTTTGTAACAATTGTGAATGGGAATTCACTCATGATTTGACTATTATTGGTGTATAGGAATGCTTATGATTTTTGCACATTTATTTTGTATTCTTAGACTTTGCTGAAGTTGCTTATCAGCTTAAGGAGTTTTGGGGCTGAGATGATGGGGCTTTCTAAATATACAATCATATCATCTGCAAACAGAGACAATTTGACTTCCTATCTGAATACCCTTTATTTCTTTCCCTTGCCTGATTCCCCTGGCCAGAACTTCCAATACTATGTTGAATAGGAGTGGTGAGAGAGGGCATCCTTGTCTTGTGCTGGTTTTCAAAGGGAATGCTTCCAGCTTTTGCTCATCCAGTATGATACTGGTATGGGTTTGTCATAAATAGCTCTTATTATTTTGAGATATGTTCCATCAATGGCTAGTTTATTGAGAGTTTTTAGTTTTGGCCTTTGGATGGGGTTTTTGTGTGGGCATCCTTTTTGTTGATGTTGATGTTATTGCTTTCTGTTTGTTAGTTTTCCTTCTAATAATCAGGCCCCTCTTGTGTAGGTCTGCTTGAGTTTCCTGGAGGTCCACTCCAGACCCTATTTGCCTGGATATCACCAGCAGAGGCTGCAGAACAGCAAAGATTGCTGCCTGCTCCTTCCTGTGGAAGTTTCATCCCAGGAGGCACCCGCCTAATGCCAGCTGGAGCTCTCCTGTATGAGGTGTCTGTCAACCCCTGCTGGGAGGTATCTTCCAGTCAGGAGGTATGGGGGTCAGGGACCCACTTGAGGAGGCAGTATGTCCCTTAGCAGAGCTTGAATGCTGTGCTGAGAGATACTCTGCTCTCCTTGGAGCCAGTAGGCAGGAACATTTAAGTCTGCTGAAGCTGCACGCACAGCCGCCCCTTCCCCAGGTGCTCTGTCCCAGGGAGATGGGAGTTTTCTCTATAAGCCTCTGATTGAGACTGCAGCCTTTCTTTCAGAGATGCCCTGCTCAGTGAGGAGGAATCTAGAGAGGCAGTCTGACAACAGCTGGTTTGCCATGCTGCGGTGAGTTACAACCAGTCCGAACTTTCCAGCAGCTTCCTTAACATTGTGAGGGGAAAACCACCTACTCAAGCCTCAGTAATGGTGGATGCCCCTCCCCCAACCAAGCTCGATTTTCCCAGGTCAACTTCAGACTGCTGTGCTGGCAGTGAGAATTTTAAGCCAGTGGTTCTTAGCTTGCTGGGCTCCATAGGAGTGAGACCTGCTGAGCAAAACTGCTTGGCTCCCTGGCTTCAGCCCTCTTTCCAGCGGAATGGACAGTTCTGTCTTGCTGGGGTTCCAGGTGCCACTGAAGTATGAAAAAAAAGACTCCTGCAGCTAGCTCAGTGTCTGCCCAAACAGCTGCCTAGTTTTGTGCCTGAAACCCAGGGCTCTGGTCATGTAGGCACACAAAAGAATCTCCTGGTCTGCGGGTTGCCAAAACCGTGGGAAGAGCGTAGTATCTGGGCTGGATAGCACAGTCCCTCATGGCTTCCCTTGGCTAGGAGAGGGAGTTCCCCAGCACCTTGCACTTCCCAGGTGAGATGACACCCCACCCTGCTTCTGCTTGCCCTTCATGGGCTGCACCCACTGTCTAACCAGTCCCAGTGAGATGAACCAGGTACCTCAGTTGGAAATGCAGAAATCACCCGCCTTCTGCATTGGTCTCTCTGGGAGCTGCAGATTGAAGCTGTTCCTATTCAGCAATCTTGGCTGTGTCTCAAGCCAATGTTTTAAATTGTAAAATTTCAGTGAAATACACAAATTCCATCAAGTGACAATATAAAACTTACAGTCTAAATATATTTAATAGACCTAAAATAAATTGAATATCTATCAAAAATAAAACACTCCAGTGTTAACCAAACGTACGATTACATTCTTTTTTGTCTTTGGTTTTTGATGTTGTTGTTGTTGTTGTTTGCACAACACAGTCTTGCTCGGTCACTTAGGCTGGAGTGCAGTAGCACCTTAATAGCTCACTGCTGCCTCAAATTCCTGGGCTCAGTCAATCCTTTTCCACCTTTTCATCCAAGCTCAGAAATCTTTCTCAAATGCCCTTAAGATCACACTCACTCCCCAACCTGGATAATAACCAATTTAATGCTTCAAATAATCTTTCTCTGTCTTTTGACTAGGACTTCAACTTCAACTTAAAAACTTGAACTTGACACCTTTTTGCTTTCTTTAGTGGAGTTAATTAGGGAATAATTTTAGGCAAAACAAATTCATTAACACATACAGTGATTATATAGATAGCAAATAGTAAACATTTGCAGAAGACAATGAAATGAAATGTTATACTGCCCACTTCTAGGCATAGTTTTAAGCATCTTACAGACAAATGAAATTTATTGAATTTTTACAAAAGTCTCATGTGATTAACACCTTCAAGAGTAGAGCCACCTTCAGAGAACCCAGAGTCACGAAGCTCAGAGATACTCCCCGGGCATTAGGAAGATATCTTTAAATTTAACCCAAAGCTTTCATGGAGTCATCAGAGATCTGCACTTTCTTTCAAAAGAAATCAGCCAAATTATTTTTCTTTCATTTTTCATCTCATCATGAAATGAACATTCAATGCTATATATTCCCTCCCACTAATAAGGCTAAAAGTTTAACCAGAAAGATCTAATCATACTTTTAATTTAATAATGTGCTTTATGGATATTTCAGACCCAACTTCAACTAAAATTTCTTCTTTTGTATCTTTGTGATGGTTAATTTTATGTGTCAGCTTAACAAGGCTAAAGGATACCCAGATAGCAGGTAAAACATTATTTGAGGGTGTGTCTGGGAAAGTGTTTCCAGAAGAGATGAGCATTTGAATCAGTAGGCTGAGAAAGGATGCCTTCACCAATGCAGATGAGCACCAACTAGTCCTTTGAGGGCCCTTTGAAGAAGAAAAAAGGCTGAGGAAGGATGAATTCACCTCTCGGCTTAAGCTGGGACTTCCATCTTCTCCTGCCCTCAGACACCAGTACTTCAGGTTTTCAGGCCTTCAGACTTGGACAGAGACTTACACTATTGCCCTCCCTGCCCCCACCACATTCTCAGGCCTTTGGAATCAGTCTGAGACTTACACATTTGGCTCTCCTGGTTCTCAGGCCTTTGGAGTTGGACTAAATTACACCGCTGGCTTTCCTGGTTCTCCACCTGGCAGATAGCGTATCATGGAACTTCTAGGCCTCCATAATCACATAAGCCACATTCTATCGAAAATTCTTTTGTTCTGTTTCTCCAGAGAACTGTGATTAATACAATCATATAGTCCTTTTTCTGTGTAGTAATAGGTATGTATTCTTTCATCTTCCCAGCACCCTCCCTTTCTGGCATAGCCCCACCCATTCCTATTTCCATCTTCCCTCACACCACTACATGGTTCCCATGAGAACTGCCAGTCACAAGAGCCCATCCACTGGGCAGAGAGGCTGCATGTGACCTGAGCTGGACCTTCCTGAGCATCTGCAAATTGGGACTTACAAAAAAGGGACAATCCTTCTCTGGTATCAAGGCTTAGGATCTGAGTCTGAGAAGGAGGTAACCTTGTGGAGGAGGTCTGTAGGAAAACATGTTGAAAAGAAGTGAAAGTTACAAGAGACAGAGACTTGAAGGCATCTAAGTCTCTGCTTCCAGTGATCCTGGAGACCCAGTTCTATCCTTTGCTCTTCCCTTTTGCCTGCACTAAAAGGAGGCATTGGAGGTTGCATTTCTGTTACTTGTGTGAAAAGGGTCCTATTTAATATAGATTCTCTCATTATTCCTTTTATTAAGGTTAGACTACGAAGAGGAAATCCCAGCCCAATTCACTTTTCATTTGATTACCAAATCTGGACCAAAAAAAAAGTTTAGTTCTAAGAAAATCTGAACCATTGGCCAATTGGTAGTAAGAGCTTCCGTCACATCAGAGCTTCCATCCAGGCAGATCTTCACATGCAAAAGCTTTCCTTTGCTCTTCTGGCTCCTGAATACAGATGAGCTCACCAACCTGACCTCACTTCAGAGAGCATTCAGATGAAAGGAAGTGTGATGTCGGTGAGTCAAGGGCAGAGGCGAGACACCCGCCTCTCAAGTCAAGTTTCCAGGCAGAGAAAACCAAAGAGGGGGGCCAGGTGCAGTGGCTCACGCCAGTAATCACAACACTTTGGGAGGCTGAGGTGGGAGGATCACTTGAGCCCAAGTAGTTTGAGACCAGCCTAGGCAACATAGTGAGACCCCATCTCTACCAAAAAAAAAAAATTGGGAAAAGATTCTAAAACCAGCTCACACTTCAGGCTGGTAACCCATGCTTTTGCTCCCTGTGGAAGTTCAGCCTTGAGGCCCTGAGGCTGACTCCACAAACAGCTCAGCTGTTCCCCTACAGTGCTCATTGCTTTATGCTGCAATAACAGCCACTCCTTTCTCTGGTTTGGGTCCAACAAACAATCCTTCCCTTCTCCTCTAATACCAACCTCTCTGTAGTGAGCCCATGTCCTCTCTCTCTCTTCCTCTCCCTCTGACTCATGGTGCTCAAAGCTTTAAGAAATAAAAACCTGTTGGACCAGCCAGACTGGAATCATCAACTTCAAATGGGCCAGCCCTTCCGTGAAAGGGAATCTCACTTTCATTGTTAGCACCAAGGCTCTGAATTACTTAACCTGGTCATGAAAAGCCCCAGACCCGATTCTTTCTTTCACCAGCAAAAACAATAGTTGTTATATGTCTTTAAAAGGAAAAGAAAATACAACTTTAGTAAAACAAAATTACCCTGGTATTTCCACATCTCAAAAGCGACGTCATTCATGTAGTTTTAAAACTGAAGCAATGAGGTGATTCCTTCTTCCCTGTAGTGTTTTTAAACATAGTTTTGTTTTGCTTTTTGGCTTTGGCTATGACACAAAATATTTTAAGGGAGCCAAATTCAGAAATATAAGAGCCATTCAACAGAAGGTATTTAAACACAATCATCTTGAAACGTGAAGCACCAAGCATAAAACCTGTATATTTTAATTTTTCAATAAATATTTACAGAATTTATCATAAAGTGGTTTTCCAGTGGAGAAATAAGAATGAGAAATAAAAATGTGTTACCAAATATTTGGGGTGTAAAGGAGTCACTGTTGTCCAAACTGTAAAACAATTCACTAGATCTCTAATCTCTCAGAATTTTTAAATAAAAACCCAGATTTTTAATCACTTTGCTGAAAAATAAAATCTTTATCTGAGGTATCAGGGCAAATAAAAGCATTTTTGGGGGTGGGGGGTCAGGGCTTTCTCTCCTCTGTAAGCAGGACCTTTAAAATCGAGTTGATATGTTATTACCTCTCTCTCCCAGATCAAAAATTATTTCATCAAACAATTCTTGACAGACTCAGGTCAAGTTTATTTTGCTTCTGACCCAGTGGTGATGTTCCTGTGAGGTCTTGGTACATATAGTTCTTATGATAAATATCTTTAGATTTGTGCAGGAGAGCAGAGGAAAAGAATTTGTTGAGGAAAAATTCCTGGATTTGAATTTGAACCTGCACTCATCATTAGGCAGTCTGTAAAACAAGGTGTAATCAAATAAATTGAGCAAAGCAATATTTTTTCAGCATTATTGTCCTAACTGGCCAGCGAGCTATGTGAATGGTTTTAAGTGGTTTGGCTGGTCTTTTCTGTGGAGTAGTTATCCATGAAGAGATGATTAGCTTTCAATTACATGTAATGAATACTCACTTGGGTTTCTTTGCCCCACCCCCTTTTCTTCCCCCATATTCAACCTCTGGGATAATGAACTCTCTATAAACTATCCCAGTACTAAACTAAAAAAATCATGACAAGGAAATACAATCATATGGCTAGCTCTGTTGGTATTTGGTGAGTTCTTGGGAAAATCATTTTCGCTAAATATTATTGAAAATGCCCTGGCATAAAGTTTGTAATTGGATTGTTTGTAACTCAAAGGACAAATGCTTGAAGGGATGGATACCCCATTCCCCATAATGTGATTATTTTACATTGCATGCCTCTATCAAAACATCTTATATACCCCATAAATATATATACCTACTATGTACCCATAAAATTTTTAAAAATTAAAAAAAAATTAAAGAACAAAAAACATCAGACAAGTTAAAAAGAAAATTTTTTAAAAAAAGAAAAGAAAATTCCCTGGCAAATTCCAGCCAAAGAAAGATCTAGAAAAAGTTATGGTTTCCTACATATTTAAACTCTTAAATAAAGATGTAGACACGTAATCCCAGCCTACTGAGGGTTAGGTCTTCTGTATTTTGAAATGAGAGAGGCCAGGCATGGTGGCTGTAATCTCAACACTTTGGGAGGCCAAGGCAGGAGGATCTCTTGAGCCCAGGAGTCCAAGACCATCTTGCACAATATGATGAGACCTCATCTCTACAAAAAATACTTTTAAAACTTAGCTGCGCGTGATGGCACATGCCTGTGGTCCCAGACACTCAGAGGCTGAGGTGGGAAAATTGCTTGAGCCCAGGAAGTCAAGGCTGCAGTGAGCAGTGTTCATACCACTGCACTCCAGCCTAGGTGACAGAGCGAGACCTTGTCTCTAAAGACAAATAAATCAATAAAAGAGAGGCAGTGAGTTCTTCAGTCATCTTTACATCTTACTTTAAAATTCACTGGCATGGCCCTTCCTGAGATTGATTCACTTCTGATAATGCTTCTTGTAAAGAAAAGCCAAGTAAAATCAAAATTGAGAATAAGATATGTTAATGAACTGAAGTAAGTTTGCACAGCTAGGCAATGACAGAGAAGGGATTTTTAAACCCAAGTCTTTCTGATCCCAGAACCTACATGTGATTTGCTACTTTGCCTCTTATGAGATAATGTGGATCTGATGCATACACAAGATCTCCAAATGTCTTTTAGCCCCTTTGATTTTTTTTAAGGATAGCGAGCATTTGTATAGGCACTGCTCAGTGTTTTTGTCAAGGACACAGTACAATCCATTAAGAGAATCCAAGCAAATGAATTTCCAATCTGTCTTGGGTCATTCAGTTCTCTATTCTCCCTATCAATCTAAAGCAGCAAAATCTGATCATTCTTTCTATTCGCCTCTGGAATGTGTTTTTTGTATTTTGAAAATGAGTGCTTCTCATGTTCCAGTAATTCACACCAACTCTAATGTTTTAAACGAAGCCAGACTGTGAAGGAATTTGAGAGGAAGTAGAAAACTGCCAATGATTGCTCCCAACTCATCCCTGCTCACTCCATTTCATGCACAGCTGGCCTGAACATAAAGCACCATCCCAAATTTAGTATAAAATTCATTCTAAAGACTCTTTCATGTCATATCATCATCTAGCTGGATAACAATATGGGCTTTTAATTCCCTCTTCTAAAATTTTACACTATCCAAAAATTAAATCAAAATGTTTCTTCAGAATCTCCTGGTCTCTTTTTTAATTTGATGAAGCTAGCAGCTTGTATCCACTTACCAAAGTGACAAAAACAAGATGGAAAATGAATCTAACTGCTATTTATATACAGCATCACAACATGAGCTGTGTTTTCTAAGTCGACTGAAAGGGGTGCAATCTTGTTGAGCACGGCCAGCTGCTTTCAGATTTCTTGATAAAAGTTTTCTTTAGGTGATTATCTGTCTTTTGAAGAGAAGGAGCATACTTCAATGCCAATATAGTGTTAACTTAAAATATTTACATGTAACACTCTAAGAGGTTACAACAGTTAACAAAGGAACACTACACAACAATAAAAAGGAGCTAACTACTGATACACACAATAGCATAGAAGAATCTCACAGACATTAAGTTGAGCGAAGGACATGGACTGGGGCCTGGAAGGGTGGGACTCGGGGGAGGTCGAGCATCAGAAAGAATAGCTAATGCATGTGAGGCTTAACACCTAAGTGATGGGTTGATCTGTGCAGCCAACCACTATGGCACACATTTACCTGTGTAACAAATCTGCACATCCTGCACATGTACGCCTAAACTTAAAATAAAAATTGAAGATTTAAAAAAAAAGTTGAGTGAAAGAAGCCAGACACCAAAGAATATATACAGCATGATTCCATTTAAATGAGTTCTTTCACAGAACTCAAAACTGGTTAACTGGTTATCATAGTGTGGAGGCTAGGAGGGATATTATCAGGGAAGGGATTGAAGGAAGCTTTGGTGCTGGAAGTGTTCTGTATCTCTATCTGGGTCCTAGGTACATGGAATATATATAACATATGTTATATATAAAATTTATATATACATAAAGTCATTGAGCTATGTACTTTAGATTGGTGCTCTTTAAGGCCTTTACCCAATGTACTTTATATTTATACATGAGTAAAAATATTTTCTAAAAAGTTCAGCCTAGTCATATATCAGAAAAAAAGATGAAATGACTCATGCATTGAACTTTACTGACAACTTTGTTTTTTTGTGTTACAGAAACTTCTTTAAATGATACTTACAGACCTGCAATTCCTTATCTGCAGTTATGAAATCCATAAACAAAAAACTTGAAAATCAAGATTTTTCCAACTGACATGAGGTTATGTAACTTATTCCACATTCTACCTAGTACAAATATTCACATGTCTCACTATGGAAATATTATTAATCTGTAATTCGTGGGTATTGTTCATACCTTCATAATGGTGCTACATAACATGTAGTACATGCACATTATTATCTTTGTGACATTCAAAAGTGTTCCAAATTTCCAAATGCATCTAGTCCAATGGTTTAAGATAAGGATATTGTAAAACTTTATCATTTTAAGGTGCATTTGAAAAGGTCTAACTAGTATACTAACCCTGTGATTTCACAAATATTGCTTAAGATGAGGTTAAATCTATTTAAGTAAACTGTGTGCTGAGTTATCAAAAAAAAATTTAAGTAAATAATAAGGTAGGTCACAGCCCAAACTGGAAAAGTGGCACAGGAATAACTAAAGTTTAAGAAACATCCTTCTAGCATGTTCAAAAAGATTTCAACATGTCCATACAAAGGGCCCAGTCACCTACATAAGACAGAGGGAGAAGGCAATGACTTCATTGCATTTTTCCCAGCACCAAACATGACCTTGTAGAGGGTATCATTAAACAAAGGCTTGCTGAGTTGAATTGAATCTCCAACATCCTGCATCCTTTGACCTCTGTTACACACCATTCCTGAAAAGGAAAAATGAACTTTAAAAAAAAATAAAGTTTAAGACCTTTGGGAAATAGCCCTTTGGTTTCATTTAGCTGATTTTAAGAAAAAAACAGAATTACATCTTGGTTTTTAGCTTTTAACTTTAGGGTATGTCTCTATTTGATGCTCTCAAAGACTCAGATAAATCGCTAAATCCCTACTGTTCATTCTGTTCATACAAGAACAAAAATCTTATGAACGACCCAAATGAAATTCACCACTGACTCAGGCTTGCTCTGGGAAAAGATTTTCTTTTTTCGTGCTCACTCTACATTGCACCATAACTTTTGAACTACTGCTTTCATGTTTATTCTCTTTATTCCCTTGTGTATTCCCCCAAGGAAAGGAACTCATTGTCTGTATTCTGCCCAAATATATTCTGGAAGCACTTGAAGTGTTTGCCTCATGCCTCTGTATCAGTTTCAGGGTGATCATAAATCAACAGTCTGTGGACCAAGGTGCTCAGACCAAAAACATGCCTTTGAAAAACACATAGCATTGCTTTCCACAAGCAGCTGCAGCCTCTTATTAATGGCTCAGGAGTCTTTCATACCTCCTTTTAAATCCAGTGCATTTGAAGTAATAAAACAGGGAGCCGTTTATAGACAGGAAATATTAAAATATTTAATTGCTTTTTTTTTTCTTGGCACAAGACAGAGAGCCTCAAGCTTTCTATAACACACGAATAAGGGACACCTGCCCATGCTTGAATGGACATGAAACAGAGAATTGCTAAATTGGATACATCTGTGACTAAACCGCTGCCTTTAAACCCATATCAAGCCCATTTCTTTTTATTAGTTCTAACCATTTCCCTCCAATTACCTTTCATTTTCTTCTTCCTTCTCCTTGTCCAGGTTACAACAAAACTCAAAAGAATAAATTGATATCATGCCCAAGATGATCCCCTAATCTATCCCAAACAGAAATAGCATACAACTTGAACCTTGAATATTATTCCCATTGTCCAGTTTTATAACCTAGACCATTAAACCCTTCTCAGACTCTAAATGTTAAGAATACTAATGGAATCACTAAATTTTTTCACAAGTCTCTGTATATGGCAGAGAAAGGCAGCCTGTTGTCAAGTCTCAGCTCTATCAATTGCTACTTGAATGACTTTAGGCATGTAACTTTGTTTTTCTGAGCTTCAGTTTCTTCCTCTGTAAAATGGAGATAGCCGGGTGTGGCTCTCACATGAGGTGGTTTTGAGCACTAAATGAGATATCAGTTGTTAAGTGTTGGTATGGTATTTGGCACTCTGTGAGGCCTCAGTGTCAGTTGTCCTTTTATTATGATCCAATCCAAAAACAATTGTTCATAAAGCAAAAGGAGATATGACAAGCATCCTTCTATAAATAACTAAAAGTAATACAAGAGTCTCTTGCTAATATTTGTATTGGCTTTTTTATTGCTACATAACACATTTCCACAAACTTATTGTTTAAACAACACCCATTGATTAGCTCACAGTTATGCAGTCAGAAGTCTACCATGGCATGACTGGGTTCTCTTCTCAGGGCATCACCAGCAGAAATCAAAATGTCAACAGGGTTGAGTTATTACCTAAAGACTCTGAGAAGTGACCTGCTTCCATACTCATGTGGTTATTGGCTGAATTCATTTCCTTCCGGTTGTAGTACTGAGGTCCCTGTTTCTTTGCTGGCTGGCCCCAAGGGGGCCTCTCTCAGCTTTTAGAGACAACTCTCAGTCCTTTCCCATGTGAATTCCTCCACCTTCAAAGTCCACAAAAGAGAATTTCTTTCATATTGAATCCCGCTAATGCTTCAAGTCTCTCTAACTTCTGTGATCATACAGAAGAAAACTCTGCTTTTAAAGAGGTCATGTGCTTAGGTTAGTCCAGCCTAGATAATCTCTTCATTTTAAAGCAAATTGATTAATAAACTTAATTTCATCTACAAAAATCTCTCTTGCCACATAACATAATCATGGAGTAACACCCAAGAGCATAGATTATGGGGGCTGTCTTAGGATTCTAGTGACAATAAAATTTTAATACTGAGGGTCAGGATGAAAAAACATAAATCATATTGTAAGGCAGAGCCAGGAAGAATTGTGGCAACCTCCTAACAACTCTTTCTAGTCTCTATTCTTGCTGCCTTCAAATTCAATCTTCATAGAACTGTCTGTATCAAACATCTAAAGCATATTTTGTAAGCTCCTCATTGCCTACAAGATCAAGTTTAAATATCTTAACCTGACCCACAAACCCTCCATGGTTTGACTGGTCTCTCAAGCCTCTTGCCAATTCCATATTCATGCTTTATACCTCAGAAACACCAAACTGCATATAGTTTCCCTCATTCACCATGATGTTTCTCACCTCTGTGCCTTTATTCAAGCTGTGCTCTCCACCGGGGACACCCTCTGTGTTCTCACTACCTCTTTATCCAGGTAACTCCTATTCATTCTTCAATTTTGCTCAAGTGTCACTTCATTTACTCATTCATTTATCCAAAAAAATAACTATCAAACATCCACTCTGTGCCAGAGACTAGGGTGTAGTGATACATACCCCAGTCTCTGCTTTCAGAGAGCATGCACTGTAGTTTGGGGCATAAGAAATTCAACAAATAATCACAGTCCAGTGAAAAGTACAGTGACTAGAGGGGACCTGGAGCACCTACAACAAGGAACTTAGCCAAAGTCAGATATTTTCTGGAACAAGTGACATCTAAGCCAAGACCCAAAGCATGAGTAGGAATGGTCAAGTAAATGGGAGGAGAAGGGAAGGTTCCAGACAAGGGAATAGCATCATAATACATAAAAACATTCTGTATCAGAAAGAACATAGGTTTTTGTTTTTGTTTTTGTTTTGAGACAGAATATCACTCTGTCACCCAGGCTGGAGTGCAGTGGCATGATCTCAGCTCACTGCAACCTCCACCTCCCAGGTTCAAACGATTCTCCTGCCTCAGCCTCCCGAGTAGCTGGGATTACAGGCACCTGCCACCACGTCCAGCTAATTTTTGTATTTTTTAGTAGAGAGGGGGTTTCACCATGTTGGCCAGGCTCAAACTCCTGACCTCAAGAGATCTGCCTCGGCCTTCCAAAGTGCTGGGATTACAGGCGTGAGCCACCGCACATGGCCAGAACATAGTTTTTTGTTTTTGTTTCGTTTTTGTTTTTGTTTTTGTTTTTGTTTGAGACAGAGTCTTGCTCTGTTGTCCAGGCTGGAGTGCAGTGGTGTGATCTTGACTCACTGCAAGCTCCACCTCCCGGGTTCACGCCATTCTCCTGCCTCAGCCTCCCGAGTAGCTGGGACTACAGGTGCCCACCACCACGCCCGGCTAATTTTTTGTATGTTTAGTAGAGACGGGGTTTCACCATGTTAGCCAGGATGGTCTTGATCTCCTGAGCTCATGATCCACTTGCCTCGGCCTCCCAAAGTGCTGGGATTACAGGCGTGAGCCACCGCACCTGGCCGAACATAGATTTTTTAAGAGAGTCAAAACAGCTCAAACTGACTGTGGTGTGGAGTGTTCGAGGCAGTACAGGAGCTTTCCCTTGGGCAACATGGAGCCAGTGAAAAGTTCAAGGTTAGATTTCTGTTTTAGAGACAGCTCTCCTAACTGGCCTGCAGATAATAGATTGGAGGAGGGACTGACAAGAAGAGAAGAAAACAACAAAGAGGTCCGGGGCAGTCATCCAAAGCAGAGAGGAGAGTGACTGGTTTTATATAGGGGCAACAGAGATTGAGAGAGATGGACAGATTTGAGAGAAAATACCCCTACAAGAACTTGGTGATGAATCAGATGTTAAGGATGAGGGAGGGTGATGTCCATGTTTCTAGCTTGGGCAACAGGGTGGATGCCAGTGTCTGTCACTGACAATGAGAACATGGGTGGAGAAGCGGTTTTGTGGGGGAAGATAATTGTTGCCACATGGCTTCCGGGACAGCCAGTAATTTACAGAGACTATTTCAATTCTTTCTAGCCCACCTGTATGATTCAACTACATTAAGCAAGAAAAGAAGCCCATTTGTTGAGTGTAGGAGCAAGAAGGGAGAATTTAGAAATGGCACCAGTCACTTCTTCCCCTAATTATCCACTTCTTGGCCCAAGGTAGAAGATTCTCATCATATGGGACTTCTTACTCAGCCTCAGTGAGGACAGTGGAGAATGATGGTGATGACCATTCACATTTGCTCTTTTCTCTGACAACTGAGCTCTTCCCCCAGATAGCTGCCTGTCTCCCTCCTTTCTTGGCTTCATTCAGGTCTCTGCTTGAACGTCATCTGATTAAAGGGGACTTATCGACCACCCTTTATAAAGAGAAAAATCTTTCTTTCCACATCCCAGCACTCCTTCATTTGCTTTATTTTTCTCATAGCACTTTTCACCACCTCACAGAATATGTGTGTGTGTGTGTGCGTGTTTCTGCTTTAGAAGAATATAAGTTCCACCAAGGGCAAGGACTTTATTCACTACTGAATCTCCACCTCTAAAACAGTATTTGGCACACAGTGAGCACCAGTAGATATTTATTGAGTGGATGAATGCAGGAATGAAGTCTGATGCTCAGAAGATTGATCTTGGCTGAAGTAAATTATGTAGAAATCATCAGGATAAAAATGGTATTACAATCATAATAGACAAGCTTTCTCAGGAAGAAAACACAGAGTTACAAGAGATCTCTGGGCAATTCCAACATTTACCAATCCTTAAATGATGAGCTTTAAAGAAGAGCCTGCAAAACAATGAGAAGGCAGAGGCAGGGAAGGAGAGGGAGAACCAGAAAAGTAGGGGAGTCAGAGGAACCAAGGGAGGAAGGTGAGCTTACAGAAGGTGTCAACAGTAGTAAATGCAACCAAGAAGACAAATAAGGAAAAGGCTAGAAAGTTTCCATTGTATTTAACAACCAAGATGCCATTATTGATCTGGGTTGAGAGCAATTTGAGGGAGAGGTCTAGATGAGGGCCAGATTTCAGTGGACTTGGGACTGAAAGGCAAGAGAGAAAGGATAAAAAAAGTAGATGAGGGAGGTAGCTGGAGGAATGCTGGGCTAAGAAGAGTGATTTTTCTCAAGATGGTGGAGACTTGAACAAATTTAAAGGTTGGTGGGAACAACACAGTAAAGAGGAAGAGGTTTAAGATAAGAGAAAGCAAAAAGATAATCAACACCGGGAGATCTCTAAAGTACAGGAAGGGAGGTTTCCTTCTTCAGGAAGCCTCCTCTGACCTCTGCCTACCCCTCCTCCTCTCCTTCCTCCATACTGCAGAGCTGGCGTCAAGTGTGCTTAGGTCTATTACTGTGCTTATCCAGGGGAATTGTAACTCGGTTTATGTCACTGTCATGCCACTAGGTTATGAGCTTAATTAGGGAAGGGATGACTTCATATTCACCTTTTTATCCCTAAGAACTAGCACAAAATCTGGTACATAAAAAATAATAAATATTTGATGAGCGAATGAATGGATGAATGAAGCAATAGACAAGCAGACACATGGACAGACAGACTCAATAAATATATATATAATGCCGACTGTGTGCCCTTGCTCTGGGCTCTGATAATTGACCAGTGCACAAAACAAAACCCATGAACAAGTAAACTGAGGAAAAGACATGAAATCGTGGAAGAAGAAATAAAAACAATCCAGTGAAACATCATGAACCAGCACTTCATAAATTCAAGAATGTTGAGGTTTTAGAAAGGACACCATGCTTCTTCACAGCCAATTTCTTTCACGTGGGAAGAGAGGATTTGCTTACCATTTATAAAGACTCAGTATAGCCTTGTTCCCTCATTTCCTGTTTCTCAGGATACTTGTAATCTATGAATCACTTGCTTGAATTTGCCTTTCTCCATAAGCTCTCAAAGTGGGTTGCACTGGTTTGCCAGCTTTTTACCAAGAGAGACGTAGATCCAAGCTCCCAGGGTACAGTGGAGTTAAAGCCCTGACTGTGGGTTACTCCAATTTGCCTTCCCACTCAGGATTTCAGTCATCCTTATGTTCTCCTACCAAGAATAAATGGAAAAGATGGGAATACACATATGGACATTCCCCTGCAGTCAAGCAACCACTAAGAGCAGGGTTTTCGAGGATATTGCTCAAACATTTCCAAACACGAATGTCTATGTTTGAGTTATTAGTGCACATCCAGGAAAAACCCAGGCCTCACAGACAGGAGTGATCGAGGCACCAACACACAACAACACTACTGTGATGTGATGTCAAGAAACTATTCTAGGTCACTTATGCAAGTGACAGAAAAGTTACCCAAACAAACATATAAAGAAACATGGCAGTCTCTGTGTAGCATTTAAGAATCCACATTGTAAAGACTCTTGGATATCAGATGCTAATCAAACACTTATTTTTTGTCTTTCCTTACTTCCCTTACTGTGGTCAGATTTTCAAAAATAAGAATTGAATACTTTCTTGACTCTTCTTACTCTGAAACTCAGTTCCTCATCTTGGTTTGGCCCTTTACTTTTGTCCAGTTATGCTTTTCTCCCAATGATATTATCCAATTGAGCAATCACTTCTACATGGATTGCTCCCAATTCTTCGGCCATGAGCTCAGACCTGTATTGTAATCTTCTAGCCAGATATCTGGATGTTTCCCCAATACCACAAAACAAACATGTTCAAAACCAAAGTCATCCTCTTCCTCCACAAAACCAGTTCTTCCACTTGACTTTCCAGCTTCTATTAATGGTGCCACTGTTCTACTGGCCAGAAATCTCAATCATCACTGACTCTTTCCTCTCTTTTATCCTTCCCTCTCATCCATTCTTAAATTCTACAGCAAAGTTCTCTAAGACCCATTTCTAATATATCACTCCCATTTATCCTCCTTAATATTCAACTTTTTCTTTTATTTTCACTACCTCCACTGTAGTTCAAGCTCTTGTATCGTCTCACCTGGACTATTGCAAACACTATTACTGGGAAAATAACATTCCATAATCTGATAGATTTATATTCAAACTCTAGTTCTATTTCTTTCTAGGTGTGTGGTCTTGAGCAATTTTCCCAAACCCTCTAAGCTTCAATTTGCTCCGTAAAATGGTGGATCATTTCAGGAGTATATAAGACAATGTAAAGTTAAAAGTGTTTAGTATATGATAGTTCAATGGATCAATTACTATTCCCCTAAAAAAAGTGTTCTAATCATGTCCCTTCCATATTCATAAACCTCAAATGACTTCCTTGTTTCTACAAAATAGGACCCAGTTACTTATATGCCTTCTACAACATCACCCGAGCTATTTTTCTAGCCTTCATCTTCCAAACTGGCCTTTTCAGTCTTCCCCAAACACACCCATGTGTTTACTCTGATGATCTTTCCAACTGATACAACTTTCCCATTAATCTCCACCAGTCGAAATTCTACCATCCTTTTAGAAACAACTCAAATGCTACTCCCTTTGTGAGATCTAATTCTGATAATCAAATATGATTTCTTCTGCTTTTGAATCTCCTTTGCTTTCTTAATATTTTGTTATAAAATTTGTCATATTTGTATTCATACTAGTCTCATGTGTGTCTTTGTTTTATTCTAAGTATGGGACTGTGAGCTGTCTAACTTCCTGTCATCTCTAAAGCCTAGTACTTTTCACTTATTTAACGCACAGAAAATGAGCTAAATTGATTTTAAGGACATATCCCTGGAAGAATAGCATTTATTTATCTGTTAGAATATTAACTTGACAAGGGCAATCTTTTTTTACTACTTTAATCAATGATACATCCCAAGCACCTAGAACAATGATTAGAATATAGTGAGTGCTCAAAAACTATCTTTTGAATGACTTTACAATCTAATATTATCCTTTAAGCCAAGAAAAAAATCCCATATAATCCAATTCTTTAACGTTATGCCAATTAGCAACACCTAAGCTCTCCAGACTCTTAACATTTTATATTAGGGACATCATATCATTGACAGGAAATGGGCACCAAGTGTCCTCCCAGTGAGAGTACCCAAAGAAAGAGAGCCCTGTCCACTTCTACATGGATTGCAGCCTTCTCTACAGCTGCCTGATCCCTTCCAATTACCCAACATGCATCTTTCTATCTGGCTTAGACACTGGGCCTGCACTTTGGCAGGGGCATAAATTAAAACCCAAGAGAACAATCACAGGAACACTGGCCTCTGAAGTCAAGGCCAGCCAGCAGTATGATGCAGGCACCAAATGTCACCTTCCTTTCCTTCAGTCAGAATCCTAAACCACTTGCCAGCCAAGCCAGAGACAGAAAAACACTGTTAGACTGTTGGCCAAAATCCCCAAGCAGTCCATAGACATGATTTTGCTAACTCTGACACAATTTTAAACTGTGCATATATAGATCTATCCTGTTCACTCCCTACCATGGTCCCTGGGGGAAAATAACAGGTGAAGAGATGAAAACCTTAAAGTCAAACAGACCTGGCTCTGAATGCTGGCTCCACCACCGACAGGCAATGCAGTTGTGGATATAGTTTCAACCTCCGGGGCTTCAGATTTCTTATCTCTAAAATAATACCCACCTTATAGCATTGTTATAAGAATTAGTGCCAATATATGTAAAGCAGCAGGCACCTAGCTATCACTTTTGGTGTTATTACTATTATTAGACTAGAGATCAAAGAGGATAATCACAGGGATTAAGCCAGCTTTCCTAACACAATCCTAAGAATTCATCTTGACCAATTCTCTTGAATATGGCTCATTTTGTCCTGTTAAAGAATAATGCTAAGTTTCTAAGAAAAATAATCAAGGAAGGATATTAAGCATCTAAAACCCAACTGATGATAAAAACCTTCAGATGAATTTTCAGAACTTATCTTCCCTATCCCTGGCAGAAAGTTCACGGGCTTGACCTCATTTTTCCTCATCCCCTGAACCTGGAGACTCTAACAGTGCCCTTGAGGTCTCTGCACCTCTACGTCACTGTCATCTACAAGAGTCCACCTCTCCTCAGCAGTTTGCCTTCACTCCTTAACATCCCTTCATCAGCCTTGTCTTTCTTTGGCCCCACCCCCACCCCCATCACACACTCCAGACTCCCTCAGCCACCCTGCCGCCTCCTCCACCCTTACTCACACCCACTCTCACCTTCATTCCTATGACTGCCAGACCCCAGGGAGAGGAGTGAGGGGTAAAAGAATGAACTTCTTTTGTTTACAGCAGCCACAACCTGCCAAAAAAGCCAGCAGCTCTACACCTGCTCAACTGTCACCCATTGTTTTTACTCTACTGACTGAAAAGTAAAGTCCCTGGTCTGATTGCATCTAAAACACATATTTTCTAAGGTTTATTTTGCATCCTCTACCTTTTTAATATTTTTTAAATTTTTTATTGTTGTGGGTACATAGTAAGTGTATATATTTATGAGGTACACGAGATATTTTGATACAGGCATGCAATGCATAATAATCATATCAGCATAAATATATATAATTCAATTATGTAATTATATAATTTAATTATACTCTTTTAGCTATTTTTAAGTGAACAGTTATTTTTTAATATAGTCACCCTGTTGTGCTAGCAAAAACTACATCTTATTTATTCTTTCTATTTTTTTGTACTGATTAATGGTCTCCCCTGCACCTCCACCTTCCAACTCCTGACTACCCTTCCCAGCCTCTTACAACCATCCATCTATATTCTATCACTATGAGTTCAATTATTTTAATTTTCAGCTCCCACAGATAAGTGAGAACATGCAATGTTTCTCTTTCTGTGCCTGGCTTATTTCACTTAACGTAATGACCTCCAGTTCCATCCATATTGTTGCAAATGACAAGATCTCATTTTTCTATGGCTGAATAGTACCCTCTTGCATATATGTACCACGTTTTCTTCATCCATTATTCTGTTGATAGACACTTAGGTTGCTTCCAAATCTTGGCTATTATGAATAGGGCTGCAATAAACATGGGAGTGCAGATATCTCTTCAATATGCTGATTTCCTTTCTTTTAGGTATATATTTAGAAATGGGATTGCTGGATCGTATGGTAGTTCTATTTTTACTTTTTTGAGGGACTTCCAAACTGTTCTCCACAGTGATTGTACTAATTTACATTCCCGCCAACAGTGTGTGAGGGTTCCCTTTTCTCCACACCCTCACCACAATTTGCTATTGTCTGTCTTTTGAATAAAAGCAATTTTAACTGTAGTGAGATGATATCTCATTGTAGTTTTCATTTGCATTTCTCCGATGATCAATGATATTGAGCACCTTTTCATATACCTGTTTGCCAGTTGTATGATGTCTTCTTTCGAGAAATGTCTGTTCAGCTCTTTTTCCCATTTTTAATTGGATCATTAGATTTTTTCCTATAAAGTTGTTTGAGCTCCTTATATATTCTGATTATTAATCCCTTGCCAGATGGGTAGTTTGCAAATATTTTCTCCCATTCTGTGGGTTGTCTCTTCACTTTGTTGATTGTTTCCTTTGCTGTGGAGAAACTTTTTAACTTGATGTGACCTCATTTGTCCATTTTTGTTTTGGTTGCCTGTGCCTGTGGGGTATTACTCAAGAAGTCTTTGCCCAGCCCAATGTCCTGGAGAATTTCTCCAATGTTTCCTTTCAGTAGTTTCTTTCAGTAGATTGTTTGAGATCATAGATTTTGTAAGTCTTTAATCCATTTCTATTTGACTTTTGTGTAAGGCAAGACTCTTTAATCCATTTCTATTTGACTTTTGTATAAGGCAAGAGAGGGTCAAGTGTCATTCTTCTGCATACGGACCTACAGTTTTCCCAGCACTATTTATTGAAGAGACTATCCCATCCCCCAATGTATGTTCTTGGCACCTTCACAGAAAATGAGTTTACTGCAGATGTGTGGATTTATTTCTAGGTTCTCTATCCTGTTTCAGTGGTCTATGTATCTATTTCTTTTTATGTCGGTACCATACTGTTTGGTTACTATAGCTCTGTAGCATAATTTGAAGTCAGGTAATGTGATTCCTCCTCTAGTTTTGTTCCTTTTACTTAAGATAGCTTTGGATACTCTGGGTCTTTTGTGGTTCCATATAAATTTTAGGATTTTTTTTTTCTATTTCTGTCAAGAACATCATTGGTATTTTGAAAGAGATTACATTGAATCTGTAGATTGCTTGGGGTAGTATGGACATTTTAACAATATTGATTTTTAAAATCCATTAACATAAATATCCTTTCATTTTTATGTGTCTGCTTCAATTTCTTGCATCCATATTTTATGGTTTTAATTGGAGAGTCTTTCACTTCTTTGGTTAATTCCTAGGTATTTAATTTTATTTGTAGCTATTGTAAATGGGATTACTTTCTTGATTTCTTTTTCAGATTGTTCATTGTTGGCATATAGAAATGCTACTGATTTTTGTATGTTAATTTTATATGCTGAAACTTTACTGAATTTGCTTATCAGTTCTAATCGTTTTTCGGTGGAGTCTTTAGGTTTTTCCAAATATAAGATCATATTATCCACAGTCAAGGATAATTTGACTTCTTTCTTTACAGTCTGGATGTCTTTTATTTCTTTCTCTTGTCTGATTGCTCTAGCTAGGACTTCCAGTACTAGGTTGAATAACAGTGTGGACAGTGGGCAGCCTTGTCATGTTTCAGATCTTAGAGGAAAGGCTTTCAGTTTTTTCCCTATTCAGTATGATACTAGCTGTGGGTCTGTTGTATATGGCTTTTATTATGTTGAGGTATGTTCCTTCCATACCAGTTTTTTCAGGGTTTTTTGTTTTTAATCATAACGGGATGTTGAATTTTATCAAATGCTTTTTCAGCATCAATTGAAATGATCAGATGGTTTTTGTCCTTTATTCTGTTGATATGCCGTATGACATTGATTGATTTGTGTATGTTGAACCATGTTTGCATTACTAGGATAAATCCCATTTGGTCATGATGAAATATATATATATATATATATATTTTTTTTTTTTTTTTTTTTTTTTTTTTTGAGATGGCGTCTTGCTCCATTGTGCAGGCTGGAGTGCAGTGGCATGATTCTCAGTTCACTGCAACCTCCACCTCCCAGGTTCAAGCAATTCTCCTGCCTCAGCCTCCTGAGTAGCTGGGATTACAGGCATGCTCCACCACACCCAGCTAATTTTTAGTAGAGATAGGGTTTACCATTTTGAACAGGCTGGTCTCGAACTCATGACCTCAGGTGATCACTCGCCTTGGCATCCCAAAGTGCTGGGATTACAGGCGTGAGCCACTGTACCTGGCCTGAATGATCTTTTTAGTGTGTTTTTGAATTCAACTTGCTAGTATTTTGTTGAGGATTTTTGCATAAATATTCATTAGGGATATTGGTCTATAGTTTTCTTATTTTTTTTGATTGTCTTTGTCTGGTTTTGGTATCAGGGTAATATTGAGAATGAGTTTGAAAGTGTTCCCTCCTCCTCTATTTTTTGTAATAGTTTGAGTAGAATTGGTATTAGATCTTTAAATGTTCAGTAGAATTCAGCAGTGATGCCATCAGATCCCAGGCTTTTCTTTTCTGGAAGCCTTTTTATTACACCTTTGATCTTGTTACCCATTATTGGTCTGTTCAGGTTTTAGATTTCTGCATGATTCAATCTTGGTAGGTTGTATGCGTCTAAGAATTTGTTCATTTCTTCTAGATTTTCCAATTTATTGACAAACACTTGCTCATAGTAGCCACTAATGATCCTTTGAATTCCTGTGGTATTGTTTGTAATGTCTCCTTTGTCATCTCTGATTTTATTTATTTGGATCTTTCTCTTTTTTTCTTAGGTAGCCTGGCTAAATGTTTGCCTATTTTGTTTAACTTTTCAAAAAAACAACTTTTTGTTTCATTGATTTTTGTACTGTTTTCTTCATTTCAAATTCTTTTATTTCTGCTCCGATCTTTATTATTTATTTTCTTCTACTAATTTTGAGTTCAGTTTGCTCTTGCTTTTCTAGTTCTTTAAGATGCATCATTGGGTTGTTTATTTGAATTTTTTCTTATTTTTCAATGTAGGCACTTACAGCTATAAACTTCCCACTTAGTAGTGCTTTTGCTATATCCCATAGATTTTGGTATGTTGGGTTCTCATTATCGTTTATTTCAAGACATTTTTCAATTTCCTTCTTAATTTCTTCATTGAGCATCTCCTCCGAGCCGCAGGTCACCCAGTCTACATCATTTCTCATCTGTCAATCACACCACCTCTTAGCTCTTGTGTTAGTCTCCAGGACAACCGTACTTCAGCCCCATTTCCTTCTGATATGCTCTGCTTAGCCCAGTGATACTTCTAGGCAGCTAATTCTCCTAAATTACTACATTGCTCACAAACACTTAATCGCTCCCATTGCCACATAAAATCCAAACTCTTCTGAGTAGTCCATGAAGCCCTCTGTGATCTCATCCTCATCTCTTGCCACATGCTTACGGCATCCTAAGCTAATCACCAAATACATCATGCTGTTTCATGTCTTCATACCTCTTATCATACTGCTCTCTCTGCCCGGAAAAGGAACATCCTTCCTCACCTACCTTCCAAACCTGAAAATCTCTTAGTCCTCTTTCAAGAATCTGCTCAAGCCTGACCTCACCAGCTAGACTTGCCACCTTCTTCCTTTCTGCCCCCACTTTTCCTCTTTCTCTTATTTGTTCCATTGTATCTATCACACTGAATGGCTTTTGTTTATTTCTGCCTTAACTCCTAGACTATGAGCTCTTTGATAGTAGGAATCAAGTCGTGTTTACCTATGAGTTCTTAGTACCATGCCAAATGCCTGGCACATAGTGGGTGCTCTATAAACATTTATTATGTTGATCTTTCCTAATTCTTTTAGGGAGTCTTCTGACAAGAACCTCACTTAAAACTAAATCAGCTTGAAAAGATCAATATCAAAAGATTTCTTCCTGCAGTTATTGGTTAGAGTATAATTTCATATTCCAGGAACCCCCGAAATATCTTTTTCTTCATATTTTTTTCTTAGAAAGTCATCTCATTTTGCAAGCTGGAACAAGCCTAGAAGTTTGGTGTTTTGTTTTGAAACTGAAAATTGCTTTAAGAGGCACTTTGTGCACTTGGACGTGATTGAGAAGAGACCCACAGAGATGATTAAAGGCTGAAAAACAGACTAAGAAAACTGGAAGAGAAAGCTAAAGGCAATTTAGTAATCAACGTCAAGCATATGAAAGGTTGTTATTACCAAGGAGGGTGACAAGCCCATGATGTTCATACCCTCTAAGGGGAGAGCAACAGGAAATGAGGCAAGTTGCAGCATAGATGACTTAGGTTAGATAAAGGGAACTTACTTGGCAGAAAACATTGCTACAAACTGAAGGGTCCAACAGGAATGATGCTTGGTCTCTCCTTCTCCAGAGGTATATAAACATAGGAAAAGTTTCCAACTGCCTGGAGTGTTCCCTGTGCAATATTGCCTAAACTAGGGAATAGAATTAACAGTTTTGAGGGACAGTCTCCAGAAAAGACATAGATTTTTGGCACCCAGGACACAGGTGACCTGACAAAGTCCTTCTAATACCAAAAATCTTGGAGAAAGTATTTCAGAGGAACTGAATTCAATGGTCACATCTTTTCACTACACATTTACTAAGCCTCTTTTCAAAGTCACCCCTAGGTTAGATACCATCCCAATTACTAAGGCATAGTTTATGCTAACAGAGGAAAGAGCTAATTACCACATATTCTTTAGAGGCCTATCAGGCATCAGCTCTCCGAATTCTGTCTCACTCATACATGTGCACACACATACAACTACAAAGCAACTGCCAAAGCTACTTGCATTTCCTCTGAGTGACACCGACCCCTAGCTGCTCTAACCTCCAAACCTTTGCATGTGGTATTTCCTCTACCTCTAATTCCCTTCCCCCACTTCCTTACTTTGTAAATCCCTTCTTGTCCCTAAAGATACTGCTCAGGCATTACCTCCTCCAAGCTGCCCTGTTGCCACAGCTACTATTCCCTTCACCCCCCAACTCTAGATTACGATACTGTTTCATGATCCCTGGCTGAAAGCATTAGGAACTGAATCAAAATAATTCTAATAAGAGAACTTGTTGGAAGTATAATGTATCAGGGGCTCAACAGTAGATAGAGGAACAAACTTGGAAATGCCCAAGATTTAGGGGAGTTAAAGCCAAGATCCAGAAGGTATAATTGTCTCATATTTGAAAGCATCAGGACTGGATGTTTCTACCTCACTTCAGTTCAGAATGCCCTGAATATATTCTCTCCATCCTAGTATCAACATCCTAAAAGAGGGTCTCATTGGCCAACCTTGGGTTTCATGACTAGTCTGAACTAGCCTGTGGCTGTGCTAGGGTGGGAGAGGAAGATCACTCTTTTCAGTTTGTCTAGTGAGCATTGGTCACTAGAAATTATCCTCCCACTTAAATTCACACAGTGGAGGAGAGGTGATTCCCCCAAAAAAGAAATTGTAATAAAATAGAAGAGGCAAGGTAAGCTAAGCAGCTCTCTTACATTCATCACACTGTGGTGTGATCCTTGGTTTTCCTGTCTGTGTTCTTAGTAAGTGCATGTGCACTCTGAAGGCAGCAATTGTATCTTTTATTTGTGTCTCATAGACTATTGGGTACAGAATCTGTGAACAATAACCTTTCACAGGTTCTTGGTCAATATTTGTTTAATGATACATGAAGGCTAAGACCATATGCATCCCTGTGTCTGCCAACTTCAAGCTCAGTACTTTTCTACCATACCACAAGGTTAGCAGGGATTATGTGCTCAGCCTTAATCCAGTTACCTGTTTCTTAACCTAAGGTATTTGTTGTTATTGTGGGTTTTTTTTTTTAATAAATTAAGATCGGTATAGTAAGTCTTGGTTATAGCCGGCAAAAAAAAACAAGTCTCAAAATATTCACAGAACTGAATCCCAGGATGTACAAATGCAGTTTTTAAGCATCCATTTACCTTTGAGTGAAACTATGATATCCGTCAAACTTCTCAGACAATACTATTCACAAACGTCAATTTTTACCCAGGTAATGGTGACTATAGGAAAAGAAAATAAGAAAAATAATACCAGAAGTTTGTGAATAAGCTCTAAACGTAGCAAATAACTAAACATAATAAAACATAGTGCATCTGTGCTTCTGTGGCCACTATCACACAGGTAAGCATGGCTGACTGGCTTGGTAAGTCCATTTCAATACTACCAGTGTTCATTGACAGTGTCTATAGCCATTCAAGCTTGTGACTTTGCATGGTTTGTTTAATCCAATTTCAATTTCGTTCTGAATCATACTTGGCCTTGCACTGAGTATTGCTTCATTGAGATGAATAAATGCACACCTTGTTCAAAAGAAAAAAAAGAGTGGGAATTCATTGTCAGAATTTCAGAAGTTCAAGATTTAGATCTTACAGATGACTAAGAGGTAAGTTGATCTTTCTTTGGGGACACATTGTCATGGACATCGAGAATTGCAGTCTCATGTTGGCAATAAATCAACAATGCATTTTGGGCTTATATAGTATCTATTGTCTTAAGTTTTAAGCCATCAAGCTTATATTTAAAAAATAGGTTAGGACTCCAAGCTTATATATCTATATCTGTATTGAATTGGCCCAGGAACCGGGTTCTGGGTTCTCCTTCAATAAAGATTTCACATGACGCTTACATATTTATTCACGTTTTCTATATCGCTTAAAAGACAAGTTGTATATCAAAATGTCGTATATTCAATTAGCTGGATTACATTCAGCTGTCTGAAGAAACAATGTTTGTTCAAATTAAGCAGTAAGATATTAGCAAGAGTGTTACATGAGATTCTTATTTTGAAAAGCTTGTCAGTTCAGGTACGTTTTACATTTTATATTCAAATTTAAGATCAAACTAGTATATGGTAGTAATTTTTGCATGTTTATACCAAGATTTCCTCATTTCTGCTGCATAGAACTCCACTTAAAAATCATTTAGCCGGGCGCGGTGGCTCACGCTTGTAATCCCAGCACTTTGGGAGGCCGAGGCGGGTGGATCACGAGGTCAGAAGATCGAGACCACGGTGAAACCCCATCTTTACTAAAAATACAAAAAAAAATTAGCCGGGCGTGGTGGTGGGCGCCTGTGGTCCCAGCTACTCAGAGAGGCTGAGGCAGGAGAATGGCGTGAACCCGGGAGGCGGAGCTTGCAGTGAGCGGAGATTGCGCCACTGCACTCCAGCCTGGGCGACAGAGCCAGACTCCATCTCAAAAAAAAATAAATAAAAATAAAAAATAAATAAATAAAATATCATTTAAAAAGCAGGAGAATTAGCTCTCATTGATCCAAACCTGGATTTACACGTCAGCTCCCTCTGGATATGAAGAATATGAAAGAAACTCAAATACCCTGAAAGTATTTTGAAGTTGCTTTTGCTGATGTGATCTATGATGGTAGACCAGTTTGGCAACCCTGAATTGTTTTTACTGCAGCTGTGGATTACCTGTGGTCTCAGATGAACTACTGTGTATGCTTTGTTTATTTTATCCCTTCTTCCTGTTGGAAAAACAGCTGGAGAACAGACATCCTGCTGTTCGAAGCCTCCGGCCTTGGAATATTAACAGGAAGCCACAATAAGCATCTTCATTACTTCACCTGTGGCATAAATGGCAGGGAGAATGGAGCCCATCAGGAGGAACTTATTTAAAACAGAATGAAGCAGTTTGTGGACCATATGTCTGCACATCCAAGTAACTGCCACTAGCCTAATAAATTGGCTTCCTTCGTGCAGTGTTCAATCGGGGGAGGAGAAAAAGTCAGTGTCCTATATAAAAGAGTAAAGGCAGGCTTCAGTAGCCTTTGGCAATAAATGGAATACAATATTTGGTGCATTAAACCAAGAAGTAGTATCACATAATTTATATCAGGTGCTTTTAGCTTTTAGCAAAATATATGGGAGTAGATAGTAGGGGTATGTGCATGGGAGAGGAGGAAGCTAATAGTCTTACAAGATACTTTCATGTGTTTTCCATTATGCATAATTACTCATCCTGAGGCAAGAGGATTATTGCATAAGCATTATTCCAAATATCTTCCCATTTTAGAGGGAGAGGGAGGGGTGACTGGAGAGAGGACAAATAATCATGAAAGATCAATGTCCCTGCTCTCCAAATAAGGAGACGGGGCTAGAGAGGTATTATGACCTATCTAAGACTCTTTATGTAATGTCTGCATTATAATGGGCCAGATATATTCCTGGAAGTGAATTTACCTGCTGAAGATTCATCTTCCCCTCTATGGAATGAGGCTGTGAAAAAAAAAATATTCTGGAAAAAGTATTTCCCCTTTAAACGTACAAATGAGCTACTGAACAGAAGGACAAAAGAAAGGAATAATAATCTTGACAGTCATCATCGAATACACACTGGAACCCTCGTTCTGACTGCACCTATATGCCGACAGGGCACTTCGTTTCTTAGATCCTTGCATGCATTCACTCTACCAACTCTGCAAAACACACTTAGAAAAAGAATGCGGCAACACAAACACAGACACATTTTTTTTAAATCACAGTCCCCAGAACCGGGATTTTAGAAATCCATTATACCATATAATCACTACTAGCCCATAAAGCAGACAGACTTGGGTTCAAATCTCATGCATCCCACTTTCAGATATGTGAACTTGGATAAATTATTGTATGCTTTGGAATATAAGGAATTCTTCTATTTTCCCAAGGAGAAGATTAAAAACTGTTTTTTCACCAACTGGAACTATATAAACTTTTAGAAATAGAGATAAAATAATCAAAAGTCTATTTATAATAATTTATTAATTTAGTCATAGATATTTAAAATCATGTAAAATATCAATTTAGAAATTTTTGTCACCCTCACATTTCATCAAAGTTTTCTTCTAATTCTTAATATATGGCATTGACATTAGTGTCACCTGACAGTCTTCACAAATCATCTTCATTTTCACATGGGTTGTTTAGTGCTGTCATCAGAAATTTTATCCTCTTGGAGAAAGAAAATGTGGTACATATACACCATGGAATACTCTGCAGCCATAAAAAAGAACAAAATCGTGTCCTTTGCAGCAACATGGATGCAGCTGGAAGCCATTATCCTAAGCAAACTAACATAGGAACAGAAAACCAAATACCACATGTTCTCACTTATAAGTGGGAGACAAACATTGGGTAATCATGGACATAAAGTTGGGAACAATAGATACTGGGGACTACTACAGGGAGGAGGGAGGTAGGGGGAAAGGACTGAAAAACTACCTATTGGGTACTATGCTCGCTATCTGGGTGATAGGATCAATCATACCCCAAACCTCAGCATCAGGCAATATACCCATGTAACAAACCTGTACACATACCTCCTGAATCTAATATAAAAGTTGAAATTTTTTTAAAGTATTATAAAAAAGAAATTTTATTCTGAACCATGAACACCCATTCATATAACATTAAGACAATTTCTTTGTTCATTTGTCCTGTAGGTGAAAGTTTGTGCTGTTGTATCCACTTAGTATAATATGATAACTAATATATTGCTTTAGAAAATCCTCTTTTTAAAGGCTGTTTATGATAACATCCAATTTTTGCAATTGTGGAGTCACCACTCCACTCCCAAGAATAATGAATAAATCTGTCAAATTTCTAAATTTTTCTTTTCTTTTCTTTTTTTAAGACAGAGTCTCACTCTGTCACCCAGGCTGGAGTGCAGTGGCACAATCTCAGCTCACTGCAACTTCCACCACCTGGACTCAAGTAATTCTCCTGTCTCAGCTTCCCAAGTAGCTGGGATTACAGGCATGCACCACCATGCCCAGCTAATTTTTGTATTTTTCCTACAGAAGAGACTTCACTATGTTGTCCAGGCTGGTCTCGAACTCCCGACCTCAAGTGATCCGCTTGCCTCACCTTCCCAAAGTGTTGGAATTATAGGCGTGAGCCATCACGCCCAGTCTTGTCAAATTTCTTGGCCTCCTTTTTCAGGGTTTCTGCAGGTCGCTTCTATAAGCTTTTGAGAACAGAATCATCTGAGGTCATCTCAGGCTTATGTGGTTTTAGAAGTTGAATACATGCCCCATAATTTGAGAGACTTTATAAAGACTGAACTGCAATATAAGGTGACCCCTTCATTCCTGGGAAATAGGTTTGGAAACTATCTCATCTTATTCTTTAGCACATAGAGCACTTAATCTCTCTAAGCGTCTGTTTCCTCTGTTATAAAACAGAGCTAATAATAGCACTTTGCTTACAGAATGTAGTGAGGATTAAATGAGACAACACACTACAATGACACTCAGCACAGTGATGTGCACTTAGAAAGTAATCAATATTATCTATTGACACTGCCCCAGTTTGGGGTACCACAAATTAAAAATGAAAAACTTGAAGACGTATGTCCAAGACAACTCACAAAGATTTAAAATGAAGCAGATGAGGACAGGTTAAAGGAACTTGGATTATTATTCCAAAGAGGGAAAAAGGAGTAATGTGACAAATTAGTTTCTAAAAGAGAAAGAACTCTTAAACAAAGACTAATAGTATTTCTGTTCTTCTTCACTCAGCAAGACAGCCATGGTATGAATCTGAATTACAGCACAAAGGACTTATGTCATATAGAAAGAAGAGTTTCTATTCAGTGAAGTTTATGAAAAAAAAATTAAATCACTTTCTGATAGAGCCTGTAACTGACTTTTAAAATGAGAGGTCATTTTGGTACAGTTCTGCCTAAAGGCAATGTTATTGGAGGAATGATTTTTCAAGGTCCCAAATTATCCTTATATCTCTGCATATCAAGATGAACTACTATATGAAATTAAAGTATAGGAATGTAACGCCAGTAATAGAGCATGAAAACCAGAGTGGGGTTGAAGACCAAAAAGATGGCATATTTTGCTGAGTTCCTTGGGTATCAAGCAAATTTAGTTTTTATTGTCCCCATTCAGGGGATTATTTTACTTCCAAAGATTGTCACCACTGTTAGAAAAAGCATAAACTTTGGAACTACAATGACCCGAGTGCAAGTTTCAGCTTTTCTTCTTACTGTGTTACCTTGAACAGGTCTTTAAACTCTCTGCTAGTGTGCTTCATCATCTGCCAACAATGCATAAAAACATCAACGTTACAGGGCTGTAGTGAGGATTAAATGAGATGGCTCCGTTCAGTATTTGGCACACTATGGATATTCTAAAGGTTGATCCTGTTGTCTCCCAAATTGTGCTTCCGAATATACTACAGTTTTCAGAAGCCTAAGTTATCACATTGCATTGTCAGCTGACACTCTTACAACTACCGCAGGTTTATCCCTCAGTACCTAACAAAACCACATCACAGCTTGCTTTATTTTCAGGCAACAAATTCTCCAAAGACAGAACTGGATGGGGGTGAACAAACTTCTGCCAAGTATGTGACAGTTTTATAAAGTTTCTCATTCAGTAGTTGTGCTAAGAACGGCTCTGTCATTTAGACATACTCTTGAAGGGAACCACGTTCCTTATCAAAGAATTTCCTTATATTTTCAACAAACATCTCCACAGCTTCTACTTTATTCAGGAATGAATTTGGAATGGTTTAAAACACACTAGCAAGGTACATTAATTAGGACAAGGCTTAGTAACATGACAAAAAGACTCAAAATACAATGTCTTGAGACAGAAATCCTTTCTTTCTCACATAATTGCTCAGAGGTAAGTGGTGCTAGGCTGATAGGACGGCATTGCCATTCTCAAGATAAGGCTTTCATCTCTGGGTTCTAGGCAACTCCAGTGAGAAAGGGCAGAAAGAGTCATTGAGCACACCATATGCCTTTCTAGGGGCACAGCACATAAGAGTCACCATACTTCAGATCACAAACCCAAATTTAGTCACAAGGACATACAGCTATTAGGAAGACTGGGAAATACAGAGTCATGCTGGGAAACCACGTGCTCAGCAAAAACTCAGGAAGAAGGTGATAAGAATATGTGGGCATGACCATAAACAGTATCTGCTTCACAGAATTAAAGAGGGAAACTTATCTAAATGGTTTAACTTTATATTAAAAGACCATTTAAGATTGGAAAGTGCAAACAATATACCGTTTAATCTGAGAGTTGATGTAGTAGTTATGAATCAAACGCAAGGTATAAAGACCCTAGAAACATAAATTGAGGCAGTAAGTACAAACCTTCATATTTATACAACAGAAACTTGAGTCATCGAGTCTTGCTGAGGCCAAGCTACATCTGGGAAAATCTGAATATGCTGACCCAGAAAAGAGTTGGAGTAGAGCTGTGTTGGATTAATGACAGCACTTAGCCTCAATGTTTTAAAAATTCAGAAGTTATGGGGAGGACCCCCTGAACAAGCCTGAGCTAGCCTGGAGAACTCCAAAAGAAGAAAGAGCCCCACTCTGACGCAGAGTTTGTGGTTTATAAAACACCAGATCAGATGAAGAGACACCACCACCTCCCTCCCCGCCACATTTAACTGTGAGAAAATATCTCTGGGGCCAAATAATAATGATTCCTGTTTGCAGTCAAGAATGAGTTTACCAGATGCCATTTTGTAAATCTTTTTCAACCTATTTGAGAGACTTTAATATGTTACTTTTTTCATTGTCTGAGCTTCACATATATTTTACTTCTGCAAGAAATCTAGAATATTTTATCATTAAGTACTCATTCACTAAGCTAATAGAGTTTGTCCTAATCTCATGAATGTTTTTATTAACAATTGTTCTGTTCCTTGACTATACATCTGGGAAGAACCTCCACACTTCGCAAAGCAGAGAGAGTTTTCTGTGTTTTTTCCCAGTAAGAACAAGAGAATACACCAGAATCTCCAGATCCTACAAGAATAAAAAGGAAACCACCAAAACACAAGCAAACCAAAGATCAGTCCCTATCACTTGTTTAAAATTGATACAACTAAGGAAGCATATCCCTTGTACTGCTTGACAGAGGAACTGGGGAATTTGCTGTGAAATTAAAATAAAAACATCACTGCCAGTTTTGAAAATTCTTGGAGTGAGGGCGGGGGAGACCTTCATTTTCTGATGGAGTAAATCCTAGACTAAGAAGCCAGAAAATTCACTTCAGATCCCAGATCAGCCAATAGCTAACTACATAGACTTAGACAAATTCTATAATGTCTTTGGACTTCAAATTTCTTATTGGAAAATTAGGAAGTTGAGAGATATTATTTCTAAGATCTTTTCTAATTTAAAGAGTCAATGAGTTTATGAAACTACTACTTACTGAGATTTCTTAAAAATTCCAACATCACAGATATCACAGAATCATATTAATTTTGTTTTTATTTTACACCCAAATTTAGTAAATGATCAATTCTCCTCAAAAGTTACAGGAAAATAAAGATTCTGAAGACATCTTGTAAAGTTAAATTTGGTAAAGGAAAAAGTAAACTGTCTTTGAAAGAGCCCTCTATATAACCTTCAAAAGAGATGCATGTGTCACTTTATTGACTTTTTGTGCCAAAAGGGTATTTGGATAAGGTGGCTGTTCCCTCTAAACTTGGATTATTTATGATTCATATCCTGCTGCCAGTAAAATGTTTATAGCAGATGATCTCCCCGTTAATGTTAGTTTCAAAGGATTAAAGCTAATTATGGCTTTATTACACTTATGCTAACTTAAATTTGCTCCAGAATGACATGACAATGAACCCCTGACTCCAATCTCATCTCCCTCAGCATCAGCCCATCAATCTTCCACAGAGACACCAGGGCTTTTCCTGAAACAGAGGTAATAAAGTGTGTCAGCAACTCCATAAGCTTCATTTCATGCCATAAAAGCTATGTCATCCCAGTTCACTTTTCCATGGCTTTGCAAGAGATGCATTCAACATCTAGAGTGTCAGAACCAAGTCCTCTTTGTGGCTATACAAAAAAATAGTGCAAATATTTAGTAGTCCCCCACCTCTAGAAAAATACAATCTCTATTAGTCTGTTCTCATGTTGCTGATAAAGACACACCGAAGACTGGGTGATTTATAAAGAAAAGAGGTTTAATTGACTCACAGTTCCACATTCCTGGGGAGGCCTCACAATCATGGTGGAAGGCGAAGGGGAAGCAAGACATGTCTTACATTGCAGCAGGCAAGAGAGAGTGTGCAGAGGAACTGCCCTTTTATAAAACCATCAGATCTTGTGAGACTTATTCACTACCACGAGAACAGAAAAGCACGTACCTGTGATTCAATTACCTCCCACTGGTTCCCTCCCACGAGACATGGGGATTACTACAATTCAAGGTGAGATTTGGGTGGGGACACAGAGCCAAACCATATCACAGTCCTAGAGGCCAGAACCAGAAAGTGGAAGGAAATTTTGTCCAAAGAAAAAGGTACCACCTCCTCTGGGGAGAAGCAGACCTGCTTCAGCATGTAAGTTGAATTTTCAGCAAAAACTGTGCAGTTGTTCTAAGTAGCCTAGGCTTTTCCCTCCCTTTCCAACCTCCCCATCTTCTTATTACCTGCCATGCAGACCCTGATCATCTTTAAGGATTGACTAAAATCTCACCACTGCCTACTTCACCTCCTCCATGGAGACAGAAGTTTTCTCCCCTATGAACCCATAGAATCCCATCTCTGCCTCTGTATCCCACTCTATCATCAATGAATCACCACTGAATTCTTCAATCCCCTCATATCAGGAATACTGGTTTGCTTATCATTTCACCCCAATAAACCATAACTTCCTTAAGGGTAAAAAAAATCATAGTAATCTCTACCCTGATTGCCTAAGACAAGGTATGTTCACTTTAAGTCCTTAGAAAATGCCTGTTTAAAGAAAAGTTGATCTTGTTGGTGTCAAAGTAGTTCCAGTACTTAAAATCCATACAACCAAAAGTCTAAGAGTAGTATCAAATGTTGGCTGATGTTCTGAATATATCTATTATGTACAGCCATGTCTCTTCTCAAAAAAGATGGTGGATTAATCATTTATCTCATTTTTTTAAATTGAGATGTGTATTAAGCCATTCTTGCATTACTATAAAGGAATACCCCAGACTGGGTAATTGATAAAGAAAAAGGTTTAATTGGCTTATGGTTCTGCAGGCTGCACCAAAAGCTGAGCAGTATCTGCTTTGACGAAGGCCTCAGGAAGCTTACAGTCATGGCAGAAGGTGAAGAAGCAGCAGGTGCATCACACGGCAAGAGAGGGAGTAAGAGAGAGAGTGAGGAGGTACCACACACATATCTAATATGAACTCACTCATCACCAAGGGGATGGTGCTAAGCCATTGATGAGGGATCCATCTTCATAATCCAAATACCTCCCACCAGGCCCCACCTCCAGTACTGGGGATTACATTTCAACATGAGATTTAGAGGGGACCAATATCCAAACCCTATCAAGATGAAAGTTTTATTCACACGTTTCTGATCCCAGGTACTTAGGAGGCTAAAGTGGGAGGATTGCTTGAGCCCGGAAGATTAAGGCTGCAGTGAGCCATGATCATGACACTGCACTCCAGCCTAAGAGGCAGAGCAAGACCCTGTCTCAAGAAAAAAAAAAATTTTTAAGTACAACAATATATAAAATAATTGATTTTCAAATGTTTTATACATCTCTCTGCAAATTTCCCTGCTCCCACACCTTCAAAATCTTACTCTTTTTTCACAAAATGTAAATCAGCTCTAGTCTAAAACAAAGAACTAATCCTTATTCACTAAGAAAAATGTATTTCTTTAACACAAGAACAGAAGTTCCCTATTTCCAGAGATTAGCAATCTAAATGGATACAAATCACCTGCTATAATTTAGTGAGGGCCAAGGCATGTACCAATATTCTAAGTAGTAAGGCCTAATTTCTGTGTTTCTCAACTTTGACATCAATGATGTTTTGGCCAGATAACTCTTTATTTAGAGGAGTCATCCTGTGCACTGTGGGCTGTTTAGCAGTCTCCCTGGCCTCTACCCACTTGACTCCAGTAGCATCCCCCTAGTTATAGCAGTCAAAAATGTCTCCAGACATTGTCAAATGCACCTGGGAAGCAAAATTCCTCCTAGTTGAGAACCACTGCTCTCAAAATACACGGATGGTAGATATAATAAGCTTTAGAGCCAGTCAGACCAGTAGCAAATATCAGCTCCATCACTTAAGAGCTATGTGATCTTGAGCAAATTACTTAATCTCTCTGATCTTTAGTGTCTTGATCTGTAAAATGGTACTAATAAGACCCATTTTCAGGATTCTGGTGAAGTCTAAGTGAAAAAATGTACATAAAGTGCTTAGCATAGTACCTTGTAAATTATAAGCACTTAATAGCTAATATTTTTGTTTGTTATTATTATACATTAAATATTGATTTGCTGGATTTAAGACACCACAAAATATACCGTAGGATAACGCTGAGTACAATTTGATTTTTAAAGAGTTCAGAACTATTTCAGACTCTGCCTATTCCCTAAGAGACACATAGTGAACATCAATAGCTACTGGTTTTTCTGTTTGTCTGTTTGATTGTTTGTTTGTTTGTTTGTTTGTTTTTTAGATAGAGTCTTGCTCTGTTGCCTAGGCTCTGGAGTGCAGTGGCACAATCTTAGCTCACTACAACCTCCACTTCCCGGGTTCAAGCAATTCTCCCGCCTCAGCCTTCTGAGTAGCTGGGACTATAGGCATGTGCCACACACCCAGCTACTTTTTGTATTTTTAGTAGAGACGGGGTTTCACCATGTTGGCCAGAATGGTCTCGATCTCCTGACTTCGTGATCCGCCTGCCTCAGCCTCCCAAAGTGCTGTGATTACAGGCATGAGCCACCATACCTGGCCAATATCTAGTGTTCTATAGCTGAGGAAAGTGTGCAAAAGTTTCAGGCGGCAAAATTAGAGAAAGCAAATTTTTCTACTTGTAGGAAAGACTCTTGTTATCCTCCAATATCTAGTCTCCCTTCTTCCATGATGATAAGAATCTCCAAAATTTATCAACTCCAAATAAAATCATATTTCCCAGGCCCCCTCCCTCCCATTGTGACCAAGTTCTGGTCAACAGGATGTAAGCAGAACTTGTATGTACAACTTCTGATATGTGTCCTTAAAGGAAGAGGGTCTGCTCCTTCTCCCCCTTTATCCATCCTGCTGCTAGAAATATGGATGTGATGGCTGGGATACCAGTTGGAACCATGCCAGTAAAAACCATACTGTAGACATGGTGAAGAGGAAAGTTGGAAGCAGCCTGGATCCCAAATATGTGTAGTATGGCACTGCCATTATCAGCTCTGAATGGCCTACATCGTGACTTTAAAGTGAGAGAGAAAGAAAACTTCTATCTTGTTTAAGCCACTGTTATTTTGAATCTCTGCTAGTCATAGCCAAACAGATTGAATGTGTAACACGGCTAAAAAGCGTGAGATCAAGCAGCAAGCATACAGATGCTGCAGGCCAGCCAGCTGAAGCCCCATATTATGAGATAGCACATTTGATAAAATTGTTTCCCGTTCGATCCAGCCAACCCAACCTATAGCTCTAAGCTGCATGGTTTACAAATTCAAAATGTTGGTTCTCACCCAACATTGTCTAACTGGCTCTCAAGCATGTTTTGTTTGTTTGTTTGTTTGTTTTGTTGTTTTTAAATATAAGTAGACAGTTTATTTGGGCCAAGCTTTAGAACTGCAACCCAGGAGCACAGACTGAAGTTTTCATTCTTGCCTTGCACTTAAAGAATTACGAAAAATATTAGCTCCAGCTAGAGCTAACCAGTGGCAGAAATGGTGGATATACTCTTGCCCAGTGTTTTCAGTCTAAGTTGTTAGACAAGCCTATTAAATTTGGGGCCTTTTAAGAATAGCAATGCTAACTGGTTCTGTCTGTACTCACCCTGAACCCTATGTAAAGAGAATGGTAGACTTAGCAGGCAATAAATCCTATTTTCAGCCTTCATCATAGGAGAGTTTTCTACCAGACAATGGGAACCAGCCTAGCAGCAAAAAATCATATTCAAGGTGTTGCTTTCCCATCTAAGCCTATTTTCTAGAAAACCAGAAGGAGTGGTGTTGTGGGTTGAATTGTGTTCTCCCAAAATTCATGTTGATGTCCTAACCCCTGTATCTCAGAATGTGACTGAATTTGGAGACAGAATCTTCAAAGAGGTAATTAAGTGAAAACAAGGTCATTAGGGCAGGCTCTAGTCCAATATGACTGATGTTTTTTTAAGAAGAGGAGATTCGGACACAGATACACACAGAAGGAGGACCGTATGAAGACACAGGAAGAAAATGGCTATCTACAAGGAAGGAAAGAGGTCTCAGCAGAAATAAACCCTGCTGACACCTTGATCTTGGACTTCTAGCCTCCAGAACTATGAGGTAATAAATTTCTGTTGTCTGAGCCACCAAGTCTGTGGTCCTTTCTTACGGCAGCCCCAGCAAACTCATACAGGTAGGCAGAATGGTAAACAGGGCACAGGGGTCAAAAAGTGAAAGCAAGAGTCTTTAGTTTTAAAAAAGCATGTGGAAATGAGTCCTTAGGTTTCATTGTTCAAACGAGTACCAACCAGAAACAAATAGACCAGACACTTACTAATTTGGGGAGGGAATTGCATTGTCAGAGAAACCACAAGCCTGTCCTGAT
Organism: Symphalangus syndactylus; assembly: GCF_028878055.3. Classification (NCBI taxonomy): domain Eukaryota; kingdom Metazoa; phylum Chordata; class Mammalia; order Primates; family Hylobatidae; genus Symphalangus; species Symphalangus syndactylus. Next base: position 84,487,379 of record NC_072435.2, read on the forward strand.
AAAGATTGTGATCACTCGAGCCCTAAAACAAACCCTGAAACCCAGATCCTCCACTTCCAGAAAGGAGGCTGAAAAAGAAGGCAAAATGTCCAAGGCCTGCTTCAGATGTGATCAGACAGGATAATGGGAGAAGACAGCTTCTCCCAGCATAGAGCCAAGAGCTTCTAGATGCACCAAGCCCAAGAATTTACTCCTTCACCAGGACCAGACTTCTTCCCAATTCTGGTTCAACGATCTGATAACTGCTACAGCTCAATTATTGGTAAGTATTTCAGTGCCTTTTCCCAAATGGGAGTTTTTGCAGCAGTTATTACATTACAACTCCACTGAAGCATATTAGATGAGATGGGGCCAGAAAATTATGGACCTGAACAGAGCTCTACTCTGACCCAGTAGAAGGGACCAAGCATCACCCAGAGATCCTGGAATTAAAGGTCGTTGCAATAACTAGGTGGGATTTTGAGTTGTCTCCCCAGGAAAGGAGTGAGTGTATTTTAAGTGTGGAAAGAAGATACACATAGATACCTAGGTTTCCTCCTGGATCAATCATGGTAGAGATTATTGGATGTCTCTATTTGTTTTGCACTTTCTCCAAGAGCCCCACAATTTAGCTGGGTATGTGACTGCCAAAACAAAAGATATCTCCCAGCCTCCTCTGCTATAATATGGCCATTTAATGAAGCTCTGACCAATAGGATGTAAGCAGACATGATGTGTATAACTTCTGAGATGTGTTCTTAAAGGTAGGACACATGTCCTTCTTCCCCATCTCTCTGTCCTGCTGCATAGAATTTGGATGTAAGGACTAATGCCCCATCCATGAGGATAAGGGTCATGTACCTAGTTCACCAACCTTGGTAAAATGGAAAGTTGGAAGCAACTTGTTCTGGATGACTGGGAAGCCATCATTTCAGCCTCTATTTCTATGCCTTTATATGAGAGAAAAATAAATATACATCTTGTATAAGCCAGTGATATTTTGAGGTCACCATTATTCACAACAGAACCTGTAGTACAACTAATAGATTGATAGATTGATCTTCTGTGTTTCCTTTCAGGTCTACAGACCCAAAAGTAATTTCAAAAATTACAAATAATGGCAGAAAACTGTCCTATGATTCTTAATTCTAATTCCTCTGACCCTTTGAGGAAATGTGTCACTTTTATTCTGCTGTATGCATATAGCAAATGAAGCTGAGAAAGCCAAAGGAGACAAAGTGGAAGTTGAAGTCAAAACAGAAGAGATGTAGAGAATCTGGCTAAATAGTTTGCCACACCTGGTGACTCACCTCCCTGGATACTGTTCTCATAGTGAGTCAAAAGGAAAGATGTTGATAAAGATGGAAAAGAAATTCGGATATGCATCCTGAAATGGACCATGCTAATTTTCCCAATTATCCAGGTCCATCTTTAACCATAAGTGATTTCAAAGTGAAATGATGACTTTCATAAAATTTTCATTTGGTTCTGAGATAAAGGAAAGGGAAATGGAAAATCATCTGAAAAGTGTTGCTTGGTGCATGACGCTCACCAAGGGGGCTATGGTTCTCATCCACACAATTCCTATTTCTATTAATGAGAATTGTGGATAAAACCCTAGCCAGTATATTCTATCTTTTAGCTTCCACAATGCTTAGAAAACTGTCTTGGGGATATCACAGAGATTGTTACAGCAGATAACATGTCCATTCATCCATATTAGACTTTCATAATCGTTTTCATGGACCCCATTAGCCAGAGCATTTCAAGAGACATATTATTTTGCCCAGTCATTTGGTAATAGTAACCACATAAATCAATGACTTTTTGGGAATAAAGCTGTGGAGTTACAAGTAGAGAGAAGAGAAGCATGAATTCCTTTAAGAAAAAATTACGTGAACTAAATCAGAAGTCACTGCAATGGCCCAAATAACCATACTTCTTATTCTAGCCTGCAACATTTGCCACAATACTTTTTGCCCCTAGCTGCAAGGCTGGTTATAGCCTTATTTAAATCCTTTACACATTATAATTCTCTACTAAGTGGGATAAAGAGCACATGGTCTCAGTCCTCTGCTAAACATGTGACATGAGGTGCAAATTCATTTATTTGAACAATAATATTAAAGGACCTTCTTGAATTTAAATAATCTGATACCAGGTTATGACTTCAACCCCAAGCAGACATGCCCTGGAGAGTTAAGAGACATTTTCAAAGTTGCAAAGACAAAGAAGGCTTCTAGCCTGCTCACAATTAGCCATTACATGCTACCAAGAACTGTTTAATTGGGACTGCCACTCTCAATTAGCCAGTGACAAGTGAATAGAAGAGTGAAGAACCAAAATTAGGTACACATGTTACCAATTATTTCCATTAGGGATTATAATGAAATTGTACATTTTGCTTTGGTTTTTCTTTCTTCTCTAGCTCTAACAAGTTATATAAATTAAACTAGTGAGGGAGCAGAGCTTATAGATAACTTTGTCCTTCAAAGTGAGAAAGAACCACATTCTATTCTGACCTCAGCATTTGCTCTACAGTGGAGCTTATCCGAATTTCATCTGAGGGCCTCAAGCATAACCAGATGAGGCTCTTTGTGATCCAAACATACGGTTATTCCTCTTTTCTTCCCCTCTTGTTTACTAAAAAGCAAGAGTATTCAGTTTCTCTTTATGATTCACTAGGTTTCTGATTGGTAGTCCTTCAAAGAGTATTTTACTGGGGTGATAGAAGGGAAAAGGAGGGAAGGGCTGTATACAGTGATGATGCACTAAGCTAAAAAAACCTTCAGCTTAGATATGCATTTGGAGCTGGTTTAAATAGCCATCCCCCAGAACTGCACTTCAAATTTGAATTTTCTGGTCCTGACAGCTTTAAAATTTATATTTAAATTTGTGTGTTTAAAGATATATATTTAAATGTACATATATATTTAAATATAGATTATTTTTAAATTTTTGGAATGTGCCAAGCACTTTATATAAATTGAGCATGAATTAAAGATAGATTTTAAAGAAAATGTGTACCTGAATGTGACTTAATTACCATTAAATATTAACCTGTTTCCTATTTTCATTTGTAGTAAAAAAGAACTGCAAGAATCCAGATATATTTGGAAACTGTAATTTTTTTCATTGTAAACATCATCCAACTTTTTTAGATTCCATTGAAACAATCATCTTACTGTGGTTGTGCTTCTGGTAGTTTGACAGGTTACAAGACACTAAGGGAGTCTGCATGACTTTAAACTCTTCCACAGATCAGGGTAATACTATAATATGCAGCTGATTCTAAAGTTAAATCACTTCCCATGACAGGACCTTCTTACACCTGTCAAAAACGTGAAGAATTTGAGTCTCCCAGTTATGGGTGGGGTCAAATCAAGTCATGCATTTTCTCAAGAACAGAAATAGGAGTCTGAAAACTTTTTCTGTAAGAGCCAGGGTAGTAAGATTGCTGCTACAACTACTCAACTCTGCCACCATTGTAGTGAAACCAGCCACAGGCACAAATGTTACACCATTTGTGTAAACAAATGGATGTGGCTGTACTCCAATAAAACTTTATTTACTAATACAGACTACAGGCTATATTTGGCTCTTGGGGTCATAGTTTGCCAATCCCTGTTTTAGCTTCCAAGCCTCTGATTCTTTTAGTCTTCCATTTCACCTTCCCAGGAAATAAAGAGACTTTGATGTTAAAGAGCATGAGTTTAGAATAGAAGGAAATGATTTAGAATCATTTGGGGAACTTGACAAAAATATTGATTTATAGGTCCTACCCTCAAGTTTTCATTTAGTAAATCTTACATGGGTCCCAGAAATGTGAATTTTCTTTTTCTTTTTTTTTTTTTTGAGACGGAGTCTTGCTCTGTCCCCCAGGCTGGAGTGCAGTGGTGCAGTCTCGGCTCACTGCAAGCTCCGCCTCCCGGGTTCACGCCATTCTCCTGCCTCAGCCTCTCCGAGTAGCTGGGACTACAGGGGCCCGCCACCACGCCCAGCTTATTTTTTTTTTTTTTGTATTTTTAGTAGAGACAGGGTTTCACCGTGGTCTCGATCTCCTGACCTCATGATCCACCCGCCTCGGCCTCCCAAAGTGCTGGGATTACAAGCGTGAGCCACCGCGCCCGGCCGAAATGTGAATTTTCTTAAAGCTCCCCCAGTGATTCTGATTCTAAGTCAGCTTTGTGATCTTTGTGATTCTCTGTTCTAGATAATGGCCCCAGCTTCTGCCATAACTTTATAACATTAGGAATATCACCTTTTATATTAGTCAGCGTAATTAATGCTAGCTGCTGCAACAGCAAGCCCCAAATATCAGTAGCTTAGCCTAGTAAAAATGTATTTCTGTCCCATATCACCTTCTCTTATTTCATACCTATGCCATCTAGAACTCTTGGAAAAAAGAAATAGAGAAGGAAGTAGAGGTTTTAGATGTCCCAGCACAAAAGCGACACACGTGGTACTTCTGCTCACATTTCACCAGCCTAATGAAAACCATTCATATGGTTTCAACCTAACTGCAAGGGAGGCTGGGGAAAGGAAAGGAGCACAACACCGTCAATATTTGGTGAGCTCTAACAGATCACCTGACATGTTTGTATCTGACTCCTCATCTGTCAGTCTGGGATAGCATCTGCCTCCTTTAGACCACACAGAAAGAGCAGATGTTCAAAACACAGTTAACCACTAATTAAACTCTGAACAATAGACAGTTTAATGTCCAAAACTATTCCTTATACCTAGCTTTTTGCAAAAATTAGGTTCCTGAAACTCTGGAATGTAATAAATTTGTGTTAATCAAATTAGGTCTTTTTTTAATTAACAAGAAATTCATTATGCAAAACTGGGGCTGTTGTTCTGTCTGGCTTCTACAATGGATACACACTGATAGGTGTGTTGACAAAAGGAAACCGCAATTAACAGATGTATAAATTGTCATTATGTTTGCAGTTACAAAGGTTGAATGTTGGTCTGAGTAATACTGTGTGCATCCTTGATAGACTGCAGTGGAAGATTAAGAAGAAATGTAGAAATTGCCAGCTCCAATCTAGTAGCCAGAGCAGCCAATTCCCAGTTCTCAGAGATGGGGGAAAATACCTGAATGGGAGGCAACTTCTTAACTATTTAGAGACATAGATATCATTTCAAAAGTTATCACCCTTTTTTAAAAAATCAAGGTAGGGGATGAGGAGATGCCCTCCACCAAAAATAAAAAATAATGTTATAGTGTTGTAGATCCTTAAGCTCTTAAGAGAGAAAATAGGGATTTCTGCTAAAGTAGGACAGATTTCAGTTAGAAGTTTTTTAAAATTTTCTAAATATTTAGGAAGGTTATCGTTCCCCACACAGAAACTAAGATAGCATATGAAACTTGACCGAGGAAGGTTTAGGGCTTTGGGAGGAAGAACTAATGAAGTACTTACGAAAATCACAATTTCATTTACCAATGATGACATGGTCTAGAATTGTTCACATACATGATCTGCTTATTCAAGGTCAAAATAAATGCTAATCAATAAAAGGTATTGTCCTCCAGGGCACAGCACTTAGCATAACCTGTGATCTTAAATACTGCACAAGAATGGTTTTCTTTAACAGACCTGAGTGTTATAACCAAGTAAACTTGCTACGTAAGTCCTGCCTCTTAACCTTTCATCTCAGGGCCTGTATCTGAGACCTTTGTTTATTAACCTGATAACTCTCTCGCTACAGTTTATCTTGCAAGTGATAGAGCAGTCTCAATATTTCCTAGTAACCAGCCATTTCAGAGAAAGCACAAAACGTTTGTTCAGCCAACATGGTAGTGTCTGGCTGCCTAGCCATCCCCAAGGGGATCTTGGCTTATATACAACTATAGATATGACAAAGCTGTCTATAATAATTTTAACTGTTGGATGCATTATCTCAATGCTGAAAACCCCTTCATAATTGTACAAACACATAAAACCTGGCAAATAAACTACCATTTTAAATATAGTGGAATTATCTCTTATCCATTCACCATGGAACTAAATGTAACAAATAACTGTTATAGCACCGCAGCATACAACCAGTGGCTTCCTCAGAAACTTCAATCCAATACCTTTTAAAGAAAATAAAACAAGATTTCTAGAGTATTAAACTGGAAGGATATATTTATTCATGTGGTAAGAGTGGTGTTGGGAGGAAGAAAAGGGTCGTACCTTCTTTAGAATATCTACATGTCTGTAGACTCGGAATCTCATCATTACAAAAAGCTTATATACAAGACTTATTTCCAATAGAAAACAGGTCAATAGCCTTTCCATAGATAAGGACTTGAAACTGTGAGCAATTATCTAATAAAAGCTTTTAAACTAAATTGCTAATTAAGGTGAACTTAATATGCATATCAGGCAGAAATGAGGAGCGTGTAATTTATGTATCACAAAGCCTAGAACAAGTATATTACAATTCAGTAGTTTAGAGATATTATTTTTTGATTAAAGTATATTACAAACAAATGCCCTTTCCCCTGATTTCAAGATCAACAGGAAGACATTGAGATTTTACCACTTTCTTAACGCCATTGGTTTCATAAGTTACAGAAATTTAGAGCAGAAGTGATCTTAAGGGATTATCTAAAAACTGCTTCATTTTACAGATGACGAAAGTGATGCCCAGAAAGGTTAAATAACTTGTGCAAAGAACAAAATCCAGGCAAGATTTCTCTGGGCTCTACTCTTACATCCTCCATTTTCCAGCTGCACATAAATAGCAAAGGTTGATTTTCCACGTAAGCTTTGGGGAACAGTAACTGGAAAGATATTTGAATGATAGGCATTCATAAGCACTCCTAAAGGAAGCAAGAATTGTTAGCTTTGAAATAACACAACTGCTGTTCTCAAGTGCTCAATGGTAACTTTTTGCTCATCTGTTAAAATGTAGTTGCTGTAGGCCGGGCGCGGTGGCTTACGCCTGTAATCCCAGCACTTTGGGAGGCCAAGGCAGGTGGATCACGAGGTGAGGGGTTCAAGACCAGCCTGGCCAAGATGGTGAAACCCCTTGTCTACTAAAAATACAAAAATTATCCAGGTGTGGTGGCAGGCACCTGTAATCTCAGCTACTTGAGAGGCTGAGGCAGAGAATTGCTTGAACCCGGAAGGCAGAGGTTGCAGTGAGCCGAGATCGTGTCACTGCACTCCAGCCTGGGTGACAGAGCGAGACTCCATCTCAAAAAAAAAAAAAAAAAATGTAATTGCTGTAAAAATAACAAACATTTTTCACTTGTCCCTAACTCATCTTGTTAACGTGACAAGTGACTCATTGAGAAATGACTTTTAACAGCTTCCAATTGACTGATGAATTTTTATAACTGCCTTTTACTGGGTCAAGGAGCAGCCATGTGTAACCCTTTGGGGCCATTATTGGGTACAAACTCTGTGGCAATTGCACTTGCTATATCATTCATTCAGTTGATAAGCCAGAGGGATGAAAGTTAACATGCTCACACTTAGTACACCTCATCCCCCGAAGGAAAGAGAAATGCCTGCCCTTGGCTTCCATGAAAAACACATAAGAGGACGTGTAGGTGGATAGGAACAACATTAGCAATACTATAGCACAATCCCAAGAGCATGACAAGAGGCCCCTTGCACTATTATATCCATATACAAAAGTCCGCATATATATTTCTAAAGAAAGGTACAAAATAGAATCCCTTGCAACATAATACTTTAGAGCTCAGACAAAAATCCACTTCTCCTAATATCTATTCTAATGTTCTCTCCTTTATACTCATAGATCATAATGACTCATTAAAACTTCTAACAAGCTTGTGTGTTAAAATAATCTTTTTTTTTTTTTTTTTGAGACGGAGTCCCCCTCTGTCACCAAGGCTGGAGTGCAGTGGTGCAATCTCAGCTCACTACAACCTCCGCCTTCTGGGTTCAAGCGATTCTCCTGTCTCAGCCTCCCCAGTAGCTGGGATTATAGGCACATGCCATGCCACCCTGCCTGACTAATTTTTGTGTTTTTAGCAGAGATGGGGTTTCACCATGTTGACTAGGCTGGTCTTGAACTCTTGACCTCAAGTGATTTGCCTGCCTCGGCCTCCCAAAGTGCTGGGATTGCAAGCGTGAGCCACCACACCCAACCTAAAATAATCTTATGTGATGACAATTTTTAGATTCCTAATTGTAGGTATTCTAATCTAATTCTAATCTATTCTTTTTTTGTTTTGTTTTTTTGAGATGGAGTCTCGCTTTGTCACCCAGGCTGGAGTGCAATGGCATGATCTCTGCTCACTGCAACTTCCGCCTCCCAGGTTCAAGCGATTCTCCTGCCTCAGCCTCCCAAGTGGCTGCGATTACAGGCACCTGCCACCACGCCCGGCTTCTTTTTGTATTTTTAGTAGAGACAGGGTTTCACTGTGTTGGCCAGGCTGGTCTCGAACTCCTGATCTCGTGATCCACCCGCCTTGGCCTCCCAAAGTGCTGGGATTACAGGCGTGAGCCACCGTGCCTGGCCAATGCTAATCTAGATTAAAGATTCTCTTTGTGAAAAGAACTATTGTGGCTTACTGCTATAACTTCTCTTTTTCTTTTCACTAAAAAACTAGTTTAAAACGGAGTGACTAATTTATTGCTGTGCTCAATTGTGTTAATAATGCCTGAACTAAAATAAAAATTGCTTTGTCAGGGTGGAGGAAATATGCAGAAAAATATTTTTAATTTCCTTTCATAACGCTTAAAGTTGCTCTCATAATGATGACCTTTTGAAAAATTACTTATGCTCTTACTTTGAAAATTATTACAGGGTCTTTCTAAGGAAAAAGGAGGACCTGAATTTAAGATTAACCTTGAGTTAAAAAGGAAAAGCAAAGTGATAAGATCAAAGGCAAAATTAGCCCTAAGGACTTCAGGTTCTCCGAAAAATTTGTTCTCTTCCCAAACATCAGTTAGAATAAAGCAGATGTACTGTTCTTTAGTCAGCCGGATACAATCAAAGCATTACCTTCTATATCAATGGAATAGGAATTTCCATAAATTATTAAGGACAGCCTATTTGGACTGAAGGTCAAAGATGCCCTTTTTAAAAGTATGTTTGCACTTCAGTTAGTACAGTTTCTTCTTTTTCATTTGCAGAAAGTAAGTGGTTAAAACTATAATGCTGAAGAAAAATGTCCTCCTGAGTCACAAAGCTAAGAATGTCTAGAGCCACTTCCGAATATAAGTTTTTTCTGGAGATTTATACCTCTGCTGATTCACAACTTCCCACACACTGAGAGGATAAGGGGGGAAAAGGTAGCCGCCTCTTCCAGTTAACTATAAAATGTATTTTTTAAAAATCATGTGGTCTTTAGAAATGTGAAAGCAGTTGGGCTCTTTATATTTACAGAAATTAAGATTCCCCCAATTAAATATATTTTTACATGAGTCACTTATTGGGTAGGGGAAGATGGCACTGTGGAGGGAAGAGAATATTCCTTCTCATTTCATATTTTTAAAAATCACAAAGACAAACGGCAAACTAAGTTGCACAATGAAAGATCATCACAACTGATGAGCTAAACTTACAAAGTGTGAACCAAAGAAATGAATGACAACTGGCAAAAAGATCCAACCGTGATGGACTCTTAGACACACAGACTAGTTACATGAATATAATGCTGTTTTCTTTACAAGCAACAATTTCTCTCAAGGATAAGAAAAAGGGAAACACACATTAACACAGGCCCTGCTGCGCCAGAGGCTTTGCTGAGGTTTTACTGGACACTTTTAAACCTCAGTGTAAGCCTGCAATGGCTCCCATTTTATACGGATAAGAAAGGCCCAAACAGAGATGAGGGTAACAACATATACTAACTACCTACTATGTGCATTCATTCAACAAATATTAATTAATTGATGTATTAAGTCCACCTGGAGTCAGGAAAATTTCAAAATATCCTGTTTCCTAAAAACTAAATTGACAAATCTAAAATGGCTTGGAGACATCAGGACAAAGGGAACACTGAACACCCGTTTCAGTTTACCAACACTAGCAGCAGGGATTATTGACACGCATGGAATAGACAACAATGAACTAATTGCTCAGAATCCACATTTTTGTGTGAAACCATCTAGCATTCTGCACTGTCCATGACAGTAATTGCTAGCAATATGCAGCAATTTAATTTAAACTTAAATTAGTTAAAAACTCAGGAAAGTTAAAACTTTAGTTCCTCGGTCACAGTAGCTACACATCAAGTGCTCAATAGCCACTTCAGACAAGTGGCTACTGTAATGGACAGCACAGATATAGAACACACCACCATCACAGAATGTCCTATTGGATAGCACTGTTGGATTCTAAACATTCTAAATCAGGAAAGGAATTTAACATATACTCTTGTTTCAGAGGGCTTTTTTTTAATACTACTTTACATTTATATAGCACTTCATGATTTTCCAAAGACTGAAAAAGAGTATTTATCTGATCCATGCTAAAATTATACTCCTACTATGGTGAAGAAACTTGGAATTTAGAGAAGTTAAGTGACTGACAAGGTCATATATTTGTATCCAAGAGCAGAGAAGATAATCTCAGTCTCTTACTTCAGCATTTTCCAGAGCAGAGTGAAAATATAATCACTCAGAAGTCCAAAAAAGCTTTGAATCTCATCTTCAATACAGATCAGTTGTATGACATGGAACAAGTATTTAGCATTTCTGGGCTTCAGTTTCCTCATCTGAAAAACTGGGATGATAATGACAACTCCACAGAAAGTAGTATTAACTACCAGATGGTATGAGCTTGATATACTATCCAGGTCACTACCTTTGCCTGAACACCAAGCAGGATTTTTCTTTTTAATCTTAATTTTCAAAAAAATTCAATGCTATTTTCTACAAATAGAATTAGCAGAAGTGGTTCAAAATTTAGGAAGCTGATTTTGAGTACACTGGCATTTCCAACTGTTATATATACTCTCCTCTCAGCTGCTATATTTGGGCTACCTCAGAATTGTTGTCAGAATTAAATGAGAATTTAAATAGCACATAAGATCTGACATGTAGATGTCCAATAAATGCAAGTTCTCGCTTCACCTTCCATCTCTACCCTAACACCCTGTAAGTCTTCCTGGTGTGTACCTGCAGCATCACACAATTTAGGAAGCCTAGACTCTATCCTGAATGGATAAATGACTCAGCAAGCTTATTTACAGTGTGATGGTGTAATATACAACTTCCATAAGACTATATATTACATATTATAATAGAAAGCAGTAGGAAAATAACCTTGAGTATTCAGAAAATCACGTTACAGGAAGCTTTAAGAATGTATTTATTCCATATATTGATTATCAGCTAATAGAGAGGTATGTTCTAAAATATGTCTTCAGTTTTGCTTAGAAGATCTGAAGCAGACTTACCTTCCTAAGTATGTTGGGTTAAAGAAACTAAACTTAATCTACATACTCTAGGTCAATGATTTATGATTTTAGGTCAGCTCTGAATTTTTTGAGCAGCTATATTTTAACTACTTTAGTTTTTCCAAAACATATTTGTACTATATTGATCTACAAAAGAGTCTTGAAACAAAGAAATGATGAGAGACTAGTCCACCTTCAAAGAGGTGGGTGCTTTAAGCATCTTCTGGTGGTACTAAAACCATTTGGCCTGAAAATAGGCCAAAAGATGTGAATGTTAAAATACCTGGGAAAAATCTACCAGGATAGTTAACATTTATTTGCTCCTTAGAGCCTATAGAGGCTCTACATACACATTTCACTGGAGTCTGATGCCAATCCTCTAACGCCTAAAGTAGGGCAGGTGTTATTCTATTTTTCCAGGTGAGGAACTTGAGAATTCAAGAGATGACGTGATACAGATAATTATAAAACCAGGACTAGAATTCAGGAAGTTTGATTTCTCATCTGATGGCTTTTCTATTATTCAACCACCAAATTAAGTGAAGCTCTAATTAGAACAGGTCTAAACACAATAATGATATTTCATCTATTAAATCAAAACCAGTGTATAGAGAATGGCCACATGCACCAAACCACAGATGGCCAGTAAAGAGAAATCAGAAAAACCCATAGATATTAGACAGTCAGCAAGAGGGCATCAAATTGAATCAAGTTGTCTAGCTCCATACTTCTGAGCTCTGTGATTGCTTCTGTTTTCTTCTGCATTTTTATTAATAACAAGAAAGAGATATAGACAGAATGCACACTGAGTTTCAGATGGCACAAATTTGGAAGAAATGATGAGAATGCTGAGAAACAAATCAACATTTAAAAAATTATCAGTCATCAACAGTAGACTGGATAAAGAAAATGTGGTACATATATGCCATGGAATACTACACAGCCATAAAAAAAGAATGAAATCATGTTCTTCATAGCAACATGAACACAGCTAGAGGCCATTATCCTAAGTGAATTAATAATGCAGGAACGAAAGCCAAACACCACATGTTCTCACATATGAGTGGAAGCTAAACACTGGATACACATGGACACACAGAGCACAGCAATAGACACTGGAGACTGCTAGAGAAAGGAGGCTAGGGGCGGGGTGTATGGGAAGAAAAACTACCTATCAGGTACTATGCTCGCTACCTGGGTGACAGGATCATCTGTACCCCAAACCTCAGCATCATACAATATACTCATATAACAAACGTGCACTTGTATCCCCTGAATCTAAAATAAAAGTTGAAATTATTTTTTAAAAGGTGCAGGAAAAAAAGTTCTCAGTGAGCTATAGACCAAATCTAACAAAAGGACAGTTTTAGTGAGGTAAATATGAGACCCCCTGTGATGGACTGAATTATTGAATTATGTCCCCCCAAAATTCCTATGTTGAAGCCTTAACCCTCAGTACGTGAGTATTTGGAGACAGAAACTTTAAAGGAGTGATTAAGTTAAAATGAGACCATTAGGGTGGGCCCTAATCCAAGCTGACTACTGTCCTTATAAGAAGAGGAATTTTAAAATTGTTTTATTTTTAATTATTATGGATATATAATAGTTGTGCGTATTTGTGGAGCATATGTGATATTCTGCTAGAAGCATTCTGCTGGAAGTGTAATGATCAAATCGGGGTAATTGGGATATCTATCACCTCAAGTATTTATCATTTCTTTGTATTAGGAACGTTCCAATTCCACTGTTTTAGTTATTTTGAAATATACAACAAATTATTTTTAACTATAGTTACCCTATTGTGCTAATTGAACGTTAGGTCTTATTCCTTCTATTTAACTGTATTTTTGTACCCATTAACTATCCCCTAAGAAGAGGAATTTGAACATACATGGAGACCCTAGGGATGTGCACACACAAAAGAAAAACCACATAAGGACACAGCAAGAAGGCAGCCATCTGTAAGCCCAGCAGAAACCGACCATGCTGGCACCTTCATCAGAAGAAATCAAGCCTGTTGACACCTTGATCTTAGACTTCCAGCCCCAGAACTGTGAGAAAATAAATTTCTGTTGGGTAAGCCACCCAGACTGGTATTTTGTGATAGCAGCCCTGACAAATTAATATGCCTGCATTTGGGAAACAAACAAACACAAAACAAACAGAATACCTGTTGAGTGAATGATATTTTGCTCAACAATATGTGATGGCCAAGGAGAGGAAGAAGCTTCCATAATAGTAAGCTCTATGTATGTTCATCATGTGTTTAACTACCAAAAAAAAGTACAACACAGAATGATTTAGGAAAGGTCTAATATCTGTAGCAGCAAGATCTCTGGTGCCAGACACAATGGTTTTACCAACCCTGTCATTTCCTAATTTTTTGACTTTAGGCAGGTCATATCTCTCTGTGCCTCAGTGTCTTTGTCTATAAAATGGGAATGACATGTACTTCACCGGATGGTTGATAGGGCCCAAGAGGACCCAAGAGGGGACCCAAGGAGATAAGTGCTTAGCACAAAGCCTGGCATGGAGAAAACAATAAACAAAAGCCACTTTTTTTTAATTTTATTTTAAGGTCAGGGATACACATGCAGGTTTGTATATAGGTAAATTCATGTCATGGAGGTTTGCTGTACAGATTATTTCATCACCCACATATTAAGCCTAACCCATTAGTTATCCTTCCTGATCCTCTCTCTCCTGCCACCCTCCACCCTCTGGTAGGACCCTGTGTCTGTTGCTTCCCTCTATGTGTCTGTATGTTCTCATTATTTAGCTCCCACCTGTAAGTGAGAACATGGGGCATTTGATTTTCTGTTCTTGCATTAGTTTACTAAGGATAATGGCCTCCAGCTCCATCCATGTTCCTGCAAAGGACATGATACTCTTTTTTATGGCTGCACAGTATTTCATGGTTTATATGTACCACATTTTCTTTATCCAGACTACCACTGATGGGCATTTAGGTTAATTCCATGTCTTTGCTATTGTGAACAGTGCTACAATGAACATATGTATGCATGTGTCTTTATGATAGAATGATTTATATTCCTCTGGGTATGTGCCCAGTAATGGGATTGCTGGGCCTCATAATATTTCTGTCTTTAAGTCTTTGAGAAATCACCACACTGTCTTCCATACTGGTTGAACTAATTTACATTCTGGAGCATCAATGACGTATAAGCATTCCTTTTTCTCTGCAACCTCAGTAGCACCTGTTATTTTTTTATTTTTTAATGATAGCCATTCTGATTGGTGAGAGTTGGTACCTCATTGTGGTTTTGTTTTGCATTTCTCTAAAGATCAGTTGTGTTAGGCTTTCTTTTATATGCTTTTTGGCCACATGTATGTCTTCTTTTGAAAAGTGTCTGTTCATGTCCTATGCCCACTTTTTAATGGAATTGTTTGTTTTTCTCTTGGAGATTTAAGTTCCTTATAGATGCTGGATATTAGGCCTTTGTCAGATGCATAGTTTGCAAATATTTTCTCCCATTATGGAGGCTGTCTGTTTACTCTGTTGATAGTTTCTTTTGAGGTGCTGAAGCTCTCTAGTTTGATTAGATTCCATTTGTCCATTGTTGAAAAGCCACTCTTTTAAGTATTAGTATCATCCTTATCATAGGACGAGAGTCTCACTCTACTTAGGGATGATCAGATCACACCTGAATATGGTATCAGTTTTGGTTCTTTAAACTCCTCTTTTAAAAAGCATAATGATAATAAAAATAACAGCAAGTGCCATTTATTAGAGTGTCTGCACTGCATCAAGTGTTATATTTCACCTCTTTAATTAATCTTCACAACTTGCCTTAAACTGTGTGTAATTATCGACATTTTACAAATGAGAAAGAAAAACGAACTGAAACACAAAAATCCAATAAGTGGTGGAGCTAGGATTCAAAGCTGGATGTGTCTGACTCCAAAGGACATTCTCTTCCCTTTCGTGCATGCTCAGAGTGATGAGACTTGAAACAATATCTACTAAGAAAAATGACATGGGAATATCAAGAACACTCATAAGAACATAGCATTGTTTTTCAATATTATAAAGCCTGTTACTAAGAAGATGAATCAGGTTTTGTATGATAAGTACTAATAGAACCAAACCAAGGAGTGGAGGTTATATGGGGCAAGAGTACACTTCAACATGGAATGTTCTAGCAGAATAAGCAGAAGACAGAATAAGCATCCTTCTACTTTTTATGTCCATGGGTAGTGGGGTACTGGGGGTAGCAGGGGGTGAGAATGGTTAATGGCTACAAAACAATAGAAAGAATGGCTCACGCTTGTAATCCCAGCACTTTGGGAGGCCGAGGCGGGCGGATCACGAGGTCAGGAGATCGAGACCACGGTGAAACCCCGTCTCTACTAAAAATACAAAAAAATTAGCCGGGCGTAGTGGCGGGCGCCTGTAGTCCCAGCTACTCGGAGAGGCTGAGGCAGGAGAATGGCGTGAACCCGGGAGGCGGAGCTTGCAGTGAGCCGAGAGGGCGCCACTGCACTCCAGCCTGGGCGACAGAGCGAGACTCCGTCTCAAAAAAAAAAAAAAAAAAAAAAAAAAAAAAAAAAAAAAGAATGAATAAGACCTACTATTTGATCACACAATGGGCTTACTATAGTCACATAACTCAATTGTACATTTTTAAATAACTTAAAGCATATAATTAAATTATTTGTAACTCAAAGGATAAATACTTGCGGGGATAGATACCTCATTCTCCATGATGTGCTTATTTCACATTGCATGCCTATATCAAAACCTCTCATGTACCCCATAAATATGTACACCTACTATGTACCCCTCCAAAAATTTTTTTAATTAAAAAAAAAGATGGAATAAGTTTCTTCGAGAATGGCCACATAACCACTTAGCAGGAATATGGTAAAGTATCAGCCAAGTAGTTGTTAACAGGTGATGTTTGGGGTCCTTCCCAGACCTAATACAATCTATAAAGCTATATCCATGCATCGAGGATACATAGGCAACAGGAATACTAAGAGAAGCAGAGATCTAACAATTGGCAGTTATTGGGAGTCCTAGTAAAAAGTCACCAGCAAGAAAATGTACTGGATCACCAACTGCAGTGACTAAGATCTAGGACTTCAGTCTCAGAAGAATTGGGGTTCCAGACAGGGAAAGAAAAAAGGCCACAACATGAGGGAGCATGGTCTCATTTCTGGTTGCTGAGCTACAAGTCTTAGGCAGAGTGAACAGAGTAAGGTCCTGTCTGAAGCAGGATGGCTCAGTGGCTCAGAGCAGTGAATGGTGTCGATTCAAATTCCTGTCTCACCACTGACCAGCTGTGTGTCTCTGGCCAGGTTATACTGTGAATGTTCACTAGATGTTGGTTCACATTATTATTATTTGTGAATATGGATATTGTCCCAGGATATGGGGCAAAGCCAAGACTAAACACAGGTTACCTTTTTTCAGAAGATTATAGCAACATAGAAGGACATCAGTAAGCCGTAGAATCTTCTACTTTTAAACCAGAAAATATAAAACCTCTACTTATGAGAACTGAGTCCTACTTACAGAAGCTTCTAAACTTAAGAAAAGCTAAGCTTAAATTGTAGTTAAAGTTTCCAGTCATGTTCTTTCCTTATGTAAAATAGTTATATGTGTAGTTCAATTCAAAATGCATTCATGCATAGGCATAAGGTTTAAGAATGTGGGCTTCATGACCATATTTTCTGTGTCCAGATTCTATCTGGATAATTACTAGCTGGTTCATCTTGCCAAGTTATTTAAGATCTCTGGACCTCGCTTCTTTCATCTGCAAAATGGAGATGATCATAGTACCTATTTCAGAAGGTCAGGATAAGGATTTATAAGGAACAACATTGCCTGCCTGCAAAGCAAGAGTTGAGTTACCTATTGTTACAATTCTGATTAATTGCCAGGCATTGTGATAGGCGTAGGAGACACAATGAAAATTTATATAATATATTGTTATGCTATGTTATATTACATTACATTACATTCTAATGTTATACTGTCTTATTAACTGTTTCTCTCACTTACTAGAAGCAACCTCCATGACAGCAGGTACTTCAGATCCTAGAGGAGCTTCTGCGCTAGTAAAGAAGACAGATTCAAAAGCAGAACTCCACTGGCGGAGTGTGGCGGCTCACGCCTGTAATCCCAATACTTTGGGAGGCCAAGGTGAGAGAATCACTGAGGACAGGAGTTCGAGACCAGCCTGGGCAACATAGCAAACCCCACGTCCACCAAAAAAAAAAAAAATTAATAAAAACAAAAGAAGAATTTCAAATAACATGTGCCAAGTGCAATGATGGCTTAACCTTCCAGCGGGTATAGTGAAGCCAGAGAAGAAAAGTAGCTAATTTAATCTGGGAAGCATTCCTGGATGAGGGAATGCCTAAACTAAGTCTTCAAGAATGAGTAGATGGCAAAGTTCTGGTGGAATCTTTGGAATCTTTCAGTCAAAAGAGATTTCACCCAAAAGGTTAGCAAGCAAAATCCTCTGCAGATGTCCTAACTGATTTAGTAACAATAATAATAATAACCAACCATCAGATTAAAAGATCTGATGATATCCATTGAAACAAGAAAATCATTTTGTCTAATTTTGAACTAGCTGTTGCCCAATGGTTGACATGAATGTATTTCAGTTGGAAAGTATTGCCCAAATAATTGAAGAAGAAAAAAGTCACTGGAAAACAGGTAATAAGGGTCACATCTTAGAGTATTTGGAAAAGGAAAGAATATGCAAAAGAAGCTAGCTTCTAAGTGGAAAAATATGAAATAACTAATGACATGTTACCTGTGACCCTCCAAGTGAACTGGATCCTCTTTAAGGGCAGCGGATGTTTCTTACACTTTTTGTAGCTCCAGCTCCTAAAGCAGTGCTTGGCAATAAAGGTCTAATTAATTAACACCTGAACAAATAGAGCTGAAATACTGGCTTTTTAAAAACAGGAAATGATAAAGTCATCTTTGAAATAAGCATAGTAATTACCAACTTTTTTAAAGCACTTATCGCAAAGCCAAGCACTGCATTAAGACTACACATGGATTATCACAATTTAGTCTTGTAAGGTCAGTCCTACTTTTATTCTCACTTTGCAGATTTATTCACTGATTTAACAAATATTTATTAAAGAACGAATAATTTCCAGGCATTGTTCTGGTAGCTGTGGGCAGAGCAGTGAACAAAGGAGACTAAGTACCTGCTCTCATGGAGGTTGCTTCCAGTAAGGGAGACAAACAGTTAATAAGGCAGTATAACATTAGAATGTAATGTAATGTAATGTAATATAGAATAATAATATAATATGATAAATATAATATTAGTGACCCTCAGAGAAAGTGTTGGGCTATGATTGAGTCTGAAGAAAGTTCTCAACCAACCCCACAGGGAGCTCTCCAACTAGGATGGCCCTTCAGAGCTACCCAGATGGTTCTAGTCATGCGGACCTTTTTACCTGTGGAGTGACCAGACTTTGGATGCAGGCTGTGCTGGCAAGAGTACATGACCTTTCATGAGGTAGCTCTCTTCATCCAAAGGCAATTCCCAAAGAGGGCTAAGAGATGAGGGCTGTCTTCTGGCAAAAATCCTAGCAACTAGAGATAAGTCCTTCAGTCTTAACTATTGTGCTACGATTCATCATCAGTCTCTTGCCCATTAGAATGTAAGCTCCACGAGGGCAAATTTTTTCCCTGATGCATCTCAGGTGCCTAAAACAGAGTACCCCCACTTGACAAGCACTTCATAGGTGTTTGTTAAATTAAGGGATTAATGGCAATACATTATTCTATTATAGAACATACATCTAAACCAAAAGTTTCTAAAGGATGAGGTCACGATGGAATAGAATACGTTTTAATAATTTGTATTAATTATTGGCACAAAACTTTTCAAAATGTGATTCTTTTTAAAATCTTGCGTTAAAACTATGATCAGTGATTTAAAAGTCTGTTTATAAGTTTAGTTTAATATGCAATGTTAATGGCCATTGTAATGGGTTAAATTTTCTGCCCCCATCCCCTGCCCACAAATTTGTATGTTAACGTTCTAATCCTTAGCAACTCAGAATGAAACCATATTTGGAAATAAGGTTTTAAGGAGTTAATTAGGTTAAAATAAGGTCTTTAGAATGGGCCCTAATCCGATATGACTGGTTTCCTTATAAAGAGGAAATTTGGACACAGACATGCATGCACACAGAGGAAAGACCACATGAAGACAGGGTGACGGTGGCCATCTACAATCCAGGAAGTGAAGCCTCAGAAGAAAATATCATGCTGACAACACGATCTCAGACTTCCAGCCTCTAGAACTGTAAGGAAATAAATTTCTTTTGTTTAAACCACCCAGTCTGTGGCACCTTGTTATAGCAGCCCTAGCAAACACTCAGAGCTATCATAGCTGAAAGAGGTAAGTACCAAAGCCACAGAATACTCAATATAAATAGAAACTTGGAGTGAGGACCCTCATTAACAACTGTGTGAATCCACATGTTCAATAATATTCTTGATCAATGAAAAAAAGTTATGTTAATTCTTAACAGATCTGGCTCGCTCATTGCTTTTCTCTTGTCACATGGCAAAGTAGGCAAAAAGCCACCTCTACGATGGAATTGTACATTTGTTCTTACATTATTAGTGTTTTTTAAATCTGCAGTTTCTCTGCAAGAGCCGTTTTCTAGCTACTTGTCTATGTGGTGAGCATACATTTCATTAAAACAAGATAGTGTAATCTGTAAAGCCACTTACTAGGCCCTACTTTGAAAGTCTGAAAGCAAATAAAAAGGTGGAAACAATGGTCCCCTCCCCACCTCCACCCTGTGGAACTCCATTCCCCTCTCAGGCAAACTCCCACACCGTTCAAGATACAAGACAGTCCAAAATACAGACCTACGAAGGGTGCTGGGGAGTGTCAGCACCAGGCTGTTCCATATGTGCTAGGAAGCTTAATCTCTTTCTTACATTTTCAGACAAAAATAAATAATATAATAGTTCTGGTATTTTCTCTCTAGACCCCAGACGATTGTCTGTAGCCAATCTCTGAGATGCATGAACCCCAATCTTGGAAACTTGAATAAAGAGAACAGCTGTTTCTTGAATTATTTCATAGACAAAAGCCATCTCCACCCTTGTTCTATTATGTGTAGAATTATCGAGGCCCTAAGTGATTTGCCACTCTCTGAAATGCCTCTTAAACAGTAAATGCCAGCCCTCACACTCCTTATTCAACGGCATTCACTGTCCTGTGGGTTGTACCACCTGATTGCCCAGAAACATGCCCCTCTCTAGCAAGGACAAAATTGTGAAATCACTCAGCATTTCCGAAAGGAAATCTAAGGTCGAGTTTTATTCTTTGGTATTTGCCTCTCTGAGTTAAACCCAGAGGATGCACAATTTAGAAGCGATATAATTGAATTTCCTTTCACCAGCCTGCCAGGGCTTGTTGTCTGTCACTCATCAAAGCCAATGTCTTTGTAAAAGGTTTTGAGAATCACATCTTAATGTCACTGAGCAGATAACTTATTAACTGTTAATTGACACAGGAAAATGCCCCGGGGTTGTGTTCCTGTCTTTGTTAGGGGGTGATAAGTGAGTTATTATTCACCAGTGCCATTTTTCTTATAGTTTTTAGTGAGGTTATAGTCTGAACTCCCCTTGCCCCCAAGTGTTGGTTTGGGTCATAGTGTCTCTGTCTGTAGTAAGATTCGTTTGTTATTAAGTTATAATAGTATCTTTCAGAGTTTAAATGATTTTTAAACATTTTCCCTTGGGTAATGGTGCTTTGTTTTGTTTTAATCATACCAACAAAATTTCCCTGGAGGATATTACCTTTTTCTTAGAATGTTTTTTACATTTTAGATTCAGGAGGTACATTTGTAGGTTTATTACATAGATACATTGTGTAATGCTGGGGTGTAGGCTTCTATTTAACCAGTCACCCAAATAGTAAATTTAGTACCCTATAAGTAGTTTTCCAACCCTTTCCCCCTCCACTGTTTTTCGAGTCCCCAATGTCTGTTTTCATTTTTATGCTCATGCGTACTCATTGTTTAGCTTCCTCTTGCAAGTTAGAACATGCGGTATTTGATTTTCTGTTCCTGCATTAATTCACTTAAAATAATGGCCTTCAGCTGCAACCATGATGCTGCAAAGGACATGATTTTATTCTTTTTTATGGCTGCATAGTACTCCACGGTATATATATATAGCACATTTTTAAAAATTCAGTTCACCACTAATGGGAACCACAACAAAACAAAGATGTCCACTCTTATTCAACATAGTACTGGAAGTCCTAGCCAGAGCGATCTGGCAAGAGAAAGAGATGAAAGACATCCAAATAAGGAAAAGAGAAAGTCAAATTATCTCTATTCTCTGGCAATATGATTCTATACCTAAAAAACCCTAAAGATTCCTCCAAAAGACTCCTAGTTGTCACAAACAATTTCAGCGAAGTTCCAGGATACAAAATCACTTTTTTCTTAGAATTAAAAAAGAATCATGATAAAAAGTGTTTAGGTACTTAGGTCTAAACATTTGTATTTCTTCAAATTGTCTTCCATTCATTAAGGTCCTCATATTCATATATAATGTTAAGTAAAATGCACATACACCATTTTGTTTTTAGTTTTTTTCAACTCAATATCATTTTATGTAAGCATCAGTCAACTAAGAACTTGGGTGACTTTCAGTTTCCCATTTTTAAAATAGAAAGAATAACATCTACCACTTATGATTATTTTGTGGATTAAATTTACGTTAACATTGATGAAATCACCCAACAATATAAACTCAGTAAAATCTGAGTTTAATGTCAGTGTACTGATACAGCCCACAACATTGTAATTTTTAATAATTAATTCCCACATTTTGAGAAGGTTTATTTAGCTAGTTCATCATCAATGTCTAAAAGGGAAATTGCCAAACACAATTAGTGCATTCATAAATTGTATTCCACATGCTTCTGAAAAGGATAAGTAACTAAAATTTGTAACTTCTCTTATTGATTTGTTGATTAAAAACAGAAAAACATATTTATACATTGCTTTACCATTTGAAAATTTCTTCCATTCACTTATATGAATCTGTTATAAACCTCATAAGGTTGATAGATATTATTATCCACCCTTTATAGATGAGAAAATAATTGAGCTTCAGAAAAGTAGATAACTTGCTCACAGTTTGTGTTAGATTTAAGTCTTCACATTCCAAATGCAACATTGTTTTCACCATAGCATACAACCTGGACACATTGCTCACAAGAAATAATTGAATTTGGGGGTTCTGTTTATTTTTGTGAGTTTAATAGGTTTTCAAAGATGCTATAACTTTTTTAATGTGTATTTTGTTATTTGCAAACAAAGCTGTATGATTTACCATACGTGAGCCTACTGAATTTTCTGTTATGTAAACTGTGTATTCACATCCTTTGAATAGACAGGAAGTAGAATCTTTCACCACATCCTCTTTAGCCTGCTTCTTTGCCATTACAACAATGAAATTTATTTTCATTCCATCATGCTCAACTGACTGACAATAATCCTTCAATGAAATAAGCTTGTTGGAAAAGGCCTTTTTCATAAAGGTAAGACATGCAACAAAAGTTATGAGAACCAATTCAACTAGAAACCTTTAGTGTACCCTGAATCCCACAGATAAATGACCCTCAGAGTTCAGCTCCTTGGAAAGCAGGGTGTTTCTGTCTGTACATACGCAAAGTCCACCAACTTTAGTCCTATTTCTGACCATTTCAGCACTGCTCTGGATACCAAAACAGGGTTCCCATGTGTCTTTCAGAGAGGGAATTTCCTAGAACAGCAGCTGGCCTCCACTACCCCACTGCCCACACTCCCAGGGTTTGTCTAGAGCCCATCTGGCCTTTGAGTTGGGGGGTCAGAGGGGGTTGGGCAGGGGTGTGGTTCCCCAGGGCATTCATTCCATACAGTCTGTCTCAGCGAGGGACTTTTTATTGTTTGCTCCCAACCTGCAAGCCCTGCCAATTTCAGCATTAATGCAGTTAGGCACAGTGTTGGTTCCCAAAGGGAAAAGAAGGAAAAACTTTATCAAGAAAATTGCTCTCTTTTTAAACTCCTGACCTTATTAAACATTGGAGAGAAAAAAAACTGCTGACAGTCTTAAATATGTTGAGTACAATAAGCCAAAATTAGTTCTCAGAGCTAAATCTTGGCTGTCTAACTTAAATGATTTAGTCACCATCTTTTGGAAAGGACAATATGAACAACAGAGTTTTCAATAGATCACTGAGACCCAAAAAGAAAGGCGGACTGGAGTGCAGTGGCGCAATCACGGCCCCTTGCAGCCTCGACTTCCCAGGCTCAGGTGATCCTCCCACCTCAGCCGACCAGGTCCCTGGGACTACAGGTGCACACCACCATACCTGGCTAATTTTTGTATTTTTTGTAGAGACAGGGTTTCACCTTGTTGCCCAGACTGGTCTCAAACTCCTGGGCTCAAGTAATCTACCCTCTTGAGCCTTCCAAAGTGCTGAGATTACAGGTGTGAGCCACTGCACCCAACCCTGAATTATTTCTTAATTGATATTTGTTTAATGCCTTTTACCTTTGTTTAATGCTGATGTGCATCATCTTATCTGGCTCTCGTAAGAAATTGTCTTGGAAAATATGATTCTTCTCTATTTTTTTTTCCCATGGGGAGTTTTCCGGTTAAAAAACAGAAAACCTGTTAGATAAATTTTAAAAGAGCTGTAACACTTCTGCATTCTTTTAAATGAAAACAACAGAGGTTCAGAAAAAAAGTTAAGATGGTTTTCCTATGTCACAAACTAGTGGCAGATCAAAGACTAGAAACCAGTTATATTACTCTTACGTTGGTATTCTACTTCATCTTCTGCCTACCAAAGGGAAAAATGTTACATATAGGTGTGAATACGTATCTTGCATCTATAAAACCTCCATCAGAATTATTATTATAATTATAATAGATTATTCCGTATGAGTAGTTTTTTGTCACCTTACTGCTTTATTAGCTTTTGCTATTCTCGTTTGGATCTCTGTTTTAAATGTATTGTTTCTCCAGGCCTATTAACACCATTTCAGAATGCTAATATCACCCAATGAAAAGCACTCATGTTATTTAAATAAACAGCTAATTTGATTATAAATCTAAGAGCATAGTCATGGTTGGTGAATATTATGGTTACATGAGGGTTTTACGTGGTTAATGCGCACTAAGCAAAACATACCCATCATTGCTAATTGAACTAAGCATTAATTATAAAATATAAAATTTCAGGAATCATTTTTCCATTTAATTGTCATAGTTCTATTTTTAAACTTTTCCCTGCTTTACTTTAAGTGCAATCTTTTCAGTTGTCCTTTGTTGCTTTTTCCATCTCTATATGAAAATCTAAAGAAAATACAAAGCCAAGTATTTTCACCTTAGAAATTACAACAATTTTGTTCCATCCTCTAGCATTCACATTTTGCTCTTTCCTATTTAAGTTGGATGACTTCTCACTTAGAGGAACTGAATGTATTCCACTGAGTTCTGTAGCTCACATTCTCCACCATGTGTGGTCAATTAAGTCCCAGCAGTATGAAGGAGTTTTCATTTAAACTACTGCACTCCCTGGGAAACAGTGGGGCTTACCTCTAGTTTATAAACATTGTTAGAACTTCATGAGTACAATTTCTTCTCAACAGCCTCAGCATAGAACGCATTCACATTAGATACAACCCCGTCTCGTTCTAATTTGGCAGTGAATCACTCTCTTAAGAAACCGCACTGTTTTATTAAAGATCTCAGTGATTTCTACCCATCATAGGATTGTCTTTGTATTCTGTAAATGCTTTCATGCAAATATGCACCCAGATTTTAAAGTGGATGCACCATTCAGAAAAGCCTATATAAAATCACCTTTAGCAGAGTAAAATGGAAACACAAAACAGACGACTGGAAGACAATCATGAAAAAAATGATCAGAGTCAAATGGTGAAAAAATATTTTACACATATTTTAATGGAGATTTTGTTCTTGTTGGTAGTATTAAAAAATCAAAATCAATCTTCAAAATATAGTAAGTAATACAATACTTTGTGGTTCTTTTTGAGAAATGTTCCTTAAATCTGATTTTTGAAAAAGTATTTTTTCTTTAGGTTTTTAGACATCTATTAAAATGTGCCTGAGATAAACTAATGGTTGTTAGGTTACACAGAAAGGAAGAAGGTATGTAATTTATATTGGAGAAGGATACAAAATTTTTTACAATGAAAATTTCATTAAGGCCTGGCATGGTGATTCACGCCTGCAATCCTAGCACTTTGGGAGGCCAAGGAAGGCAGATCACTTGAAGACAGGAGTTCAAGACCAGCCTGGCCAACCTGGTGAAACCCCATCTCTACTAAAAATACAAAATTAGCTGGGCATGGTGGCGCGTGCCTATAGTCCCAGCTACTCAGGAGGCTGAGGCAGGAGAATGGTGTGAATCTGGGAGGCGGAGCTTGCAGTGAGCCAAGATTGCGTCACTGCACTCCAGCCTGGGCGACAGAGCGAGACTCCATCTCAAAAAAAAAAAAAAAACTTCACTAATACGGATTTTCCTCTTTGACTATATGTAGCTATTCATCCGTGAGACATTAGCAGTTAACAATTTGCCAACAATTTTAAGTCATGCTACAGGGGATATGTATCCCTACTTAAAAATTCAAACCATGTTCAAAGCTTTGGATTTTTTTAATATTTTATATTTATATTTCATTGTATTTGTTACTTTTTTGCTTTTTGTTTTTATACAGAAGAGTATTGCTCATCATAATTGAGCTTCTGTGAATTACAGCTGCTGCAACATAACCACCACATTTTGTTAACACTTTATCTTATATGTGTATGTTTTCAAGCAAAATTACTTTTCTGTTAAAATCATGAAATTTCAATAAATCTTCACCCTAAAGAGTTTCAGTTATAAAAGGTCTATTGCACTTGGTTTAAAATAGCAAGATATCAAAGAAAAATAAAGCCAAAATAGGAGAAAAGATTTCCTTGTTACATAATTCCAAAAAAAGCCAAGTATCTCAGCTCAATTATAATTGCATGCATTCCCGACACTTAGGTTAAGAATCATTTTAATAAAAAGGTCAAATTTGGACTGATTTTCCCAAGCAGTGACAGACCGATGATGGCTTTTACTCCATCATACATGACTGACACACACACACAGAAAAAAATGCATTCAATACAGCTGATCTGAAAAAGGTCTCTCCAGAATAAACGTTTGCAAGAAGTTGAAAGACTTGGGCTTCTTGAAAGGCCCTATTGCTCACTATGGTCCAGCAACACTGGCCTTCCATTTATTTCTCAGACAGACCAACAGGCCCCCATACAGGCATGCACAAAATCTGTTTTCTCTTTCTACCATGCTCTTGTCACCTCTTTCACTCAACCAGGGCCTTCTCTTTCTTCAAACTTACACATCATCTTGTCCAGAGGGCTTTCCACACCAACCAATTAAAGCAGGTCCCCTGTTAGTCTCTCTCAAAACACTGTTTTTAGTAGTATTTGCCATAATGCGTATATTCAGTATCACATAGAATTGAAGATGCCAGCAATTGTTAAACAAGCCACTATATGACACACCAAAAGAAAAAAGGGGGTGTCAACAAAGCTACGACACTCTTTCAATTTTAGGATGTATACTGATGTCAGAGACATTAAAATATAGGGGGAAAATATGTGCCTTAGAATCAATGGAACACTGTATAAGGTGTCCCCCCTTTGATCAAAAATGTCACACATGAGAACAGAGACTGTATCTATACTATTTCTTCTGCAGGCCTAGCCACCACCAACACATTGTCTAGCATATAGCACATATTTATTGAATAAATAAATAAGTAGATGGAGAGATGGCCACGATGATATGATGATATTTTGTGGTGAAATAACATGCTGTATGAGAAGGTCTGATTCTCATTCACACATTCATATTTATCACACTCAGAAAAGCAACCTTAATTTATTATAGTAAAAGACAGGAAATTAAAATTTCTGCAACCACTCTTTACAACATGCAATTTTCGCTGGTTGTATAGTTCAACTCACTTTGTAAACTTATAGAATCTGATCACCCCAGTTAATTTTTATAATCACATACTGCTTCATCTGTACAAAGGAAAGATTAAACTAGGGGATCTCTACTGTCCTTTTTAGCTATCAAACTCCGGTTAGGTAGTCCAGAAGTTCATATCTTCTAGAGTGTAGGTATACTGTTTATTCCATGTGTCTACATTATCTTAAAAAAAGGAAGAGGAAGAGGTTGTTTAGTCAGCCAATATTTAAACCTACACTGGCCTGTAGATCTATTTTTCATAGATTAGATACATTTTCTTAATTATTTGGATATGTTTTAGCTGGGAAGCACATATGTGATACTACTAACAGAGAATTCTAATACCCATCAGAATTCTCCTTGGAAGTCAAAACAAGTAGAAATTTCTATTTAGCTTATAACATTATTGTTTTTGCTAAATAAAAATGTCCTTGGTGAAAATCCAGCTCTCACTGAAACTATCATTAGTGTTTTTTAGCCTTCACTACCATGTAGGTATAAAAATATATATTAATAGAAAATTGGTAAGTCATAGTAACAGTAGAAACTGTGTGTTCTGGCATTCTCTGAAATGATATATTAATTGTTTCATGCCAGCATGCCTCTCTTTTCCCCTTATTTTCAGTCTATAAACCTTGACTCCAGCTCCTCTGGGACAGTAGAATAGGAAATGTCTTGCTAACATAATGAGGACAGCACCAAGGAAGTTGCTGGAAAAGATTCGAGGTTACTCGACTGGTTCAACTTATGCTAATGTAGGCATAGAATTATTTTAAAGTTTTTCAGTATTCTTAGCTGAAAGGAAAGATGACAAGAACAGCAATTTAAGTGCTATTGCTCTGTTGCTTTTTGGCTAAGTGTGAGACACTGCTCTGCCCTGATAATCAAAGCAAATAATATTATAAAATCATTTATAGATTTATAGCTCAATCCAGAAGGTTGATGCTAACTGAGAAGTCTCCAGAATTGGATCAAATTTTCAATTCAAATGAATAGAGCAACTACACGTCCCATGCCTCATAAATCTCCAAATTTAACTCGAAGCCTGTTCCCTTCCTCCAGATGGCTAGTGGAGAGGGGAGGTGGGGAGGCAGAATTAGCAAGCAAACCCAAAGAGACACAGTTCCTCTATGTTCAGTGGTGTCTGTGTCCCAATCAGCTTTTACTGAAGCTAGTATTACTACACAGAAATTACCCAGGTAGGCAAAAAGATTTAAATATGTGGAGGGTTTTAACCTCTTGGGAATTTCCTTTCATACAGCCATTAAACTAGAAGATTTCTCTTTCTTCAAAACTAAGCAATTAGGTGGACAAATCAACAATAGTCATTTGCCCAGAAAATATCTACCATCACCTCTTCACCATTACAGCATTATCTTCTCAGGAGTGACTATGTCACCTCATATCAGAGACTTCACTCAAGTCGTTGGGATATTTTATAGATGGTGAATCACTCTTTCACCCTCATGCAACTCCCCAGGGAGAAGATGTGTGCGGTGTAAAAAGAAAAAACAAAGGAAAGAACAGGAAGGAATATGACTTCACTTTCCTTTTTTCTCTTCAAATCTCCAATTTTTTAATATCAAAAAAAATTGTGTGAAGATATTGTGTATATGCCTTTGACAGAAGTAGCAGACAATGAAGATACACAAGAGCACAGACTACAAAATACTTAATGCTAACTTACTACTTGTTTTATAGACTCTTCCAATGACATTTAGGTCTTACTTGGAGAAGCCCTATTAATTTTCTTCTATATTTTCTTACTGTTTTTATTTTACTTACCTTTGCCCCATCATCCCATCTTTATACTTTAAGAAATCAAAGTTTCAAATCAGGTGGAAGAAATTTTCTTTCAAAGGGATTGAATTTTACTTTGTTTCTTCACGAGTGGTAAAAATGCAGAACTCTCTCCTTAACTCAATCTTCTCCTTCTTTCCTATGCTTCGTTTTTTATCTTCTTCTCTTCCTAAACTTTTTAATATTTATTTTCCATCTTTTCTATCTCCACACTCTCTACAGAGTGTGTGGAGATAGAGTAATAACTGTAGATTGAATTTGATTGCCTCCTTCCTCTGCCTTTATGAATATGTTAGATGATAATAAGGTATGTGCTGAATCTGAGCAAAGGGTAAGAAGTAACATCAAACGTTTACAAGCACATAGGGTAACCAGAATGCCCATACACTTCTGCTTGTCATGCAAGTTGGTACAACTACTTTGGAAAACTCTCTAGCTGTATCTATTAAAGCCAAATATATATATATATATACTCCATGACACAGAATTCTGCTCATATAGACACTCAACACAAGTGCACACATACATGCACAAAAAACATGTAGAAGAATGCTTGTAGCAGCATTATTCATAATAATCAAAACCTGGAAACAGCCCAATTGTCTATCAGTAGAAGGGATAAATACATCATATAATGAATACTCTATAAAAATTAAAATAAGGGAAATTACTGCTACACATGAAATTGTTGTTGCACATCAGAGGGATGACTCTCACAACTACAACTATAATGTTTTTTGTTTTATTTTGTTTTGTTTGACATGGAGTCTCGCTCTGTCACCCAGGCTGGAGTGCAGTGGCACCATCTCGGCTCACTGCAAGCTCCGCCTCCCGGGTTCACGCCATTCTCTTGCCTCAGCCTCCTGAGTAGCTGGGACTACAGGCGCCTGCTACCACGCCCGACTAATTTTTTATATTTTTAGTAGAGATGGGGTTTCACCGTGTTAGCCAGGATGGTCTCGATCTCCTGACCTCATGATCCGCCCGCCTCTGCCTCCCAAAGTGCTGGGATTACAGGTGTGAGCCACCAAGCCCGGCCTACAACTATAATGGTGAATGAGAGAAACCATTACAAAAAAGAGCACTATAGAAAGAAAAGTTTCAAAAACTCACAAAAATAGTCTGATGATAAAAAGAATATTGGTAACTTCTGGGGGAGAACTTAATGGCTGAGACAGAGCATGAAGGAGGTTTCTGGGTTCCTGATAATGCAGTATCTCTTAAACTGGATATTGATTACCTGAGTGTGTTCATGCTCTAAAATTCATAGAACGTAAGATCTATTCTTATTAATGTATGTCTGTTTGTCAGGATTCTCCAGAGAAAAAGAACCAATAAGGTATATACATATATATTATCATTCACATAGGATACATACACACACATACACACACACACACACACACACATACACACATACGTATTAAGATTTACTATGGGAATTGACTCCTAAGATTATGGAGGTCAAAAGTCCCCAACCTGCCATTTGCAAGCTGGAGAATCAGGAAAGCCAATAGGCGATGGGTGGGGAATGGTATAAGTCCCAGAGCCCAAAGGCCTGAAAACCAGGATCTCCAATGTCCAAGGACAGAAGATGGATGTTCGAGCTCCAAATGAGAGTAAATTCACCCTTTCTTCACTATTTTGTTGCTTTCAGGCTCTCAGCAGATTTGATGATGCTCACCTGCATTGGCAAAGGCCATCTGCTTTATTCAGTCCACTCATTCAAATATTCATCTCTTCCAGAAACACCCCCACATACACACTCAGAAATAATGTTTTACAAGTGATCCAGGTATTGCTTAACCCAGTGAAGTTGACATCAATTAATCATCACAGTATGTAAATTATACCTGAATTTTTAAAGCCATCTTAGCACTTTAGTGAACTTTGCTTTTCTCCTGAATTACCCCTAGATTCTCTCTAAATTGTACAGCTGAGAATTTGACCTATTATCAAAATGATCTGACTAGCACCAAATCTGACTAATTCAAGTCATCACATAGTATCAGTAGACTTCCCAATTCAGACTTCAAACAGTGTTTCATGCTAAAAAGTAAAGATTATATATAATAATGAGCTAATAATTTTTAAATGGAGATAAGAAAAAGAAAGCAGCCATCAAAGCTCTACTATATTTAATAAGTATTGGAGGGACAACAGTAATAACTGTAGATTGAATTTGATTGCCTTCTTCCTCAAAGTGATTGGCTAAAACTTCCTGAATTATGTTCCCCTATAAAAGGTTTAAGAGATAATGATTGACCAGGAGGCAGAGATTGCAGTGAGCCGAGATCACGCCACTGCACTCCAGCCTGGGCGACAGAGCAAGACTCCATCTCAAAAAAAAAAAAGAAAAGATAATGGTTGATAGAAAAAAGTTAGGATGGTGATATAATGATTGCTAACATTTATTAACTGCAGAGTCCTGCATTTAACCACCATGAATCAGCCTCTGCAGTACATCAGCATTATACTGCTGTTTTATCCATACAGAGCTCTCCAAGAATGATAATATATCCCTGTGTCATGTTTGGTCTTTTTCAATAAAACTGCAATTGACTTAGGCTCAACTTAGTAACACCAGATTCTTTTCTGGCAGAAAGTTACTTTTCCACAAGAAATGACACAAAAAGGTAGTCATCAGAGTGGAATATAATACTGTATATGAGTAAAATAAATGTGTAACATTTTTATGACTGTTGAATGTACTTTAGTATTATTCAGATAGAGATTTTAGTCTGAGATTGGATTGAGATGACACAAACCACTTTGACTATGAGGACACAACAGGCCTGCAAGCAAACAACATACTACATACTTTCTTTTTTTTCTTTTTTGAGAGAGTCTCACTCTGTTGCCGGGGCTGGAGTGTAGTGCCATAATCTCCACTCACTGCAGCCTCCACCTCCCGGGTTCAAGCGATTCTCCTGCCTCAGCCACCTGAGTAGCTGGAATTACTGGCGCCCGCCACCACACCCAGCTAATTTTTGTATTTTTAGTAGGAATGGGGTTTCAGCATGTTGGCCAGGCTGGTCTCGAACTCCCGACTTCAAGTAATCCACCCACCTCAGCCTCCCAAAGTGCTGAGATTATAGGCATGAGCCACTGCACCTGGCAGTATACTTCTGATAATTAATATTATAAGGTGGCCGGGGCGCAGTGGCTCACGTCGGTAATCCTAGCACTTTGGGAGGCCAAGGTGGGTGGATTGCCTGAGCAATCTTCTAGTTTATATGTATTTATATATATTTATATATATATAAAGGCTTATACTGTTAACGATCCATATTTTAATTCCAGAATGAATCTCTTTCTATTACTGTTATCCACCCTAAAATTTAGGGTATAAACCAACTAATGTAATAATAATATTAACCTGAGAAAAATATTTTAAAGGAAAATTTGCTATAAAATATATTACATATTAATACAATATAGGTTATACATATTGTATCCAAAGCAAAATGAAATTGATTTTTTAAAATTATTATGAGCTGACTATATCCATACCACTCCTATAAGTCGCTCAGATAATCAAAACATGTCAAAATTGCTTTGGAGGTAAGAGATTTTTCATTTCTCAATATCTTCTGGTCCTTAGGTCATTACTTATTATTCTAAACTGCAAAAGCAGAAACCATCTTATTCACATGTTTTCACTTTCCATTGGCAGATACACTTTATTCTTAGAGCCAGATATGTGACCCATACATGATATTCATTCTGTAAATTAATCAACCCTCTTTGGGCTCAATTCTGCATTCTTTATTTTCCCATTTCCTAATTTTCAGTGCCTATTTTAAATGGCTTGATATATTACTGGCTTCCGTGTAAATTATTTTACTTTTTTTTTTTTTTTTTTTGGAAAAAGGCAGTGGTGCCAGTTGAGATTCTCTGAGAAGCAGGCCTCAAGATGTAATTATGGACATGCTGAGGGATATAACAGACACTGGGGACTCCAAAACGGGGGTGAGGGCTGAAAAATTACTCACTGGGTACAATGCTCACTATTTGGATAATGGGTACACTGGATGCCCAAACGCTACCACCGTACAACATATCCGTGGAACAAAGGAAAAAAAAAAAGAAGTGATTAGATATGCAAGATATCTCCTGGGGGAAATGCTGAAAAAGGACAAAGAAGAGGGATCAGGAGTAGCCAGGGAGAGGCCCAAGTGTAAGATGCACGTGTGACTGCTGTGAAAGAAGGGGACAAAAAAGAGAATTGGAGAGGAAGTGTCTCAGTCTGCAGGGCAGTGCTATGAAACTTTCAGCCAGATGGACAAGGAGTTGCTGGGCCAAAATTTGTGGTAAAGCCTCAGATCCCACCAATATGCAGCTATTGGCTGGGGACAGCCATCAAAAGTCTGAATTCTAAGGAAAGGTGGCTGAGACCCTCGGTCAACTCTGCTCCCCACAGCAGTTCGCTTGACAATGTCAATGTCAAATTTTCATGGCCATTACAACTGTATACAAAAAAAAATCCAGAAAGTTGTTACGGACTGAATGTTTGTGTCGCCTGCAAAATTCGTTATGTTAAAGCCTTAACCCAAGGTGATGGTGTAGTAATTGTATCCAAACAAATATTTATTACAACCTAACATTCTAATGCTTTCAGGTTATAATAGATTAGAATCACATACTGAGATTTATAGTATCTGAAACGTGTTTGAATTTGCCCCCCTAGTATTCGACAAACATCCATAGGTCATAGGACTGTGCCTTCCCAACACCTGGAATATTGGATTTGCTGCAACAAGTAATTCTGCTATTATCACTGTGGTTATTTTTCATTGTGCCACACAGCGAGATAAAAAGGAAGGGAATCTCAGGTTTTGCTTTTCCTTCTGTTTCCATGGACACAGGTTTATAATTTTATATGAAAGTCAAAATCTGTCACTCTCATTAAGTCTGTTCTTAGAGCTACTTTGCTAACAGCTTAGACTAATGCAGTAAAATAATTAGGAACCAGCAAAGAAAACACATAACGAAGGGAAATGAGCCCCTTCTTAAAGGTAGGAACAACTGGGAGACGGCTGTGGAGTGAGCCCATGGCTTAGGAAAGGGATGAATAGAAGGCAATAAAGTACTTAATGAAAGCCGGTGTTGTGGAGCATTGGATGGAATCGCAGTGTGCAACGTGGATATAGTTTGCTTTTAAACCAAAAACAATAGAATTAATGTTCCTTTCAAACATAACACATCCTAATGGCTAGCACTGTATCCACCTCCTGCTGTCTCTTGCACAAATATGTGAATATATCAGCTTGACAGTTTCAAGAATCTTGCCTTTCCAAACATTTACCAGTCCAAAAATATTCACAATTATCTTCAGCCTAATTAATTGTGACCTATTGTACAATTTTGCAGGCAATGGGTCTGTGAAGCCATGTCATATTGTTCTTGTCACATAAGGTTTATTAAGGCTTTGCTGTGTGTGAAGGACACTGGCAGATTATGACTGATACAAAGAACTGAAGGAACGGTTTGGAAATAATATTACATTCAAAAATATAATGAAGAGCAAAATTAGCAAGGAATTATTAAATTACAAAAAGTTCAGCCGGGTGCGGTGGCTCATGCCTGTAATCCCAGCACTTTGGGAGGCCGAAGTGGGTGGATCCCTGCAGGATGTTTGAGACCAGCCTGGCCAACAGGGTGAAGCCACATCTGTACTAGAAATACAAAAATTAGCTGGGCATACTGGCATGTGCCTGTAATCCTAGCTACTTGGGAGACTGAGGTACAATCATTGGAACCTAAGATGTGAAGGTTGCAATGAGCTGAGATCATGCCACTGCACTCCAGCCTGGGCAACAGAGTGAGAGTCTGTCTTGGGAAAAAAAAAAAGTTCTTTATTTTTCTGAAAGGATTTACTTCACTCACAGCATGTACCTATAGGGAAATTAAAATGATGAAATGTGTGTACTAGCCATGTCGCTGAAATGTTTGGTGCAAAACTGGGCCATGTGCATGTCATGGGCTCCTCCATGCAGAGCTGAGCTGCCCATCTGATTCTGTCAGGCTGACCCAGAATAATCTCCTTTCTTTAAGCAACTTAACCAATTAATATGGGACCTATATTCCATTTGCAAAAACTCTTCACCTTTCCTATATAACGTAACCTAATCACAGGAGTGAAATCCATCATATTCACAGCCTGCCCATAGGCAAGAGTTGAGGGTTATACAAGATGAATACCCCAAGGGGCAGGAATCTTGGAGGCCATCTTAGAATTTTGCCTACAACAGTGAAGACTACATTTCACTAGATAGACAGTGGTAGATTTGTATTGCAATACTGAAATCATAAATGGATTTAATTATTAATACCAATACTATGCAAGATGAGCATCATTACACATTTTTAGCTAGATTAAGGGCTTCCATATATAGACTTTAAAGGTAGCCATTGTAACTGGAAAGTTCATTACAGTCTCAGTACCAGTATTTTTCTTCTCTGTCATCCCAGTCCTGAAAAAGTATGTCCATGTGTGTATGCTATTTGAGGGTGAGAATTAGGGGATGCATTTTGCCTATTTAAATAGAAAGGTTGTTACTTAAAATTAATTAAAATAGATACTGAGTGCGGCTAGGTATGGTGGCTCATGCCTGTAATCGTGTAAACTTTGGGAGGCCGAGGCGGGTGGATCACCTGAGGTCGGGAGTTCAAGACCAGCCTGACCAACATGGAGAAACTCCACCTCTATTAAAAATACAAAATTAGCTGGGCATGGTGATGCACGCCTGTAATCCCAGCTACTTGGGAGGCTGAGGCAAGAGAATCACTTGAACCCTGGAGGCGGAGGTTACGGTGAGTGGAGATCATGCCATTGCACTCCAGCAGGGGAAACAAGAGCAACACTCCATCTCAAAAAAACAAAAATGTATACATATATATATACACACACATATATGTATGTATGTGTATATATATGTATGTATATATATGTATGTATATATGTATATATGTATGTATATATATGTATGTGTATATATGTATGTATATATATGTATATATATGTATGTATATATGTATGTATATATATATGTATGTATATATATGTATATATATGTATGTATGTATATACTGAGTGCTTGACAGAGGGTAAATGCTGTTCAGATAATATTTTTATGAAAGAATTACCTCAATATTTCTTCTTAAGAGAATATGGATGATCTCATTTTCCATATGAATGTGTGCGTGTGTGTGTGTGTGTGTGTGTGTGTCTGTGTACATATATTTTTCCAGGCAAGTTGCAAAGATTGGTCCTCATTTAAAGTTAGATATTTAATACCTTATAGGCCAGAATTATCTCTCTGCAGGGAATCTCACTCATGAAGTTTCTCTAATATTAAATTTGCTGATCTAGGCAGTAGAATTCTCTATTAAATTAAGCACTACAGTTTGCCACAACCTTTTAGATATCACGTTTGAGAGTTCATCAACCATTATTTTTAAGACCTACTATGTAACAGGCACTGTACTAGGCACTGGAAAATGGATCCCTATTTACTAAAAGAGGAAAGAGTACAGTCAAGTAAACAAATAAATAGCATAATTTCAGATAAAGATCCATGCTATGAAGAAAATTAAATAAATTGATGTAATGGGATTGAACAATGGGCAGCAGAGATGAGGGGAAGTTAATTTAGACTGTTTGTGAGATAAGGTCTCATTGAATAGCTTAAGTTGTAACCTGAACGACAAAAATAAGGTCAGTCAAGAGAAAAACTGGGGACAAGAACTTCCAGGCAAATGGATCAACAAGTGCAAAAATGTGTAATGGGAACAATCTTGGTATATTGAAGGAATACAAAGAAAGCTGGAAAGGGCTGTCATCCAATGAAGGAGGGAAGAGGGACAGTGGGGTTGAATTATATGGGTTATGTAGGTTTTTGAGAGTCACGAAATGATTGAATGATTGGGTATTTGTTTCTAAATGCAGTTGGCAGTCATTGTAGAACTGATTTGAATTACATTGTTTTAAAAAGGTACTCAGGCTGCTGTACTGTGAATGGCATTTGGTAGAGCCTCATCCATATCTATTGATTATAACTAAAAACAAAAATGCATTACTAGTTCTAGGGAGACAATCAGTCAATTATATTCACTATTTAGTTTTTATTTTTAATTTTAGTGTGTCTGTCAATTAGTAGGATATCTATTTGGCGTAAATCCTGTCTATAGTTATTTCCAATAAAAATCTTAAAAGAGAATTGTTAAAAATCTTTATAAATTTTTTTCTCCACCAGCTGTTATTTTCAAAAATCCAAAAGAGGTATGAAGCCCAAACTTGTTCCTTTATCAGTTTGCTCTGTTTATTCCAGTAATATGCTATGGTCTGTTATTTTAAGGTTACTAAGGAGTAGCAATCTAACAGATTCAATACAATCCCTACGCTAATGCCGACAATCTTCACAAAAACAGAAACCATCCTAAAACTTATATGGAACCATAAAAGATCTTAAATTGTAAAAGCAACCTTAAGCAAAAAGAACAAAGCTGGAAGTATCATGCTATTTGACTTCAAAATATACTGCAAAGCTATAGTAACCAAGATAGCATAATACTGGCATGAAAACAGACACATAGACCAAAGGAACAGAATAGAGAACACTTACATAAATCAACACATTTACAACCAACTCTTCTTCATCAAAGGCACCAAGAACATGTAATGGGGAAAGGAGAGTCTCTTCAATAAATAATGCTGAAGAAATTGGATAACCATATGCGGAAGAATGAAACTAGACCCCTATCTCTCACCGTACACCAAAATCGAACTCAAAATGGATTAAAGACTTAAATGTGAGAGCTAACCCTAGAAAACTACCAGAACAAAGCATAGGGGAAACATTTTATGGCACTGGTTTAGGTGAGAATTTTTAAAATAAGAACTCAAAAGCACAGGCAACAAAAATAAAAAGAGATAGATGGGATTACGCCTCACTAAAAAGCTGCACAGCAAAAGAAATAATCAACAGAGTGAAGAAAGAACCTACAGAAAAGGGAAAGTATATGCAAGCCATGCATCTGACAAGGGGTTAATTTCCAGAATATACATGGAACTCAAACAACTCAGTAGCAAAAAAAGCAAACAATCAAATTTAAAATGGCAAAGCATTTGAACAGACATTTCTCAAAAGAAGACACAGAAATGGACAAGCACATGAAAAAATGTGCAATAACATTAATTACCAGGGAAATGCATATCAAAACCACAGTGAGATAACAGCTCACTCTAACTAAAATGGCTAATATCAAAAGGACAAAAAATAACAGATGCTGGTATGGATGTGGATAAAAGGAAACCATTATACATTGTTAGTGATTATGTAATTTGTTACAGCATTATGGAAAACAGTATGAAATTTCCTCAAAAACTTAAAAATAGAAATACCATATGATCCGTCAATTCCACTCCTGGGTATTTATCCAAAGGAAATAAATGTTATAATAAATGTTATAAAATAAATGTTAAAGAGATGTCTTCACTCCCATGTCTTTATGCAGCACTATTCACAATAGCCACAAAACAGAATCAACCTACGTGTCCATCAATGAAGAATGGATAAAGAAAATGTGGTATAGAAACACAAAAGAATACTGGACATCCACTTAAAAAAGTGAAATCCTATCATTTGCAGCAGCATGGGTGAACCTGGAGGACGTTATGTTAAGTGAAATAAGCCAAGCACAGAAAGACCAAACACCACATGATCTCACTCATTTGTCTAAAAAAGCTCATATCAAAGAAGCACAGAGTAGATTAGTGGTGACCAGAGGGTGGCGAGGGTGGGAGAAAGGGGGATGGAAAGAGGTTGGTCAGTGGAAAGAGGTTGGTCAAACAAAGTTACAATTAGATAAGGAATAATAAATCCCGGTGTTCTGTTGCACTGTAGGGTGGCTATAGCTAACAATGTTGTATTGTGTATTTCAAAGGAATTAGAAGAGAAGATTTTGAATGTTCTCACCACAAAAAAAAAAAAAATAAATGTTTGAGGTTATGACTATGCTAAATACCCTGATTTGATCACCACACAATGTATACATGTATTAAAACATCACATTGGCCGGGCGCGGTGGCTCACGCTTGTAATCCCAGCACTTTGGGAGGCCGAGATGGGTGGATCACGAGGTCGGGAGATCGAGACCACAGTGAAACCCCGTCTCTACTAAAAATACAAAAAGAAAAAAATTAGCTGGGCGTGGTGGCGGGCGACTGTAGTCCCAGCTACTCGGAGAGGCTGAGGCAGGAGAATGGCGTGAACCCGGGAGGCGAAGCTTGCAGTGAGCCGAGATCGCGCCACCGCACTCCAGCCTGGGTGACAGAGCGAGACTCCGTCTCAAAAAAAAAAAAAAAAAAAAAAAAAAAAAAATCACATTGTACCCCATAAATATGTACAATTATGTGTCAATTAAAAATAAATAAAAATTTAAGATTCTATTTAATTACCATTGTTTAACTTCAAAATAAAGTTGTAAATCTAACAAAATATCTAAAAAATCTCTCCACAGAAATTAACATAGAGGAGATCTATATAAATGAAAGGAGAAATCATGTTCATGGATTGAGAAACTCAATGTTATAAATTTATTAATGTTCCCCAAATTAATCTATATAGTCAGTAAAATCCCAATCAAAATTTCATCAGGTTCTTTGCTGAAAATGACAGCTCATCCTACAATGTATATGGCAATTCAAAAGACCAAGAAAAGCTAAGAAACTCAAAGAAGACAAGACTCTGCTAGATATCAAGACATTATAAAGCAATAGCAAGTAATGCAGGGTTGTGTTGGTAAACAGATACTGATCAATTAAACAGAATAAAGAGCCCAGAAAGAGATCCATGCATTCATGGACAATAGTGGCACTGCAGAATAACAGGAGAAGAGGTGATCTGTTCAGCAAATAGTGTTGTTCAAATTAGATATCCATATGAAAAAAATGAAACCTGGTTCCTTTCACTATGCATAAAAACAAATTCTAGGTGGGTTATAGATATAAGTATAAAAATCAAACGATAAAGGTTGTTAGAAGGTAATATAAAACAATATATTTATTACCTCAAGATAAGGAAAAAATACTTAAATAGAAGACACAAAAGGCACTATTCATAAAGAAAAAATTGATAAATTGGACTAAATTAAAATTAGTAACTTCTGCTCATCGAAAGGTATACTAATTAATAGAGCGAAAAAGTAAGCCAGCGTAGGAGATTTTTGTAAAACATACTTGACAAAGAGCATATTTCCAGAAATTATTAAGAATTTCTACAAATAATAAGAAAAAAACAAGAAGTCCAAGAGAATAATGGGCAAAATAGTTAAACAGAAATTATGCTAGAGAAGATATGCAAATTATCAGTAAACATACGAAGTTTCTCAACCATATTAATAATTGTGAAACTGCAATTTAAAGTCACAATAAGATAACACAACATACCTACTGGAGTGAGAAAAATTTTAAAGATTGACAGTACAAAATGCTGTCATCAATGTGGATGTACGCGTTGCTGGTAGAAATGTAAATTGACATAGTATAACCACTTTGGAAAGCAGCCTAGCATTATCTAATAAAGTTGACAATATATTACTATATGTTACTCTCTGAACTAGGAATTTCACTCTTACACATAACCAGTAGAAATGGGTGCATATGTGCTAAGCCTTCACTGGTGATAGAATTTGGATAGAATCAAGGCAAAAAAGGGAATGGATATGTTGTATTCATGTATTCAATTGCAATAGACCAAAAGTTCAAAGGGAAATTGGGAGAAATAAGGATGAATTTTTTTTTTTAATCTAAAAGCCTTAGCAGAGAAGTCTAGAATTAAGGCAGTAGAGCAATGGGGGTGAATTGTGAGCTTTTTACACATGAGAAATGTCAAGGCATACCCATAATTACCTTTACTCTCCACTTCCTAGAGTTGACAAGTATTCATTGTGTATCTATTTTCAGTGGATGAGCATGGTGGTTAGGAGCAAGTATTCCGGAGCCAGGCCACCTGGGTTAGAACTCACCTCCACCCCTTACTAACTGTGAACTGGGCACTTTCTTCATGTGGAAAATGGAATAATAATAGTATTACCTTATAGATAGTTTTTGAAAGCTAAATGAATTAATCCACATAATGCAATTAGACCAATGCCCAACACAAAATGAATACTATATAATTCAGCTAGAGTAATAGTAATAATCAAGTGCTTCATATCCAACATTACCCTAAACACTATAGTAGATGCATTTTTCTTAAAAGTCCCTACCCTCAAAGACTTTATAATTTATTTACCATGTATGGGGGTTGAGGAAGTGGCCACTTAATTATATGCTAAAAAAAAAACACTATGAGGAAATGTTCCAATATATTGCTAAAAGAAAAAGAATAAAAGGAAACTGTAATACAGAACAAAAAGTCTACTCCCAAATACTGTATCTTTCTGTGAAAATAGATGTGATTCCCAAAATTGTAGAAAATACAAGCAACTATCTCTGGGTAGTGGGATTATGAGTGATCTTCAGAAGTTTTATTGGATTATAAACTTGTATGAGATGCTGTAGGTATAATGGAATTCATGAGTTTGGGGATCATATAGAAGTGGGTAGCTATACCTGCTACACCTTTTGTCTTGAAACCTTGTGAGAGTTTTTATTCCTTTTTTTTTTCTAATATTCTCAGCCTGTTTCTTCATTTATAAAATGAGAGAGTACCTAGCACATAGCACACAGGAGATGCTTTATACACTATGGTTATTTCTGGAGGCTACACTAATTCCCTCATAGCATTCATTCATAGCATCCATCCATCGCCAGTTACACACACCAAAAGCCCCCATCCATACCATTGGTTACTGAGCTTAACAAGTGCTAAAATATGATCACATGGGTCTCAGATATTTTTTAATGCTCAGTCGTATCGTTTCTCAGCCTTTTGGCTAAGTAAGATTAAGTGTAAATGCTCAGTCGTGTTCAAGGTGGTAGAAAAGTGTGTTTTTCTTCATTTATTTGTCAAGAATTCATTTAAATACCTGAATTTTATGTGCTTGGTGCTGGGTGAGAGACTTAGTAGATATCTTGCTTGTCACAGAGTATGAAATTAATATTCATTTTTCATGAATTAATTTACTCATTCATTTAACAACTATTCATGAATTGTGTTCACTATGCTAAGCAATGAGTATGAAATGAGTTTATTCCCAACCCATTTCTTCTAGCCTCTTGCAGAAACTACATTTGGTTCTGCTTGCGGTTTCAAAAGGAGACCTAAAATTATATTTACCTTTCACTATAAATAGCTCTGGAATAAGCACAAGTCAAATAAATTCCCACTGATTAAATCCTAGCAGCTCCTCTGTGACATTTCAATCTTTTCATGCTGTTTTTGAGCTATTTGAGTTGAGGTATTTGGGGTTTGCTTATTTTAAAAGCCAAGATCAGACACTGTCTCATGTTTTGTCACACTCACAGGCAGCAATGGAAGTTAAAGAAAAGCTTTAATTTAATACAAAAGCCATATTTTAAAAATAGTCTTAATGCAGAATTCAAGTGAAATAATATAGAGTCTCTTTTTCTTCATAGCAGGTTTTCAGATAATATCTATTTCTGAAACCCATACAAAAATAGAAAGATTTAGGAAATGTTACCTAACAAAAATTTTGTCACCCACTCATTCTTCTCAGAATTACAACAGCAAAAACTGTAAAACAATCGAAACAATAAGATATATTATGTAGAAAATGTAATAATAGAAGACTAGTCAAATAAACTATTTCATTTGCACAAAGCATAATGCTATACAGCCATTGAAAATATTACAGCTGAATATTTAAAGACATGGAAATTTCTATAAGATAAATTGGTACATAAAAATCAGTTTTTACAGGACATTTCAACCCCACCATTCCACCATTTTGACCCTGTCATTTTTGTTTCTGAGGAAATTTTGACCCTGAGGATGTTTATAATATACTTTAATCAGAATTAGGCCAGCTCTTTTTTTCTTTAATTTATTGTAATACTATAATTTCATTCATCAATAAGGTTTTGTCTATTCAACTTTTATTATTTTCTATCCTTGCGAATTTCTTTTGTGGTTATTATTTCCACCACATTCAATACTACTGGGTAAGATTTTTCAGGTACAAGTATTGTCAAGATCTTATCTTTCAATTAATTTTTAATTGATAACAAATTTTATGATGTGCAATTTAAGACATCGTCAGTTTTACTCCATGGAGGTTATTTGTGCCAATAATGCTTGAAGCAAATATTATATTTATCTCTTAGTTAATGCATGTGAAAATCATAAACAATTTAATAGAGAGAAGGAACAGGGAAAAGGTCAAAGGAGGGAAAGAATGAATGGAAAAGAGGAAAAGGCAAGAGAGAATGAGGAAAAGAGAAGAGACAATGCAACGTACAAAGAAAGAGACAAGTGAACACATCTGAATAGTCAAAACAGGATCAGAATGGTGGGGTAGGAGACTACTAAAATATAGCTTAATAATGCTATCTGTTCAAGCTTATTCAAGCTAATGCTTTCCTTTGACAAAACGAATTCCTGAAAGACTCCTTTGGAACATTTTTATATTTCTTACTTTCAATCTCCCTACATACTGATCTTCATCAGAGAAACAATGAATTTGCTGCAGCAATGAAAGACCTTTCTACATGACCATTGAATAATCGGTTAAATTATGTAACATTTCATATTCTTTTCTCCACATGCTGACTAGTTAGCCTGAGGTTGTTCAACATAACGGAGTCTTTTGACATCAACCTGCCTGGGGTAAGCAGAGGTTCTGCAGGATATGCAACATCCTATCTCTCAATGTAAAATACAGAAATTTCCATGAAACCAAAGACAAAGCTAAGATCAAGATAACGAGTAAATCAAATGCTAGACGTGTGTCTGCAGGTAATGGTCAAGGGCATGGGGGTGAGTGCAAGGGTAAGGAGGTAGAGCAGATGAGAAGAGGGATGGTATCCCCAGTGGGTATGTTTACTTCTCTGAGCCACTCTGTGAACCAGGCCAGGATCTAAATTGTTCTCCTTTTGTCCCCAGTCCCCATGTATGTAACTTTACTTCCCCAAATTGTTACTTAGACCAATAGTGTTCAAACATCTCACCCCTTTTTTAAAAACGTGGATTCAAAACTTTATGCAAAAGCCTACATTTTTAAATCAGAAAAAGTTGCTGTTCTATAGCTATAATGGGGAACAAATGAGCCAGATTAAGGAGGCAGGGAATCCCATACACTCAGATTCCCTGTTCCTCCCCTCTCCAAACACCCTACAGTGACCTCAAAAGGAGCCCCACAGAAGCCGCTTTGAACACCACTGGCTTAGATTTTATGTGCTATATTCTAGAATCTCTGAAGATAAACTTTACAAGTAGCCTTGAAAGGATAAAGATGCCACTGTTTTTTGCTTTTTGTTTTTCTAACAGAGCCTCCAAAGTTCAACCAGCCCATTACTTTTTTAGGGTTTGTTTTATTGTTCATTTAATGAAGAGAAGCAGATGTTAAATAAATAAACAAGAAAAGTACTGGATAGAATATCTTTACATGCCCCTTATGTATGTAAAGATAATGTGATATGATAGCCAAAGTCCAAGTGACGACTTTCGATAGATTAGTCAGAGAAGGTACTTCTAAGAAAGTGATATTTTATTTAAACTGAGACATGAATGACTAAAAAGGGGCCAGTGTTCTGAAGATGAGAG
Organism: Symphalangus syndactylus; assembly: GCF_028878055.3. Taxonomy (NCBI): domain Eukaryota; kingdom Metazoa; phylum Chordata; class Mammalia; order Primates; family Hylobatidae; genus Symphalangus; species Symphalangus syndactylus. Next base: position 84,532,345 of record NC_072435.2, read on the forward strand.
GGAAGAACATTTCAGGTAGCAGGAACAGATACTGAAAAGGCCCCAAGGTGAAACCGAACTGGGCTTACTCATAGAACAGAAAGTGAACCAGTATGGCGAAAGCATTCTGGTCAAAGGAGGAGAATGAGGAGAAATGAGGCTGGAGTTGTGAACCTCACAGAGCAATGATAAATTAGACGTAGTGAGAGATGGATAAACAATGCATTACAGTACTTCCATGGGATAAATGTTTTAGCAAATATCAAAAAGGACAGTTTTCTTTTGGAACACAGAGGCACCTAACGTACACCAGGAAAAGTGATGTTGACTTTGATCCCTAAAGGATAAGAGGAGACGGCCAGACAAGGCAAAATTAAAAGGCACTGTAAGGAAATGTCTAGAATAACAGATAGTGAATTGCAGCCGGAGCCTAGAGTCTGAGGCAGGAGCGGCGAGAGACGCACCTGAATACATAAGCACGTGCCAAATGAGAGTCACCAAGTGCCAAATGAGAGTCACCAAGAACTCAGAACAACCAAAAGTTCATTTTTCAACTGAGTAGATCAAACAACAAACACAATGGATACAGAAACAACATATAACTCAGATGTAAACAAACACTTTAGAAAAAGTGACCCTCAAGCAGATCACCTGAGGTCAAGAGTTCAAGACCAGCCTGGACAACATGGTGAAACCCCATCTCTACTAAAAATACAAAAATTAGCTAGGTGTTGTGGTGTGCACCTGTAATCCCAGCTATTCGGGAGGCTAAGGCAGGAGACTCGCTTGAACCCAGGAGGCAGAGGTTGAAGTGGGCCAAGATAGTGCCACTGCACCCCAGCCTGGGCAACAGAGTGAGACTCCGTCTGGAAAAAAAAAAAAAAAAGAAGAAAGGAAGGAAGGAAGGAAAACGAAGGAAGGGAGGAAGGGAGGGAGGGAGGGAAGGAGGGAGGAAGGAAGGAAGGAACGAAGGAAGGAAGAAAGTGACCCTCAAAAGCCTAGTGTTCCAGACAGTGAGACCCTCTACCTCATTTATGTCTACTCCCGACCCCTAGAAAAAAAAAAGTTAAAAAAGTTATTCATTCTTCCCCAAGTTTAGTCAGAAGATTCAGTCCTTGTCTGAAAATGTCTTACTTTGTGTTCACTGCTATCAAGTGAAAGTCAATGAATCCCCACTGTAGTAGTCTGTTCTCCAAATATTTGGGTGCCCCTCTCTGAGGTGTCTCTCTCTGAGGGAGGAATATATTTCACTGCCTGTCAAATTCAAAAGTGGTTTGCTGTCTACATCCCATGTCACGCTTTTGGTTGTGGTTGGAGCAGTTAGTCATTAGCACTGAATGGTTTGGTCATTAAAATTCAAAATGCTTCATTTCCACGGTTCTGGTGTGAAATTTGTGGGGGAGACTCCGGAGTAAGGTATGCCCCAGGTACTCACCTGAAAAAGGGTACATGGTGTGTCCTCAGCATCCCTGGCCCCATCCCTTCTGAAATGTAGACAGAAGAGATGTGTGTCACTTCCACACAGAAGCTTTTCAAGCCAGGAGGTAATTCGCCATGTTTCCTTTCCTTCTGCCACAGTGACCAAGTGTTCCAGAGAGAGACTGCTCCAGCAGATGACTGGAAGCAGAGCAACAGCCAATCGGCAAAGGATGTGGTGGAGAAGATCTATCAGTCTCTAAGACACTAAGATTTGGGAGCCGCTTGTTACTGTAGCATAAACTAAACTAGCCTGTCCTGACTAATATATCCACAAACACAGAATTCCAGGACAGAAGGGATGGGGCCGGGGATGCTGAGGACACACCATGTACCTGGAACCCTTTTTCAGGTGAGTACCTGGGACATACCTCACTTCGGAATCTCCCCCACAAATTTCACACCAGAACCATGGAAATGAAGCCCACTGAATTTTACATTTTCATTCTTTCCTGCTCGTGACCAAACACTTCAGTACTAATGACTAACTACTCCAACAACAACAAAAAAAAAGTGTGACATGGGATGTAGGCAGCTTGTCTGTGCTCCGTTTTCACAGCCCACAGCTATAAATAATACCATTAGGAAAGCACACATTGCCTTAGATGGAAGGCACAAAGAAAAGCACTTTCTCTGATAGTTTAGCAACACATTCAGATTTCATGTCTGAAGGTAAAAATAGGCCTAACAAATGAATTAAATTTGGAAGCTGAGCTGAAGTGAAGAACACTGGCATTATAAGGCATGCCACAGGAGGAAAGAGAGACTTATAAGGCTCTGTATTCTCTCTGCTGGTGGGCAGGATAGAAGGGTGGAAAAAAGGATTTTCCTGAGAAATAAAAATAATCAGCAAGAGTCCTGAAATTAAAAATATCATCCTTATTAAATTGGTAACCAAAAGAAACTGAAAATCATGCAAAGGATAAAATAAATCTCAACACAAAGGTTTTTTTCTGCTGTGTACTTTCAACATCGGGGGGAGAAGATGCAAGGACAATAGATGTCAAAGAAGGTTTGCAAATACATCATAAACTTCCAATTCAATAACGCATGTTTTGATTGGTTAGAATTTTTTTGTTTCAATAAAACCCATTCATTTCTATTACGAAGTTTTCAGCACCATTTTTTCATGGTTCTAGTACCTAAGCAAAGGAAATGTGAGAAGATGCTATCTTTGCCAAAAGATTTTTTTTTTAACCATCAACCAGCTGGGCACATAGCTCATGCCTGTAATCCCAGACTTTGGGGGACCAAAGTGGGAAGAAGGATCACTTGAGCCCAGAAGTTTTAGACCAGCTGGGCAATGTATTGGGATCCTGTCTCTACCAAAAAAATAAATTAATTAATTAATTAATTAGCCAGGCATGGTGGCAGACGCCTGTAGTCCCAACTACTCAGGAGGCTGAGACGGGAGGATGGCTGGAGCCCAGGAGGTCGAGGCTACGGTGAGCTGTGATCACGCCCCTGAACTCCAGCCTGGTTGACAGAGCAAAACCAAGCCTGGAAAAAAAAAAAAAAAAAAAGTCACCAACCCATCTTCTACCTTTGTTTTTCTTTTCTTTTCTTTTTTTTTTTTTTTTCTTTTTTGAGACGGAGTCTCGCTCTTTCACCCAGGCCGCACTGCAGTGGCGCTATCTCGGCTCACTGCAAGCTCCGCCTCCCAGGATCACACCATTCTCCTGCCTCAGCCTCCCGAGTAGCTGGGACTACAGGTGCCCGCCACTGCGACCGGCTAATTTTTTGTACTTTTACTAGAGACAGGGTTTCACCATGTTAGCCAGGATGGTCTCGATCTCCTGAACTTGTGATCCGCCCGCCTCAGCTTCCCAAAGTGCTGGGATTACAGGCATGAGTCACCACGCCCAGCCCCTTTGTTTTTTTCTTAATGCTATAGTCTAAGGAAAGGAATTTCTCTACCCTATACCATATGAGAACTTAAAAATATACTAAATTGTCTTCTTATATCAAAACATATGCTATTTATGTCAAAATATAAATGTATTTAACACTGAATTGTCAGCTTCTTGAAAATAAGAATCATTTTTTGCTCCTTTACATCCCTCTCAGGACCTACGTAGTATAGTACTAATACCCAATAGGTGCTCAACACGTATTTTTCAATCAAATAAAGTCACTTTCTCTATCAGCCCCACTTTGCTTTAAGTGGCCTACTATCAATAAAGTGTACACCATGTTGATGGAAATTGGTGTAACTTTTATGCCAGGAAAAGATCAGTAGACACTAACAGCACATCCTAATTCTATGTCTAAATCTGTAGGCCTGAAATGTTCCCTAAACTGCACCACTGGCATCATCAGCGAGTGAGAATAACTTAGTTTAATTACTTCACTGAACAGCTGAAGAACTGCCTGAATATGCCAAAAGTCCCATGGCCATGGTGATTTGCCCAGATCTCAATTGTCCAAGCCCAGCCCTTAAATACAGGTGATGCTTTTCCCAGCGATCCAAATGGTTTGGGCACGCAGCTGAGATAACTCACAGTCATAATCATGAGAAAGCAGAGGACTTCTGTGTTCATTGTAGACACAGGCCCATAACAACTTATTCCTGGATCTCTGGGCAATTCTGCACCTCCTCCAAGCATAGGAGATCTAAGCAACCTGTCATCCCATGCAGTCAACAATGGTTGTGCAACTTCTCAATCACAATGCAAGGTATTCTTGATTAATTTGTGAATAGTTTGCTTCTGCTGCTTCAAGACCAACTAGCATGTTGTAGCATGTTGGGACAAGGCACAGTTTTGATATCATAAACTGAAATGTGAGTTGCAAGAAACTTTATGTTTTACATTTATTAAATTATTAGCAGAGATTTCCAGAAGACTGAAAACCCAAACTCCAGCAATGGTGTTTTCCAGTTTAACAACAGAACCTAAATTAAGATAAAATAATGCAGACTAGGCCTGCCACAGTGGCTCACACCTGTAATCCCAGCACTTTGGGAGGCTGAGGCAGGTGGATCACCTGAGGTCAGGAGTTCGAGACCAGCGTGGCCAACATGGTGAAACCCCATCTCTACTAAAAATACAAAAAATTAGCTGGGTGTGGTGGCGTGCGCCTGTAATCCCAGCTACTTAGGAGGCTGAGGCAGGAGAATCACTTGAACCCGGGAGGTGGAGGTTGCAGTGAGCTGAGATCGTGCCATTGCACTCCAGCCTGGGTGACAAGAACAAGACTCCATCTCAAATAATAATAATAATAATAATAATAATGCATAATAGGGCTAAAAGATCTTGTTTGTTTTTTTAGAATGAACAGACCATGAACTATATCATTTTTGCCTGGGGTTTAGTAACTTCAAGATCATTTATGCAACGACTTAAGGCAAAATTGGAAATTCCAGATTCACCTTTCATACTAAACAGATTCAGCAAACACTAATAATGCTCACTGTGTGTCAAGTACTGGGTCAGGGCCAGGGGCAGTGGCTCACTCCTATAATCCCAGCATTTTGGGAGGCCGAGGTGGGCAGATCACCTGCGGTCAGGAGTTTGAGACCAGCCTGGCCAACATGGTGAAACCCTGTGTCTACTAAAAATACACAGATTAGCAGGGCGTGGTGGCACGTGCCTGTAGTCCCAGTTACTTGGGAGGCTGAGACAGGAGAATCGCTAGAACCCGGGAGGTGGAGGTTGCAGTGAGCCTAGATCACGCCACTGCACTCCAGCCTGGGCAACAGAGAAAGACTATGTCTTAAAAAAAAAAAATGTGCTGGTCAGGCACCAAAACAAAATTATGAACATATGAACAAGGTGTTATTAAAAGTTTGTAGCACTTGTTAAATGTTGCATACATTTATCTTGCATTGCCTTCACAATCAGGATAGTATCTGTCCAACCCCAGAAAACATGCTCTCCAATTTTCAAGCAAGCTCAAAAAAATTTTTAAATAAAGACATAACTTAGACTTAACCTCAATGAATGTGGTTGCTTAGGCATCTATAGTAATATCATTGACAATCAGCCATTGTTGATAAGCCTATGCAAAGTCAAATTCTGCAGAGATCTTGAATCTGGAAGGAAGAGTAGAAAGCAAGTTGACTGCAGAATCTGGATGTGGATTCATTCATCCATTTGTTTTTTATAAATTTATTTATTCAACAGATATTTGGTGAGTCCCTGGTATGAGCATATCCCTTTCTAGGCATTGGAATACCATGGTGAATAAAATTATAAATCTTCCTCTATTTGCATTTATATTTTAGTGGGAGTGACATAATATAAACAGGCAGGCAAATTAAAAATACATAATTTCAGTAAGACTAAGTGCTATGATAAGGTAATAGAAACCAATTGATGGAGTGGGAGGCAAAATATATGGTGAACATCTCAGGTGGACTGTATTTTGGCAGAGAAAACCGCACACACACACATACACACACACACAGTGAGGTTACATTTAGTTTCCATTTTAATTAAGCAAAATACCAAGAATATTGCTGAAGCAAGGGGCCCAAAGAAAGAAGGAATGGATCCAATATGTCTCAGCTCAACTCCCCAACCTTCCCTGACATTTCCAAAGAGATGTCACAACTACCACTAATACTATTCATGGTATTTTTTGCAGAGCAAATTCAGGGTGTAGTAAAGAATTATCAGCTTCTGAGATGGAAAATAAAATACACCAAGACAACAGCCTTGCAAGTCATACTATTAACATTGAGAAAAAATTCAGATCACTTTATTCTTTCCGTCAGTATATAAAAAATTGAGTCTGGAAGGTTTAGATCATAGAGCTCTACCATGATGTGGAAGAGAAGCCTACCCTCCTATCAAAGCTAGGTCATCTCTATGGTAAATAGAGTGTCATAAAGGAAGTAAAAGAAAGTCTGTCCTTTTCTGGACATAATATTGAAGAAAAAGAGAGAGAAGAGGAAAAGAGACAAGTTAATTTGTGCCGCCAAATTTTCTTCATCTTGGCTTCGTCTAGGAAAAAAAAAAAAATGTTAGAAAAGTGAGATACCAATGAGATCAGCTACCCCAAATTGGAAGTTTGAAAGGGGCTGCTTAGCCAAGTATCCAATCTGAGGCGCAGTCACTGGAAGTAACCATAGCAGTACCCTGTGTTTAGGTAAAAAGCCTTGAGCTTTAGTGTTCCCAAGTCACACTCATTTCCCTGTTGCTTAGGTTCAGAATGAGTATAATCCAGTAGGCTAACTATGGGGCCCACCAGAGCAAAGCATAAGGACTTCACAACAGAAGCTGTGTAGGACCCCTGGAACACAAGGCCATATGGAGGACCTGCCAGAGACTCTGTGGTTGATGCCAACACAGCTAGGGGCCACCTTAGTAGCATTGCCTGAGCCAAAAGAACAGTCCACAATATATGCTACAGTCCTCAGCTCTGAAAGCCAGGAGATGATAACTTAGAGATCAAAAAACCAAAAGCCATGACCTTGGGGCCCAGAAGACACCATACCTAAGGACCCCCAAATCTTCTCCTTTGTTTGGGCTGTGCGAGCTTAAGCAATACTCACCTCCACACTCACATGGACTCAGTGCTGTAGACAGGGACAAGAGGCAATGAAAACTATCTGAGAATGAATATTTTTATTCACATGAGAGGCTAAATATTACGTAAAGAGATTGTTTAACTTGTCAGATTGGATGAATTTTAAAACATAATAGCAATTGAATTAAGTTTTCCCACAAACCAGAAGGTGGGAGGTCCTAGAAGAGACAGGCTCTAGACAAAATAAAGGAACTATGTTTCTTTGTACATCTAAATTGTGCTATGAGTTAAATGCTGAACCCTGCCACACAAGCTACAAGATTTGCCCAATTTCTCTCAGACTGCCTGTGGGGCTAATGCACCGGTGTTAGAGAAAGAGCTGCTGCCAGGCAAGAGTCCAAACTATGCAGAACTGAAATAATTATTTGCAGAATAGTCACTTATTCTACTAAGAATTAAATTAAGAAGTTCCTTCTAAATAGAAAAGGCAGTGACTACTTTCTGAAGCCTAGATGTTTAACAGGTTTCAAAACTTTTTTTTCCAAGGGTTGAAAGTCAGAGGCTTGACAATGCAAGGCACATTATTGAAGAGACAACACTTTCTAGAAATATAACGGTTTCAGAGGGGTTTGTTTATGAGGAAAAAGAGATGGGAATAATCAAAGCTCCCATAGTAAGTACATCTTTCCATAAATGTGGACCTCAAATTATTGTAGTTTGTTAGTTTTAAAAGATCACAAACGAATTTAAGAAGTAAATAAGAAAAATGCTCTCAAATATCAAACCCTGGTTTGTTTTGGAGAAAGTTAAATATAATAATGAATATGAGTCAGCAATGTAAGTGTGATTTTTATGAATTCTCCTCATATTACAAAAGTTCAAATACTAAGATAAAACAAGATGAATGGACCTATTTTTAAGAAAAATATAAAAACCATACTATAAAACAATGATTTTCTAAAGCTAAAAGATTCTTCTTCCAAAGAGAAAGAGGAAAAAAAAGCCGGTTCATTGAAACCATTTAAGAATATTTATTTCCATTCATGTTTTTTTTCAAAGTTGTATAAAATAGGTCTCTGCTAAAATAATTGAAAGTTAGCTTGCTGACAAAAATACATCTCAGAAAGAAAACAGTGGCATTGTCATTAGTCTTTTCCTGTTTCTGCCTAGTAAAAAATAAAAATAAAAAGCGTCTGTCTCCATTGTTCTTCTAACATCTTTTTATAATCAGCTTTAATGTTTTCAAGTGATATTATGTTACATCTTCTTAAATGGAATAATATATCTATCTTTTACTCTGCAAATCAATCAGGTATAACCTGTGGTTTCTGCTTTCAAACTAAAGTCTTCCTTCTCAGAGCATAATTTGTTGTGAAGTAAGACCCTTGAAAGGGCTTCCAGCTTAATTTTTAAGACGCCCTCTCACCCAGCAAAACTTTCCATACTTATTAAATCTTATAACCTCCGGTAACCCTTAATACTTAGAGGTGAGGAGGTGACTGATCACTCGCACTTTCCCAGAAGAGTTCCCTGCTCCTACTTGCCTGCAATAATGTTTTAATATTTAGCTTAATCTTCTTGCTCACAAATTACAAGCCTATAACCATTACCTAAGGAGTGACACCAGGAAACAAGGGTGTATTATTACTGCACCACTGCCCCTTAATATTTCCAATTTACTCCTTTCATGCTGGGGCTTTCCAAGAGACCTCATTTATTCTTAAATTCTAGGAACACAGGAACTAAGAAAAGCTCTGTTGTGTGGCAGACAGCTCCAGATCTGGTGTTCATAGGGAAGGCGAAATCAAATGGGGCCATCCATTAACAGGTCAGTCCGGAGTCATTATGAAACCCCTGGCTTTTCAAATGACCGATGGGCCTCTTGTCCTTTCTTGGGCCCGGGCCTCGCAGACTGCAGGCTGTTTGCATTCAGTCAACACTTCAATTTTATAGGTCTGTGGAGCCAAAGATTACAAGACTTTTGAACTCCAGGCTGCCTTCTGTCTGGCTACACCCCTTGTTTCTGGAGCCCAAATCTTTTTTAACAACTCTACAAAAACAAGCAATTAGGATAAGTTCTGTTAATCCTCTCTTTTCGACCTCAAGGTAATTACATATTCAGAACCAACCAGTGGGGAAGCAGAAAGAGCACTACCAATGCCTGCAGCTATTTAAAGAGGGATCCAAATGTGCTTCAAGGGAATGACCAGGACTGATACAGGTCCCTTAAAAAGGTTCTACTATTGTTTCATGGCAAGCTAGGTACAGCGCTAGGCTAGATTTTTAAGGAAACAAAGAAATGTAAAAATTAAAAATGAAAAGAAAAAGTCAAGGAGACTTTTTAAAAGGCTCAAAATATACTGGAGCACTCATTGATCTGGTAACTGTCTTCCTCCACTAGGTAACGGCACATCTGGTTTCTCCAGATACAATGGCCCATGCCTCTTTTTTTTTTTCTTAACTCACACTGTTAATGAACTTTAGTCCATTAACAGCTATGAAGTTTTGTCTAGGCAATTTATATTAAATTAAGAACACAGTCTTTTTAGTTACTCAAAATAAATGATAAATAGTACACGAAAAATGTATAATGTTCCTTTACTCTTAAAAATGTATTTTATATTGAATCTAAATTAGTAATATATGTGATAACAGTAATTAATAAAAATCATAATTAATAATTAGCAATATACAATCAGCAAAGGGTAGAGAAAGAAAAGCAATTTTTTATTCTTATCAACAAATATTTATCTATAAAATGTGTCAGTGGTTATCTCTATACTAATCTGGCATCTTTTCAAACAAGTCTGTGGTTTTTCTATAAACTTTTTTTTTTTTTTTGAGACGGAGTCTCGCTCTGTCGCCCAGGCTGAAGTGCAGTGGCGCGGTCTCAGCTCACTGCAAGCTCCGCCTCCCGGGTTCACGCCATTCTCCTGCCTCAGCCTCTCTGAGTAGCTGGGACCACAGGCACCCACCACCACACCCGGCTAATTTTTTGTATTTTTAGTAGAGACGGGGTTTCACCATGTTAGCCAGGATGGTCTCGATCTCCTGACCTTGTGATCCGCCCACGTCAGCCTCCCAATGAAAGCATTCTACTGATAGTCTTTATCTCTTTCTACTTCATATAATACTTTTATGAAACAGTTTTATATTTCCTATTGTACTGATTAGGTTTCTGAGAGCAATATCATATCTAGCTTGTCATTGTATCTGCCCAAGATGTCTCGCAAATACATACCTATACATATATATAATGTCTCATTAAATTGAACCAACTAACTCAATATTTTTCTAGTGAATGCCAGATATGTGGGATATTAAAACATTTTATGGGGGAAGACATTTTTTATATTTAAATAAGAGCAACAAGCACTGGATTTTAAAAAGAGACAATCATTTGCTTACTACAGTATTTCATAAAGTCTTCAGTATATTATACTAATGTGCATTGTGACAAAAAGTAGGATTGAACATATGATATTTCTCAAACTTATCTGACTCCTTATCTCTTTCACACTGATCATCCTGAAGAACGAATGTTACAAAGAACATATTTGGGAAAATATTACTGTATGTCATAATGCACCTCAACTATGCTAAGAGCTCCAACTTGATGGGCTTTGAGGAATAAGAAGGAAGATAAGAAGGAAGTTTTCCCCTCAATTCCTAAAGTCTAAGACCAGCCCAAAGAGCTTGCCCAAAGAGTAGTAGGATAAAACTGTCCTTACCTACAATGAAAATTCCCTTTCCCCCCAAACAATTGAGATGTCCACAGGAAAACAATCTGACCAAATTGTGTAACATTATGTGTAAAAAGCCAATTCTGTGTCTCCAATTCCTAGAGATATTATACTTTTTAATATTTCTGTTAACACTACCTCCTCAAAAATATCCCTAGATAGAAGAGAATAGATGTTAATATTACAAATTGAAGTGTAGGGCAAACGTTTTTTAACAAACAGTGATCGTATTTGAATGAGATCATTATATGTCAGATCTTTGTTATAGAAAATAAAGAACACTGATATTGTCAGAATCATTATCACCATCATTAGTTTTAATAATAGTAATTTTTATGCTATTCCCATCTGGTAAGCTTTGTTTTCATAATTTCTCTATCATAATTAGTAATATTTCCCTAAGGACTACTCTGTCCTGAATAGTCTTCTAAGGTTGCTCTATTCCTATTGGTTTTTGTTGCAAAACAAATCACTCCAAAACTGAATGGCATAAGCTTTTGATGACCCATGAGGCTTCAGATCCATCAATTCCAGCACGTTTATGTAGTCTTTCTAATCCTTATGACCCCTGTTCCACAAGCCTGGCCCTCCTATCCCCCAGGAGCTGCCTCAGTCCTGAGCCACGTGTGATATGCTCAGACATGCCCTGCTTACTGTTGGCTTTGATTCTGAAAGCCTACAGCTGCCAGAGACAGCTCTGTCCCAATAGACGTGGGAGCAATAGTGAGAAACTTAGAAAATCTGGCCAAAATGAGCATTTCCTTATTAGATCTCCATCTACTGTCAACAGCATAATAGCAGAGAGTATTTCTTTGTGGACTTTTATGCACCAACATATGTTGAAAGTATAATGGAATTTTTTTCTCAAGACATTGATATGATTAGACCTAATATTGCAAACCACCTACTAACCCAGGAAATAAAAGAGTACAAAGGAATTTTCCTGGTCTCACTTGAAGAAAACTTATATCCCAAGAGGAAAATGTAAAAAGATTCAGCAGATTGCATCTTATTCTTAGTTATCTCTTACATGAGCATCATTAACTTAGTTTACAAACTTGACCTTTATCCATTTAGGAATGTGCTGCAGGTGCCATTTGAATTTTTGATAGTATTTTTAGCTTTTGATCCCCTCTGCAGTGAGAGGGAAGTTTAACAGCTTGCTTAGAGCTGTTCTATAAATCTGTGGTACCAGCATATCATTTTGATTTACCTTTCATTGATTAAATTTCTTTGCCAATGAGGACTTTTGCTTTATAACAACAGTTTCAGGAGTTTTATGTCAGGAAACAATATCAATATCACCATTTTGTAAAGCAAAATGTATGAAACTGCCTTAGATTGCTAGGTAGTCATTCAGATTCTTTTAAGCATGCAAAAATAGACTTTTTAAAGATTGCTGTAGATATAAGATTTGAATGGGATAGTAAATGTGGTATTTTAAACAAACATGCCAAAAAGTAGATATTAAGTGGCATACAGCACCAATGATTTATTATTTCTCTTAGTTCTGGTCTGAGACAACTTGACACAAACCGAAGGTCTAAGATGGTCTCACTCACATGCCTAAGACCTCAGCCAGAAACGCTGAGATGGTTGGTCTCTCTCCACATGGCTTCTTATTCTCTAATAAGTCAGTTTAGGTTGCTTCGAGAGGTGGTCTCCAGGTTCCCAGCAGCAAGGGAGCAAACCTGAATGTGCAAGTACCTCTCAAATATCTTCTGTGTCATGTTTGCTAATGTCTCATAGGGCAAAAAATAAGCCACATGGTCAAATCCACATACAAGGAGTAGAGAAATAAACTCCTCTGTTTAGTGGAGAAGTGGCAAGTCACATGGCAAAGGGGCATTTGGATAGGGATGGAAGGAATGGTCATAGCCTTCTTTGCAAAACATCTACTTAGCTACTGCTGTGGCCACAGTAAAAACTGAGATGAGCATTCCCAGCTGAGCTCAGCACAGATTGCTGACTCACACAATTGTGAGCAAATCAATGATGGCCATGTAGGCCACTAACTTTTGGGGCCATTTTTTTCTACTGCCAAAGCTAACTGAAACAACTTCTGAACCCATAGGGTAGGTAAAAGTTCCAAAATTTTCTCGGTTTCCTTTTTCAAACTCATCTTTTTTTAATGCTGATGAATTTTAAATTAGAAACATCACATGACTTTCCCCACAGTTTCCGATAGGCAAGATGGAAAACAAAGGGTGGTTCCCACATGGAAACCAAGTATAAATTAGAAACTCTACTTGAAAATTGGGGCATGCCTCTCTTGCCCCCATCCACACCCTACTCACCAATGAAGTGAAGGAAGAGAGTTTTTACGGAACAATCACAAAAACGAAACACACGTTTGGCTTAGAAATTTTGTAGGAGAAACTATGCCATGACAGACAGCAGCACCTGATACTGGACTTCCCAGCCTCCAGAATTGTGAGCCAATGAATTTTCATTCTTTGCAAATTACTAACTATCAGGTATTCTGTTATAGCAGCACAAAACAGACTAAGACATGCCTTCATCCTTAATATGACATAGTAGTGCCAAACCATAAGCTATTCATGTTCTTATAGAAGTGCTCAGAATTCATAGGACAGGTTACAGGGCAAAGACAATGCAGGGAAACAAGAGAAGTTGGCAATTTTAAAAGAAAACATTTCCACTTTCCCTGCTTGCCATTACTTAAACTGCATTTCCAAACTAGTTCTTCATCAGAATGTAGCAGAATAAGTGCCAATACAGATCCTAGCACACCTGGGTTCTAGTTTTGTTATTAACTAGCTGCTTGACCTCAAACAAGTCCTTTGATCCCTCTGGGTCTGTAACTTCTCAGCTAATGAACTGAAAGGGTCAGACTAGGTGACCTTTCTAAATGTTGGTCTTCTAGAAATTAAATGAAATAGCTGCCCCAACTTTGTACCAAGTACTCTCAGAAAGCTGGTCAGTGTAGAATTGTGGCCAAAAGTGTGAACTTTGTTATCAAAAAGAATCATTTTCAGGTTCCGCTCAGAATTAACTAGCTGTAATATATTGGGCAAGTATCTTAAATTCTCAAAGTCTCAGTTTTCTCATCTGTAAAATGAGAACAACTGTATTAGGATATATGAATTATGAGATAACATATAACATACGTTCAGCATATGCCTGACACATTAGCAAGCGCTCGGGAAATGTGTTTTGTTGTTGACAAGAACCTAAACCATGTCTGTTAATCCTGTCCGTGCTGTCATAAAGTACATAAGTCAGGTCACATGTTCAACAAAGAGATCCTAAGGTTACTCCCCTCACGTTTGCTTGGACCCCAGCTCTGCTTGAATGTTCTGGGAACAAAGCAAAACTTAAAAAAATCCAAACTCAACAGAACATTCTAGATTCACTGTTCTCCCTGCCCAAGCTATTTCATTTCCCCTTTTTAAAATTCCTGATTTCAAGCCCAAGGAAGAAAAAGTTTCAAGACCTGGGCTTAAAAGGGACGGAGGGGAAAAAAAAAACAAAAACAGGACACATAGACAGACTAGTTTCTTCTCCAATTTGTGAAGGAAGTCCTAGCCCCAGCTCCCAAAGTAAAGAATGTCTTCCAGGCATCTGATTGAAATAGGATACTTGGTTTAACCAGTAATTCTGGTCTTTCTGTCTCTTTCCCTCATGTGCAAGGTATCAAAGAAGGAAATGATGACTAAAACATCAAGATATTTTTATTCTCCACCTTAAAACACCTGTATCCATTCACAAACTGACAAGTAACTGAGAGCATATTTAGGCAGAAAGACTCTGCTTCTCAATCTTACAGGGTCCCCATTACATTGCTAACGATAATAACAAAACAACAATAATAATGCAGGGGTTAAGGGATAAGGGGAACGCTCATCACCCTAAGTCAGCAGACCCAAGAAAGAATGTATACAGAGGCAGGGCTAGGGCAGGAGAACAAATGAATGCCCACATATCAAATAAATAAATAATTCGAAGTTAAAGAAAGAAGTGAACAAATGGCTAAATAAAATATATTCTATTCTCCTGCTCCGATAACTATATCTTCTTAATAACAAGAAAGGTCAAGTTCAAATTCAGCCTCCTTGGACACCCCAGAATTCCGTACTGGAACATGGTAACATGGGGAGACCACTCCCTGATCCATGCCTCCTGCCTCCCCACTTCCATAACTCCCAGGTCCATCCCACAACACAAGCAGCCTCAAGGGCACATCTGGGGGTAGTTCAGCCAGCCCTTGGCCATCCTACAGGCTAGAAGTGCTCGAAAGTGGGACAAACTCAGAGAAGGAACCCAGTCGGTATCTGGAATCGAGACTGGGAGTTCCAGTGTCCTTGGTATCTGGAACATGGTCTCAAAAGAAGGATTGGGCTTCAGATGGGTTTGTCCCCTTAACCTCTCAGGCTCTTTCCCCCTTGCATCCCAAGGAAGGTCAGGCTGGGACCCCTCGAGGATGGGGCCCAGGGCAGGGGCACCTCTTGCTTTGGTCTCAGGGCAACACAGAAAAGACCACAGCCTTTTCCCCAGAATCATCCCAGATCTTAGTTCCAGGGGACTGTGAGATCCCTCTGCATCCCTTCACACTCAGACAGATGGCCCATAGAAGTTCTCTGTGCTGTAACTACTTTTAGGTGACAACTGTCCTCCCACAACCTTAGCCATAAATCACTAACAAATGTCAGGCAACCAACTTCTTTCTAATGCCTCATTCCTGACATTATTCTACAGTCTGAAACCAAAGCCCAAGTTTCTCATTTTCTCCAAATTCAGAGAGCTTGTCTTTTTTTGTTTGACATTTTATCCTGCCCCTGGGTGCTTACTCTTTCATGTTCCCCCAAATAAAAAAAAAAGATGATGATAATGACAGATAGATAGATAGATAGATAGATAGATAGATAGATAGATAGATGATAGATGATAGATAGATAGATAGATACCATATGCACACAATGACCATCCTAAACTCATTACTTCTCCCCATTTCCCATAAAATCAGTAGACTAACTCCCAATTCCCCTTCTTGATTAATAATTACTCATACCCAAATTTGCATCTTTATTCCTGGGCCCTGGTTATTTCCTGATTTTATAAATATTCCCTTTTCTTTGATACTATCCCTGCCACTAGCCCTAAAATTAAAATCAACTCAACCAAAACCACCAATGTCACTATTATCAGCCATTGTCTCTCCCTCATCCACTCCTCATCTGCTTTCTCTCTTTCACTTAGAATTACATTATATGTGTCTCTCCTTTGTCTATTTCTCTCATATTTCTCTGTGCTTTCTGATGTAACCCTCCTCTGTTCTAAGCAGTACCATCTTCTCAACCAGCATCTGTTAAGAGCTTCCTTCCATATAGGCAGTGTGAATTGTCACCAGGCCAAGGCACAGGGACTTGCCTCAGGCCCCAGGATTATTTCTCTCTTGCAATCGTCCTTTTATTATCTCCTACCCCGAGGCAAGGCTAGTTCTAGAAAGAATGGGGTGAGCAACAGGGCAAGCTTCCTGGGCGTGCAGCCTGTGTTTCATGCACCATGAGCTTAGTGTACTGTTCTGATGTCACTGTCCTAAAGTTCTTAATAATTCTGTCTTTGAGCCTTTGTTTTTAAGCAAAAACCAATGGGGTAATGTGGCATATAAATGAGCAAAGGAGAGACCCACACTACACGTGTCCATCATTTATTACCATTCCATTCACATAGAGCATTTTCAATGCCCCATAAGCCCAGAATTCTAATGGATCTACAGTTTGGGAGATTAAGACAGAAAGTGAATACAAGACAAGCATGTTACATTTATGACTGAGTAAGCGGGGGTGCTGACTACACTCTACATTCTAACCAGAACTTGCTTCTAATGTAAGAAGAAAGCAATGGCATCCTGAGAAGCCTAAACAACAAAGGAAACTTATCTTATCCTTTGTTACTCCTAGTACTTTGCTGTTATTAGCCAACCACTTATCCTGAAAATGATGATACAGAAAAAAAGGAAAGATGGGACAACCAATAGTTCCTTTTCCTTCTAGTTGTTCCTTACTCATCAGTAAGCACAAGGTAATGTTGGTAGAATGTTGCATAGCAAGAAATAAAAACAATTGAATCAATTTTGTGTAGCATTTCTTCTGCTCTGGTAACAACTACATATGCATGTATGAACTACAAAACATGGAATGTATAATCTAATCGATTCTGCACACAAGATTCCTATAATTGCATTTAAAACTGGCATTGCACAATATAAAGATGAATGGTAAAATTCATGCTAATAATTTTAAATGTGAATGCTTCTTTACCTAGAATAATATCAAATAGCACATTTAAAACACCATTACAAGTTGAGAGCCAGCTGCAGAAGGATGGAAAAAGCCTTGTATTTTAGGACCTTCAACTGTACCCTTTTTTTCCTGCAATTTGAGCAAGAGGCCCCAAGTTTTCTTTTTGCACTGGGCCATCTGAGGTATGTAGTCATTCCTGGTGAACAATGAAAAGAGATTGGGTGGGATCGAGGCTGGGATAGAAGGGGTCAGAGCTGGGCCACAACCCAGCAGGGTGCAGACATTTGTCTAAATGCCCTTTCAGATAGCAGCACCCCATACTCAAACCCCTCAAGTGGTATTCTGTCTCACTCAGAGTTAACACCAAAATTCTCACTGTGACTCTATCCCACCAACACTCCCCTGCCCACCTCTCTGATCTCCTCTCCCCACTCTCACCTCCTTCCTCAGCTCCAGCCAGGCTATCTTAACTGCATTTCTTCTAACATGACAAGTATTCTCCCAACCCAGGGCCTTTGCACATGCCAGTGCCCATCTCTAGAACTGCTTTGCCCACAAATATCTGGAGCACCTACTTCCTCAATTCCTTGGGTATCTCATCAAATGACACTGTTACAGAGACGTGTTTCTTGATCACCTTATATAAACTAGCAATACTTTACTCATCTTTCTTTATTTCTGCCTCAGCACTTTTCACCAACAAACCTATCATGTATTATTTGTTTCTATCTTTACTCTTGGTCACTTCCACTGGAACGTAAGCTTCATCAGGGTGGGGGCTTTCTCTGTTTTATTCACTGCTATAGACTCAAACTAGGACAGTGTAAATATTTGTTGAATGAATGAAGCTATACACTTCCTGAAGTATGAAGTCATCTAGATTGAGATAAGAAAAGCTTATATAAAATGGAGGCATTAAGCTGGAGGAGCTTTCTTATTACAAAATAATCTCGAACTTGGATCCACAAATGTTGCCTGATGTCCCAAGTCAGGAAGCATTCTGTTTAAGGAAACGCATCCAAATTGGGCGCCAAAAAACCTGGGGCTGGGAGGGAGGAAGTGGCCCCTGCTTTTAATGAGCTGTGCAATCATAAGCAATAACTAGAACCTACTAAAAGCTCAGTTTCCTCAGCTATAAAATGAACATGATTTAATAATACCTGTCCTTCTTATCTCACAAGTTTCTATGTGTGATAAATGAGATAGTAAACATAAACATTTTGCAAGGCTGAAATGTTAAAGAAATGCTAGGGAATCCTATTTGCCCTGCTAATTAAGGAACCAGTGGGTGGCAGGGAGAGGGAGGCCTGGTGGAGGGGAAAACAGGGCTGTTGGGCCATTTAGCTGAGAATGGTATTTCCAGAGAATGGAATGAAAGAAGCAATGCAGAACAGCAGATGCGGGTTCCTGTTGATTTTTCGCAGGGTGACCCCCATACATCTCCCATTTGACACGAATGTCACTGAGCCCAATTAGAATTAGCCTTTCACATAACATTCAAATTCCTGGACTTCCGAGGACAGCCATATAAGGGAGGAACAGCCACAGCAGATAAGAGGAGAGGAATGGAGAGGCAAAAGGTTACAGAAAAAAAAAATGGAGATTTTGACATTCCCCCACACAAAGGACAAGATGTCTCAACAAACCCTAGAATTTTGGAAAAGATTTAACTAAAGAATATTTATCCAAGTGGCAGGCCCTTCTTTTTCCCAGCATTTCTCTGTGTGGTGGGGTATTTATTGTTATTATTATTTGTTTTTATTTCCAGAGTGTATTTTTATGTGTTTGGTTTTTATTTGTTTTGTCTTCTATTCATTGAATTTTTCATTTCCTTTTGCTGCACTCACTATGCAAAGCCACTCTGTGCCCCTCAACTTGTCAGCCTAGACACAGAGCAGAACTCTTCATGTCAGGGTGTTCACTTCCACTAGAATATATTTTTAAAATTCATTTTCATGCTAACGATGCCCCTGCAAAGATGGTGAAATGTAGAAAATCAAGTTGCACGTGATGTTAAATCATGAAACTGAAGCATTTTTAAGGTTCCCTAAGATGCTTTAAATGAGCCTTTTTGGTAATTTCAGGGCTCCAGATCACTTAAGCAGAACATTTTTTAAATAAAAATAAAAATGCTTTGATGTGTACCGAAGAAGGGAGGTAGAAGAAACTGTCAAAAGTGGGCAGCCTGACAGCTCTCCTGACAAGGGAACCCCTGCAGTCTATTTTTAAACCGACCTGTGTAATTTAGGAGAGAAGTCACCATGTCTCCTGATAAAGGTTTTGGGGGCGGCTGGTAGATAAGTTTGCAGTGCTGGAAATGGCAGTGCCGCCCACACTAAGAAGGCAGAGCTGCAAGATTCTGCCTTTTAGTAGAACTGGAAGAAAAAAAACAAAACACCAAAAAGTGTGCATTTCCTGAGTAAAATGGAAGCAGCTTCTAAAAGAGAAAATGCAGAGGCCCCCCAGATCTTCTGAAATTGGTGTGAATGCCACCTTATTGGTATCAGTAACAAAGAAGAGAGGTTACTGATGCAAAGCTTAACTGAGTGGCATGGAGAAATATTAGTCATGGGCATAAATAAATGCGGTTGTTTAATGTCATTCCATTGAGAGAGATGGCGCAAATCTGATAGTTTCAACAATGCCTCCAGTACTCCAATAACGGGTCCTTAGAGGGATAGTGAAGATGGAGATTCATCTCCACAAAGAGGACACAAAATAATTTGACACAGGGTTGTATAATCTGAGTTATTTAACCTCTCTGAGCTGTAGTTTTCCTCGTCTTTAAAATGGACCGTAGCATTGTGCCTTGCAGGGTTACTGTTAGAGTTAAATAACAGCACAGAGTAAGCAACACTTAACAAAAACACAGGGAAAAAACTCATGCCCTGAGCATCTGCCAGACCTTGAATTGGTTGGAAGGGCTCTCAGTGTGAGGAATCAGAAGGGGTTTTCTTGGGGGCACCACATTATTCTTCTTTGGCAATCAAATAAATGATCTAGCTGCCTCCTCCAGCTTCTGGTTAGACCGATGCCTGGTCCTGAATTAAGATCTGACAAAGACCAGTCAGTACCTCCCCCTCAACACCCACCATACTCACTCTCACTCTCTCTCTCTCTCTCATTCTCTCTCAGGCCACAGCCAAAAGCATACTCTGTGCCAGTGCCCAGCCTTGGGCAACCGACCCCGACATGGGCCCCGAAAGGCAATTGTTTGACTGAATGGAGCCTCTTATTAAAAATTAATTTCTGTCAAACCCAATTGCATACGAACACAGCCTCATTGTGATCACTACCATGATTTCTGGAAACAAACATAAGCCCTACTGTTGCCAAAAGCAAGGGGCAGTTTAGGACAGTTCTGAGTCTTGATCTATGAATGCAGCCAGCAGATTCCCTGAGGCTCACAAAGGCATTTGTCCCCTGGAGGACAGAGACCAACTCCATTCTCTACTGCCCCTCCATGCCCCACACTCACTCCCTGGGGGATACTCATAGAGACCAGAGAGCATGCTCCTTAGTGCAAACAGACACACACAAAATACAGGTTCTGCCACTTCTAAGGGAGTGTGCTTGCCCTTTAAGAGCTTAGGGTTTCTCCTCTGTAAGGATAAAATAGTGATTAACACCACTACCTAACCCACAGGGTCGATGTGGGAGAAATGAGATAATATAAGTAAAAGCATCTGGAATACAGAGAGCAGGTGCTCAATAAACAGCCATCCTATTCCCATAACATCCTGCCCTGGGTATCCCTCCACGGGATATTGTCTTCTACAATGTTTCTTCTAAATTTAGAGCACTACATGGGGATGGGAGTCATTTTCTTGATAGCAATGGGTTGAAGAAAACAGAGACCTCAAGTTAAAATGCTCTAGATCCAATTTACATATCCCACACATCTCTAATAAACTTTGATTTTTCTCTTCTACATGAATTGTCTCTTCTATTTCCATGTCATGAAATCAAGGAGAATCAAGAGTTAGAGATGGAAAGCTCATCATGTCCTCCTCTTCTCCCTACTTTGCATATTTTCAACATTTTTGCCATTAAAAACTTGGACCTGACATTGCATGAACTTCTATTGTGGTGCAGAGATGGCTAACTTTTAAAACGAGTGCTACCCTACTGACTGAGAAAGAATAAAAATAGTAGCCATGTCCAATGAGATGAGGGTAGCGAGTCTGAAAGAGGGCAATAAAGCAATAGGGATCAGTGTAAAATGTGGGAGGCTGTTGATGCAGTCATTCCACTTTCAGGAATTATTGAAAGGAAATAATTAATGAAGCATAAACCAATAACTTACATGATACTATTGCTGATCATAGTAAATGATTGCAAAGAAGCTAAATATTCTAAAATAGGAAGTTGATTTTATAAATTATTAGACATTCATACAGTAGAAAACGATGTAATAAAGTTGTTTTTAAAGATGAGGTAAAGCTATGCTCAGTTAAATGGAAAGACATTCCATAAATTGTTAAAGTTTGTGGGGAAAAAAACTTATTGCAGAAAAACATATGAATATAATCTTGCTTATGTAAAAATATAAAAATATATGTTCCTATATATTTATGTAAGCATTTTTAAATCCAAAATATGCTTTGTCAAACTTTTGACTGGTTATCTCTGGAAGGAGGATTATAAGAGAGCTTTTTTTTTTTTTTTAGATGGAGTCTCACTCTGTCGCCAGGCTGGAGTGCAGTGGCGCAATCTCGGCTCACTGCAATCTCCGCCTCCTGGGTTCAAGCGATTCTCCTACTTCAGCCTCCCAAGTAACTGGGATTACAGCCACTCGCAACCACACCCAGCTAATTTTTGTACTTTTAGTAGAGATGGGGTTTCACCATGTCAGCCAGGATGGTCTCGATCTCCTGACCTTGTGATCCACCCACCTTGGCCTTCCAAAGTGCTGGGATTATAGGCGTGATATAAGAGTACTTTTAAAAAACATTTTATAAATGTA
The DNA here is from genome assembly GCF_028878055.3 of Symphalangus syndactylus. Taxonomy (NCBI): domain Eukaryota; kingdom Metazoa; phylum Chordata; class Mammalia; order Primates; family Hylobatidae; genus Symphalangus; species Symphalangus syndactylus. The sequence continues at coordinate 84,554,247 of NC_072435.2, forward strand.
GGCATGGTATGAATTGTGTAACTTAAGCCTCTACACATTTATAATAACCCAAACAAATTTTCTTAAAGCATGTTGCAAAACTTAATCTTTCTCATCCACAAAATTTTTAAAAATTGAGAGTATATAACTAATAATACAGTTTCAAAATATGCAAAACAAAGCTTGGTGAAATTAAAGGGAAAGATAGATAATTCAACAATAGAAGTTATAGACTTAAACATTCCCTCTTTGCAATTAATAGACCAACTAGACAAGATGTCAGTAAAAATATGGAAGATCTAAACACTATCAACTAATTGCAACTAGTTGACATTTATAGAACAATATACCCAACAACTGCAGAATACATATTCTTTTCAAGTGCCCATGATATGTTCACTAAGATGAACCATATGATATGCCATAAAACAAGTCTCAGTTATTTAGAAATATTGAAATTATACAGAGTTTGCTCATAGCCGCCATGAAGGTAAATTGGAAATCAATAATTAAATGTCTAGAAAAATTCTAAGTGTTTAGAAATCAAATAATACAATCCTCAATAATCCATAGGACCAAGAAGAAGTTACAAGGAAAATTAGAAAATATTTTTAGCTGAATAATAATGAAACTATAACATCAAACTTTGTGGATGCAGCTAAAGCAGTGATTAAAGGGAAATTTACAGCTTTGAATGCTTATCTTAAAAAAAACAAAAAAAAGAAAAGAAAGGTCTAAAATTAAGTATGTGAGCTTCCCAAATTACAAGCTAGAAAAAGAGCAAAGTAAATCCAAAGTAGAAGGAAGGAAATGTTCAAATAAGAGCAGAAACCAAAGAAATGGTAAGCAAACAAACAAACAAAAGTTAAAATTAGCATAAGAAAAGGGTTCAGAGGAGCTTTAAGATCTCTTTCTCCAAAAAGTTCTGTAATTCTAAGTGCATTTAGCATATCAGATTCCTAAAGACTTTCTTCCTATCTCTGGGTGAGAAACAAATGTTTATTTAGCAAACATTTGTTTATTTGCTTGTTTCTTTTAGGCAAAACCCTATATAAGACATATACCATTCGTACCCCAGAAAATAAGCAAGTACAGTAGGCCATCCATATTCTGAAATTTCTCATCCATAGATTCAACCAAGCTTGAATCAAATATACTCAGTAAAAAAAAAAAGATTAAAAATAGCCAGGCGCAGTAGCTCACGCCTGTAATCCCAGCACTTTGGGAGGCCAAGGTGGATGGATAAACTGGGCCCAGGAGTTCCAGACCATCCTGGGCAGCGCGGCAAAATCTTGTCTCTACAAAAAATACAAAAATTAGCTGGGTGTGGTTGCCTGTGTCTGGAGTCCCAGCTACTCAGGAGGGTGAGATGGGAGTATCGCCTGAGCCTGGGGAGGTGGAGGCTGTCTTTTAAAAAAAAACAGAAAAAAGAAAGAAAGATTAAAAATACACCATAACAACTATTTATATGCCATTTACATTGTATTAGGTATAATTAGTAATTTAGAGATAATTTAAAGTATATGGGAGGATGTGGATAGGTTATATGCAAATACTACTCCATTTTATATAAGGGACTTGAGCATCTCCAGTTTTTGAGGGAACTATCTGAGGGGAGTCCTGGAACAAATCCCCCACGTATACTGAGGGATGATTGTATACATTACCTATCTAATGACATGCAATGACTTATTAAGAGTCTACAAGCTGGGCATGGTGGCTCACGCCTGTAATCCCAGCACTTTGGAGGCCGAGGCGAGAGTATTGCTTGAGCCCTGGAGCTTGAGACCAGCATGGACAACATGGTGAGACACTGCCTCTACAAAAAATACAAAAATTAGCCAGTCATGGTGGCGTGTACCTGTGGTCCCAGCTACTCAGGAGGCTGAGGTGGGAGGATCACTGGAACCCAGGAGGTCAAGGCTGCAATAAGCTGAGATCACGCCACTGCACTCCAACCTGGGTGACAGAGTGAGACCCTGCCCCCATCCCCCTACAAAAAAAAAAAAAAGAAAAGAAGAGTCTACCAAGTACAGGGCACTGAGCTTTCCATATGCATTTCATTAATATGCACAGTGCTTCTATTTGTTCATGCATTCTACAGATAATTATTGTCTATGTGATATGTGCCAGGCACCATCTTAGGTGATAGGTCAACGTTAGTATTTATAAGCTAGGTATTACTGCTCCTATTTTATACTTGAGAAAACTGAGTTTCAGAGAAGAAAAGTAACTAGCTCAGCATCACAGGGTATTGTTAAGCAAAAATGTCCAATCTCTCTGAAAGCCTAGTTTTTAACAACTATGCTACATGAAAAGACACTAAGCCACAAAGACGAAGGGACAGAATTAAGCCAACATCTATAATAGAATATGAGAAACTATACAATGGCAACAAAGACAAATTGCCATGGGACCATGTTAAATCAACTCCTAATCTTTTCAAAGAATTCAGAAAGCTTCTGAGAAGAGGTGACTTTTGAGTTAAGACTTGAAGAAGAAAAATTTGCCAAGAACGGTGGCAAACACATCATCACATTTAAAGTGTACAATAACCCTGAAAAAAATAGCATTATGGTTCTTTCACAGAAGAGAAAACGGAGGTCAAGAGAGATGAGGGGCCTTGCTCAGAATCAGACAGTTACTATGGTATATGCCAATGTCCGTGCCAAGCATTTCACAGCCATTGGTCTCCTGACAATCCTGACGTTTAGGCAGCACCATCACTAACATTGTTGCCACTTGGTCTTGCCTAGGTCTTGGCAATAGCTTGTGCATTAGTGGTGAAGCTGGAATATATACCCAATTCAGCCTTACTCCCAGACCCAAAAAGCAGGTTCTGTGAAAGTTTTCTTGCATATGAATCCAAGTCCTGGGTTCTAAAGGGAAGAGTGACCTTAGGAAAGAAAGAGATAAAATTAATTTATTTAGGCATATGTCAAGAAATTTGCTCGGTCTGACCAGGCACAGTGGCTCACGCCTGTAATCCCAACACTTGGGAGGCTGAGGTAGACGAATCACTGGAGCTCAGGAGCTCAAGACCAGCCTGGGCAACACAGCGAAACCCCATTTCAACAAAACATACAGCCAGGTGTGGTGGCATGCACCTGTTATCCTGACTACTTAGGGGGCTCAGGAAGGAGGATCAGTTGAGCCTGGGAAGTCAAGGCTGCAGTGAGCCATGTTCACGCCACCGCCCTCCAGGCTAGGTGACATATGGAGACCTTGAAAAAAAAAAGAAAAGAAAGAAAGAGAGAAAGAGAGAGGGAGGAAGGAAGGAAGGAAGGAAGGAAGGAAGGAAGGAAGGAAGGAAGGAAGGCAGGCAGGCAGGCAGGAAGGAATTCCTTCTTCCCACCAAAACAAATCTCCAGTGAACCTAAAATAAAAAAATAAAACCCTAAAAATGCTGATTATCACTTCAAATTAAGGAATAGACTTCAAAACATTTTTTTTTAAACCTCACTTCTCCCCACCCATCCCTACAGGTTGATTTACGCATACTTCTTAAGCCAAGTCAAAGAACTGGCTTAACTCTAGTTTCCCTTAGAAAGCGTGACTCCAGGCTGCCTGAGCTTCCTCTGTCCTTTTGTGACCTCCTGATGACCTGGGAGTTCCACCCACTTTTTAAGGCCTCTCGGAGCCTGGAATCTACACATCAGTGGGATTTAGTTTCCCTTTTGCTTTAATGACTCCTCAGAACCTTACTCATGTAGCAATCCCACCCGCTTCCTTTCTTGTTTCTCTGGTCCTTATGGGCTGCAGCCCACCTCTCCTTCCCATGCAGGCAGGTTCTCAGGGACAATGGTGATTTATTTATTTACAGTTCTCCTCATATTTTGTTTGGTTAGCTTTTATTTATTTATTTTTCTCAGGTGGGGGAAAATCTAGGTTATGTCTTTGGGTGTCAGCTGGTAATCCTTCCACTTTTCTTCCCACATAACCACCCGTTTTTTTGTTTTTGTTTTTGTGTGTGTGTGTTTGTTTGTTTGTTTTTTGTATAATTATAGGTTTCACCTCATCAGACAGTTAGACTTTAAATTGGTCTATCTTTAGGCTGAAGAAATCATCTTGAAAATTCAGAATCAATACAAGAATCATGGTACGAGATTAGTATCACTAAGACTCAGCATCTAAAAATGAAATATTTAAAAATATATACATGTTTTGAAAAGAAACAAGAGGAACAGAAGAATTGGAAAATGTTTGACTCAACTAGCTCATGCATGTACCTTTCCTATCTGTCCTCCAAGGAGTGAGGGAAAGACTTTGGTAAGAATAACCACCATCAGCAAAACCCAACAATTCTGAAGCACAACCATACAAAATGCAAAGGGATATTTGGCATAGAGGAAGTGAACTTCACAGAAATTGCATGTGGCCGTGCAAAGAATTCTGAAAATTTAACATACCACAAAGAATGTACTGAACAAATTTTGTTATGAGTTTTCAAAAGCCTGTCACATCTCTCAGTGGTCTCCAAAGTAAACACATCTCCCACACTGTAGCATCCATTACTATAGTTTTGAGTTTCTGCTCCGAAATGATGCAATCTTCTACTCAGGACAGCTTCCTAAATATCTTTCCCAAATGATGGAGAAACAGAATTCAACTTCACTTCTTCCATTCCTCAAAGAACGTGTCATGCAGGGCTGCACGTTAGTGGCCATCAACCAGGAAATATTTAGTAAACAGAATTTGTACTCCATTTATTCTGAGTTTACTTTTAGAAGCCACTTATCTCTTTTAGAAGAACTTCCCTTGCCAATCACCTTTTGGAAAAGGCCTGGAAGAGACACTCCCTGAGGACGTGCAGAATCCTAGGTCAACAGCATATGCAGTGGAAATATTAATAACTAAAGTATCTACACCTTAGGATGGTCCCTTTCCTTCCTAAGACAATCAGTCTTTTCAGAGCAATCGAAACACATATGCAGGTGTACACACATGGACGTGGGTGTACACACACACACACATTGCAATGTCTCCTCTAGTACATTCTTTGATATGTGACCATTATTTCTTTTCTAATAATTGTGATTAAAACACCCAAAATAAGGAATGTCTTTGGAGATGGAAAGGCCATTAAAATTCATATTGTTCAAGGCTCTCATTTTGCAAATGATGACGCTGAGATCCAGTATGTTAAATTTATCCCAAAGAATTTATATGCTCCTAGAATTTTCAGATAAGATTAGAGTTTCTCCTTTTGAGATCTCTTAGCGGAAAGATCAAAGGCTCTGAGGTCAGCCGAGCCCGGTTTCAAAATCTCAGCGCTACTGTTTACCACTTGGAGATCCTAGATAATTAATCACTTTAAGCCTTCATTTTCCCATCTACAAAATGGAGATATTAAGAGCTGAAAGAATCCAGAATATAACACTGTGAAGAGTTTTCTTCTAAACATCCGTTATCTGCTTAAAAGCAGAGCCTCCTAAAAGAATTCAACTGTTAAAAATCCCCTCCCAGGAGTTTTGTAACCAGGAAAGATTGAAATCACCTAAACAGGCGTTGTCACAAAATGATCGTATCTCCCATCTATTCTCCTACAGGCCTATTTATCTTTCCTACAAGTCATTTGTTTTCCTATAAGCAATCTTCTCCCTCTCTCCACCTATTCCTTCACCCTCTCCTTCACCCAATTCTAAGCACCTCCTTGAGTCATACTTTTCGGTAAATTCCCAAGTACTTACTTGAATAAAAATATATCTTTTCTCTTGCTAATCAATCTTTTGTGAGTTTAATTTTCAAGCCTCCAAAAGTTAAACCTAAGAGGGTAGAGGAAAAAGTTTCCCTGCCCGACAGAGCTAACATGTATTAGTTACTTACAATGATCAAGGCACTGTTCTAATCATACTGAGTGTATTGATTCAGTTACTTCTGACCATGTCTCTTCTGTTATTTTTCTTTTAGAGATAAGGAAACTAAGGCATAGAGAGGTTAACCAACTTACTTAGCGTCAGACAGCTAGTAAGTGATGGAGCCAGAATTTGCGCCTAGCCATCAAGCTCGAGACCTTGTGCTTAACCACTGTGTGAGAGTAACCTTACCTCACAAGAGGGTACTAAAGATGAGATGAGATCATCTGCACACAGCATCCGGCCTGGCACAAAGGAAGGGCTCCATAAGTGTAGATGCCATTTTGACTATTAGAAAACCATCTGTCAATCTGCTGTTGATAAAACCAAGGTGTTTCCCATCTCTCATCAAGGGATTAGGGTAGCGCAAAGACTCTAACCTGTAAGCAATGTAACTAATTTGTGTTTTCATTAGCCACAGCTTAATGGCCAGTGTGGAGGATATTGGAGTTCCAGAAAACAGACAAGGACAAGACAGCCAAAGGATAAAAACCTATCAGAGGTATCCAGTATCAGTCAATGGAACTTAACCTTCCAGTAACTTAAAAGGTGTGGTTTTGTCTGTTTTGTTTGCTTTACCGCAGAGCAGGAATATTTCTCTTGACCTTTATATAACTTAGAAGAAGTATGGCACAAACTCCCTTGATTTTGATTCTGGCCTCATCAGCAATGTTGTGATCGCAAATTCAACTCTATTCTCACCCTGGGAAGAGAGTAGTCTGTACCATGAGCAATACACCATGAGAAGGGTATAAAGCAGATGTTAAGAAGCTGGGCTTTTGGCCAGGCACAGTGGCTCACGCCTGTAATCCCAGCAATTTGGGAGGCCGAGGTGGGTGGATCACCTGAGGTCAGGAGTTTGAGACCTGGCCTGGCCAATGTGGTGAAACCCTGTCTCTACTAAAAAAAATACAAAAATTAGCTGGGTGCAGTGGCGGGCGCCTGTAATCCCAGCTACTCAGGAAGCTGAGGCAGGAGAACCGCTTGAACCCGGGAGGCAGAGGTTGCAATGAGCCGAGATTACACCACTGCATTCCAGCCTGGGCAACAGAGCCAGATTCCGTCAAAACAAAACAAAACAAAACAAAAAAAAAGAAGCAGCTGGGCTTTCAAGTCAAACATCCCTGTGAGCAAATACCAGCTTCACCAAGTACCTGGGGAATCTTCAGCAAGTTACTTAATTTAAACTCTCTGAGTTTCTGTTTAGGCATCTACAAGATGGAAATTTAAAATCCCTACAAAACCTACCTCGTAGGATAGTTGAGCCAGCCTGATGGCAAACAGCACAATGTATTCTTTTTTAAATTCATAAATTGCACCAGGCATGGTGGCTCACATCTGTAATCTCAGCACTTTGGGAGGCCAAGGTGGGCAGATCACTTGAAGCCAGGAGTTCGAGACTAGCCTGGCCAACATGGCAGAACCCTGTCTTTATTAAAAATAGAAAAATTAGCCATGCATGGTGGTGCATGCCTGTAATTCCAGCTATTCAGGAGGCTGAGGCACGATAATCGATTAAACCCAAGAGGCAGCGGCTGCTGTGAGCTGAGATTGCACTACTGCACTCCAACCTGGGTGACAGAGTGAGGCTCTGTCTCAAAAAAACAAACAAACAAAAATAATAAATTGGCTTTATGATTTATCAGTCTCTTGCAAGAAGCCTTCCACGAACTTTCCTTTCCACAAATGGATATAAACAAAAGAAAAAAAATCCCTTGCTCCCCTAAATTTTTGCAGTACTTCTGGATCTCTTTTATGAAAGCAGTTTATGTTACACATTATGTGACAGTCGAAGTGCTGGGCATGTTACATGCATTTTCTCATTTAATTCTGATAACAACAGTATGAGGTAAATACCTTTATTATTTCCATTTTTTAGCAGATGGGAAACTTACTAAGATTAAGCGCCTGGCCTAAGGTTACACAGGTAGCTAGTGATGAAGCTTATATTTGAACCTGCAAGAGTCTAAATCCAGAGACTATGTTCTTTATGCTACTTGTTACTCTATATCTTATAATGATTTATATTCAAGACTGTTTTCATTTCAAGGCTGAAAGGTCAAGATTTGTGTCTAATTTATCTCTTTATGGCCCTCAGAACATTCCCTGAATATAATAGGTTGTCCATGCCTTGTTGAATTAATAAATGAATAGTGGCATACATAATTCCATTCCCCAGAGCCTCATCAGTTACAATTTATTTGCATTTTTCTAGGTGCTTTACATCAATTTTCTCATTGAATCCTCCCAACTCCATCAGCTAAGTGTTATTATTATTGTCACTGCACAGGTGAAGAAACCAAGGCTCAGAGAGACTTGCCTGAAATTGAGGATCTGCACAGACTAGCCAAGGTCACATGGCTAACAAGTGACAGATCTGGGTTCACATCTGGGAAAACTGAACCCACTGACTGAGCTTGTAACCATCACTCCTCAGCTGAAAATAGGATCAGAACAGAGATAGCCTCATCAAACCATGGGCATAATTTATGGTCCACTCAGCCAGCATCTCTCATTTTAAAAGTTTTAAACCTGAATTGCTTCTGTCAAAGAGTTAGAAGGGACTCAAAAGTGTGAAACCTTGGATAGAGATCAGTGGCAATTCCAAAATTTCCTTATAGGAACGGTTTGAGAATAGCAATCTCATTGAAATTGGGGGAGGGGAATAAGGATTTTTGAAATTATCATAAAGCTATATTTTAATATGAAGCTCACTGTTTTGTCAATCCGATTCTATTATTGTGGGCTGCTGATGGATATTATAAGGGCAGATAAAAGAAGTAATCACTATTCTACTGGAAGATATATTAAAAATGTGTATTTCATGAATCTGTATGTATGTATGCCTATCAATTTTCAAAAGTGATTTAAACATCAATAAAGTGAAAATTCAAATCTATAGATGACATCGAGATTTTTTGAGAATTCAAACATCATCGTGACAATGATAAACGTCAGGAAGGTCTCACAGAGATGTGTAAGTAGCCAGTAAATAGTCGTGCTCAGTGCAGTTGGTTGCACAGGAATAGCTGCAGGAAAAGAGAACGCACCTTGTGCTTAGAAGACCAAGGGCTCTGAGTGCAGACGTGATCCAGGAAAAGGATGATGGCATCATTGCTGACCATTCCCTGAAGGGGTCGGTCCAATGTATTGTGGCAGTCATAAAAGCAAGCATCATCAGGAAGGATGTCAAAAACAAAATAGAAAGCACAATCTTATGAGCGTTTGCACACACGCACACACATATACACAGAGAGACACCAGAATTCATTGGCTCCAGAAATACTGAGTATAGTTCCAGCCATCAAACCTCAAAAATGGCATAATGAAACTGGAACTTACTTAAAGGAGGTCCCTTAAAATGATTAGGGTTTGAAAAGAAACCAAAGAGACTTTAAAACACTTCAGCCTAGAAAGACAAAACATAAGAGTTGGCGGATCAGGTCAATAAAATCACAAAGGGTACTGATTAAGTGAACACAGATTCTGACACCAAATCCCAGCAAAGCAGACCTAGAAGCCCTGGTAAAATTAAAATAAAATGCTTTTAGGACTATTTACATTTTCAAGTGCTACTTTATAGGGCAAGTAACAAACTAGAAAAAAAAAATCGTAACTCTAAGAGAGTCTATGGTTGTGAGCCCATGATAGTTATGGTGCAGTTGTATCTATACTATATGCTCAGCCTTTTGATGTCCATCTTTGGAAAGACATCTAGCAAGCTCCCTTTCACGCTGTTGTTCTTTGAAGGCCCTAAGAGAGGAGATGCTAGATTAAATGTTAGTTTACTACACATGGCAGATCTGGTAATTCCCAAAGAGGACAATCAAAAGAATCACCTGAGGGCCATTGATAAAAAAACAGATTCCCAGGCTTCATTTACAAAAATTCTGAATCAGTAAGTCCAGGGCTTAGCAACCCTAAGAGAAAATCCTTTCCATAGATGAATCCAAGGTATAAGTTGATTGGCCGAAATGGAATCATGTCCCACCCCTCAAACAATCACTGAAACCAGAAAATGAGGCCTTTATTGGCCTGGGCTGGGTTATGTACCCTTCCCTATGATGGGAATGGAGTTTTCTCCAGAAAAGAAGGTAGATGACTAACATTCAGTGCCCCCTACTTCCTGAGAAACAGAACCTCAGTTGTATTGGTACAAAAGTAATAGCAGTTTTTGCAATGATTTTAAAGGCAAAAAGCACAATTACTTTTGCACCAACCTAATATTAGGGGAAGCTTGTGTCCAACTAAAAGTCTGTATCCCCAGCCTCTCTAGCTATGGCCATGTAGCTAATTCCAGCCATTAAGAACATGGAGTACAAGTCTGCTGTAGGATTTCCAGCAGGCATCTTTAAGAGAATTGACTCTGCAAGGAAGTAAACCTTTTTTCTTTTTCTCTTTCCTTCTTTCGGTGACAGAATGTGAGTTAAGTCTGGACAGGGAATCTCTATCTTGGGACCTTTAAGATCAAAGATAGAAGAAGCCTGAATCTCAAATGATCTCATAAAACTGTCCTACCAGGCTGGAATTTCCCACTCCTGGCTTTTATAGATGAGAATAAACCCTCATGAGTTTTGATAATTTTCAGTTTTCATTCTTTGTTGTAGACTTCTGAACCTAGTCCTCCCTGATACTGTAGAATTCCACAACTACAAGTAATTGGGAAGGGAGGATAGGCAGACAAAAAAATAGTTATTTCTGCACTTTGCAACTTCTCTTTAAATTTTATCTCTCACATCCCTAAGCATTCTGATTTTTTATCTCTGTTTTACATCTTGAAAAATATTGTTGCCATCTCTTGCAAGGAAGTTTGTCTTTTACTACTTCCAAAGCTGCGTGTAATTCATAACTCACAACTGTCGCATCTTTTCCACATCTATGTGAAAAACTAGCCCCTCTTCAAAACTGAGTTCAAGATTTAGTATAACCAAAAACACTTCTAGGCCAGCCCCACTTCAATCTAGATATTCAAAAGTATCTATTCTTTCAACTCAATCTCTCTGACTCTGTTTCCACATTTGTTAAATGGATTCAATGAGTGGATTTCAAATATTTTTAGGCACAAGGCCCACATGAGTCTCCTAGAACTCCGTGTAGGGTTATACAGATTGGGCATGGCCATTTGTATCATTAGCTTTCTGACTGATACCCTGTAGAGCTGTGCAGCGTACATCCTGCCTCCAAATGCAGCCTGGTCCTTCCCTGAGGAACAAAGTTTGAAAAGCATTGTACTGATATTTTTAATGCATATACTCAATAGAGGACTAGTATTTAGAGTATCCAAGCACCTCTGATATCAGTATAAAAAAATAGAAGGAACACAACTGAAACTTGACAACAGATTTGAACAGGCTCTTCACAAAATAAAATATCTTATGGCCAATGAACACAAGAAAAGGATCCAACCTCATTAGGAATCAGAATAATGGAAATTAGAATCACGATGAACTACCATTTCACATCTACTAGATTGGTGAAAACTAAAAAGTTTAAACAAAACAAGTGTTTATAAAAAATTTGGAAGAGTATGAAAAGTTAAGTACCATTGGTGAGAATATAAATTGGAATATCCACTTCAAAAACAATTTTAATTGTCTGAAATTGAGGTTCTGCACAAACTATGCTTATTCCACTCCTCTGTAAACCACCGGGAAACATGTATACATGTGCATTAGAGTACATGCACAGAAGTGTTCTTAGCAGTATTGTTCATAATAGTCAAAATTAGGGGGAAAAACCCAAATTCTACCAATGTAAGATTACCTACTATAACGTAATACAATGAAACACTATATTTTGCATGAAAATAATGTACCATAGCTACACTCAATAACTTGGGTGACTCAATATCAAATATAATGTTTTCTCTGACAAAATAAAAAAATTAATATTCTTTTATAAAAACTTTTATTTTATGGGTCAATCTAAAAATTTTTTTGTTTCTTTGTTTGTTTGAGTCGGAGTCATGCTCTGTCACCAGGCTGGAGTGCAGTGGCATGATCTCGGCTCACTGCAACCTCTGCCTCCCGGGTTCAAGCAATTCTCCTGCCTCAGCCTCCCAAGTAGCTGGGACTACAGGTATGCGCCACCACGCCCAGCTAATTTTTGTATTTTTAGTAGAGACAGGGTTTCACCATGTGGGCCAGGCTGGTCTCAATCTCTTGACCTCGTGACCCACCCATCTCAGCCTCCCAAAATGCTGGAAGTACAGGCGTAAGCCACCGCACCCGGCCTTTAAAGAGTGTTTTGATGGCATTACTCTATTGTTAACATTAGAAACAGATGAAAAAAATAGGATTAAAAGAACAATTATAGCAGTTGTTGAAAACGTTAATGTTTTCAAGACTGGACCAAGAAACTAATATGGCTAAACACTTTCATATCTATCTCAGTGAGTACTCACTATGACTCTCATAGTCCCACATTGAAACAACTTTCATGCAACCAAGATGTGGCACATTGTACTTTCCAAGAACGACTGCAACAATATTTTCCATCTCTTGTGCTTTTTCAGAATTTTTCCTCTCCTCCATTAAAAGGTGGATTTTTACGTCCTTTCTCCTTAAACTTTGTATGCAGCAGAAGTGACCTCTGAGCAGGTCATAAAAATCAATAGTTTCCACCAGGCTCTCTCTCTCTCTCTCTCTGGGGATTTCACCCATGGAACCCAGCCACCATACTATGTGGAAATTTAGGCCACATGGAGAACCAAAGTCCCCAGCCCCGGCCCCTGGCAGAGGTCCCAGTGGGCAGCCAAAGCCAAAACCAACTCACCAGCAAAGTGAGTGAACTATATTAGAAATGATTCCTCTGGCCAGCAGTTGAGCTGCCCCTGACAAAACTGCACTGATCAGAGGCCAGCCTCCCCTGCTGAGCCCTGACCAAATGCAGACTTAGGAACAAAATAAATGACTGTTGTTTGAAGCCACTAAGTTTTGGGGCGCTTTGTAATGTAGCAATAAATAAATGGAACATAAGATAAAAGGATATTCCTGCTACAATTTTTCAGAGAGCTAGGTACACCCGAAGATCCCCTGCTGCTCCTTCCGCTCTTTCTTTCCTCCTTCTGTTCGTGTTTGCAATAGGAATTAAGCTGGACCCAATGAAAAATACTTAATGTGATAAATACTTAAGTTTCCCCAAAAGTAGGAAACAGAATTCTTTAGAATTAGCAACCTTTTCCAGATTTGCTTCTTGCTTTCTTGGATGTCATTATCAAAAAGTGAGTGATATTTCCTCACTTTTCCTTTGAGTAACTGAGAGTTCATGTTTGAAGGTATGGTGGGTTAACATGTTTTTATTACATCAGTGATAGATAATAGATATGCACGACTTCTCTAGTGGTGTTTTCCATGACAAAGTAAGAAAGTGAGTGGGTCAAATTGCATACAGGTGGGCTATTAATCCTTTCCTAGATAAAAAAATAAAATGTGGGGTCTAAAATGTTAGCTGGAAGCACATATGGAAATACAAGAGCTTGCCCGATAGCTTTTTCAGGGCTCCTCTCTGATTTGGACACTTTAGCATTTCCATCTAGAAACAGGTCATTGCCTTCAACCTCTGAGGGCTCCTGGGAGGTCTTTGGTTGCCTTTTATTTTTAACTTGTTTCATCGAACCAGTGCAATGCACACCAAGGCCTGGATAAATATTTGTGAGTTGTTTGAACTTTGTTCTGTGCCCTTCAATATTCTTAGGAAATCGATTTTGGACTTTAAAGAAGTTTGAAAATTCGTTCACCATAACTGGACTGATTCAGGACCAATTGCTAAGTGAGCAGTGAGAACACGGGAGGAACAAGGGTATTTGAAAGTCTTGCAGGATCTTTCCGAAAAAGATTATGGCTGTGTGAGGAACTGCATATAAATTTACACCCAAAGTAACCCTTTTGAAGCAGCTGAAAGTCTGAAGACTGAGTTTTTTTAAGAGGATATTTCAAGGATATTTTCTTACAGCCAGCTACCACATGATCTGCCTTGGCTGTATCCTAAAAACCCCCATCTCCATTATTTGCTAATTTGCTGGTCAGTTTACCTCTCTTCTTCTGTAGACCTGCACCATATATATGTCTTCTGCCTCTCTTCCTTGCTTCTTCACACCCTTGCCCTTTCCCCTGACCCACCTCCCTCTCCCAGTTTGCCTCTAGGAGGGATCAGAGTGAGGAAGTGAACTTCTTTGGGGCCAGTTTACTTGTGTCATCCTGAAAGGGGAGTATGGGCAAGGGTCAGGGTCAGGCCCTATGCTAGCTGGTAGCCATTTTAGAGATTCTTAGGAAAAGTAGTTTTATAATTTAAGTGCCAGTGGGACCAAGGAAGAGCAACTTCTCTGCGGAGAAGGAGGATAGAAGTTTATCCCCGGTGGACACCTCTCTGACAGCACACCAGCTGGGGCCTCCCATGTGGCCGTGGAATTCACATGGAATTTGGCTAGTCATTTAACCTCTTCTTCCTCCACTTCCTCAGCTGTATAATGGGGACAGCATTTCCTAGCCGACATCATGAGACTTTATAAAGGGGAGCAAATACTGATGACAAGCAGTTTCCAACAGGAAGAGCCAAAGACTCAAGGTTCAGTTCTGCAGTAACAAGCACTGGATATGCAAACCTTCTCTAACATTATGTGTCAGGTGTCCCATAAAGGTGGCTTTAGGCTTTATTGGCCTTTCTCTGCCTCAGTTTCCTTTTTGCAAAATAAAGATAATAATAGGACCTATCTCACAGAGCTGTTTTGAAGATTAAATGAGATGCAAAGTATAGTATCTGGTACTCATGATAAATGTTAGTTATTTGTTTCACCTGCTCCACACCTCATTTTATCATGTAATAAGTGTCACCAATCCATGAACAGAAGCTGGAATTATGAGAGAATCCTAGAATGGGAGGTAAAAACTCCCTCATTTTTACAGACAAGAAAAAAGAAATGCGGTAAGATTGGGTGCCCTGCCCAGGGCTACCTGATTCATTAGCAAGAAAGCAGGAGTTACAGTTCAGGTCTCCTAATTGTCAGGTCGGTGCAAGTCTCAGTTTTCATTCCTTTGAAGACTGTGTTGGTATTTTTATCCCCAGATAACCCTTTTTCATTCCTATTTTAACGCTAAGACCAGTTCATACCATTAACCACTGCAATCTCTGTCTCCTGCAGCTCCCAGGAAACCTGCAGATAACCTCCCCTTCCCAAAAGCCATACCCCGCCCCACCCCCTGCCCCTGCAAAAGGCCAGGAAAGGTAGCGCTTTCTCAGAGACCTGAGGAAGCTACTAATGGGGACAGCAGGTGAGGAAGGAGGCGGTGGAACTGCAGCTGCTGGCAAAGGTTGCCCTAGTAACCGTGCGGGCTCCATTCAGGAAGCCAGCCCAACTCCAAGATGCAAAATGATCGCCTTCACGCGGCTACTGCAAGCACAAAGGAACCAGAGGAGCCCTGGTATAGCTGGAAGAAAGGGAGGCACAGAGAGAGGTGGGGGCCCATGCTGTCAGTTACAACCTTCCACCTTCCACAGAAGAAAAAGAAGGAAAGAGAATAGCTCTTTGAATCTTCTGGCCTATGTGAACCGTAAAAACCACCCATTTAACATGAGTCCTTTGGTGAGAATAGAGGGAAACAGGCACCCCTCTGTTCACCAGCCTTCTGAAACAATATGTCAGGAGAAGGGGGAGAAACCTCAAACATTGCAACTTTATGGAGGCGCTAAGCTCTTCATACTCTCTCTCCTTTATTCAGACTGGTGACAAAGACCATTTGCTCCCAATTTATTGGAAACTTTTTTTTTTTTTTTTTCACAGCTTGAGCTGCTTAGATGCAGCGAGCTCCCTCTCCCCAAATTGCCGTCAGACACTTGCTGAATGGGCCAGGCTCAATTATGCTCCCTCCACAGGTTCAGCTCACACTGTGACCCTGCATGGCTTCCTGCTATTCATATGTGTTACTTCCCCTTTGTGGTAATGGCTTGTGGCACTTAGCCAGAAAACATTATTAATTTCAGAAGTGGACTGACAAACAACAAACCCACAGTAAAACGAGAGGAAGTGCTGGGGAGGCCAGCTGTCGGCTTGAGCCAAGCAGTAGGAACTCAATGTATGCAGGTTCTAGGAGGAAAGAGATAATAATCCACAAAGAGGAAATGCACTAAAATTATCCACAGCCCATATTTTTTTAAAAAATGAAAGAAAGAAAAAGAAAGAGAAAAGAAATCAGAGAAAAGAAAGGGGGGAAAAAGCACTCAGCTACTTGAGCTGCAGCTGGACAGGAAATTGCTAACGCTGCTTGCAAATCCCTACTTTGAACAGGCAGTTTAGGGAATGCCAGGAGCGGAAACCGTTCAGAACTGGATTAACATGAGCCAAGTTGAACTGCAATCCACTTCTCCTTTCTGTGCTCTTGCTGACTTGGGACACCCAAATAGGACAGACTGACTTGGTATATATATTTCTGCACTATTTCTGTTTGCTTTTTATACTTAGTTGCTTAAAAATCACCATGGACAGTTTTATATGATTGCCATCGAACGAAGGCCACTTGCCTCCTAAATTAGTGTAGACAACCAAGCAGTCAACACATGTGCCATGTGGGTGAAAAGCTCATCCTTCTCCCCACTTCACATGAAGGGACAGAGCTCATGCAAAAAAAGCCCCAAATATAAGTATGTTCTAGTTCTTTTGATTCCGTACACCTGCCTTTTATTTTGGTTTGTATATTTTTACACTTGAGGTGAGGAGAGGGTAGGTCCCAAGAAAAATGACAAGATATATAGCCTTTAGCTTGAAAAGAAACTAAAATAATCCCCACAAGTTTCAGTAGGGGTTTCTGACCCACATCCCAAACCAGTTAAACAAAAAAGCACATTAGAACAGGGATGACAAAGCTGCCTCCTAAGTGCTAATGTAAAATTCTAAAACCATATCCTGACACAGTGAGGAAGCTTAGATATGCCTTGCCATGCGCATGCTAGGGGAAAAAATGGAGACATCATTCTGGATTCATCATTCTCACACTAGGGTATCTGCAGGTAGAATTGTCAATAACAGACTGGAAAAAGAATTATCCCTACTTCCTCCTTGGCATTATCTCAGCATTATAGAGCAGAAGATCCTGACAGTGAAGGATAGGGAGGTTAACATGTGGCTGTCATTTTGCTACACCTCTCTGTGGTTAATATCCAAATTGTATTCCTCAGCAAGCTATGCTCTATAGATTCATTTTTCTTCAGGGGCTTTAAAATCTTGAGCCTGAACTATACTCAGAAGAGGTATTGTTCATATGCACGATACAGTCAGTCCATTCTAGGATGTCATCTTTATTCGTGGCAAATTATGAATTTCATAAACTGCTGCTGAAAAATATTCTAGGAAAAGCTTAAAGAACTTTGCCCTGCTATGCCTACAAGTCAAAATCAATCCCTGAATGAAAAAGTTCTACAATGTGTCACTTCACACATAGGTATAACTGAGATTTTTTTAAAAACACACATTCAATAGCCAAAATAGTTATTTATTAATAATTTAAGGTTTTACATTCTTATAATAAATTCCAGCTCAAAACTTTACACCACGAACATAATGGAGCAATTTAACTCTCCCTTCTTCACAATCAAATGCATTTCTCCTATCAAATGGGTACCCATGCTCACACACACACTTCCAGTTTTATACAAATTTTTTTAAAGGAAAGAAACCAACCCAAAGTATTGCATTTGAGGTGACACTCCCTGAAGAATTTTATACAGAGGTAATATACTGTTTAGCACAGCTGAAGGTTTTTTTTTTTCTTTTTTTAAAGTGAGCCCATGATTTGGTGTCTTTCCAAGATTATCCCCTTTGCGACAACACAAGCCAAAATATTTACAAAGGTAAGGCATAGTCAAACTATATAAAGAGAAAAAAATCATGAGGAAGATACATGAAAAAGACTAAAGACTTCGCCATAACAAGGTCTTAGTGATAATAGTGTCCATAAAGATGTCATCAGAATTGGTAAAGTCAAGCATGCTGCAAATATACCCTTTGGATTAGAAAAGAGCACAATTTTCTTTTTTTGTTTTGTTCTGTTTTAAGAAGTGGCATACTGCTCTTTCTCCCTTTGGATAATTTCTTTTAAGCCCATCAAAAGAAAAAACAAACACAATTCAAACAAACACTGTCAAGTGATTTAAGATCAAATATTTACAATAATCAAATGGAGTATCAGATTTTTTTTTCCAAACTGATACCACAAATACAGAGCTGAAATCTCTCTTTGGCTCCTCTATATGCAAAGTTGAATTAGTCTTCATTGAAGACAATTATATAGTCAGTTCCAGATGCAAAAGGAAACAGCCTTACAAGGCCCTAAAGAACACATGCTCCTACCCTATCATTTGGTCCTACCCTATGTGCCTGGAAGTCCTCGAATCTCAGTCCCTGCATGGGTAGGCTGCACACATGGGTACAGAGCAAACCTACTGCCTGTATCTATACAGCATGTCCTGTTATTCCAAAGAGAATGGAGCAAATCTCTCTGTTAGTATTAACCAATTCCGCACTTGGTAACCTTGTCTAGTACAGACAGCTGGTGTCATTTTGACACCTGGGGCCACACACAAAGAAAGCAGCCCAGCTGATGCTGCCAAGAGAAACTGCTGAAGGGCCAGACACATTCCGGCAAGGAGGGGTGTGGGGTCTTTCACGTAGATTGCAGAGAGTCCACCTGGTAGACATTCTGGTTGGAAGGGGTGGTAAAATACAGCTGCTGTGCTGGAACCCGGTTGTCACACGGGCTGCTGAGTCCCAGCGTCCTCTCGAAGTCCAGCAGCTGACCCATGAAGTTGAAGTTAGGGGATATGTTGGATTTTTTCATTTTGACAATGTCATAGGCATCGTTCATCGACAGATTGAGCTTCTGCATAAGGTATGCCACAGTCACAGTGACTGACCGGCTAATGCCAGCCAAGCAATGTACCAAGACACCACAGTTCTTGCCCCGGGCTTCATCTGTGAACACAAAAAGAAAAGCAAGATCTCAGTAGACTGAAAACCACCCTTTGTGAATGATCAGTCTAAAAACTGAACTTAAAAATATAATAATAATAGTTATGTGTGGCAGTTGAGCCCGACAAGCAGCAGAAAATGTATCATTGAAATGAAACATGTACACTGGACACAATTACATATTTCAGATATTTTCTGAAAAGAGAGCTTTTGTATTAAGTTTCTGCCAACAAAAAACTCCTTAATGGGTGCATTCTTTGCCTCAGCATGTGAATACCAGAAACCCTGCAATATGTTCGTGAATGCCTTTTATACAGACAACCAGACTGCAAGGGTCTATTAAATTATTCTCCAAATGTTGTGCAGCTAACAATGGAGGTATTCAGGCATTTTAAAAGAGAGAGGGAAGTCACAGGGGACGGCCCATTAGGAGGAACAGGATGTCGACATGGCCTGAAAATGAGTTCCTTTGTAATAGGAAATGCATTACAATGCCTGGAGATTCACTTCTCCCAGGCTTCCAGCCCACAGTTCTTCCTGCTGGGCTCAGGTTACCCACTGTCTCACTGTTACCAGTATCACAGTATCATTCAACTAGGTAACATTTAGCATTCATACTGCTTTCCAACAACTAACTTGACGTCCTAAAATAACTCCTAGATGTTTTCAAATTATAAAGCAATGCTGAAATTCCTGTCTATAGTGAGTACTTCTATCTGACCATTCCCCTGAGTCCAAAGACTGTGGGAAAAATCTGTTGTCCGATTGTGAACGACTGTCAATGACTGAATTCAAAGATTCAAGAAACAGCGTTTCAAATACACCTGTGATCTACAGCCATGTCAGAAGGCAGGTTTTCTTCCCTTAGCAAGAAGATAAACCAGAATTAAGGACGCTCTGGGAACATTAGAGACCTGCAGTCCGACAAATTAGCAAGCAGCAAGAGCGATTAACAGCTTAAACTCTATGAATGGCTAGGAATTTTGCATTTAAATGTCAGAGCGACGACTATTAGTCTCACCTATGAAAGAAATGGCCTCAGGGAAAAACTGGGACAGGTTTTGGCTCCAGTGATCCGAGATGGGGATTTGCTTGTATTTAAACTCTCCTGCGTTCTCAAAGAGATTCGGCAAATTGGGGGTGACGTTCAAGATGTACTTGATGCCGAATTCCTCCAACACGTCCAAGTTGGTGGAGTCTTTGGCACAGCCCAAGTAGAGGAAGGGCAAGATCTCCACTGGGAAGGAAGGCTGGCTGTTGGACAGCGGACTGCCATCCGAGTCTGTTGCACTATTGGGGTCTCGGTCAAGGTCAGACTCGATGTCCGAAGAAGAGTCAGAGCTGATCCGCAGGCCCCCGAGCCCCAGCACTGGCAACGGCGGCGAGCTGCTGCTACACGAGCCGTCTAGATTGGTCTCGCAATGCAGGGCGAACTCGGCTTGGAACTTACTGAAGCCACCTGCCAGAACGAGAAAAGCAATCGTGTAACCTGAGAAGCCGTAGTAGTTTTCACAGGTTGTAAGAACCGCAGCCCGGCGCAAGAAACACCACAAGCACCTTACGAACCCCCTACATACAGAACCATACATAAGAGAAACACACTTTAAATGTGCACCCTCGGGAATGGAACGAACGGGCCCGCCTCGCCAGGGAACCCTTATTCGCTTGAATCCGGAAATAGACAAAATGGCAACTTTTTGGAATATTTTGAGAGCTAGGATGTGCCAATTTACATCCCCAACAATCTCTCCCGTCCTGCAAATCTTAATTCAAAATCGAACGATAGAAAACAGGGTGATGGTGGAGAATGTTCTGGGTAAGAAAGCGCAAAACCCGTTAGAAAGAAACCGCCGGTACCCGCAGCCGGAAGCGGGTGGATTCTGAGCCGGCCCGGTTCTCTGGTGCGGAACGCACGGTTCGCGGCCCCTACCTCGCCGGCTGCCGGCCCCTAGGCGAGCAGCGCGGCTCCGAAGGGACAGCTGAGCGCAGCAGAGGCATTTTCAGTCCACGCGCCCCGCCCGCAGCCCTGCGCCCCTCGCCCTGCCCCGCGCGCGGAGTTTCCTGGGCGCGTACCTTCCAGGTAGAACGCCCGGCAGCCCTCGTCCTTGAGCTTCTTGAGCAGCAGCCCGAGCACCGACTCGCCGCCCGTATTCTCGTTCCAGTCGCTGCTGCTCTCGTCGTAGAGCACCACTGTGTCGGTGCCACAGCGCCGGGTGAAGCGGTCCCGGTCCTCGCCGCGCGTGAAGAGCGCGCGCACCGGCAGATTGCCCTTCTGCAGGCGCCGCAGCATGATGCCCGGGATGGCCACGTTGATGGCCGACTCGATGTGCGACGACTCGTACAGCTCCTGCGGCCGGCAGTCCATCAGCAGCAGCCGCTCGTTGCCCAGCTCCAGCTGCTCGTTGAGCCACGCCACCGTCTTGCTGATCGCCATTTCCGACGCGAAGGGCACGGGTCTGAGCGTATCTATCATGGGGGTCGAGCTGCGGGAGAGGGCGGGGTGCCTACCAGACGCCCCTCGGGGCAGGCATAGACCGAGCGCACCGCGCGCGAAGCTGCCGCTCTCCGAGCTGGGTTTAATTCCGCCTCGCCTTACCCAAGCCGAGGCTAGCGGTTGGGGCAGACGAGACAGAAGTAAAGCCGGAGGTTCTCTCTGCACCCAGCTGCAGCCGCTGGCTGTTAGTGTCAATGAATCTCACTCAATGAAGCTGCCCAGACAGTTTTTGTTCCTCCCCAGTGAATGAAATCCAGTTAATTCGGACTCCGTGCTACTGAGAGGGGAGGAAAAAAAGTCTAGCGGCTCCTAATCCCTCCCTCCAAGGCTGCACCTCAAATCTACCCGGGCGTCTTTCTCCCCGGATTATTTAAGACTCGATTTGCTCACTATCCCTTGGACTCAGCCTCGCACACCCCCTGCGCGAGGCAGCTCCTCAATGGATACAAACAGCGAGCGTCTCAATGGATACATTCTCCAGGCCAGCCAATGAGCGTGCTGCGGAAGGGGCTGTTGCCGTGGGGACGGGCCGGCTGGAACAGGTTGTGTTGATGAATTGTTAATGAGTTTGTCATTCACAAAAACGGAAAGGAATTTCCGCTCCGGATAAGCCCCAGTGCAAACAAGCTGCAACAGCGGGCTCGGCGGGAGGAAGGAGAAAGAAGGGGAGGCGGCAGCGGAGGAGGAGCAGGGCACATAAACCAGGGCACTTCAGTTGTCTCATGTTTCCTTCTGTTGAGAGTTCACACTTCGCGTCGGAACTTTTGCGCACCAATGGCGCAATTAGCATGCACAAAAGACCTTGTTCGCGACGCTTGCGTTCGCGAGCTAGCTTTAGGAAAACTTGTGCTGACTTTTTGTTCTTTGTATTCCCTTCAAACTCATTTGGACCCAAGTTCGCCTTAACCCTCCCCTCCCCCAATCCCCCTTCTTTAGGCGGTGTGTGGCATTTGTTTGCCAGTTTTAAAGGCCCAGCTCTGTTTGCTCTGATGTTCTTTTAGCCGAGGCTGTGTTGGGGCTGGTGAACTGACTGGGCTTTAGTGACCGATGAGGTGTTAAATGCTAATCCAACATATTTCGAAACAAACCAGGATTTTGTTGAAACATTTTAAAGCAAACAAACAAACGTCTGGTAGTGCACAAAATCAGAAGAAAACCTTTTTTCTTAAAATAACATTGTGTTTTCTTTAAAACAATGTAGAGTGCAGAAACAAACTCAAGTCAGTCCAGTGCTTTTACTGTACTCCGCTCCAGCGGCGTGGGGAGTTACAAGCCATTGTTCGGGTGAATCTAAATCTCTCCCCCCGCCCCCCCACCACCATCGCCTGCTGGGGGGTCGCGCTGGTTAATGATTTCTGGGCAAGGAGCTAGGCTTCTGACGGAGGAGCCGGTCTGGCGGGGCTGCCTGGGCGAGGTGTGCTGGGACGCGCCAGGCCGGGCCGGCAGTCCCCGCCATGGGCGAGGCGTGAGGAAGTCCTCCCGCAAGACCTGCAGGCTGCGGGGGCTCGACGATTGGTTACAGTTGGCAGGGAGGCATGTCAGAGGGGGCCTCCCCAGCCCTCTCCTGCCGCCGCCTCCTCCCTTTGTCCAGCGCCGGGCACTCCGGGGAGCACCAGCCGCGCCTGCGCGCTGCGCTCCCTGCCACCGCCCCGCAGTCCCCGTCTCCCCGCTTGGCGGGCACGGGGCTGTGCGCGACGCGGTGGACGGGTACTGGGCTGAACGCAGGACTCCCGGTTCTATAGAGATCTGGGGCGGGTGGGGGGAGCAAGGACGAGTGCCTGCCGGGACCCCCCTGGCTCCTGGCTCCCAAGGAGTCGAGGGGAACGTCTCTACCGCGCTGCGGAGCCAGCAGGTAACTTTGGGGAGGTGCCGGCCAGGCCAGCGAGCAGCGCTCGGCCCAGGCGCCGCGGGGCGGACGGATTGGAAGCCGGATGGAGGCGTGGCCGGGTGGGGGCCGCGGCGGCGGGGAGGCGCGTTCCCCGCGCGCAGACCTCTATTGTTATATAAAAGTGCCGAAGCCTGCCTCTCCCGAGCGGAAAACCACCTGTGTGCGGCCGGCGCGGGGCGGGAGGGCCGCGGCCGGAAGGCGCGGGCCCTAATCCGGCCTCCCCTCCCTAAACCCCGGCGGAAAAGAGGCCGCGCTTTGTCCCGCCGCTGCCTGAGAGGCGGAAGCGGGGGCAGCCGCCCGGCGGGGTGCGGCTTTGGGGAGCGTCCCTCGCTGCGTTTTGCGCCCACCGTGAACACCGCGAGGGCGCCTAAGGTCGCGGGGTCTCCCTTCGCCCGACGCCCCGCACCCACGGGCATGCCTGATAACACCCCCGCTGCAATTTGCATTTTTAGTCACCCGCCTCTTCCCTGGTTTGGGAAATGTAGGCTAAAAAAAGGCGGCTGCGAGGCCCAGGTTGCCAATTTTGGAGCTCTGCTGCAGGCAGGCCGCCCCTGGAGGAGCGTGTTCGACGAAGGTGGGGATTGCCGAGCTCCTCTCCGCACCATTTTTGGGCAGCCGTTGGAATAAAACGCCTGTATTTCACTGGGTATCTTCCAGTTTCAGCTGGGGGAGGCCTGCGCTGGAGTTGACTCCCCCTATCCTCCACGATCTGCCACAAAAATTCCCACCCCGAGAAGCTTCAGTCATTGGGACCTGGGGACAGGGAGGGAAGAGGCAGGATGCCCTTCAGCGGAACTGAGAAGAGCAAACTTGTTGGAGGTTCAGCACAGGACCTCCAATAGAAGAGAAAGGGAGGGAAGTTGGGTTTCCACTTTGCATGTTTTAATACGCAGCTACCTGAGTATGACTATAGATTCGGGAGAATACATCGAAACTGTAGTTTTACCCATGCTTCTGAACTTTATCGCCAAGGGAATGCCAGTGTTTCCTGGCGCATTGATTAAAGTGTTCTGACCGCTCAGTCCTAGAAATGCTGCGAAAAGGGCTTCTGGAGTGGGAACAGCCCTCGTTTGCATTATGTCCCCCGCTTCTTCCTAGGTAAGCGCCCTTAGTTAAATCATTCAGCCGTTCTAAGTTGCAGTCTTCCACGTCGGCATAACGAAGATAAAACTATCTGCTTCATAGGGTCCCTGTGACGACAAAATGGGTACGGTGAAATGTCCTAAAGTGGTGGTGGGGTGCTATTAGCTGTTGGAATTGATTTTTCATCCTTCTGAATTGAGGACCTGTGAAAAGGCCTCGGCTTGGGGACACGGTTTGGGCATCCCACAGATGCCCCTTGAGGCTTGCTTGACAGCCCGCCTGGACTCGCTCATCTGCAGCAAAGCCCACTGAGATACTACCCTAACCGATTTAATACGTTCCAACTCAGCTGTCAAGTAAAGGGAGTGTTATCGTAAACCAGGATCAAAAATCCTTTAGCACAGTTACCAGAATGGACCCAGCTACATTTCTGACTTCTCCCTTCTGGTCACCTTTGGAACACTGTTTTCCAGCCACAGCAAACTGATACAACAATGCATATTGGCCACTTAGTACATGATGGGTACCGTCTTGTTTCTATGTCTACGTGCATAATTTCGGACAGTCTTCAGAAAAAACATGTAAATTATCCCATTTACAAAGATTAAAGAATTTGCCCAAGGGCACACAGTAGCAACGGAGAGTGTCAAGGCGTGAGGCCAAACCCTTTACAGACTCTTAAGGATGCCCACATGCACGGATTACATACAGTGTTGTGGACACTATATTCACCTCCACGTGGTATTCCCTGTCCACATGTGAAGAATTTCAAGGTCAGCATTTTGAATTTTCACCGCCAGGCTTTCTCCAGCCTCACGTTTTCTGTTGCATCCTCCCCACAGATGTCAAAGATCAAAAGTGAGGCTGCTTTCTCTGCTCCTTTTACACACCAGTGGTTTTCTTTGCACGCAACCCTTCATCAGTCAACCATTCACTAAATGTTGCATATTCTCTCTCCCTTAGAATATGCCCTAGACCCTAATCTTCACAAGTGTCATTGCTTATCTAGTGCGTCAGCACAGCACATAAGCCTGGGTTCAAACCTCTGTCACTCACTAGTAGTCTGGGCCTCACTTCATTCATTGATTGATGCATTTATTCTAGATTCCAGGAAAGCAATAGAGAATAAACACAAGAATAACCTGCCTCACTGAAGTTTACATTCTAATGAGGACAGTCCAATAAACAAAACAAATAATTGTATATTAGAAAGTGAAAGCGCTATAGAGAAAAAAGCAAGAAAAGGAATTCGAAAGTGTGTAACATTGGGAATATATATTCCTCCCTCAGGACTGTGAGGATTAGAGACAACGGAGATGACACTCCAGAAGTGTAGGGCACAAAGTCGGTATTCAGAAGATTATTTTTAAAATATTACCACTTCATTCCTGCATAAGGAATGCTGTTGGTGGTGATATTGCCATTCCTGTGAGGCACTGAGGAAAAGCTCTCTTAAGAGATAAGGGCTCTAGTAGTTGGAAGAATTACAGGCTTCCTTAATTCCAGAGGCCTCAGTGCCCTTCAGAGGATATCATTCATATGAAGAGGGCTGTGTTTAAAGATTGGAGATAGCAGATCATCTGTGATGCATTCTCATGAGTGCAGAGAAGCACTTTCATAGATTCTCATTTCTCTCTGTGTGTGTGTGTGTGTGTATGTATGTATGTGTGCACCGAGCACCTGTGCTTGTGCTTGAATTCCTCCTGGTGTTTCCCCCTGGAAAGTTCCTTAAAAATTGTTAGTTAAAAAAAAATTTCTTTTAAAAGCAGTGTATTTTGGTTATAAAATTTTCTCTAGGCCATTTGAGAAACATTCCAATTTTGCAGGAATTTTCCTGAGTTTGAGGGCACTTGAGATTTATAAGATCCAAATGGGCTAGCATGACCTTTAATCTTCTTGGAATAATCTCTGTGAATACAATGACATTTATTAACACATCATATGAAAACAGTTAAACAGATTTTCAGCAAATAAGGACAGTTTTGGAAGTTCTGACTTAAAATGTAAATACATTTAGGGGTCCCAGGTAGGCCCTCAAAGTGACAATGGCTTTCAGTGCAGCTAAAACTTCAAAACTGAATTTAACCGTATTTGAAGGATACACCTGAAATAGTATGGCTTAATGTAAAATGTATATGGGGTGCACAAAACTGTCCCTAAGTTCTTCTGACGGGTGCTTTCAAGAGATACCAAGAAGTTGTACCACAACAGTAGCAAATGAGGAACACAAGAGGCCTAAGGAACTGACAATAGGTAAAATGACTTAAACGCAGTGATAGGCTGTGAGAAAGCCAAAGGGAATTTCAAATAGTCCCCAATTAAAATTCCATGAGGGCAGCCCCTGGGAATTGCAGATCCAGGTTTGCAATCAGACTGCTTCTCACGTGGAAGCTCCGTGCAGCTTGCCCCATGATGAGGAGCTGCAAGGGCGTATTGAGCATGGGTTAATGATTTCTCCAAACAATGTGGGGGAAGGGGAAAGGCAGGCTAGGTTAGACCTCAAGGCAGAGGTAGCTGGATGTCAACACCAGAATCATTCACCCACAAGTATATCTAGGGGGAGATTGGAGCTTCCCTATGAACGAGATGGCACATTGGTGCATTGCCAGGTTGATCCCACCTGAAGAAAAATATGAACTATTGTGAAATTCAGACCTTAGCCAATTTGGCTAAGCTTTTAAAAATTATGCTCTTCATCAGCTGTCTTGCATTTCTGTTTCACATCATCTGATGAAAGACAAATTAATTTACATTGAGGCTCCTGTGCAGACTTTATCTAGAATTTTTAAAAAAGCTAGACAGTCTCTAGCAAAGAAATTAATTTAAAGATAGCAATGTTAATTTTTTATTTCAGATGTTTTAATTCCATGCCTTCCACTGGGAAAATATTCACTGATTCTTCTTCCTTATCCTTTATTTTTACAAAGCAGGAAATGTAAAAAGCATATATAAATGTATGTATAAGAAACTGTCACAACGTTGGCATTTCTGCAGTACATTTCTAAGTGCATTTACCTTCTTTTGGAAAGGAGATGACGGTACCTTGTTTCCCATTGTACTATTTCGAAAGCCCCAGCGATGATCCTTAGTGGGAAAGTATAGCTTACATTGCCAGCCAGGGAGGCGAGAGACTGTATGTATTCAGCTCTCCAAAACCTTCTTGTGTCCTGTCATGAAGCACCACACGTGTGGTGTCGGGCATTATCCATGTTGCATCTTGATGTGGAATATTTGCCTTGAGCCTGCCGTCTGGGCTATGTTTCCTCTGATGACTTTTCTCTCCATCTTGTGTTCCTTTATTTACGCAGGTGTGAGTAGTACATATAGCTCTTGTGTAAGAGAACTCATTATTTTTCTAAGCGGGTACTATTTCCTGCCACCCTATTTTTGCTTCAGAAATCAGTGGAAGTAACTGTGTGTGTCCACAATACAGGAATGCTTTAGCTCAGTTTTTCAAACTTAAGAACTTGCAGATCCCCCAAGAGTATATTAATAGAACCCTAGGGAGCCCCAAACTCCAGTCTAAACAACACTGCTTAAGGCTGTTGGTGGGTTAATTATAAAAGTTATATCTGGACATATCATGAAATAACAACATAGTGGCTACAACTTATTCTACACCAACCATTGTACAGGTTAAATCTAACCATTGTGATAACCTTGCATAACAGGTATACCATTATCACAACTTTATGGTGGGGAAGCCTGGGCTCAAATGTCGGGTAGTTTATGCTGGAATCCGAACTTGCATCTCAGTCCCTTCAAAGCTCGTTAGTACACACTGCTCCCAACCTGATGAGTGGCCCTAAATGAATTCAACCTGGTATATACCATGATACCTTCTACATAATTTGTTACATTTTATCTTGCTAGTCAAGACTAGGACTTGTGGAATCAGCCCAACCTGGATTCTAATGCTGGCTTACCTTTCTGGCCCTATGACTCAGGGAAACCATTTCATCTCCCCATGTCTGTTTCCTTATCTGTAAAATGGGAATACTCTGTCACAGAGCTATTGCAATCAATGATTTATATTTGTAAAGTGGGTAGAAACAGTCCTAGAACAATAACTCACTGACTGCTACCTGTTTTTATTGTTACACACACACGCACACAATTCTTTTTTTTTTTTTTTTTTTTTGAGACAGAGTCTCACTCTGTCACCAGGATGGAGTGCAGTGGCACAATCTCGGCTCCCTACAACTTCCGCCTACCAGGTTCAAGCAATTCTTGTGCCTCAACCTCTCAAGTAGCTGCAATTACAGGCGTGCATTACCATGCCCAACTAATTTTTGTATTTTTAGTAGAGACAGGGTTTTGCCGTGTTGCCCAGGATGGTCTTGAACTCCTGGCCTCAAGTGATCCACCAGCCTCCCAAAGTGCTGGGATTACAGATGTAAGCTACCGCACCCGACCACAACTCTTAAATGTTTATTGACTTTGCTGAAAAGGGATCATATAACAAAAAAAAACACTACAGTGTTAATTTCGTTCTCAGGAAGAGAAAAACAATCCATACAAATTTTTGAAAAAAGTTTCAAAGAACAGAATCAACTGCTTTATGGCCCCTCTTAGTTGCTGATATAAGTAACCCAGAAATTCAGGTTTCTTAATGGGCTGAGATACCTGGATAGTTTGGGGACAGTGAAAACACACTGCATACCAGGAGTTCCTCATCACTCTAGGACTTTCTTTCCCTGCTCTATCAATGCTGGCTCATAGCTAATCTTATGGACTGCATACTGTGCAAGAGGAGAATTGGAAATCTACTACCCTGAGCCACATAGCCGTCGTCTCTCAGTGATCTGAGTTCAAGGCAGCTAATGGAAACACACATTTATATTATGAGTCCTGCATACAAGAAGTCCCATTCTCTGGGAATTTCCTCCCTCCTTCCGACTTCATGCCCAGCAGGAGCTTTTCAGAATACAGGGAGTGGAAAGAGGGGAGGGTCAGAGCTGAGCATGAGAGCCACTCTCCCGTGACTGGAAGGAAACTTCCATTCATGGACACATGAGAAAGGCTGTGCTAGAAGCCACATTGTAAAGGCATACCCAGGTTTGAGTAAGCAGACACCTGCTTAGCACAGTTTCCATACTAATTTTTGCACATACATGATTCCAAGATTATTAACATCTGATAAGTATATATCCTTTGGTATAAATCCATCAGGTTTTGCTGGACCTACCAGAAGTTTTAGATTCCTTACCCAAACCTCAAAAGTGTAAACCCGGCCGGGCATGGTGGCTCACACCTTTAATACCAGCATTTTTGGGAGGCCAAGGCAGCAGATCACGAGGTCCGGAGATGGAGACCATCCTGGCTAACAAGGTGAAACCCCGTCTCTACTAAAAAAAAAATTGGCTGGGTGTTGTGGTGGGCACCTGTAGTCTCAGCTACTCGGGAGGCTGAGGCAGGAGAATGGCATGAACCCAGGAGGCGGAACTTGCAGTGAGCCGAGATCGGACCATTGCACTCCAGCCTGGGCAACAGAGCAAGACTCCCTCTCAAAAAAAAAAAAAAAGTGTAAACCCTTGCTAGGTCATGCCCCTGCCTAACCAGTTTCCCAGGGAAAAAGCCTCTATGATGGGATTTCTCTGTCCTTTTGTTATATTTTCTGTATGGTAATTTGCTTTTGTTTTTGGCTTAACACAAATTACTTATTTTTTAGTTCTGTACGTTGTAAGTCCCAAATGGGTCTCCCTGGACTAAACTCAAGGTGTCAGCAGGGCTGCTTTTCATTTTGGAGGCTCTAGGGGAAAACCTGTTTCCCTGATTATTCAGGTTGTTGGCTGAATTTAGTCTTTATGGGTGTAGGACTCTGGTCCCTGTTTGCTTGCTGTGTTCCCAACTTCTAGAGGCCACCTGCATTCCTTTGCATGTGCCCCCTTTCCTGTGTCTTCAAAGCCAGCAACAGCAGGTCACATGGTTTTCATACCTCACATCTCTGCTGCCTCTTCTACAGCTTCTCTCTCTGACTTGTTCTTTGTCTTCCTCTTCTACGTTTAAGGACTCATGAGGTTACATTGGGCCCACCTAGGTAATCCAGGATAGTCTCCCCATCTCAAGGTCTTTAAAGTCTCTTTTGCCATGTAAGGTAACATATTTACAGGTTCCAGGCATTAGGGCATAGATATCTGGGAGGTCATGCTGCCTACATGTGGTTGTCTTGAAGAGACAGGTAATTTGTTGGAAAGGGGAATGGGGGACCTTTTTGGAGTGAGGGAAATGTTCTACATCTTGATTAGGTTGGTGGTGGGTATTCAAATGTTAAATCTTTTAAATTTTAGTTTAACATCTACATTATTGCATTTTCCAACTGTTTTATATTTTGCTTGTAATTATTTATTTAGAAGCAACTTTGCATGAGGCATTCTATTAAGCACTTTATGTAATCATCTCATGCATCGTTTTCTCCTAGTACTCTGGTGTTATCACATAATAAGTTTGCTTTAACGGATTAAGTTTGATGATGCAGTGTAGTGACTAGAGGCTTTCAGGTACATATTGTTCCACTTTATGGCTATTTTCCATTTCAATTTAAAGGCCAAGGGGGTTTTCCCATTTATCAGTTTATTATAAAAGCTACTACAAAGGATACAGATGAAGAGATGTGTAGGGCAAGGCATGTGGGAAGGGGCTTCAGTTTCCATGCCCTTTCCAGGTGCACCACACTCCAGGAACCTCCATGAACTCAGCTATCCCAGTGCTCTAGTAATTTCAGTAATTCAGTGTAACCAGCTATAGTACTTTATGCTTTAGGCAGGAATAATTAGCAGGCATTTTTAAATGTGCATCCACTTGATGACCTGAGGGTTTTTAAAATTTAGTATAAAGGATATTAAAAACAAATTCTTTCTTTTTTTTTTTCTTTTTTTTTTTTTTGGCAGGGGGACAGAGTCTCACTCTTGTCGCCCAGGCTGGAGTGCAATGGCGCAATCTCGGCTCACCACAACCTCCGCCTCCTGGATTCAAGCCATTATCCTGCCTCAGCCTCCTGAGTAGCTGGGATTACAGGCACCCACCACCACGCCTGGCTAATTTTGTATTTTTAGTAGAGATGGGGTTTCTCCATGTTGGTCAGGCTGGTCTCGAACTCCCGACCTCAGGTGATCCGCCTACCTTGGCCTCCCAAAGTGCTGGGATTACAGGCATGAGCCACTGCGCCTGGCCTAAAACCAAATTATTTCTGTTCTTGAAATTGGTGCGCTTACAATATGCGGTAGAGGAGGTGTGGCAGGACACATGGACCTTGCATGACCAAGGTACAGGAGAGCAGACAGCTCAACTGTCTGTGTCATGGTGCGGCTTCCAGCACTGAGCCTAGGATCCTGCCCCCATGAGATGACACGACCTGCAGGTTCACCTTTAGAACATTGCTGACTTCAGTGTGGCCCTTTCATGCAATGTGCTGTTAATTAGAGTACTTATGGCAGAGAGAAGGACTTTTTCCCAGTGTGTATAACTGTACCTACTGCTAAGGCATATTTTTTAATCTAGTTAAATTTGCTGTGAAATTTACATTTATAGTGAGAGTGAGATGAAGTGTGGTGTGGAATGTAACCTAAATCTGGAGCCTCTAACTACTAACCCCTGATTTTGATCAAAAGAATCTGACAAGTACTCTATAGCCAAACTGGCTTAAAAGGAAAGCTTTAAAAAAAAATATAGGTGCCCAAGTCCCATAACCAGTAATTCTGATTTAATTGATGTAAGGTGGATCTTGGCATTGATATTTTCCAAAAGCTGCCCAGAGAATTCTGATATGTGGCCTGGACTAACAACTGGTTTAGAAGCATTAACAACAATCATCCCCCAACAGTCCCTTGCCTAGGCAGAGGTTTCCAGTGAGCCCAAGAGCTTCCCACCCAGACCAGTAGGTCTAGAAATGAAATGTTTAGAAACACCTGGAGTTACTTGCTCTCAGTCCATATCCTGGCCTCCCTGACAGGGACTCTGATTCAGAAGATCTAGGGATGGGCTCAGGCAACTATGTTGTAGTCCAGCAGCCAGCAGTGGCTTATACAGATGGACCAAACTTTGAGAAGCTTCAAGTGACATCCCAGATAGTCAGATTCCTCACTCATCCACTCTGTTCAGCAATTGTAGAAATGTTCTTGAAGTAACTGGAAAGATGAGTCAAATAATATTCTTTAGACACAAGCATGAGAACTTCGTAACAGGAAAGTGCTGTGTCAGGCATAACTAATCTGCTTGCCCTTGTAAATGCAACTCTAGAACTGGTATGCACTCTGAGTTATTTACTGGTGAAACCTGTCACAAAGCGTTGGGAGATTACAAAGAACAGAAGAAGGTATCTTGGTAGCAGCATCATGTGTCTAAAACTGAAATGACTGCTGGGGCTTATGAAAATGAGTGAGATTCAGGCCTTGCTGTCACAAAAAAAAAAAAAAAAAAAAAAAAAAAAAAGTCTAATTGGGGAGGTTAGACATGTGCCCAGGTAGCTAGAATGTAATGTAATAAATGTGGTCATTGCAGTAGAAAGGAAGTGCTATGGGAACAAGAGGAGGAAATGGTTCATCTACCTTAGGGTGGGAGGTGGAAGGTAGAGGTGGGGTGCTGGGAAGCATCCCAGGGGAGGCAGCATCTGAGTTAGATTCCCCAGGGAGCAGATTTCTCACTGTCCCCCATCCAGTGGGATAGGAGAAGACCCACACTTTGGGCAAGACAGAAAGATGACATGAGCTAAGGTTTGGAGGGATGGACATGCGTGACCAGTGCAGTGCAGGTGAATGGTATGGAAGGCAAAGATTGGCAGAGAACACAGGAAAGGTAGTGTAGTGCCAGATGGAAATGGGCTTTGGATGTCATGATAAGAAGTTTTGAATTTTTCTTTAGGTGAAGTCATCATAGATATTTATACAGGGGTGTGACATGATTTCAGGATATAATTCTGTAACAAAGGGGGCGAGTAGACTGGAAGGGAGAGAGAAACTGGGGGCAGGAAAACCAATTAGGAAGCGATTGCAATTGTCCAGAAAAAGGATGCAGTACCACCACAATCATCCTCTTGCTAAAATAATGTATTCATCAACCTGCTTAGTTTTATTCCTCCTATTTCTGCAGCTAGAAAAATCGCTTACCCCTCTTGTGACTCAGAATTTCTCCCTATTAATAGAAGATGACAGAATACTTATCTTACCTCACACAGGGAGATACTAAGAGATGCTTGCAATTGTAGCCACGAAAGAGGGGGAAATGTTATTCCAAATGCCAGTGGCAGTAATTACCCTGGGGTAGTGAGGGGAGGGACACTGCCTTTCCCCCCTAACAGTTCATTATAAAAATTTCAAACCTACAGAAAAGTTGAAAGTTGAGTAAGAGCATCAGAAATACTCTTTGGAGGGAAACTTCTGCAGAAATTCCAAGTACTCACCACCCAGGAAGTGGCATTTCCAATCTAAGGGCCCATTGCCTTCAGGATGAGAATGCCATTGCAGCCTATTTCGTTACAAACAGTGTTCTATAATATGAGATTTTGTAAAGAAAGGCCCATTTTTCCATTGTTTTCCATTACAAACGAAAGTGTAAGGAATGATGTTATTATTATTCCTATTGCTGAAATGGGGCTGGGGAGGGCCATATTTGAAGGAGTTATACCGTCATCTACATGCTTTCAAGCTGTGTTTTTTTTTTTTTTTTTTTGAGACGGAGTCTCGCTTTGTCGCCCAGGCTGGAGTGCAGTGGCGCAATCTCGGCTCACTGCAAGCTCCGCCTCCTGGGTTCACGCCATTCTCCTGCCTCAGCCTCTCTGAGTAGCTGGGACTACAGGCTCCCGCCACCACGCCCGGCTAATTTTTTGTATTTTTAGTAGAGACGGGGTTTCATCGTGGTCTCGATCTCCTGACCTCGTGATCCGCCCGCCTCGGCCTCCCAAAGTGCTGGGATTACAAGCGTGAGCCACCGCGCCCGGCCCTCAAGCTGTGTTTTGCCTTTTGGGGTTTGGAGTCTGCCCTTGTAGCAAGAGGCACGTAGTCATACCTTTTCCATCTGCTGCTGGGCCCCTTCCCATACTAGGTCTCCATTTCAGCACCCTGGACCACATCAGAATTCTTTCTTGCTTTTGGAAAAGCATCATTGCTATCTACCGCAGGGTGTGTGACAGACATAAACTGCTTTAAGTTTTGCCAAAATGACTGTGTCTTCTACCTCTAAAAAAAAAATCTGTGTTTTCTATATTTGCTGAGTTGGTATAAGATATTCCAAGGGATAAAAAGATAAATAATGTAGAGACACTGCCTTCAAGAAGCTAACAGATAGGACTGTGACCTAATGAAGAAGTTATGAGGGTAGCATTCAGTGCTTTTTTAGAACACTATCAACTTTCAAGATTCAAAAGGATGGTCGTGTTCAATGACTGATGGAGTCCTTCCAACTGGAATGGGGTGATTTGAGCTTACAATGAGGAAACCCAAAGTATTTCACTTTATGTATGAAAATCAAATGGTTATTGAGTGATATAATAAGGAGACCTATCAGGAATACGTAAGGAGAAGATAATATATGCTCCTTTCTAAAGTACATTTATGTAAGTAATGAATGATTAGCTCTTTCAAATGGAAATGTTTTCTCTAGTACAGTAAATTATTCTGATTCATTTGTTCACTCTTCACATGCATTTCTTGGAAAACTTACTGGCAAAGTTTGTCACAAAGCAATTAGGAGACTACAAAGTACAGAAGAATAGCCTTTAAATCCTTACACAAATTAGTTCTTATTTTAAGGACAGTTTAAACCTCACAACATCACAGCCTGCTTTTTCATGCGCTCTTTCATTTACTTGTTAGATTCCTTTACTGCAAAGAGCTCAAGGAAAACAACTAGAAACAAACCATGACTATGCTGATAAGAAAGAGTCAGTTATAAAGGGAAATGAATGAAGATTTATTTATTTACTTATAAAGTAATATAGGCAGCCATTTGATAATTCTAATTTCTGATTTAGTCTTTAAAGTTGACTTATTTGCATATATTTTTAAAAGTCTGTGCTGTTGCCAAGTGACTTGGAACTACACAGCATAGTTTACTCACAAATTAGATGAAAGCCTCTTTTAAAATGTCTGCACATATTATACTGTTTTTTTCTTTTAAAAAATAAGCCATTGTTGATTTATTTTTGGACAGGTGACATTTGTGCATGGAACAAAATATAAAAGGAAGGCTATGGCATAGAGTAAGTCAGTCTCTCCTGGCCACCCAGTTCCTCTCCCTGGCACCAACCACTTTTGACTAGCATTTTGTGTATCTTCTCAGGGGGAGTCCATGCATGTACAAGGATATGCATTTATTATTGGTGTTATTGGTATGCAATTGTAGCAGACTCATTTTTAATGACTACATAGTATTCTATTGCATGGACATAGCATAATTTATTTAGTCAGCCATCCTATCAATAGATATTGAGGTTGTTCATAATCTTTTTGCTATTGCAAGCAGTGACTGCAATGATTATGTTTTATACATTCATCCACCTTGTGGTGAATATATCTGTAGGGTAAACTCTTAAATATGGAATTGTTTGGTCAGAGTATATGAGTTTATAATTTTGATAATTATTGCCCAAATGCCCCCTTCAGAGATCGTACTAATTTGCATTCCCACCAGTAATGTATTTCCCCATACTTTAGCTGACACAATGTGTTCTCAAACCTTTGCCACTCTGAGAGGTGAATATTGGCATCTCATGGTAACTTTAATTTGCATTTCTTTTAAGAGTCAATTTGAGCATGTTTTTGTATGTTTAAAGGCTGTTTGAATTTCTTTTTCTGTGAACTGTCTATTCATATCCTTTACTCATTTTTTGAGTAGATTGTTGATCCTATTTTATTTTTATACATTCTTTTGCAACCATAATGTTAAGTTCATTTTAGCCTTTGAACTCAAATACCATTTGTCAATCATTAGTCCAAATAAAAAAAAAAGTGGAGCCACTTAATAATTCTAACGCACAGTTTGAGACATAATTCTTTGTTGCCTGACTTTTCCTTCTCAACTCAGTTTTAATCTCAAATTTTAATGGGAACTGTCCTCACTCCTTAGGCCCAGTCAGGGTCAAAGAGTCCTGGGTTTTACTTGTTTTATTTGAATCCCAGGAGAGTTGCTTGTCTGAAGCTCTGTTTTAGCAATAGATTATTTATACAAACTCTCTGATAAATTTTAACTCATTAAATAGCAGTGTTAATATACTCATCTAGCACCACATTCCCTGCCTTCTGCATGAGCAGAGGAGAGAGAGTGATACTATTAAATATTCAAAAGCCTTTATCCTTATCCCAACCCCTCCATAGGAAGATGCTATCTTGCCTGGGCTGGGTGTAGTGGCTCACACCTGTAATCCCAGTGCTTTGGGAGGCCAAGGTGGGAGGATCACTTGACACCCAGAGTTCAAGACCAGCCTGGGCAACATAGTGAGTCCCCATCTCTACAAAAATAAAACTAAAAACATTAGCCAGGTGTCGCAGGCACCTGTATTCCTAGCTACTCAAGAGGCTGAAGTGGGAGGATCACTTGAGCCCAGGAGTTTGAGGTTACAGTGAGCTATTATCAGGTCACTGCACTCTAGCCTGGGAGACAGAGCGAGACCCTTTTTTTTTGAGACAGGGTCTCACTCTGTCACCCAGGTTGGAGGGCAGTGGCGAGATCTTGGATCACTGCAACCTCTGCCTCCTAGTTTCAAGCGATTCTCCTACCTCAACCTCCAGAGTAGCAGGCCTGGCTAATTTTTTTTTTTTTTTTTTTTTTTTTTTAGAGACAGAGGTTCACCATGTTGGCCAGGCTGGTCTCGAAATCCTGACCTCAAGTGGTCCACCTGCCTCGGCCTACCAAAGTGCTGGGATTACAGGCATAAGCCACCATACCCAGCCAACCCTGTCTCTTAAAAAAGAAGGAGGAGGAGGAGGAGGAGGAAGAGGAGGAGGAGGAGGAGGAGGAGGAGGAGGAAAAGAGAAGGAAGAGGCAGAGGGGGAGGAGGAATTATCTTATTATCTTGCCCATTAAATAAAGAAGTGTAAAAGTCCCTTGCTTCTTTCTTTCTCAGAATGGGGATAGTTTAAAAGTGTCTGTTTGCAATCCCCAAATATCATATTACTTTTGGCAGCTGATATTCTTTAGCAGCTGATTAAATGATATATATTTTACACAAAACAGAATATCCTGAATCAAAGAGATTTTGAATATTTATTTGAACTGGCTTTATCTCAGGTATATATCTGGAATTCACTGAAAATAAAATGGGTGGTAAGGACTCAAAGATGACAGAGGATAGCAACAACAATAACAAGATGGAGATCAGGAAGTAGGTTTGCAAATACCTGTAGGTTGGATGTATATAGGAAAAGCTACCATATCAAACTGGGCAGAAGCAACCAATCCAGAAAAATAACTTCTAGCATCCAATCATATTGTGGTGAGATTAAACTCACAAGAAAGTTAGATGAGGTTTAGAGAACATATTCTCAACCCATACATACTTTATTGGAGCAACTCTTATTAATCTTAAGGGGAATTATGGAACTCCCTTCTTCCTTCTTATTTAGAAGAAAATAGGCCAAATTTGTAGGCCAAATTGAAGATATAACGAGATTTTTTTTAACTCATCGTCTTTGCCAAATTCTCTAGAACATAAAACCTGAGGCAAAGATTACTTGCTAAGTCTATGTTGGGTGGTGCAATTTCAGGGCTATAAAAGGGACTGAGAAAAAGGTGAGGCAGGAAAGGAAGGAATGCAAATACTAGATGGTGTGTTAAGGAACTGGACATAACTTCACAAGGAACAAAGCCGGTTGCTGGGTCCTGCACATCACCTTGAAACAGTCCATCAGGTGGGGAGGGCGGTGGGAGGAGCAATGGGGGGAGAAAGAGGAATTTATCTTCTTGACCTCTAGTCCCTTGATTCAAAATTTAACTCAGTGATTTAAGGGAGCTATTGGGTAAACCAGATTCCACATCCCACTAAACTGCCTGGAAGAGGTGGGAGGAGAGCAGCCATAAGGTATGAGGTACAGAGTCCCATCAGGTGAGACCCATGTCTGTAGCCACTGAGGTTCCTGTTGCAACAGGTGAGAGGTGATCTTCCCAAAGCCCCAGCTTCTTCTGCAGGAGGCTGAGACAGCAGGCCCCCAGATGTCCATTCAGGAAGAGGCTAAGGCTTGGGGGTCAAGTGAAGAATCTTGAGAGACACAAAAATTGTACTAGTATAGTCATGACTTAAAATTATAAAGAATAGTTTTCAAGTCTTTTAGGAAATCCATGAATTA
Source organism: Symphalangus syndactylus (assembly GCF_028878055.3). Taxonomy (NCBI): domain Eukaryota; kingdom Metazoa; phylum Chordata; class Mammalia; order Primates; family Hylobatidae; genus Symphalangus; species Symphalangus syndactylus. The sequence goes on from NC_072435.2 coordinate 84,592,780, forward strand.
GTGTTTCTGTGGAGATATGAATGACTTTCAGTAAAAGAGTCACCGAATCATAATAGGTATGGAGGTGGAAATTCTATTATTAAGATTTATGATTGCTGAACTATTTTCATGATTACTCAGATCCATTTCTGGACTGACCTTATGCTTAACCAGATGATGTTTATTATTAAAGTTGATTTTTAACGAATGTTCATTAATAAAAAATGCTCTTAACCACAAGGCTTTGTTTCCAAGTGATGTATAATAATATGTGCTAAAACACGAATCTCAACTTCCAGATGCATATTTTACCGAAACACCTATTGCACTAAGGAAAATAGGACAAATTCTTTTTGTTTGTGTTTTTGTTTTTTTTCCTTTTTCCCTTTGCTTTTTAATGCTCAGGAAACTATGATTAAAGTGTTGAGTTTATGAACACATGAACAGGCAAGATGTACACTTAAAAGATGAAACAAAGAAAAAAGTTGATCCATGTTATTCCATGAGAAAGGCTGCCCACAGCACTCCAGCTCATAGTGACCCCTCGAGCTCTCTATCCCCCTCCCCACTCCTCACTTTCCCTCAGATTCAGGGAAATCAGGTTGGGAGGTTAGTGCATCATTGACAGAGACTGTCCCCCTTCCACGCTCTGTAAGTCTCTCCCAGAAGTGGGGAAGGCAGTTCCCTTCAGTAGCACAGTTAAGGTCGATTAGTGTTGGTTCCACAAGTTAAGGCACTTCCGGCTGCTTTGGTGGCAGCGTGGTTCCTCCCCTCCTTTTTTAAGGCATGTGTCCTCTAAGAGTAGTAAAGCTTTGGAAACTGTGAAGACTGTTAAAGTTGACAGCTTAATACAGGATCATTGAAGTCGGCTGGCGAAAGGATCTTTGGAGACACCTCCCTCAGACCAGAAGCTTCCAGAAAGCCTGGGCAGCTCTGTGTTTCAGCTGGGCGTGGCACACTGGAGCCAGCCAAGGCCAGCGGGCGGTGCGTTCAGGTAGCAAAGACAGGTGGGCTCCATCCCGCCTTCACCTGCAGCTGCCCTGGCTGCTGGCGGAGAAAATATGACAAATTCTAATCTTTCTGCACATTAATGTGCTGTGGTATAGGTCTAAGGGAGGGGGCGCAGATGGTGGTGACGAAAGTGGAAACAAGAAATCAATGAAAGAGACTCTTGATAAAACAAGCGTCATACATCTAAAAATAAAATAATAACAAATGGTTATCCTAGCATATACATCCAGATGACATTTGGAAATTTGCATAGAAGTAACAGAAGGGCTAAAAGAAGCCTTTCGGAAAAGTCATAGTCTTTCAAACTTTATATACTCTTGGACTGTAGAAACTCACTTCAGTTATTTAAGTGAAATGACCAGAATTAGTGTCATCTCCATACATTGAGCAGGAAGTTAACTTTGAGGAACTATACATGAGCACTTGTCCCTGAGGTTGTAGTATCTTTATGTCCTTTCCACGCCCTTGCCACAAAAAGCCCCAGCAAGAACAATCAATGTTTTCCTGCTTAACTCGTCTTTTTATCTGAATGTACATTGTCCCTCCTCCCTCTTCCCTCTAGGCATTTGCTAGGCCCTTAGGAAGTCAGGCAACTTGCACTGTGGCACATGAAGAATATTCACATACTTCATATCCTGCGGGAGAAAGGAGACAGTGCGAGAAATTCTGTTGTCACTAATTGAAAGTAGTTTACCACTTTATCTTTAGAAGGTCTAATGCCAAAACTTCAAGGAGAGAATAAATAGTCCAGTCTGGGTTTGAGCCTGGAGTTTGGATGTCTAAGATGACTCTGAGCGGATGTGGATTTACGTGTTAGTACCTGAAAGTGGGCACAGCCCCCACCTTGGAATGAATGTGCACTTCCAAAGGACTCGTTTCCACAGGGTGGTGGAAGGAACAACAGAGACAGCTATGTGCCCACATGCTCAGCCATCTGCCATTCCAACCACACGTCTCTCCCCCCATTTCCTGCAAATGATTCATCTATTCTTTTTCTCCTTCTTCAAAGATAACTCTGTAGGCACTTAAGGAGGGGAAAGTCATTAAGAAAAGTGGAATCTGGAGTTATTAGGATGAGATAGAGCAGAGTAAACAGTCTGGAATTTCACAAAGCAAACAGCACAGAGTGTGGACTCTGGGTCTGTCTCTCTCCTGCTGGTGCATCATTTCACAGGTTATCATCCTTCATGAACAGGTCAACAAAAATGGCCACAGGTAAACATAAGCATATGAGTTCCTAAAGAGAAAGAAAGAGAGAGAACAGCAGAAGTCGGGAGGATTCTGGATTTTCCAGCTGGAGCCTCTGTGCATCTTATCCAGCATCATAGATAGTGTCTGTCGCTAAGTGATGCCAAACGTTTTACACCAATGAATGGGATCTTTGTGACTTTTTCCAATAAGCAGACCAAAAAGCTGCCACTAAAATCATGCTTTTAAAGGAGATGCTGAACAATAGCCAGTGAAGGTGATTATGGCCATGTCCCCATCCATGTCCATGAGGAGGTGCTTGGTGGGTATTTGTTGAATTGCATCAAACTGGAGTTGAATGGGACTCAGTTCAAATCCTGACTCTGCTTCCAGCTTCTGGGACATTAGGCAAGTTGCTAAACCTCTGGGGTTAGGGGATAAAGACACTACCTCACAGGGTGGAGTGAGGAGTAGAGGATAATACACGTGAAGTACTTCATGTGGTCTTTGGAAAGAGGTAGATAGGCAAATATCAAGTGATTACAAATACTCCTTATAATTTCACTTCAGTTTCTACTGCATCTCACACCCTGAAGCTAGCAGGGTAAAGAGCTCTAAGGAGAATGAAGAGGCCTCTGGCCCATTCTAGTATGGTGTCTCCCATCAGGAGGGGAAAGGCAAATATTGCATGGGACCTGGCAATAGGATTGAATGGGACATAAGCAAAGTCTGATTGCATCCTTATCCCCACCCGTTAACAGCCACTATATCCCTTGTGGCAAGTGAAGGGCCCCAGAAGCGAGGGATCTTATTGCTAAGTAGATCAGACAGAGTTCTTAAAGATTCTAATATGTTGCCTGTATTGTCTCATCTGTAAAATGGGTTTTAAAATAGCACTCATATCTCGGGTTGTGAAGATGAAAGAAGATAATCTATGTAAAGGACTGAGCACAGGGCCTGGGACAGTTAGTGATACATACATGTTAGCTACTGTTACTATTTTGTATTCCATGTTCAATCTATGGTATTGATTAACCTGTTTATTGATTGATGGATTTTCATCTAGTAAATTAATTTCCAATAAACGATTTTCACTTAAGCATTTGTTCACGCAGTCACTTCATTCATTTATTTATCATAAAACATTTATCAAGGCCCTATTCTATACTGGCACTATGCTGGGTTCAAGAGATGCTGAGGCTTGTTGGGCAAGAAGGTTGAAGGCTAGGCTGGGAGAGAGACCTGAACTAAAGCAGGACAAGACAAGGTGTAGTATACACATCATGGAGACATGTATAAAGCATTCCTGGAACCCAGAGGAACCAGGAAGTGCTGCCCAGAAAAGATGCTTTTTGAACTAGATCTTGAAGAATGAGTAGCCCGAGGAGTTTGGGCTTGCAAATTCTAGATAACAAGAACAGCTTGTCAAAAGGGATAAAGTTGTGAAACAAAAAAACAAACAAACAAAAAACAGGGTTTGGAGCCAGGAGGACTTTGGTGTGAGTCTGCGCTCAGTCCTACCCCAGGTGCTGGGCCCAAGTCTGCTCTTAGAGGAAATGTAAGTAGCTCATGTCACTCAGTATTGGGTCAGCCAGGCTCTGGGTTCTGTTCTGAGCTCCTGCTCTACTTCTAGCTGTGAAGTTTCCGCTTGATTCCTGTCAGGGGTTCTACCTTGTATTCCAGTTCAAATAACTGGGCGTTTGCCTTTGTTCTTTCTTCTGCATTCTGCCTCTAAGTTTCTCTAAGACTGGAATTTTGCCTTTTCTTATCAGTCCTTCCTAGAACTTCAGTCCCTCCCAGAACTTCAGCCCCCTCCTTGGCCCTGGGGCCTCACTCCAGGCTGCTTAATCCACTTATGGTTATTGCTTGCTGGGTTCACCTTCTTCTCCTTTCTGCAGGTGGAACACAGACTGATGACAACCACGTGCTGAGATCCCATGTTACTGCCTAGACACAAATTGCTGTTTCACTGCCTGGCGGAACTGCCTTGCCACTTCTGGTTTGGCTTGCCATTGACTGAATTCCTAAACTCCATTCTGAATATTACTAGTGAAAAATGCACGGCTGGGCGCAGTGGCTCATGCCTGTAACCCCAGCCCTTTGGGAGGCTGAGGCGAGTGGCTCACCTGAGGTCAGGAGTTCAAGACCAGCCTGGCCAACATGTTGAAACCTCGTCTCTACTAAAAATACAAAAATTAGCCAGGCATGGTAGTGGGTACCTGTAATTCCAGCTACTCAGGAGGCGGAGGCACAAGAATCGCTTGAACCCAGGAGACAGAAGTTGTAGTGAGCCAAGATCATACCACTGCACTCTAGCATGGGCTATAGAGCGAGACTCAGTCTCAAAAAAAAACAAAAAAAAAAAGAAAAGAAAAGAAAAATGCACTACTTTGGTATTGAAAGTAGCATCCAACATCAGCTTTTGGAGATACAGGTTATACCATATACTTTGGTAAATTTCCCCCAAGCATTTGGACTTACAGAAGATGTGCAGTAAAAGCTGTTGGAGTATATGCTACAAATGAGCCTTGGTGGTGTGGTCCCCGGCCTTCCTGTGCTGATTAGCATTTTATGGCATGTATAATTTTCCTTAACATTGCTCAGGGGATTAGGACACTAGTCATATGCTGCCAGCCACAAGTTTTAAAAAACCAACTTAGGAATAAAATCACAACAGGAAATGAAGACCATTTGGAAATTTGAGAACCCACATGTTCTCTATGTGTGTGTGTGTGTGTTTTTTTTAGGAAGAATTTCAAAGTTTCAACCTATTTTAATGCTTGCCCATCTGGTTGTTTTATTAATGAAAACAGCAGCATTTTCTAATGCTCTTGTGTGAAGCAACAGTATTTTCCCAAAAAAAAATCACAGAAAAAACTTTGGGATTTGATGTACCATATTTTGTCTTTTACTTTTTTTCTTTGAAAAAATAAATCCCAACTGGAGATCATTTTAGAGAGAATGTGCTTAGAAATATTCAGTGAGTCATGCCTGGTGTTGTAGGTCTATTCCGGTGCGTGGGGTTTCCAGAACAATTACATAAGTGTTAGCATAGCCAGGAACTTTTGACATTTGTGGCAGCTTAATGGAGTTCTTTTCATCATTGAAAATATTCTAATTGTTGTTTCCTTAAATCTAAAATGCATAAAACTAGTGAAGCAGGATAAATTGATTCTGAGGCATTTCTATCCAGTATGCTTTGTTGGCAAAGAAACTGAAGAAAATTTACTTGAAATAAAATACAGGTGATCAAGCTGTTAACACATACAGTGATCTAATCATCTGGCAGAAAGTGAGAGGACAAATTGTGAGACCTTTTTGTGTCTTCTCTTTCTATTATCTATCAAGATTTCCAGCCCAGGTGTGGTGGCTCACACCTGTAATCCTAAGCACTTTGGGAGGCTGAGGCGGGTGGATTGCCTGAGCTCAGGAGTTCGAGACCAGTCTGGGCAACACGGTGAAACCCCATCTCTACTAAAAATACAAAAAATTAGCCAGGCATGGTGGCTTGTGCCTGTAATCCAAGCTACTCGGGAGGCTGACATAGGAGAATCGCTTGAACCCGGGAGGCAGAGGTTGCAGTGAGCCAAGATCATGCCATTGCACTCCAGCCTGGGTGACAGAGTGAGACTCTGTCTCAAAAAAAAAGATTTCCTTTTCCTTTACAGCCTGACCACTGACCATAGCATATTGTTTACTTGCACAACCCTACATAATGGGATTATTCAATCACATGTTTTTTAAAATGCAGGGATTCCAAAAGCTATTAGATCAGTACCTTTCTTTAATCTTTCAAAAGATCACCAGGAAATAATGTGATATTCTAGTACTACTAATTTGTTTGTTAAAATATATTTTTAAGTACCCGTGTTCCAAAGTATCTCCTAGTGTAAGAAACTAGAGAAAGACCCAACCAAAGCCATTATCAATTAATTTTTTCTATCTCAAAGGTGAGCTCCCCAAATCCAGAGTTTAGGGGCTTTCTAGGGAGGGTGAAGTCCTTAGTTTTTGTTTTTTTTTTTGAGACGGAGTCTTACTCTATTGGCAGGCTGGAGTGTAGTGGCGTGATCTTGGCTCACTGCAACCTCTGCCTCCCGGATTCAAGCAATTCTCCTGCCTCAGGCTCCCGAGTAGCTGGGACTTCAGGTGTGTGCCACCACGCCCAGCTAATTTTTGTATTTTTAGTAGAGATGGGCTTTCACCATGTTGGCCAGGATGGTCTTGATCTCTTGACCTAGTGATCCACCCGCCTCGGCCTCCCAAAGTGCTGGGATTACAGGCATGAGTCACTGCGCCCGGCCAGAAGTCCTTAGTTCTTATAGATGCTTGTTCAGCGTCTTGCACAATTTTGCTACTGCCTTATTTTCCTGCAGATAAGACATTGTAGTTATGGGTGTTACTGTATTTATTGGTTCAAAAGACATGGTGCAAAGGACAAGTAGGCTGAGCAGGCTCTGACTCATAGAGGTTGCTGCCTGCTTGTGCCCTGTGTGCGCCTTTTGAGTAAAGAGCACTGTCCATCAAGTCCAGCTCTGCATGCCCAAGTGCTATTGAATTCTTTCCACCTGACCACAAGTACTTGAGCACCTTTCCTCTGTAGCAGAGCTGATAGCACAGAGCATGCTGAGAATCCCTATAGGGAAGGTGTGGTGAGGCTGTGTGAACTGTGTGGGCTGTGGTCACGTAGTTGATCATGTAAATGGGATCACAAACTTAGTAAGCATCCTGTGACACACCGTCATCATTAGAGTGTGCTTGTTGATGTTGGAGTACTATGTGCTATTCAGGACTATTTCCAAGAATCTACTTGAACATATATCCTGGGCTGTAGGATACAGGATGAAAAGAGGATTTGGTGTCCCTGCCAAGTTTCCTAGATAATAGAGATAATTTTTTTTAGCAGGAAGTGATGTGTACATCTCAGGGCTGGGAAGGTGCAGGTATAGGAAATTAGCCTTAGCAAGAAAGAAAATGCCAAAATCAAGGCCAAGTGAGAACATAACTTCTAGACCAACAGAAAGGAAGTGAGGGGAGCTGAGCTGCCCTGTTTTGTTTCTGAAAAACCACTCATCTTGCTCTTCTATATTCCTGACTTTCTCCATCCAGTAGTCACCAAGTCCAGCTAGCTCTGTCTCTTCTGATTCTGGAATTTGTCTTCCCTTCACCATCTCTCCAGTCATGGAGTTCAGTCTCTTACCATACTCACCTGGATTACTGCAATAGACAATAACTGGTCTCCCTGCTTTCAGTCTTCAACACCCCATATCTCACCAAAGGGATCTTTGTTGTTTGTCCATTGTTAAATGGTGAGGAATTATTGGGAGGATTTCTGTCTGCTCTCAGGATGGACCAGAAGTTTCAGAAATTGATAGAAATGGGTCGGGTAGGGATGGGTATGGTTAGAACATTCAACAGTGTTGTCAGTGCCCTGCCCCAGAATGAATGCTCTTCCATCATTTCTCCATCTTTTCACCCTCTTTCTTCACTCCAGGGAGTGAACATTGTTCCAGCTTGGGTCAGGTGGCTGTTTGTTGGTGAGTAAGGGGTTCAGGGAACAGATTTAACAACTCAGCAGGCAATCCTTCAAAGGGAAATCAAGGTGGAATGGATACTGAGTTGTCAAAAATCAACATGTTCCCATGAAATGTTGACTATAGAAGGGTCATCTAAGTGCAGTGGCAAATATAGTTTATAGTATTTACTCGAATGGCTTGTTAATTTATCTCTCTTCCTCAATAGACATTGAAGTCCCTGGAGGAAGAACCATGTCTTACTCATCTTTGTATACCTGGCCTCTCATAGACACATACAGTAAGTACTCATTGTATCAAAGAATGAATCAGTGTTCCCATAAATGAAAGCTGTGTTTGGTCTAGTCTATACGCTTCCAGAACTACTTTGTGGTCCCCCAGTCCCAGCCTTCAGTGACCCTGCTTCCTGAGCTAGAACTGCTCAATACTGACCTCAGCAGCAACCCACCTTCTGAGTCCACCCACTCTCTGGGTGCTCCTGAAGGGGCAGAGAGAGCCAAGCGGCTATATGTCAGATACAAGACCTCACTGTCTGCTTCCTTTCGTCCATCTTTTTTTTTTTTTTTTTTTTTTTTGAGACAGAGTCTCACTCTGTCACCCAGGCTGGAGTGCAGTGGCACCATCTTGGCTCACTGCAAGCTCTGCCTCCCGGGTTCACGCCATTCTCCTGCCTCAGCCTCCTGAGTAGCTGGGACTACAGGTGCCCGCCACCACGCCCGGCTAATTTTTTTTGTATTTTTAGTAGAGACGGGGTTTTACCATGTTAGCCAGGATGGTCTTGATCTCCTGACCTCGTGATCCACCTGCCTTGGCCTCCCAAAGTGCTGGGATTACAGGCGTGAGCCATCGCGCCTGGTCCTTTCGTCTATCTCTTATAGCACCATTTTAGCCTTCAGGGACTCCTAACATGCATTTGTTCCTGGGGTGCTTAGTAGTTGTGGATGAACTGATACCTATCTTATTTGGCAATATAATAAAAGGAATGTGCTTTGACATCAGACAGAGTTCCAATATGAACCCTTCAAGTACTAGCTGTGTGACTTTGGATACTTTTTTTTTAACCTCTCGGGTCTTCTCGGGTTTTTGGTTACAAACAAGTCCAGTGAAGATACTACAAGTGTAAATGAAATAATATATGCAAAGACACTTGTTATAACACTTGCATTTGACAGGTGTCCTGTGAATGTCAGCTCCCTTCTGCCTTTGTGGCTTATAGCAATAGCGGCATGAGGAAAATTTGCGGTGCTAGCATAGGTAATTTGAAATGAAAGGAGAAAGAGAAAAAAGGAGAATGAACGTACCCAGTTGCTCTAACATGAATCAAAGTCAATGATTAACTTTTTACTGACTATATAAAATGCAACAAAGTTTAAATAAATGTAACAACTGAGCTTAAGGGAGAAACAAACCCATATATTTTCTAAAACAATAGAATTAGATATTTGCCAAACTAGAACCTGCACGGGCATAACAATTAAATTTCTTCTCTATTGAGTGTTGTTTGTTTTACTCTAGGATGCATTTGGATAAAATATTGAGATAAAATTTAGAGAGGTCTGTTTAGAAAAGGGAATTAGACATCATTGGCTATTATTGTGTCTTTGTTTTCTCATTTAAAAAAATTACAGAGGCCGGGTGTGGTGGCTCACGCCTGTAATCCCAGCACTTTGGGAGGCCAAGGTGGGCAGATCACGAGGTCAGGAGATCGAGACCATCCTGGCTAACACGGTGAAACCCCGTCTCTACTAAAAATACAAAAAAATTAGCTGGGCGTGGTGGCGGGCACCTGTAGTCCCAGCTACTTGGGAAGCTGAGGCAGGAGAATGCTGTGAACCCAGGAAGCGGAGCATGTGGTGAGCAGAGATCGCGCCACTGCACTCCAGCCTGGGTGACCGAGCAAGACTCCATCTCAACAACAACAACAACAACAACAAAAATACAAACAGAAAATTCAAGTACTGAAGTGGAAATATGATGGAGTTTCTATCAAATTATATCAAAAGTGTGTTGTTCTGGGGAGAACTTAAACCAATTCAACAGCTCAAAAGGAGGGCATGAAACCCACTCCTCCCACCTCCAGTAGCACTCCTTTTACTCATTTTTTTCCCTTCTCCAAAATTCTAAACTGCTCACGCATTCCAGATTGTTCCTGAGGAGAATAAGCATATGCTATCCTGGTGTGGAAATGCCTGGTATGCTAATTCATAGTTTGGAGGAGAGAGAAGATATGAGGTCGAACTGGAAGATAGTGAACTAAAAATAATATAACCCACCTCCACGCCTCTCTCTTTAGCTCAGTGCCACATCTTCCCCTGCCAAAGGGAAGCCACGGCGCCACAACATCCTGAGGAGAGAGAGCCTTGATTTTTCTGTTGGGGACCCACTTTTCCCCTATAGGAGAGACGACCATCAATCACAATACCTTCCCCTATCCTGGCCAAAGGGAGGTTGGATCCCTAACTGAAGGTAGGCCTATCAGATACTCTTGACCTGGAATTTCAGTGTGGAGAGAAGTGACACAAAGACTGAGAATGGTTGGAAATCATTTGCCCTGGAGGCAATGAAACTAAGGAAACTGCATTATTCACAAAACCTGAATTCCTAGAGCTTCTCTTATCCTTGAATAAAGCAGATTCTTCAGCCTCTCCTTCTGTGAGCTACTCTATATCCTTCCGATAAATTCATTTGTTTGCTTAAGCTATCCAGAGTCAGCTTCTGTTAACCTCATCACAGAATTCTGACGAAAATAGCTTCTCAGATGCTTCAGGCTCCAATATGCAATGCTAAAGGTCAAAATTTAGGGGTGGGGGAGGAGTCACTTGGGTCAAACATTTACTAAGGCACCAAGTTCAATTTTTCTGAAGACATTCTTCTCCCAGAGGTTGGCTTTATGGCATCCCTTACAGAGCGAGGGCCACACAGGCCTGGGAAGGAAAAGGAGCCCCTGAGTCCATTTTTTCTTGCAACTAATTTGGTTAAAATCACCAGATTCCCTAATTCTCCTAATGCAATTCCAATGAGTCCCACAGATTCTAGAAAAGTGTCAGTGATGCTGGTCTAGGTGGGTAAGTTTCAATCTGTCTTGTAAGAGGCAGTGACAAAGTTACACAGTAATTATATAACAGATTATGGTGGAGAAGCAGCCGCTGCCTTTAAAAAAAAAATCACTGCGTGGGAACCTTTTCAAATCACAACCCTCCATTAGGAGCCTATATTTCCCAGAAGATCCTCATTCCTTCATTTAGGCAGCAGTTTTAAAGTCAGCTGGAACCACTGTTTCCTCATGACAGCAACAGAAAGGGCCAAAGTGTATCTTATTTTACTAAATAAGCAGCGTGTCCTAGTCATGGCACTTTGTATCCCTAGGATGTCACCTTGTTTTGAAGTTCTTTCAGCTTTGGTTTGAAAAGTATCCTGTCAGCAAAACCAGCCTTCTCCCCATGGAGTTTAGGAGCCAGGAGGGAGTAGGGGAAGGGATGTGTAGGAGATGATGTTCCTGAATCATTTACCAGAGCCCTCCACCTGTTAAAATTATGTTCTCTTCCTCTCCCCCTCCCCCTTCCCCTTCTTCTCCTCCCCCTCCCCCTTCTCCTTCTCCTCCTCCTCCTGCTTCCTTCTCTCCCTTTTCTCCCTTCTACTCCTCGTCTTTTATTTATTTGGTTTTGCTGCAGTTGCAACTCCAGTATCCTGATGGGAGAAGCAACTTAAGTATTTTTTTTTTTTTTTTGGTTTTTTAAAACAGAATCTCACTCTTGTCCCCCAGGCTGGGGTGCAGTGGTGTGATCTGGGCTCACTGCAACCTCTGCCTCCTGGGTTCAAGAGATTCTCCTGCCTCAGCCTCCTGAGTAGCTGGGATTACAGGTGCCCACCACCATGCCCAGCTAATTTTTGTATTTTTAGTAGAGACAGGATTTCACCATGTTGGTCAGGCTGGTCCTGAACTCCTGACCTCAGGTGATCCACCCGCCTCGGCCTCCCAAAGTGCTGGGATTACAGGTGTGAGCCACTGTGCCTGGCCCAGTGTATTCTTTTATTCAACAACGTTTGTTGAGTATCCTGGACCCGGTACTGGTAAACTAGATAGGCAATGTCCTTGCCTTGGAGGAGCTTCTATTCCAGTGGAGGGAGACAGAAGCAAATGATGATTTCAGATCTGCTTGGCCCACAGGGAGCCCCTGGGTCTAACATATGGGCAGGGGATTCCAAAGTCCTTACTTTCCAGGTGGAAATGGTTGCTTGTATGAAGTAGCAATTAGTTAGATGAACACTTCAGACAAGGACAATCAAAACAGGAAGTTGTCGATTTCAAATACCTTCAAAGAAGGAAAATGTTTCAGGGAAGCTTTTGCATCCATGGACTTATTTCAGCAGTTCTTTGGTTTTATGTGGGACCTTTTAATGAGTCCCTTGCATTTATGAAATGCTGTATGACTGCGCACAGTCCCTTCGTGCATGTGACTTCACTTGGTCCTGTGAGAAGGACTAAGCAGGTATTATCCTGATTTTACAAATGAGAAAACTGAGGCTCAAACAACTTGCCCAAATGCACCCAGCTAGCTTAGGTGTATGACTAGAAACCAGGCTTTCCCCTTTCCTGATCAACACCACGAACTTCACTTCTCCTCTCTCGCCTCCCTCATGGTCATCTTTTTCATCCATCACAAAGGGCGCTGCTGCTGTGGGTTTGAATGGGATTACCCACGATATTTTAGGAATATGATATTCTGGGAAAGAGGACATACCCCCCAACATACACACACTCCTAAAAAGTATATATCCCTGTAATTTGCTACCATCATTTGTCAAAAATTATTAGCTTCAAGCCTTTCTGGGGGGCCTGGCTCAGAGACCATTCAGGAAAAGAACCAAATTTCCAGTGGCATCTATCTGTTCTAATGCTAGCACTGTGGTCATAGGAGCCATCCACAGAGGATACAACATACCTAATTATTATTTGGCATCAAAAACACTGGGAGCAGGAATATTGATGACATATTAACAGTGACTTCTGAATGTATAACCATATTTGCCTGATTCATCCATCCCTATAAAAATTGATCAAGCTGGGCGCAGTGGCTCATGCCTGTAATCCCAGCACTTTGGGAGGCTGAGGCTGGAGGATCAGCATAAGCCCAGGAGTTTAAGACCAGCCCAGACAGCACAGTGAGACCTCATATTTACAAAACTTAAAAAAAATTAGCTCGATATGGTGGCATATGTCTGTAATCTCAGCTACTTGGGAGGCTGAGGCAGGAGGATTGCTTGAGCCCAAGAGGTTGAGGCTGCAGCAAGCTATAATCATGCCACTGCACTCCAGCCTTGGCAACACAGCAAGACGCTGTCTCTCTCTCTCTCTCTCTCTTTTAAATGATCAGTTTAGTGATAACAGAGTGGAAACCACATATAAATAAACTTTATTACAATAATGTGTCCTCTACTAATGAAAGTTAAGATTTATCTAACATCTCTTATGAACCAGCCCCTATGCTAAGTGTTTCATGTAATTATCTCATATAATCTTTACCACAGCCTTTTAAGTTAGGTGCTGTTCTTATAACCATTTTACAGATGAGGAAATTGAGGCTCCGAAAGGTAAACTGTTTTGCCCAACAATATACAGCTACATGGTGATGGAACTAGTGTTTGAAAGTTGGGCCGTCTGACTGCAAAATCTCTTTCCTAATTACTGTTCTAATTGGTGCACAGATTATTAGTTAGACCTTAGTTGAACTTCCTATTTTAGACAGATGGAAGCAGAGGCCCTAGCAGATTAAGGATCTGCTTAAAGTCTTCACCAACAGAATGAGACTTGCTTCTACATTGCCTCTCAACTGGAGAAGAGCTGGAATGAGTCTTTTGATTTTCGCCTATAGGTTTACGGAAGAATATCTTTTGAGAATTCGAGTAGAGAATATCCATGCCATATAAAGTGTACTCATGAACCCAATTATGAGGTTGTCTATTCAATCATAAGAAACATTTCTAAGTGACTAAAAACTAGCCATATTCTAGTAGGAGTCCCCTATTCTACCTAGGTCTGTTCTGATAAGAGAAACCTGGAGCAATCTGTTTCATAACAATAAATTTATCTGAAGCTTCCAAGGGAGTCATCTTTGAAAAACTCATAAGGAAGAAGTTAATGTTGTAATAAGCTGATGGTAATAGTGCAGGTTTTATTACTTTTGGTTGGTTTTCTTTTCTTCTTTTTTTTTTTTTGAGTTCAATAAACCACACTGAATGTTAATAATCCATTAGTTCTAGAGGAAACATTTTTAGCTCCAAGAAAATTACTTTTTCCTCCCAAATCTGAACCTGTAAACATAAAAGCTCTTTGTCTTATAAAAAGGCTTAGCGTTAGTTGTTTCAACAAGATTAGCCCTGTTGATCTGAAGCACCTGTGCTTCCAGAAAATGTAGGACATTATCAATTTTTAACATTTGTCCAGGAAGCTGTGCTTGGACTAATGTTATTTATCCAGCTGGGTATACTGACTAGGACAGGGCAGATCAAAGTAGTTGGGGATTGTGTAACATCTAAGATTGGCCCTGATAATCAATCCAGCCTGGAGCACATGGACATGATTACAAAATACCATCTTCCCTTTTTTTCAGGATACTGATAAAACAGAAGGCAGTGCTATCTGCCATAACCCACTTCAAGAATTCTGGGGACCTGTTTTTAGGTCATTTCGTTGTTCTGCTTAGTTTTCTGGATGGTGAGCACACAGAAGGCACAAGATGAAAACTCTAACACACAATTTGCATCAATGACACCCTTGGGGTTGTTAAAAGAACAAATAAAAAGGGGTGTGGGAGGAGGTCTGTGGAACTGTGTGCGCCACCTCCATATGGGCTTACTTTGGCCCTCTCCAGGGAGGAATGCTGTGCAACTGCATCCCTATTCCTGTCCCCTCCGCCTGCACACACTGGAATAGCAAGAAGGCAGCAGAGAGCACACAAAAAGACACTCAGTAGGGGAAACAGTCCCAGTGTTTAACCTTGGGTGTTCAATGAACACAGTAGGGCTGGGGGCGGGAGGGCCAAAACAGGAAGAGAAAAATACAAGATGGTTTGGTAAGAAAGCAAAAATAGAAAGAGTCCCAAATTTTTAAAAATAAAAATCAAATCAAAACCAAAAGCCACAGGCTGCATTTATCTGAGAAGCGAGAAAGTGAAGGAAGCAATTTAAACTAGAACGATGCAAAAGTGGCAGGCGGCACAGGGAGCTCCCACTGCCTTCCCCAGCAGGACTGCAAGGGTGGGAGGATCCATTCAAACCAAGCACCTCCAAGCTTGGCAAAGGATTGCTCTCTGAATGACGCCAGGCCTCACCCAGCTGCTTGGAAACGAGCTTGCATGAAGGTAGGAGGGAAAGGATTGCAGAGAACCTGCTGGCGTGCTTCTTCCCTATCTGAGTTTGAATGCTTCTCAGAGAACTTTAAAGGCTGACGGCTAAATTTAATCAGAGTTAAATCATTGAAATGAAGATGTTCTCATGCAATACAAATGAAAAGTGATTCTGCCAGTGCTTTCCCTATAAGGCAATGAATGGTACAGGCTCCTAAGGAGCAGCCCAGCAGTTTGGAAATGTTATGAATTCAGGGGAGGCAGGAAATGTGAAAGTCTGGTTCATTGCTACTATTGTCTTCCGGGGATTTTTGGCCTGGAGGTGAAACAGGCAGGGTTTTACAGCTGGTATTGTGCAATGACTGAGCACTTGCTCGCTCTCAGTTCAGTAAAATTCTTCATACATGGCACCCTAACTACATTCTATATTTCAGACAGCTGTTTTCTCTAAGGAACTCCAAATATTTTCTGCAAAGGCGCTTACATAAACCTTACAACCGTGGACTTAGACTGAATGAAACATTAGTTTGTTGTTTCAAAACAGTTTAGCAATCTGATTTTGTGCCAGTTTAATCATTTTAGAAAATGTACAGGTCCAGTTCTGGTTCAGACTGGCATATATTCACATGATTTATTTTCCATAAAAGTAAATGTTAAATCATAGTGATAAGTCATGTATGCTTGATACAATGTGATGAGAAGGGCACTTTACGTCTGTAGTTGTGCTTCCAAAAACCCATAACTCCTGTCTAACCACAGGAAGAACATTAAATAAACCTAAATTGAAAAACATTCTACAGATTACCTCACTAGTTCTCCTCAAGGTCATCCCAAACCAGGAAAGTCTGGAAAACTGTCACAGTCCAGAGAAGCCTAAAGAGACATGACAACTAAACGTAACGCAGTATCCTATTGATACATTAGTATTGACCTTCCCTGGAACAGGAAAGGATGCTGGGGAGAGACCAAGGCAATCTGAATAAAGTATGGTCTGCAGTCAATAGTAATGTATCAATTTCGGTTCCTTAATTGTGACAAGTATACATAATATAGGATGTTGACAATAAGCAAACTAGATGTGCAGTACATGGAAACCTTCTATATTCACTTTTCTACAGATCTAAACTAGTCTAAAATTAAATGCTTATTAAAAACTAAATGTCATACCTGTAATCCCAACCCTTTGGGAGGCCAAGGCAGGAGGATCGCTTGAGCTCAGGAGTTTGAGACCAGCCTGTGCAACATGGTGAAACCCTGTCTCTACAAAAAATACAAAAGTTAGCTGGGTATGGTGGTGCACGCCTGTAGTCCCAGCTACTCTGGAGGTTGAGGTGGGAGGATAGTTTGAGCCTGGGAGGCAGAGCTTGCAGTGAGCCCAGATTGTGCCGCTATACTCCAGCCTGGGCGACAGAGTGAGACCCTGTCTCAGGAAAAAAAAAAAAAAAAAAAGTCAAAAGTTAGTCTCATGATTCTGCAAAATCAGTAATTTGAATCCATTTCAGGTTTCAAATAATGGTTGGTTTAGATCCCTGTTCCTAGTGTCCTATTTTTATTGGAATTTTACCAAGAGGAAAACTGAAACATAAAGACAGGGCTGAACACAAAGTGAGGGCTGATGCGACAAAGGAGAATTTCTCTTCTGGAACTCATCTACCTGGCTCTCCACTCAAGCACCTGGCCTCTGGACATTGCCTAATTACCTTCTGCCAAGATAGTGGATAATAAAAGAATTTCAGGTGTTACCTTTGTAAGAGTTTATATATTTTAATGGGATATTATGAAGAGAGAAAATGGGTGCTGAGGAATGATTTCAGCCCCTACCCAAACAACACAGGGCAGTCAGTTAGTTTTAGGGCAGCGGCCATCATTTCTGAGACTTAAAGGCATGACTCCCTGGAGACAATCCGGGATAATGTGACTTCTCATCTCAGGCATATGAGATACAGTCAGTGTGGGAGTGAGTCCTGGAGCCATGACAGCAAGAGGCCAGCCTCTAAGAGATGATCTGTACCTTGCTTTTCGGTCTTTAATAACTTGAGATATTGCTGCCAGCTACTTAACCAAGCTCTGCAACTGCTGTAATGAGAAAGTGATGACCTTGGACTTACAAAGTCCTGCATTCAAGTCCCCCATGTCCAAATTTGCCACTTCCTGGATGTGTGGCCCAGGTCAGCCTACTTAATCTTGCTGATATTCCAGTTTTTCATCAGGAACAAGGCTGATCATAATACTACCTTGAAGGATTGCTGTGAGGACTAGCTAGAGGGAGTGTGTGAGAGTCCCTTGCCCAGTGTCTGGAATACAGTAAGCATTGAACAAATATTCTTTCCTTTCGCCCTTTCCCTCCTTTCTCACACAGCAGGACAGTGGAGACAGGCACAGCCTGGCAGCTCAGCTCCTCTCACAAATCGTTCTCTCTGTTCTCACGAGATTAGCATTTCTAATAGGATCAGGAATTCTTTCTAATTCATTGATTATTAATCCTGATGTTTGCAAATAATCTCTCCTGATTTGCGCAGAACCAAGAACTTAATGCTCTTTCAGGCTTTAAATTTATTTATTATTATTTTGTTGTTATTCAGTGGAAAGGTCCAATTTTATTCCACCAGAAATTGTCTGGATGGCTCTCCTGCTGGATAATTAAAGCTAATGGAGCCCAGGAGCTATGCAAAGTAGACACTAAAAGAGGATTGTTTAAAACAAGATGGGAACTGTCTGCTAATAGTGCCTTGCAGCCAGAGATGTCAGGACATTTCAGTAGAATTGTGGTAACAAATAAGCAAGAAGCAAGGTACCTAAGAGAGCTAAGAGTGGTGGGGAGAAGAAGAAAAACAGAGCAAGCAGGCAGACAGGGTAAATGGGGAGAGACCCCTCAATACAGAGACGGTCTAGAGGTGAAAAAACTGGAGAAGGCTGTTTCTGAAACCTTCATAGGGGACTTCGAAGGGAAAAATTTCCCCAAATCCAGGCCTTTTATAATTCTGAATAACAGCTGCCTTCACAGTAAATGTGTTTCTGTCATGATACGTGTAACAAGTACATCCCTTATTCCAGGCCTGTCTTCATAGTGTGGCCTGCCGAACTGTGCAGTTTACATCTGACCGACATAGAAAGCTTCTGCCTTTCAGCAAATCAAATGAGCATTCAAGTTAAATGGCCACACTTTCATTATTGTTATTATTATTCACAGTCTGCATTACTACCATAACAGTGGCACTGTCAAGCAATCCATCATTTGGGCCAAACGTGAGTTTGAGGAATTCCACAGAGATCTTCTCATATTTGACCCAATAGAGTCTTCCGAGGAGTCTTCTGCACCACTGGGGTCAGGAAGGAGACATGAATTTTAAGGGTTTTACTACCAAATGTCCTTTGCTTTATTATTATTATTATTATTTTTAAACAGGGTCTTGCTCTATCTCCCAGGCTGGAGTACAGTGGCTGGAGTGTGGCCCACTGCAGCCTTGACCTCCCAGGCTCATGTGATCCTCCCACCTCTCGGCCTCCCCAGTAGCTGGGACTATAGGCACACACCACTGCACACAGCTAATTATTGTTTTTTTTTTGTTTTGTTTTTTTTTTTTTACAGACAAGGTTTTGCCATGTTGCCCAGGCTGGTCTCAAACTCCTGATCTCAAGCAGACCTCCCACCTTGGCCTCCCAGAGTGCTGGGGTTACCAGTATGAGCCACCGCACCTGTCCCTTTGCTGTGTTTAGAAATTTTTAAAATAAAAAGCAGTTATACATATTTATGGTAGAAAATGTTGAAAGAACCATCTAAATAAATATCACCCATTACTTCATTAACCAAGGATAATGCTATAAACATTACTGTTTTCTTTTTCTTTTCTTCTTCTTCTTCCTCTTCCTCTTCCTCTTCCTCTTCCTCTTCCTCTTCCTCTTCCTCTTCTTCTTCTTCTTCTTCTTCTTCTTCTTCTTTCTTCTTTCTTCTTCTTCTTTTTTTTTTTGAGCCAGAGTCTCCCTCTGTTGCCAGGCTGGAGTGCAGTGGTGCAATCTCGGCTCACTGCAACCTCCGCCTCCCTGGTTCAAGCGATTCTCCTACCTCAGCCTCCCAAGTAGCTGGGACTACAGGCACCCGCCACCAGGCCCAGCTAAATTTTCTTGTATTTTTAGTAGAGATGGGGTTTCACCATGTTGGTCAGGATGGTCTCAACTCCTGACCTTGTGATCTGCCCACCTCAGCCTCCCAAAGTGCTGGTATTACAGGCATGAACCACTGTGCCCGGCCTCTTCTTTTTCTTTCAAAATTATGTTTACATTTTCAATATAAAAGTGGCATAGAAAATGTGGAAAACAGGGAAAAGAAAAAGGTCCATAATTATTCCACCTGAACGACTATCAGAATTTTGGTATTTTTTTCCTTAGGTTCTTCTTTGTTTCTATGAATAACGTTCCTCCTTTAACATGGCAGCAACCAAACTGCATATACAATTTAGTATTATGACACTTTTGCCTGACATCATCACAAGCTTTTTCAGGGTGACAAGTTTTGTTTCCAAAAATTTTCATTTCTACCAGCACTCTAATGCTACATAGAGTAGTTATATTGTTGCTTACATTAAACTATTTCCCTAGAGTTAAGATTTAGTTTGTTTCCAGAATTTGTTATTAGAAATACCATTGTGTCAACAGTACTACCCTAATAATTTTTTTTTTTTTTTTTTTGAGATGGAGTTTCGCTCTTGTTGCCCAGCCTGGAATGCAATGGCACGATCTTGGCTCACCAGAACTTCTGCCTCCCAGGTTCAAGTGATTCTCCTGCCTCAGCCTCCCAGGTAGCTGGGATTACAGGCATGTGCCACCATGCCCTGATAATTTTGTATTTTTAGTAGAGACGGAGTTTCTCCATGTTGGTCAGTCTGGTCTCGACCTCCCGACCTCATGTGATCCACCTGCCTCAGCCTCCCAAAGTGCTGGGATTACAGGCGTGAGCCACCGCGCCCGGCCTATAAAATTTTTTAAAGATCCTGGAAGTGGTATAATTCTGTTATCTCAAGTTGTTTCTATTATGTAACAGACATTTATTGAGTGCCTTGATACATGTGGGATGTTAGAGCATCTAACAGAATAAGATACAGACCCTGTACTCTGGAGACTAGTCACATAGCAGAGACAGATACTTATACCACACCTTTAAGTTCACCTTGAGAAGTACTACAATAGAAGTGCCAGGATCTAATGTACAGAAATCATTTGTTCTGTATTTGGCTCATAGTAAGTGCCCAGTAACAAAATGATGACAATGATGATGACTGTAGCCACCACACTTTTTTTTTTTTTGAGACAGAGTCTTGCTCTGTCACCCAGGCTGGAGTGCAGTGGCACGATCTCAGCTCACTGCAGTCTCCACCTCCGGGTTCCAGCAATTCTCCTGCCTCAGCCTCCCAGGTAGCTCAGATTACAGGCATGTGCCACCATGCCCGGCTAATTTTTGTATTTTTAGTAGAGAAAGGGTTTCACCATGTTGGCCAGGCCGGTCTCGAACTCCTGACATCAGGTGATCTGCTTGCCTCGACCTCCCAAAGTGCTGGGATTACAGGCGTGAGCCACCGCACCAGGCCAGCCACCACATTTCTCATAGAGTCATTTAAATGCTGGTTTCCATGATCCACATTTATAGAAAAACAAAATCAAGACAGCAACAAAAAGTTAATCATGAATTATAAAATCATTGCTAACCCACTATATGTCTAGGCTATGGCAGCAAATAGCAAAGATTATTAAGTTCCTTTTAATTGCTAAGACAAAGTTCCTCACAGAACATAAACCACTTCCATAGTGATATTCTAATAGTGTGAGGTCAAACCAACTTAAATGCCGTCAGACAGCATGACTGTCCTCTTCTGAACATGACATGGGTCAGATAGAGTTATTTTTAGATAAGAGATAAGTCAGCTTAACTACACTTCTATGTCTTTAAACATAAAAGCCCATATAACTTTGGGGACCAAGACAGATTAAGGGAATGCTAAAATTTTCCATAGGTAGTTTTTTTTTTTTGCATGTAATTCCTGATTCCCACCATTGCTTTCAGCAGCCCGGTCCACAGACCTGAACAATGGTTAATGTTTAAAAAGGTACAGCGTGTTCTGCTTAACAACTCTACTCATTTCCTCCTTCTGATGGTGCTGCTGTGATTGCAGAACTCAAGTAAGGGCTTTTTACTACGCGAGAATACATGAGAAATGATGCTCAAGTCATAATAAATGTGAGATTAAGGTCACTTGAAGATAAGAAAGTTGCAGCCTTAAGGAAAAACTTGAGTTGGCTTGGACCTCTGTGGGGGCAGGTTTACGGTAGTTTGTGGAAATAACCCACAGCTACCACCGAAATATGTGTAAGGATTTCAGACAGGAAATGAAGGAAATGCTGCATTAAACTAAAAGCACTTTAGGATTTAAATAAGCCGAATATAGATTCGCTGGTGAGAATTTGATCAGGGCACTGCTGGCATTGGCCCACCCTCTCATCTACAGTAATGGAAAGAATTACAGTCTGCCTATCAAGTCCAGAATACAAAGTGCTTTCAGTTCTCTGACTATCCTCTTTCCTCTTTTATTAATTCCATTTCTCATTAAAATCCCCTGTACAATGTTCCAAGAGAGTCAGCTCAAGGCAGCTACTGACATTTCCCATAAATGATATGCCCAATCTTCTCCCTACTAATCCAATTAGTTCTACTTCCTTCAAACTTCATTCAAAACTCAACTCATCTGATCTATGCCTGATGACCTTACGGTCATTCCTTGTCACTGTAAACCCTCAGCAGTTATTGTTGACTGATTTGCTCACTATGACCATGTGTTTACTTGTGCCTGGCATTAGGCTTGGTGCTGGGGCTACACTGATGAGTAAACCCGAGTCACTGCCCTCATGGAGGTCACAGTTCACATGAAAAAAACATCCTAATAAACTGTGATAAGGGCAATAGTCAAGATAGGCATGCAGAAGTATGAGGACAAGACATTCATCCTCTGGGGTGTCAGAAGGCTTCCTGGAAAAGCTGATGCCTGAGCTGGGTTTTCAAGTAGAGGAAGGTGGGGGAGATATAGATGGTAGGTAGTGTAATCCATGAACAGTTGAGATGGCCCTGTGTGCCATGGTATGCTTGGGTGTATCCATGACTTTCACTTCATGAGAAGTTCCCTGTATTTGGGTTCTTTTCCTACAATTGAATTACAAGCTCTTCCAGGAACCGTATTTTCTACTTATTTTGCCTTCTTCCCCTTGGGTCTGTTACAGTCCCCAGAGAGTTTTAAAGAGTTGTGTTTCACCATCCTGGGAAACACATTGCTGACTCACTGACCACCTCCAGGCCACTCTGCCTACCGTGTGTTAACAAGACTGTGTGGCCATGGAAAGATATGTAAGGCTGCAAGCCTTTTATCAGCTGCCAGGATAGACCCAGGAAGACACACAGGTCTGACTCAAAGCACACATATACTGCCTAACGGGAGAAACCATCCAAACCACTTACCCAGAAGTTCCACAAGCCCATCACATGCCATCCTTCCACTATTTCATATTCTTAGCCTTTGATATGGTGATTTAAATTTTACATTCAAAGAGCTCTGCACCAATATTTCTATTAAGATTTCATTGGATAATTTTAAAAAGTCACTAAGCAAGTATGGAATGGATTTTCTACTCATCCTGCAGAAACAGAAAGTAATCATTTTTTAAAATTAAGATCTTAAAATTGATGTGGTGGATACTTTTACTGATGTGGTCCCTGCCTCAAAAGTTGCCACTGCTGGGCAACTCACTGTCCTCTCGAGTCATGTGACTTTCTTTAGCGGTGGAAATACTTAATGGACCTCATGAGCCTTGGAGAGTTTTGTTGAGTTCCTTTGCTTAGCAATGAGAAGATCGGATCCAGGTTGAGGTTGAGGGCGGGTATATGTGCTTTGTTTCCGGCCTCATATTTGGCCTCTAGGTAAATAGACCTCCACATTTCAAGGCTGCCAAATCTTTCATGGATGGTTAAATCCCAATCCCTCCCCCACTCTGGGGTCAGGGGTGGAGGAAGGAGGAGAGGTAGAACAACAGGGTAAACTGAAAACAACCAAAAAGAGACAGAAAAAAAGCACTGAGCCAGTTTCACAGGCTCTGTTGCTCCAAAGCCATCATTTCAAGGTGATGGCTTTAAAAGTATGGAGAAGGCAGCTTTCACCTGAGCCCTCCTTAATGGAAATAGCTGGAATCTAGCCTGCCTTTGGAAAGAAGAGAGGACAATTCTGGAGCATGAAGCCAGTTGGGAAAAACTCGTCATTGAACACAAAGCTTTTTGAACTACCAAATAAAATACATGGGAATTTTGTTTCCGATGACCCAGTAGCAGGGCCTAAATCATATTTGAGTGTGAAAATGAAATTAATGGCCTATTTAAATTCCCCAACTACAGTTTCCAAATTCTGGTCACCGGTGTCCTAACAAGCAAACCCCACAGGGAGGAGATGGTCAAGTAACAGCCACTTCCAAACCCAAGGCTGTACCACTGAGGAGGAAGAAAGACAAGCAATACTTCCTAATTTAGTTAAACTAAATAGTACCCAGATCCAGTTACCCATTTCAAACATATTAGAATAACTTTATGCAAATACTTTGGGAAAGCAAATAATATTCATGAATGACCTTAACTACAAGCCCTTGTGTCCTTATTAGTCTATCAGAGATATTAATATTAGAACTTAAAAGACAGTGAGGACATGTTTTCATATAAAAAAGACATGTACGCCGGGCAAGGTGGCTCACGCCTGTAATCCCAGCACTTTGGGAGGCTGAGGTGGTCGGATCACGAGGTCAAGGGATTGAGACCATCCTGGCCAACATGGTGAAACCCCGTCTCCACTAAAAATACAAAAATTAGTTGGGAGTGGTGGCACATGCCTGTAATCCCAGCTACTCGAGAGGCTGCAGTAGGAGAATCACTTGAACTCGGGAGGCAGAGGTTGCAGTGAGCCAAGATTGCGCCTTTGCACTCCAGCCTGGGTGACAAGAGCGAAACTCCATCTCAAAAAAAAAAAAAAAAAAAAAGACATGTAATGTTTTCAAGTCCTCACATGGTAGGCACCTAAAGGTAATTTGCTTTCTCCTTTACTTCCACAATTCTGACCCCATGTTCTTATGATCCTGGCAGTTGGCTATAAAACCAGCTTCTGGCTTTTCTTTGTTCATGTTTGCATTCACAGCAGGTCTTGAAAACTCATCGAGAACAGAAATCTTGTCTGATATGCTGTTGTTCCCACAGAGGGCTGGACACAGTAGGTGGACAGTAGGTGCTCGGTGCATTTCTTTTTATGCCTGCAATGAATTGCTTCACTCTTTTCAGATGTTTCTTCCCTCTTAATTACACACAAAGGATGATAAGAAAACATAAAATGTTTTTCAATACTTCATGGCCTTTCCCCACATTTTAAGACAACCAGGCTAACAGGAAAGGAACCAGAAGGGGGAAGCTATTTCTTAACATATTTGACCTAACTAAAGGACGATGCCTGAGTTTCCCAACCAGGACAGCATTACTGGAGAGATAACCCTCGAAATGGCTTTTTAAGTACAGTCCCAGCAAAATGGAAGTTTAAAGGAATTATCCATCTGAGAGTGTGTTTTACAGATAACCCCTTAACTTTACTGAACACAGCTCTCTAATCTGTTGCAAAATACCAGCACTCTTGTGGCTGCCTCATTGATACCATCAACCACCAGGCAGAGAAAGTTTGGGGTGACTTGAACTTCTATAGATAGACTTCTATAGACAGATACTGAAGGACATTCAAGATTACCCAGTTTTTCATTTCACAGATGGGCAAGCTGAAGCCAGAGAAGTCACATATGTTAGAGATGGAAAGATGAGTATGACATGGTCCTTGCACTCAGGGAGCATGCATTCTAAGAGGGAATGAGAGACAAGAAATATTCAGCTGTACAACAACATGGAGTGATGAACTTAGTAAAGGATAGCATGAGGGCCAAAATTCAGTTAAGGAGAGTGAGTCACTTACTTTAAGCCCTAAATTTAAAGGGACACCAAAAACTCAGTAATCAAAGAATATTATAAAGATAAAGACAGTATCACTAGCATTACTAATTTTTTCTTTTGGTTCAGGCTGTAGTATGGCTCAGTAAGACACTATTGCTGATCCTGTCATTAATATTTTAATAATTCGTTCACGTGAATTTTTGTATTTAAAATATTGCAGGCTGGGCGCAGTGGCTCACGCCCGTAATCCCAGCACTTTGGGAGGCTGAGGGGGGTGGATCATGAGATCAGGAGTTTGAGACCAGCCTGGCCAACATGGTAAAACCCCGTCCTGACTAAAAATACAAAAATTATCTGGGCGTGGTGGCACACGCCTGTAATCCCAGCTACTCTGGAGGCTGAAGCAGGAGAATCACTTGAGAAATTTGCCAAAATAAAGTTTTTTAGAGACTTACTGGAGCTACATCCTTGGGTAGGCAAAGGGGGCTAGGATCCAGTGCCCAAAGTGAAGTCAGTTCTTCCATGTCAAGAGAAGGGGAGGCAAGGCTTAGGGCCGCAGATACTGAAAGGTGGGTAGAAGGGTTGGTGGGGATTTCAAAAACTTCCAGAGGCATCTATTTTCTCACCAAAATAGGAAGCAATGCCATCAGCAGAGAGTGGGCAGTCTGAAAGTGTAAAAGAATGAGCCGACTAGGGAAATGGTATATGATTGTTAGAACGCATGAAAGAGATGAACAGGTATAACTTTATTATTAGTATTATTATTGAGACAGAATCTGGCTCTGTTGCCCAGGCTGGAGTGCAGAGGCATGATCTCAGGTCACTGCAACCTCCGCCTCCTGAGATCAAGCAATTCTCCTGCCTCAGCCTCCTGAGTAGCCAGGATTACGGGTGCGCAACACCACACCTGGCTAATTTTTGTATTTTTAGTAAAGACAGCCTTTTGCCATGTTGGCCAGGCTGGTCTTAAACTCCTGACTTCAAGTGATCAGCCTACCTCGGCTTCCCAAAGTGAGCCACCATGCCTGACCAGAAGAGGTATAACTTTAGGGCAGGAAAATCAGGAAAGAAAGAAAACTTAAATATGCATAAACTCTCAGTTGGCAACACCACTTCTGGGAATTTTTCTTAAGGAAATGATTAAGGAACTTTGCCTGAATGTTCACTGGCTGGACTATTTATAAGAGCAGGCAGTTAGAAACAAATCTAAGAGCCTCACAATAGCAGATTGGTTATATTTAACCAATTTCCTAATCGGTGCAGCCTTTCCAATGTATTTGGTGTATATGTTGATATTGGAAGCTATTAATCATACATTTAGAAGAAAAAAAAGTCCCCATGTTTGTAAAAACTTTTACTTGTATGTTTATCTCTATCGATTAATATGCATCTATGTGTTTAACATTGGTAATCCTGGCTGGGCGCAGTGGCTCACGCCTGTAATTCCAGCACTTTGGGAGGCCAAGGTGGGTGGATCACGAGGTCAAGAGATCGAGACCATCCTGGCCAACATGATGAAACCCCGTCTCTACTAAAAATACAAAAATTAGCTAGGCGTGGTGGCATACACCTGTAGTCCCAGCTACTCAGGAGGCTGAGGCAGGAGAAACGCTTGAACCCAGGAGGTGGAGGTTGCAGCGAGTTGAGACCATGCCACTGCACTCTAGCCTGGGTGACAGAGCGAGAGTCCGTCTAAAAAAAAAAGAAGCATGACCTAGAATAATCTTTTGGTTTGATACTGCATAAACATATTTCATAATCTGTTTAATAGCAAACTTGATACTTCCTGAATGTGTCTGTCATTAGCACACCCTTTTCTGTTAGAAGAGAGAAAAAAATTTTTTCTTCCTGTTCATAATCAAGGAAATCATTAAACTGAGAAAACTGGTTGCCCTCAGTTATATACTGCCTTTCACTTTTCTTTTCACCTGTCTTCTTTTTTTCATCTTCTCATGCAGAGATGGAGCAAAGCAACCCTCATACTCCAAATGGTGGTGTTTAACCTCAAGTTTATTTTAAATATACCTGCCTGACTCTGGCAAGAGATCAAAGTGAACATCACAAATAATGGGACAAATTGACATTATGTGTCTTCTGATATGATGCTCTGACAGGAACACAGCACCATAAGGTGGTATCTGTGATATCCCTGGCCAACCATAAGGAAACAATTACACAAACCCCAACTGAGAATCCTGCAAAATAACTGGCATGAAATCTTCAAAAATATTGAGATCATGAAAGATAAGAAAAGATAGAAGAATTATTCTAGGTTGAAGAAGACTGAAGAAACATCAAAAGTAAATGAATCGCATGATCATGGGTTGGATTCAAAAAGAGGAGGAAAAAAAATGTCCGTACTTATTGGAACAATAGGTTAATTAGAATGGGATGACTGAGATGGTGTACTAGATGGTGATACTGTGGAAATGCCAACTTCCTGCTCTTGACAACTGTGGCTGTGTAGGAGAATGGCTTTGTCTTTTTTTTTTTTTTTTTTTTTTTGATGGAGTCTTGCTCTGTCGCCCAGGCTGGAGTGCACTAGTCCAGTCTCGGCTCAATGCAAGCTCCGCCTCCCGGGTTCACGCCATTCTCCTGCCTCAGGCTCCCGAGTAGCTGGAACTACAGGCGCCTGCCACCACGCCTGGCTAATTTTTTTAAATATATTTTTAGTAGAGATGGGGTTTTGCCATATTAGCCAGGATGGTCTCGATCTCCTGACCTCGTGATCCGCCCGCCTCGGCCTCCCAAAGTGCTGGGATTACAGGCGTAAACCACCGTGCCTGGCCTTTGGCCTTGTCTTTTAGGAAACTCACACTGACATTCCTAGTGGGACTGGAGTATCATGTCTCCAACTTTCAATTGTTTCAGAAAATAGATAAGACAGATAGCTAATGGTAAAGCGGCAAAATGTTAACAATTGGGGAACCTGGGTAAAAGGTATATACCTTGTGTTATTATTTCATCTTTTCTGTAAATTTGAAATTTTTTCAAAATAAAATGTTTTTTTTTTTTTTTTATTATACTTTAGGTTTTAGGGTACATGTGCACAATGTGCAGGTTTGTTACATATGTATCCATGTGCCATGTTGATTTCCTGCACCCATTAACTCGTCATTTAGCATTAGGTATATCTCCTAATGCTGTCCCTCCCCCCACCCCAACCCCACAACAGTCCCCGGAGTGTGATGTTCCCCTTCCTGTGTCCATGAGTTCTCATTGTTCAATTCCCACCTATGAGTGAGAACATGCGGTGTTTGGTTTTTTGTCCTTGCGATAGTTTACTGAGAATGATGTTAAAATAAGAACTGTTGAAGTGCATCATGAAGCAATTGTCATTAGGTTACTTATTTACCATTACTATTAAAATGAATATGCTATCTCCATAAAACAAATTGCAAATACAGTATATCTATAGATAGACATACAGATACATATTATAAGATATAAACAAATAATTTTTTTTTTTTTTGAGACAGAATCTTGCTCTGTAACCCAGGCTGGAGTGCAGTGCTGCGATCATAGCTCACTGTAGCCTCGAACTCCTGGGCCCAAGCAATCCTCCTGTCTCAGCCTCCCAAGTAGCTGGGACTACAGGTGCATTCCCCCACACCTGGCTAATTAAAAACAAATTTTTTTAAGAGATAGGGTCTCACTATGCTGCCAGGCTGGTCATAAACTCCCGGCCTCAAGTGATTCTCCTGCTTCAGCCTCCCAAAGCTCTAGGATTATAAAAATGACCCACCATGCCTGGCCTATTTATTTATATCTTATCTATGCATATGTATATCATTCATCTGGGATCCTACAGACTTGCTGAATTCGAATCTGGGTGAGCTCCCAGAAGCTCCAGAGATTATTGTGGTACATACCAGCATGGCAAATCAACCTTGAATCAAGTGCTCCCAGTTCCAGGAGCTCTGGGGTGGGCCTGGGAAGGAGGAAATTCTGTTTCCTGTCCTTGTTTTTCTCTCACATTTCAAGTCCTGCGCCCACTATCTTTTCTGTCTTGCTGTTTGACACATGAAGGTGTAAATACCTGATAATAACTTAGTGTAGATTCCCAAACTGTGCTCCTCAACACTGATGTGTTCCCAGAAAACAAATGAATACAGAAGCAGACAATCCATCTGATTCTTGGGTTAAATATGTCTGCATAGTGCTTCACTCTGTAGTTCCTTCCTGGAAATGCATAATATGTATTTATAAATTTGTGTTTTAATGTGTTTTATAAATGGCTCTAAAGTAGCCTACTTCATTTTGTTTGATTCCGTACTTTGCAAAAATGTTTGCATTTTTGCACCTTTCACTTTTCTGGGTGCACCAGCCCACCTTAACACCTGTCACGTAATAACCAGGGACTCTTGTGTTCTCCAGGTTTACTTCCTCCAGAAAGCTGCGTGAACCGCTTAGGATGCCAACGGGAAACACCTAAAGGTAATCAGGCTCAGGCATGACTCAGTCACCTGGCTCAAGTCATCTGTTGTTCTCACAGCTCTGCCTTCTTGTGTGTGTGTCAGTTTTATCCTCAGAGTGACTTCCCTCATGAAATTTCAAGATGCCATGAGCAGCATGCAACTGGATCTAAGGCTTCTCCCTTCATAGTGAGGGAAAGAATGGATTTGCATTTTGTCCACTCTGGTTGTACTACCCCTGATTCAATTACTGGATCAAGGAAAATAGGATTGTTGTGTTAGCTTGGACCCATCTGGGCTCATCCTGATGGCTTCTAGGGTCCCATTCACCCATGGCGGCTACACAATGGATGTTGAGGAGGAAATCAGCATGTCCTCCACCTGAACATCCTCCACAATGTGGAATGGAAGCCAGCAGGGCATTGCACCATTCTTTACCCTGGTTACCCGTCCTGGGGCAAGGAAGGCGCCCTCTAAGTATAGTCCTTTCCTGCGGTGGAATGAGCAGGGCAGGGCCGGAGGCACAAGACAGGGCACTGAGGAAGATAAGAATACCAGTGTATTGGCAGGGCGAGGTGGCTCATGCCTGTAATTCCAGCACTTTGGGAGGCCGAAGTGGGCAGATCACGAGGTCAAGAGATCGAGATCATCTGGCTAACACGGTGAAACCCCATCTCTACTAAAAATACAAAAAATTAGCTGGGCGTGGTGGCATGCACCTGTAGTCCCAGCTACTCTGGAGGCTGAGGTAGGACAATCGCTTGAATCCGGGGGGCAGAGGTTGCAGTGAGCCGAGATCATGCCACTGTACTCCAGCCTGGGCGACAGAACAAGACTCCATCTCAAAAAAAAAAAAAGAAAAAAAAAAAATAGTGTATTGAGTTGCCTTTTTTATTTTTTTTTTATTCCCATGCTTTCCCACGATTAGATTTTTCTTTTTCTTCTTCTTTAGACTCACCCAGATTTCCTGTGAGCCTGGCTCTGGAGCACACTGGTTACTGTTCACCTACATTCAGGACACTTCTGAAAAAAATATTGAACAAAGATTGCTTGCCAGTTCCCTCACCGGAGGTTGAATTCCAAAGGTTATTTTCTTTAAGCCTTAATCTCAATCTTTTGAAGTCAAATCCTTCTCAAGATGGGTCCTCACAAAGTCCTAAGAACTGAACAATGTGTCATTATGACACTTGCAGTAATTTGCAAATAGCATTAGTGAACTCAAGTATTTGTAAGTAACTTTGCATGGGTCAGCCATGCTGTAATCAAGAAAACTACAGTTCTAGGTTAATGTTGGAGCATTAGGTTGACCTAATGCAAACAATGAACAACACGAGTCAAACTTGCTCTTTTTCCCTGAGAAATAGTTAATGTCAAAGTACAGTGCTTTCATGTGACTACCACTAGTGTGGAAAGTGGGCCATCATTCATTTATCACCCCAAGGAGATGAGAGATTCTAGTGCTCAGAGCTGCTCACTGTAGGAAGCCTTGGAAGTGGCCGGTGCCTGTTCCACAGCAGGTGTCCAGTTAAGTGTTATCTCTCTTCTTCCTTCTCTTTTTTGTTTCTCCCTTCCCTCCCGTCCCCTAAAACACTGCCCCAGAGGAAAAGATCCCAGAATTACTGAAAATTAGTGTAATGAGTTATTCCCTACAGCTATTCTGCTATTGTCCCTTCTTGAAGTCGTCAGCCCTGTGATTAGATTACTGCCTAATTCATTTAATTAATTCCTATACGACAAGATGTGTTATCACAAATACACACACACACACATACACATCCCTTTTACATTTTTTTGTTAGGTTCAGGGGTACATGTGAAGGTTTGTTACACAGGTAAACCCATGTTACAGGGGGTTGTTGGACAGATTTTGTCACCCAGGTATTAAGCCCAGTACCCAACAGGAGTTAGAACCCACCCTGGCCAACATGGTGAAACCCTAACTTTACTAAAAATACAAAAATTAGCCGGGTGTGGTGGCAGGTGTCTGTAATGCCAGCTACTCGGGAGGCTGAGGCAGGAGGCTTGCTTGAACCTGGAAGGTGGAAGTTGCAGTGAGCTGAGATGGAGACACTGCATTCCAGCCTGGGTGACAGAGTAAGACTCCATCTCAAAAAAAAAAAAAAAAAAAATGTGTTTGTGTCAGCCAGGTGAAGATGGCTTACGCCTATAATCCCAGCACTGTGTGATTTAACTGGCAGTTATCTGTTCTGCTGGAATGCAGTGTCTCCATCTCAGCTCACTGCAACCTCCACCTTCCAGGTTCAAGCAATCCTCCTGCCTCAGCCTCCTGAGTAGCTGGCATTACAGATGCCCGCCACCCCACCCGGCTAATTTTTGTATTTTTAGTAGAGATAGGTTTCACCATGTTGGCCAGGCTGGGTTCTAACTCCTGACTTCAAGTGTCTGCTCGCCTCGGCCTCCCAAAGTGCTGGGATTATAGGTGTGAGCTACCACGCCCAGCCCTGACACACGTACATTTTTAACTTGAAGTTTTCAATGCCTCAATTTGAAACTGTGATGAGAGCTGAGAATCTCTTCAACGTCCAGTGCTTGGTACTCTCTGAAATCAACCCTCAAGGTAAACTGAGTTTGAAATTTTGTATGGTCACTTTGGGGTATGAGTGACCCCTTAAAGCCTACCTCTGGTTAAATATTTGCCTCACAGAAGAGTCAGAGCCTGACATTTCTGAGAGTTTTTTGAGGCTTAAAATTCCTCAAGGCCATCTTAGACTTTTGAGACTCCTCTGGTCCTAGAATTACTTCTACATGTCCCATTTTGGCAGACGTAAATCATCAGCAGATGATCTAAATGTTCTAATCTCGATTCTAAGCTACCATTTCCCGGCCAAGCAGCCATCTATCCTCCCTTAAAACATCTCCAGGAACGAGCTACACTCTATCTCTAAAGGAGGCCCGTTTTGCTTTCAGATAGTACTCATTGCTTGAAAGTCTTCATTGGTTGTCTCTACCCTCCCTTTGCCTTCTGGAGTAAAATAAAAAATGTTGGCCAGGCGCGGTGGCCCACACCTCTAATCCCAGCACTTTGGGAGGCCCAGGTGGGAGGATCACCTGAGGTCTGGAGTTCGAGACCTGCCTGACCAACATGGGGAAATCCCGTCTCTACTAAAAATACAAAATTAGCCAGGTGTGGTGGTGCATGCCTGTAATCCCAGCTATCAGGAGGCTGAGGTAGGAGAATCGCTTGAACTTGCGAGATGGAGGTTGCAATAAGCCGAGATCATGCCATTGTATTCCAACCTGGACAACAAGAATGAAACTCCATCTTAAAAAAAAAAAAAAAAAGTCCAGAGTTTCAATATGGCAGCCTTTCAAATACCTAGGTCAGCAGCTGTTTTCTACAGAGGCTTCTGATGGCTGAGCAGGTGGGTCTCCTGTGTCCACCATTCCAAGCTGAGGGATGCAACTTACTTCCTTATACCTAAGTGGCCATGTTCTATGTGCTTCCACCATCCTGGTCCATTTATGAGCTCATGTGTGACCCATGAGGAAACCCAGCACAAGTGTTTGTCTTACTAAGGACAGTTCATCAATGAGATTCTTTCTCTCAGCACTTTTGTCTGGAAACATGGGAAAAGGTCAATTAGTAACATTAACAAAGCAGAGACACAAAACGAAAAATAGCCAAGTCATGTTAATGTTAATGATGGAGCACTAGAATAGGAGTCCTGTGACTGGAGGTACAGTATAGTAACCAGCTTACCTATAATTTCAATAGGTTCTATCAATAATTTTGAATGATTTCCTGCACTAGATCTCAGCTCTAGGCTCAGTTAGACCCAGCTACAACATGATTCATCTTCCTTCCAATCAACTTGACTGTGAGCTCTTCCTGGGTTGCCACAATCGAGAGTCTTGCCTTTATTTTCACATATATCCTTCTAAAAATTCCTGCATTACCTAAAATAAACCAGATGAGTCCCTAATCCAGGAACCCACAAGAAACTAACTAATAGTTCTTACATTCTCTAAGTGTTCTCTTCTCCAGGTAAAGATCTCCAAACTTTCAAACCACTTCTTCATCTTGTTTACCTCCTACTCTCTCCCACCGCCCCCTCTAAGTTTCTGACTCCTACCTCCTCACCCCTAGTATTCGCCATCGCCAATGAAGTAGATCAGTGGCAACCCATGGTGAGCACTGTGCTCTGCCTCCTCCAGCATATATAGAACACCTTTATGATAACAAACATAAAATGTTTACCATCAAATGGATACCTTTCCATGTTTTGAATGATCAAACATTTTTCTACCTGATCAACCCCATGGAACATAAGGATTGTCAGAACCAAACTTGTAAAAAATGAACTAACATGGTTAAAGAAAAATGAACTAACATGGTTGATGGAAGGAAATGCTCTCGAAGGAAATATGAAAATATGATATAGTCCCCTATTGATCTCCTGACTAGCCTTCCTCATTGGATGAGACAATAACAAATATGGGCTCTCATTTCAAGTTACTCAGGTAGTAGTGAGAAAAGAAGTAAAATAAAATCCTGGCCAGGTGTGGTGGCTCATGCCTGTAATCCCAGCACTTTGGGAGGCAGAGGTGGGTGGATCACCTGAGGTCAGGAGTTCAAGACCAGCCTGGCCAACGTGGTGAAAATCTGTCTCTACTAAAAATACAAAAATTAGCCGGGCATGGGTGGCGTACGCCTGTAATCCTAAACTCTAGATAATACATTTACATTTAATATCTGAAAAAAAGTAAATGTTCTTTTGTGTAGCTAGTTTTTGGCTGCAAGTAATAAAAAAAAATAGTTGCTTAAGCCATAAGGATATTATTTAATGAGGTATCTAAAAATGAGTGCAGGGCTGGGGCAGTGGCTCACACCTGTAATCCCACACGGTGGGAGGCCGAGGTGGAGGGATGGCTTGAGTCCAGGAGTTTGAGACCAGCACGGGTAACATGGTGAGACCCTATCTCTACAAAAAATGTTTAAAATTAGCCAGGTATGGTGTCATGCATCAGTAGTCCCAGATACTTGGGAGGCTGAGATGGGAGGAATCCTTGACTGAGCCCAAGAATTTGAGGGTGTAGTGAGATATGATTGTGCCACTGCACTCCAGCCTGGGCGACAGAGTGAGATCCTATCCCTTAAAAAAAAAAAAAAAAGTGCAAGTTTTGAGTGTTTTTTTTTTTTTTTTTTTTTGGTTGTTGTTTTCTTCACTGGAGGTTAGAATTCTGCTTGGCATTTTCATGTAACTATGTTCAAGACTGAAAGTCCTGGAAATCCTGAGGCACCAGCAGACTTCCCCCCACATCTCATTAGAGAAGGCAGAGACACATGGCCAAGCTGAGTTGCAAAGGAGGCAGGGAAGTGAGTGTCTGGCAAAGGGAAGTAGGATTGTCATGACTAGGCAAAGTGTCTGTTTCAGTGTTTCGAATCTTTAAAAATAGAGTTTCATTTTATTACAAAAGTTAATACATACTTTTTAGAGAAAGTTTGGAAAATAGAAGGAAAAGTTTTCCTAATGCTGCTATTCAAAGCTGCTCGATACACCCTTTGAATACTGTTCTAATCATATTGCACAAAGAGTGTGATCTTTTCTTTCTTCTTTTCCACTTGATATATGATTAACTTAAGGCCCTGTGGTTTTGGAAAGATGTTTTCCATTTTGAAATAAAACATAAACTAAAGGAGGCAGCATACAGCAGTGGCGAGAGGACTGGTTTGAGAATAAAGAGATGGTGCTTGTTGTCTGCATTCTGGCACCAATCCATCACTGTATCTCCATTTCCTCAAAATAAATAAGTATGTTTTCTTAGGTCTCCTATTCCCGGGTCTGCAAGAGCATGAGAGCTGTGCCTTTGAGACACACAAGTCACCCTGTTCAGATACTGGTTCAACAAAGCAGGTCAGGGCCATGAAGACAAGCAGAACAGGTAAACTGGAGG
Organism: Symphalangus syndactylus; assembly: GCF_028878055.3. NCBI lineage: Eukaryota > Metazoa > Chordata > Mammalia > Primates > Hylobatidae > Symphalangus > Symphalangus syndactylus. The sequence continues at coordinate 84,628,168 of NC_072435.2, forward strand.
TTATCGCCATGGGAAACTATATGCCCGATATGTAATAATATAATATATAATATGTGATATATAAGATAATACCAGATCTTCCAATTTTTCAACAGAAACCAGAAATCTAGGCTGGGCACAGTGGCTCACACCTGTAATCCCAGAACTTTGGGAGGTAGAGACGATAGGATCACCTGAAGTCAGGAGTTCAAGACCAGCCTGGCCAACATGCCGAAACCCCATCTCTACTAAAAAATACAAAAATTAGCCGGGCGTGGTGGTGGGCTCCTGTGGTCCCAGCTACTCGAGAAGCTGAGGCAGGGAGAATTGCTTGAACCTGGGAGGTGGAGGTTGCGGTGAGCAGAGATCATGCCACTATACTCCAGCATGGGTGACAGAGTGAGACTCCGTCTCAAAAAAAAAAAAAAAAGAAACCAGAAATCTAGATTTTCACTTGATATTGATTTTTCTTTTTTTTGGGGGGGGGGGGGCGTGTATATTGGGAGGTGGGCGGATGGAGTCTCATTCTATTGCCCACGCTGGAGTACAGTGGCACCATCTCGGCTCACTGCAGCCTCCGCTTCCAGGGTTCAAGCGATTCTTCTGCCTCAGCCTCCCGAGTAGCTGGGATTATAGGCGCCTGACACCATGCTCAGCTAATTTTTTTTTGTATTTTTAGTAGAGACGGGGGTTTCACCATGTTGGCCAGGCTGGTCTCAAACTCCTGACCTTGAGTGATCCATGGGCCTCAGCCTCCCAAAGTACTGGGATAAACAGGCATCAGCCACCACGCCCAGCCATTCACTTGATATTGATATTTAAATATTGGCACCTAATTTGAAAACCAAAACAAATCACTGCAGAGGCCAAACAAAACATGTCTATTGGTTGTCAGTTTGTAACTTCAGCTAACTCAGGAGCCAACTCGATCAACACTGGAGAAATGATGCACAAAAAGGGGTTAAGAAGAACTGCTTATAAGACATTTTGACTATGCAGCAACTTAATTGTTACAACAAGGCTAAAACACCAAATGATTGCACTAATGGTGAATAAACATAGCCTAAGATTTACTATTATTACTATTATACTTTAAGTTCTGGGATACATGTGCAGAACGTGCAGGTTTGTCACATAGGTATACATGTGACATGGTGGTTTGCTGCACCTATCAACCCATCATCTACATTAGGTATTTCTGCTAATGCTATCCCTCCCCTAGCCCCCCACTCCCTGACAGGCCCCAGTGTATGATGTTCCCCTCCCTGTGCCCATATGTTTTCACTGTTCAACTCCCACTTATGAGTGAGAACATGCGGTGTTTGGTTTTCTGTTCCCTGTGTTAGTTTGCTGAGAATGATGGTTTCCAGCTTCATCCATGTCCCTCCAAAGACATGAACTCATCCTTTTTTAGGGCTGCATAGTATTCCATGGGGTATATGTGCCACATTTTCTTTAGCCAGCCTAACATTGATGGGCATTTGGGTTGGTTCCAAGTCTTTGCTACTGTGAATAGTGCTGCAATAAACATACGTGTACATGTATCTTTATAGTAGAATGAATTATAATCCTGTGGGTATATACCCAGTAACGGGATGGCTGGGCCAAATGGTATTTCTAGTTCTAGATCCTTGAGGAATCGCCACAGTGTCTTCCACAATGGCTGAACTAATTTACACTCCCACCAACAGTGTAAAAGCATTCCTATTTCTCCACATCCTCTCCAACATCTGTTGTTTCCTGACTTTTTTTTTTTTTTGAGACGGAATCTTGCTCTGTCGCCCAGGCTGGAGTGCAGTGGCATGATCTCGGCTCACTGCAAGCTACGCCTCCTGGGTTCACGCCATTCTCCCGCCTCAGCCTCCCAAGTAGCTGGGACTACAGGTGCCCAACACCACGCTCGGCTAATTTTTTGTATTTTTTAATAGAGACGGGGTTTCACCATATTAGCCAGGATGGTCTCGATCTCCTGACCTCGTAATCTGCCTGCCTCAGCCTCCCAGAGTGCTAGGATTACAGGCGTGAGCCACCGCACCTGGCCTGTTTCCTGACTTTTTAATGATCGCCATTCTAACTGGTGTGAGATGGTATCTTATCGTGGTTTTGATTCGCATTTCTCTAATGACTAGTGATGATGAGCTTTTTTTCATATGTTTGTTGGCTGCATAAATGTCTTCTTTTGAAAAGTGTCTGTTCATGTCCTTTGCCCACTTTTTGAAGGTTTTGTTTGTTTTTTTCTTGAAAATTTGTTTAAGTTCCTCATAGATTCTGGATATTAGCCCTTTGTCAGATGAGTAGATAGCAAAAACTTTCTCCCATTCTGTAGGTTGCCTGTTCACTCTGATAGTAGTTTCTTTTGCTGTGCAGAAGCTCTTTAGTTTAATTAGACTCCATTTGTCAATTTTGACTTTTGTTGCAATTGCTTTTGGTGTTTTAGTCATGAAGTCTTTGCCCATGCCTATGTCCTGAATGGTATTGCCTAGGTTTTCTTCTATGGTTTTTAATGGTTTTAAGTCTTATGTTTAAATCTTTAATCCATCTTGAGTTAATTTTTGTATAAGATGTAAGGAAGGGGTCCAGTTTCAGTTTTCTGCATATGGCTAGCCAGTTTTCCCAACAAGATTTGCTAAACAGGGAATTGTTTCCCCATGACTTGTTTTTGTCAGGTTTATCAAAGATCAGATGGTTGTAGATGCGTGGTGTTATTTCTGAGGGCTCTGTTCTGTTCCATTGGCTTATATATCTGTTTTGGTACCAGTACCATGCTGTTTTGGTTACTGTAGCCTTGTAAAATATAAAATAGATAGACCGCTAGCCAGACTAATAAAGAAGAAAAGAGAGAAGAATCAAATAGACACAATAAAAAATGATAAAGGCGAGCTCACCACTGATCCCACAGAAACACAAACTACTATCAGAGAATACTATAAACACCTCTGTGCAAATAAACTAGAAAATCTAGAAGAAATGGATAAATTCCCGGACACATACACCCACCCAAGATTAAACCACGAAAAAGTCGAATACCTGAATGGACCAATAACAAGTTCTGAAATTGAGGCAGTAATTAATAGCCTACCAACCAAGAAAAGCCAAGGAGCAGACAGATTCACAGCTGAATTCCACCTAAGGTACAAAGAGGAGCTGGTACCATTCCTTCTAACACTATTCCAAACAATAGAAAAAGAGGGACTCCTCCCTATCTCATTTTATGAGGCCAGCATCATCCTAATACCAAAACCGGGCAGAGACACAACAAAAAAAGAAAATTTCAGGCCAATGGCCCTGATGAACATCGATGCGAAAATCCTCAATCAAATACTGGCAAACTGAATCCAGCAGCACATCAAAAAGCTTATCCACCACGATCAAGTCCGCTTCATCCCTGGGATGCAAGGCTGGCTCAACATACGCAAATCAATAAACGTAATCCATCACATAAACAGAACCAGTGACAAAAACCACATGATTATCTCAATAGATGCAGAAAAGGCCTTTGATAAAATTCAACACCCCTTCATGCTATAAACAATAAACTAGGTATTGATGGAACGTCTCTCAAAATAATAAGAGATATTTATGACAAACCCACAGCCAATATCATACTGAATGGGCAAAAGCTGGAAGCATTCCCTTTGAAAACTGGCACAAGGCCCAGAGCGGTGGCTCATGCCTGTAATCCCAGCACTTTGGGAGGCCGAGGCAGGCGGATCACGGGGTCAGGAGATCGAGACCATCCTGGCTAACACAGTGAAACCCCGTCTCTACTAAAAATACAAAAAATTAGCCGGGCATGGTGGCGGGTGCCTGTAGTCCCAGCTACTCGGGAGGCTGAGGCAGGAGAATGGCGTGAACCTGAGAGGCGGAGCTTGCAGTGAGCCAAGATGGTGCCACTGCACTCCAGCCTGGGCAACAGAGTGAGACTCCGTCTCAAAAAAAAAAAAAAGAAAACTGGCACAAGACAAGGATCCCTCTCTCACCATTCCTATTCAACATAGTACTGGAAGTTCTGGCCAAGGCAATCAGTCAAGAGAAGGAAATAAAGCGTATTCAAATAGGAAGAGAAGTCAAATTGTCTCTGTTTGCAGATGACATGATTGTATATTTAGAAAACCCCACTGTCTCAGCTCAAAATCTCCTTAAGCTGATAGGCATCTTTAGCAAAGTCTTAGGATATAAAATCAATGTGCAAAAATCACAAGCATTCCTATACACCAATAATAGACAAACAGAGAGCCAAATCATGAGTGAACTCCCATTCACAATTGCTATAAAGATAATTGAATACCTAGGAATACAACTTACAAAGGATGTGAAGGATCTCTTCAAGGAGAACTACAAAGCACTGCTCAAGGAAATAAGGGAGGACATAAACAAATGGAAAAACATTCTATGCTTGTGGATAGGAAGAATCAATATCGTGACAATGGCCATGCTGCCTAACGTAATTTATAGATTCAATGCTATTCCCATCAAGCTACCATTGGCTTTCTTCACAGAATTAGAAAAACTATTTTGAATTTCATATGGAACCAAAAAAAGCCCATATAGCCAAGACAATCCTAAGCAAAAAGAACAAAGCTGGAGGCATCACACTGCCTAGAATTTTATCATCTCTGGTTGTTTTATATGCACATTATAATTACTTCCCATTGCTGATTCCAAAAATGAAATGCCCTTAGGAATGGGCTGAGCTTTGATGTGCTCTCTTGAATAAGTTTGTACTGGATTGGAAGCTACTAAATCAGGACCCTCCTAGGCCTCAAGTCCTTTCAAATGTATTTTTCAGGATCACATATGATTCAATATCAAGTCCTGTGTCTTTTGCCTTCATCACTCAGTTTAAGGTGAAAATAATGACAGTCTTAGACAGATGTTCTCGTGAGTAAGAACTGCGACCTCAAGCAGTTGATTCTTTTCCTCCCACCTCAATGTTGCATCTTTAATCTCTCCTTTTCAGAGAAGGAATAATCAACATCACCAGTTGTGAGACTCTCCGACTCTCGCTTGCTGAAAGCGGTGAAGAAGGGGGATTTAAGAACTTTGAACTTTTCTGTGATTTTTGCCTTTGACACAGTTGTTATTAGTGTTCCGAAAAAGCAACACCCCCTTGCAAGAACATCAGGTTTCTAACTGATTTATCTTCTCACAGACCTTGATATTCAATCCAGGTGTGGAAATAAATAGTATAGCCCTGGGGTTCTATCCTCTAGGCTTGGAAAGGCTTCAGTGGAATTCTATAGCAAAAGGCCCAGGCACTTCCCCTGACTTTGTCTTTGTTCTGCTAACTTTTTATCTCTGAAAAGCAAAGGGATTTCCTCTGGGGATTAAGCAGGGGAAATAACCTAAGGTAGTGATAGTGTTTCATCAGAATTAAGAGATGCAAATCTCAGTAAGAAGTCCTTGTCCACAACCTTGGACTGTCCCCGCTCCGTATCTGGCATCGAGCTTCACAAATCCTTGCCCTGCTGAGCTTTCTTATTCTTCTTTCTCCTGGCCACAGAAGTATCTTGGGTAAACAGTAGTCGTTTCTTAAGTAAGGGTGTCTCATCTCAAAGTGATCCCTGCTGGCATTATTTTTTCTTTTTCTTTCTTTCTTTTTTTTTTTTTTTTTTGTAGTTTTCAAAAGTTTTTAATGTAGGCCAGGCGCAGTGGCTCACACCTGTAATCCCAGCACTTTGGGAGGCCAAGTCAGGTGGATCACTTGAGGTGAGGAGTTTGAGACCAGTCTGGCCAACATGATAAAACCCCGTTTCTACTAAAAACACAAAAATTAGCCGGGCATGGTGGGTGCCTGTAATCCCAGTGATTCGGGAGGCTGAGGCAGAAGAATCTGCTTGAACCCAGGAGATGGAAGTTGCAGTGAGCCGAGATCGCGCCAATGTACTCTAGCCTGGGCGACAGAGAAAGACTCCGTCTCAAAAAAAAAAAAAAAAAAAAAAAAAAAAAGTTTTTAATGTACTAAAAGCATTCTGAAATAAATACTTAAAAAATCCATAGATGCTCTCTCATCCTGCCATGTCTTGGTTTCGAGTTGATGAAAGGATCAGAGAGAGAGAAACACATGATCCTTCCTTCCGTCCTTCCTTCCGTCCTTCCTTCCTTCCTTCCTTCCTTCCTTCCTTCCTTCCTTCCTTCCTCCCTCCCTTCCTTCCTTCCTCTTTCCCTCTCTCCCTCCCTCCCTTCTTTGTCTCACTCACTCTTGTCACCCAGGCTGGAGTGCAAGTGGCATGATATTGGCTCACTGCAGCCTCTGCCTCCTGGATTCAAGAAATTTTCCTGCCTCAGCCTCCCCAGTAGCTGGGATTACAGGCACCCACCACTACTCCCAGCTAATTTTTGTACTTTTAGTAGAGACCTGGTTTCGCCATGTTGGCCAGGCTGGTCTCAAATTCCTTACCTCACGTGATCCACCTGCCCCAGCCTCCCAAAGTGCTGGGATTACAGGTGGGAGGCACCATGCCTGGTCTTTTTTCTTCCTTTTTTAAAATTTAGAAACAGGGTCTCACTATGTCACCCAGGCTGGAGTGCACTGGTGCAATAATAGCTCTCTGCAGACTCGAACTCCTGGGCTCAAGCAATCCTCCCGCCTCGGCCTTCCAAGTAGCTAAGACTACAGGAATGCACCACCACTCCCAATTAATTTTTAAACTTTTGTGGAGATGGAGTCTCACTATGCTGCCCAGGCTGGTCTCCAACTCCTGGCCTTACGTGATCCTCCCATCTCAGCCTCCCAAAATGCTGGGATAACAGATGTGAGCCACTATGCCCAGCCTGTTTTTATTCTAAAATACTCTTTACTACATGTTGGGGTTTCCTTTCTCACACAGACGTTCAGTGAAGTTTAAGTTTTCTTTTTCATATTTTCTGTGATTGAGCATTTTTATTTTGTTATTTCCATTTTTATGATATACTTTCTGCATATTTGGCATATAGAGTTTTGACTAACCCTTACATTGTGTGGTTCAGAATATGACCAAGCTTTGTTTAAGATACCCTTGGCCAAAAAAGTGAATTTTTTTTTACTTCCATGCAGTTTTTTACATATATGTTAAGTCTTCCTTATTACCTTTGTATCATGTGAACTAAATTCTACTTTTGAAATGTTGATATTCCCAATTATGTGTTGCATTTCTGCCATTTATTTATTTATTTACTTTTTCTTTTCAGATGGAGTCTTGCTTTGTCGCCCAGGCTGGAGTGCAGTGGCACGATCTCGGCTCACTGCAACCTCCACCTCCCAGGCTCAAACAATTCTCCCGCCTCAGCCTCCCAGGTAGCTGGGATTACAGGCGCCCATCATCACGCCCGGCTAATTTTTTGTATTTTTAGTAGAGATGGGGTTTCACCATGTTGGCCAGGCTGGTCTTGAACTCCTGACCTCAAGTGATCTGCCCACCTCGGCCTCCCAAAGTGCTGAGCTTACAGGTGTGAGCCACCATGACCAGCCAATTTTTTCTATTCATGTATTTTTTTGCTTTATAAGTTTACAGTTTTTAGGCTATCAAGTTATTTCTCCTATTGCTTTTGTTGTAAATCTATTTTATAATGTGAAGAATCTCAAATCAAATGTTTATTTTTAGTAGGAACACGTTTGAGATTTGACTCCAAAGAAAATGCAACTAATGTATCTTGCAAAGAAAAAAGTAATTGTGCACATACCCCTGCCACCCATGCTTCCCATTAACCTCTGCCTCTTGGCAAGCCATTGACCTATTTTCCTAGTAAGCTCAGGCTGCAACCGTGTTACCTGGCTAAGTCACAGTTGGGGCTTATGGAGGACAACCTGGCAATTACATTGTGTTCCTAGATTCACTGTACATTCATAAATCCTCTGGTGCACGAAGTCTAAAACCTCGTGACTTGCTAAGGCAAAGAGTTGTATAAGCCATCAAGGAAAATGAAGCATATCAATTATAGAATTTCACTTAAAAATCTACTAGAGACCTACCTGTTTTTATTATTAAATTTGCTCATAGATTGATCAGATTTGTCAATAACCCTCAAATAGTAGAATAACTGTTTTTTTTTTTTTCTCTCAGCAGCCAAATATTTCTACCCAGGAACAGATGGTTTATCTTCCAATCCTCTTAGGTGCATAGAATTCATGGGACTAACAGCCTCCAAGTTTGCTCTACACATAAATGAAATGTTAAGTGAGGGTCTGTACTATCTTGTCTTTAGAGAAAAGACAGTAAGCAGATAATACCTGTTCTCCAAATGGTCAAAGGGCAAAAATAGTTTGAGTTCCAGGCAAGCCTTTTTCTTAATGACATTTACTTGATTCACTTTCCAAGCTCTTCCCCCACTTCTGGTTTTTGCCTCACTTTTGTTTAGGATAATTATGACATTAGTATTCTAAGGCTGAATTCCTCAGGAGTTGCTCAATTGCCAGCATTTGGCCAGAACTTTGAGGTTTTCTATGTATGAAAGGCTAATTTCTTTTATATAATCATTCTTTTTGTTAAATTTTTAAAAATGCAACATTCGCTTTGAATTAAATATCACACATTTATTCACTACCACTTAGTAACAGTCCCTGTATCTGATTTCAGTAGTTACAGTTGAAATCATACTTTTTGGAAATGCAGTCCAGAGAAACAAAATGATTTATTAATAACAAAAATAGCCGGGTGCGGTGGCTCACGCCTGTAATCCCAGCACTTTGGGAGGCCAAGGCGGGTGGATCACGAGGTCAAGAGATCAAGACCATCCTGGCCAACATGCTGAAACCCCGTCTCTACTAAATATACAAAAAATTAGCTGGGCGTGGTAGCGAGTGCCTGTAGTCCCAGCTACTCGGGAGGCCGAGGCAGGAGAATGGCGTGAACCCGGGAGGCAGAGCTTGCAATGAGCCGAGATCGCGCCACTGCACTCCAGCCTAGGCGACAGAGCGACACTCCGTCTCAAAAAAAAAAAAAAAAAAGAAAGAAAATAATAATAATAACAACAATAATAGCTACCATTTATTGATCACTTACTCCGTGACAGCTACCGTGCTAATCATTTCACAAATGCAGTTCACATTATTATTTTTACCTTTTATGGTTAAGGAAACTAAGCTTTGTGAATACCTTCCCTGACAGTCGCACTATTAGAAAATGGCATAGCCAGAATTTGCATCAAGTTTTTCTGGCTTATAAGACTGTCTACGTAACTGCTGAGCTATCTAACAAATGGTAGGTTATAGTAGTGCCCACTTAGCCCCAAATATCGAGCGTCTAAATGTTTGCCTATCCTATTTCTTCCAGCCCACCCGCCCTAGTTTTAACTGCTTTTGGCTTTAAGTGAAGCATAGAGCAATGTTTTAGAAAGAAACACTTCAATAAATGAAAATAAAAAATACTCATTTATTCAAGAACGAATTGTTGAGCTCCTCCTATGAGCCAGACGACGCACTAGGTGGAGAATCTAAAGATGACAACGCCTGCCTTTTGGGTAGGTTAAGTCATAGTGGAAGAGGCAGAGCTGCAACTGTATTGCAATCTCTGTTGTACCAGAGATAAGCACAGAATGCTGAGGAAGCACAACAGAAAAAGAATGAAGGGATATGCAAGCTGCCTTTCAAAGGATGAATAGGGGTTTTCCAGGAAGAGAAGAGTTATGTAGGGTGACAGGGAAAAAGCATGCTCAATGTAAGTGGAACTGGGAAGGGAGCGGTGCTTCATCACATAATGGTGAAAAGTTCAGCAGGGCTGAGGAAAAGATGCATGATTGTGGGGGAAGGGATAAAGAATGTAGAAAAGGAGGCATGCTCAGAAAATAACCTCAAAAAGGTAAGGATTGAGGACAGATGGTGGCAGTCTTAGAACACTATGTGAAAGACTTGGATATCTACAGTGTTAACTAGGCAGAGGCCAGACAGGTAATGTTTAGCAGTGGAGGGGGATGGAGACAATATGGAGTAGTGTATGTTCGCTCCACCCTGCCCTAGTTCATTGCTGCCATGGAGGAATACAGGCCCAATAGTTGCAGATCTTCTGATTTCCTAAGACAAGCCAGAGACCTAATTTAGTTAATATAAAACTTCCAACTTTTAAATGTCAGTAGGTAAATAAAAATTATTTTTTAAAAACTATGAGCCAAGCAAAACAGCTCAGCAGCTGGATTTGTGTTCATCCCACAGGCAAGCTTGTGGCTTGCTGTCTCTGGAAGCAATGAGTAGCACAAGTTTGTATTAAAATTCCAAAGCCTTAGTAAAGGACCCAGAGGTCCTATCAACTAAATAATCATATATTGTTAGAAAGGTAAAGCCTATCAATTTACCTTCTTTCCACGTAGTAGTTTTTAAGTATACTCCATAATTATTGAATAAACAAAATCTTACCTGAAATTATTTTCACATATTCCACTAAAGTTCACTAATTGAACTTTCTATTTTCTTCTGTACTATTTAAAGAAACTAATCTTCACGATTAAAATAAGAAATAATCTATTTGTAAATGAGATACAAACTAACCTTTGTTTTGTTAAAATAATTAATTGGGAGCCCATTAAACTGAGGCAGCTCTAGCACCCAGAGTTCCTATGTAAGCAAACTGAAACCTAACTCAGAGTAAGTGGTCACATCCTAGGAAGACCATATTTAACAAATCAGAACCCACCAACTAATCTCCAACTAGAGACTTTAAGGCTGCTGTTCCACTTTAGCCAATCCAGATATTTTCTGTCTTGCTTCCTCAAACACCTTATAAAAGTTTTCCCCTTGCACTCCCTTCAGGGGAGCCCAAACGGCTTGCAGTTTGGCAACGTCTGATTCATGAGTCACTGTTGCTCAAATAAACTTTAAAAAAAATTAATGTGCCTCTGCTTAATAGATACATCAAGCAAATGAGAAGTTACCTTTTTTAAAAAAGTCTGTAAAACCTTTAACATCTACTATAATAACTTGTATAAGTCCAAGAGAAATATTTATGTGCAAGAAAATAATCCAATCTGTAGCAGCTAGGAAGACAGATACAGAGAAATCCTATTATATTTTATTTGGTTGAGCCATACTCACTAAGAAGGAAGTGATAGTATCAGATGATGTGGCTGAAGATTAATATGGCTCCTTTGGTGTTTTTCCCCTATCACAGATATCCTGAGGACTCACTCCTGCTCAGCCACTCACATCAAATTTAGTTTCTTGAAATAGGCTGCTGAGGCATTCTGCTCGGGAATTAATCATAGCTGAGAAGCCGCTTCAGGGGTGGAGGAGGAAAAAAATCTGCAACTTATTGTTGTCCTATATTCACACAATATACGCTGTGTGCCTACTACAAACTGGAAACCGTTCTCAGCTCTAAGATCCATCAATGCGGAGTTGCTTACCAGGGGAAGACATGTGTGAACCGATGTATGTGTCAGATGGTAATAAGTGCACTGGAGAAAATGAAGCCTGGTAAAGGATCAGGGAGTGAATGGAGGGTCACTCAGGCAGTCAGGGAGGGCACCTCTGAACAGGTACCAGGTGAGCAAAGGTTGAATGTTTTAAGGCATTGATGCCTGAGGGCAGAAAGTTCTAGGCAGAGGAAATGTACAGATGCCCTCAGGTGGGAACACTGCTTCTTCAAAGGGTTGCAAAGAGGCCACTATGGCCAGAGGGTGGTGAGTGAGGGTTATTCAAGGAGAAGGAAAGGGAAGTTTAAAGAGGAGAGGTTGCGTCTTGGCCTTTTACTCTGGAATGGGAAGCCCTGAAGTGTTCTGTGCTGAAGAGCCACGTGCTTTGATTCAGGTTTTTCAAGAACCACTGTGGCCTGCTGTGCAAGGGTGACATCAGGGAGACCAGTGAGGAGGTGCTATGGTTTGGATATGGTTGTTTGGCCCCACCAAGTCTCATGTTGAAATCTGCTCCCCACTGTTGGAGACGGGGCTTAAGGGGAGTTGTTTGGGTCATGGGGTTGGATCCCTCATGAATGGCTTGGTGCCCTCCTCGAAGTAGAGAGCGAGTTCTCAGTCCCTGTGAGAACTGATTGTTAAAAAGAACTTGGCACCACTCTCCCCTCTTTCCTTCCTCCTCTGTCACCATGTGCTGCTGGCTCTCCTTCACTTTCCACCATGAGTGAAAGCAGCTTGAAGCCCTCACTAGAAGCATCTGCACTATGCTCCTTGTGCAGTGTGCAGAACTATGAGCCAAATACATCTCTTTTCTTTATAAATTATCCAGCCTCAGGTATTCCTTTATAGCAACACAAAGAGAATAAGATAGGAGGCAACTGTAGTCTTCCAGCCAAGAGATTAGTGGCTTGGATCATGGTGGGAGATGAAGATGGTAAGAAGTGGTCAAGTGTTTTCTACATTCTGACAAAATGTCCTGAAGGAATGAACTGTGGGGTGTGAAGGAGAAGAATCAAAGAGGATTCCACGTCTTCAGCTTGAGCAACAGGAAGGAAAGTTGTCATTTTATTGACACATGCAAGTCCAGGAAAGAAGCTGCTAGTGACGCTGGTTGGGGTGGAGAGTTAGGGGTAGAGGGCAGAAGAATTGGTTTTGGACCTATTTAGAGATGCCTATTAGAGTTCCAAGTGGAGACGCTGATCAGGCAGCTGGATATTCAAGTTAGGAAAGGGATGGGCTGGAATCTGATGAAGATGAAGGAGATTCCTCAAATGCTAAAGATAAATAAATAAATAAATAAATAAAATAAAGAGGGGAGTTAGAAAATTGAGTCTGTTGAAAATGTTTCAAGGCATCTGCATTTATGTAATCACTATTTTTATATCACTTATAAAGTTCTGTGATGACTGTAAAAACTATGTGGCAACATCAGGTTCTAAGAAGTGGCTACAGGTGGTTCCTAAAGTGTGGACTTCAGGCCAAAAGCATCAGCATCACCTATGAGATTGTTAGAGATGCAGATGATTGGGCCCCACCTGGCCCATGGAGTCAGCTCTGGAGATAGAGCCCAGGAAACTGTTTTGACAAGCTCTCCAGAAGATTCTCACACACATTAAAGACTGAGTGAGCTGGATGATAAGACGTTTAGTACTTCCGGGTTTTAATCATTTAAAAAGAAAAGGAACAACTTTTTCTTTTAAAGCAAAAATGTCTTTATTGTTTGAAGCATGACAAAATAAAATTGATAGGACATTTCATTTCTTACTTAGTCTTCTCAATGGGGTTATAAAAATACAATGCCGCTTAGTTTTTGTAAGCTCTTGAAAATGTCCAGAAGCTCACACTTAGTATGATATTAAAAGGCACTTATAACACACAGTAAGATACTTAGAAACCCACCTCATAGACACAATTGAAATTTCTTTGAGAAAAATTTCTAAATATAGAAATAAATAGGACGGCACTATTTCTTCTTTTCCAAAACACAGAATAGCATTTTCCCCATGTTACCTATACACACCATAAATGTGGACACTTCCTCCCATTTTTGTTCTTGATACAGGTTGATAATCAAGCTGAAATTAATTTGCTTGCTTTTCTTCAATTTAATCTCAATTTGGTTTAAAATAAAGCAAAATTCTTAATTTGTATCCAGGATCTTTTAGAATACCTGGCTCATTTTCATTTTGTTTTAAATCACAATTCATTAAATAGGAAGAAGATGATGCAAAAATTTTAAAAAGTACTTAGTATTTAGCTGCCCAAATCACCCTAAGCAACAATATTTCTGAAGCATGTGTACATACATATGTGTATATTTTTAAATATCACTGTTGTATCACTCTGACCTTTTAGCATACTGAAAACACACTAACATAATTTTTGTGAACCATGGTCAGATACAACCCAAATCATTCAACACATTCATCTGTGATAGAAAGATAAGTGAGTTTCATTTCCTTCAGGTTGGCCAATGGATAAACAAAGTACGCCATAAATTAAATAAAAAACTCACTGCCCTATGCTATATCTGGGCTATTGTTAATTAAAATAAGTGTATTCTTGCTGTGGAAATTCTGTGGTCTGGGAATTTTTATTTGTTCATCCTTTCAAGGCATTAGTAAGAAAGGATAATTTTTATTTGGAACAGAAAGACATATAACTAATCAGACCAGTAACTCATTATTGGCATATAGAATGCTATTTTGGAGGTAAGTGAATTATTTCACCCCATGACTGTCTGAATATGGTCAATCTGAAATGACTTAACAGTGAAATCCAGAGATCTGGTTACTTTCCTGGCAGGATTTGGCCTAGAAATGAAAATGGACATCTAAAATAATATGGAGAAAATACAGAGTTGCTTGAATGCTTATTACTGTATTACTGTAATCATAAATGATAGTAATTTAAATTAGTCCTTCACATTGATTTGTGTGTTTAAATTAGTCTTTAGATATGCCTTTTCTGCCTTTTGTTCTGTTGCTCACCCTTTTAAGAAATGCCATGATAAATAGCACATGGTTGTGTTGCATGGAGTATCTTGCACTACCTTCCTGAGTATATGTACATTTGTTCATTTATTGTGCCTCTGCCCAGCAAATGAAAATGAATTTTTTATTCAGCTTTTCTGTTGGACAGCACTGAAAAGCTTTTGCTGATTTTCAAGGCAGTCTTTCAGCTTATCCTCTGTCAAAGTCAGTCGCTGCTCCAAGATTGAAACAGTCTGCAAAAAGGAGGACAAAGTAATCAATGCCTGGTCCTCTGGTGGTGAGGATGACAAAGACAATCTCTGCATAGGAAATCCTTTTAAGAACTGGGATGCCCACCCTTCTACCAAGAAGTTGGCTCAAAAATGAGCCCTAGAACTTGCTTTGCTTCTGGGCCCAACCGTAGGGCAAGGCATTATCAAGCAGTTGGAGAAAAGAAAAGAAAAAAAGAAAAAACCCAAACTGATGTGTTTGAGAAAAAAAGCAGTAAAAGATCAGACCTCTTATGCCTGATCTTCTAAAGCACCAAAACCAGGGAAGAGGCCACACAGCGTTCTAAGTGGTGCCATAAGCTACACACTTAGTGGAGAAGGGGAGGGGGTGTGAAATTCCACATGCCAGCCAGATGCCACTGAAATGTCATCACTACTCATTCTGTCACAATCCAATCCATGGCAAACCATACCTATAGCACTGCAGATGGATGGCTAGATTGCTTTGAAAATATCCTAACAATCGCCTCCAGTGCCCTCACATAGAAGATGCTAATACTACCTCGTGGAGTTGTTAGGAGGATTGAATAAAATAATGCATGTAAAATGCTTACGCTAGTGTTGGACACACATGGTTTGAATAATCCTGTACTCACTTATTAGCTGAAGGAGTTAGAACACATCCAGAATATATATACAAACACATATACATATATATATTAAATGTTAACATATGTTTTATACATATGTTTTATATATATGTTAAACTTGGGGAATCTAATTTTTTGTGATATTGGCTACTCTGCCTTCATTCTTTTGTATCTTTTTTTTTAAATTTTTTATTATAAAATGAAACATAGATTATTCAGGAACCCACACAAGGTACATGTGTTATTTAATGGATTCTTATAAGAAATACATCCTCAAAACCATCACCCATAGCAAGAACTAGACTCTGCCAGCCACCAGAGGAGCCTTCCATGTGCCTACCACATGACCTCCTTGCCCGCCCTCTGTAACAGCCACTATCCTGACTTTTACAATGATTGCTTTCTTGTGTTTCTTTATGGTTTTATTTCTCAGATGTACATCCCTAGACACTATAATTTTCTTTCCCATGTCAAGAATTAATGTGTCACTTAAAGTCTCTCTTAATCTACAGGTACCCACCCTCTCCCTCTCTTTTCTTTACAATTTCTCTGTTGATAAGCTCAGGCCATTTGACAAGCTCAGAAACTGCACACTCAGGGTGCAGCTCAGCCTGTTCTTCCATCTTCTGTATATTCTCTAAGTTGGCTGTTGGATCCAAAGGCTTGATCAGGTTAGATGCCTTGGAAAGACTACAGGTAGTGGCCTATTCTCTGATTAGAAGGCAGATTAATAAAATTTGGTCATTTCTCATGAATGTCATAGTGACTCAATGTCTATATCTATTAATTCCTGGAGACTGCAAATGATGATATTCTAATTCTATCATTAAAACATTTTGTTAGTTGGGATAACTAATAAGTAAGAGACATTTTCCTCATCTACTATTTGGTTACCTAATGGTAGAGTTCATACAGGAAAGGCATGACACTTGCTTGGTATTTTAGTCAACCAGTTTCAAGATAAAAAATTGAATCCCTACCATCTTTTGAATGTAACCAATTTTTAAAGATATTATTTAATAGCTTTTGCCTTCATATTTTATACTATCTATAGATCATTACTAATTAAAAATCATGGTGATACTGTTAATACAGTCTACCATTTATTGAGTGCCAGAGGCCACTCTGTGCTAAGCATTTTATTACTATGTGCCAAGCATTTTATTACACACTTTTTTTTGAGACAGGGTCTTAGTCTGCCACCCAGGCTGGAGTGTAATGGCTTGATCTTAGCTCCCTGCAACCTCTGCCTCGTGGGCTCAAGTGATCTTCCCACCTCAGTCTCCTGGGTAGCTGTGACCATAGGTGCGTGACACCCTGCTCAGCTAATTAACTTGTTGTTGTTGTTGTTGTTGTTGTTGTAGAAATGGGGTCTTAGCACTTTGGGAGGCCGAGCTGGGCGAATCGCTTGAGCCCAGGAGTTTCAGACGAGCCTAGACAACATAGCGAGACCCTGTCTCTATATAATAAAAAATAAAAGAAGAAATGGGGTCTCACCATATTGCCCAGGTTGGTCTTGAACTCTTGGGCTCAAGCAATCCTTCTGCCTCGGCTGCCCAAAGTGCTGGGATTATAGGTGTGAGCCATTGTGCCCAGCCCTTCAGACACTTTTATACATTATCACAGTTCCAAATGCTAAAAGTTATTTATACATTTATTATTAACACCTTTAACACTGGTTAACTCCATCTGTCTACCATCTAAAACATAATTTCATTTAAATTTATTTCTAATTATAGTTCAGTAACGATAAACACCCTCCACTTAGTTAGGTGATGTTAAGTCATCTGTAATTAAAGTAAATCAGAACACATTTATTTTACTTGCTGCTTGCCCACAGATTCACTGCTCCCCTTTTGCAAGTGTGTTGTGCCTGCTTCTAACCTTTTTAATATGTAAGATGAATCCATCCCCTAAAAATTAAAAATCATAGAGAAATTCAATACAGCTTAAAGTGATTTATTTAGCTTTGAATCTGATGAAAAGGAGGAGAAATAGGTCATGAAACTGAAAGAACAGGGAATGGAAAGATTCACTTGGGAGGGACCCTAATGAGAACTCGATGTTGAAAGGTAACAGTTTGGGTGAGGAAGTTATGGCAATACGGGAAACAAACCAACTACAACTAAATTTGACATGAAGGGAAGAGAGCAATGGCCTTTAAGGAAAAGAGATGTCTGATAAATACAGAGAAAGTCACGTCTAGTACAATATTACAAAATGAAAGTGAGTGATTTTTAATGATTTTCATTGAGCAAATCATATGATGACTCCAAGTTCTCACATGGCTCTTTCTCACAATCTGTCAGATGCCTCCAAAGGCCCTGAGGTGATATCTACAGGATAAAAATATTCACTTAAATTAGTGGTTTTCAACACTGGCTGTAAAACAGAATCATACGGGGGTTCTTA
This sequence comes from Symphalangus syndactylus, assembly GCF_028878055.3. Classification (NCBI taxonomy): domain Eukaryota; kingdom Metazoa; phylum Chordata; class Mammalia; order Primates; family Hylobatidae; genus Symphalangus; species Symphalangus syndactylus. The sequence goes on from NC_072435.2 coordinate 84,645,730, forward strand.
AAAGACTGATGCTACGGCCTTATCCCAGACCTATGGAAATGGACTCTCTGGAGGTGAAAACCAGGTATATGTACATTTTTTAGCTGCCCTAATGATTATAATGTACAGTCAGGGTTGAGAACCAGTTGGGTGATTTCTATGCAAAAGCTATTTCTATTTGAAATATTTTTCTGGACAAGCAATTGACATCTCTGTAGTTCATATTTTACCATTTTACCATCTTTTTATATAACTTGCTACTGTCCACTCTGACAAATATTAGTATCTAGTATTTTCATTCTACACATCAAAGAGGAACAAGAGAAGACTTATTCAAAGGGAACAATGAATCAACAGAGTTGGAAGAGAAACCTTTGGTGTATCCATTTCAACATACCACTTCCCTTAAATTCTGTCTATACCTTGTAACCAAGAATTTTGATATATTATTTAAGATCCATTGTATTTTTCTTTGCAAAGGTAAACTGGCCTCAAAAAAGTGGATAATATTCTAACATGGGAATGCAAAACCATCATGCCTGGAAGATCACTGCATCAATGTAAGAGGCTTTGGGATAAGAGAAGGTAAATACTGGACAGTGAGAACATTTTCAAAGTAAAAAACTATAAACATTGGCAATATTTCATACTAACCAGAAATGGTTACTCCCAATACATTTTTCTTATGCTCTAAATATTTTCTTACAAATGGCTTAAGCTGTGCGTGTGTGTTTGTGTGTGTGCATGTGCACACACAAATGCATAGGCTCTGAGCTTATCTCCACAAGATCTTGTTTAGGGCACTGCCACCTTGAGTTTGCTTTGCTAGTACAGAAAAATTTCCCCTGCTCTGCTAGTTCTGCAACTTGCTGTATCCAGAATTGTTTTGTGTATTTCACCCCCAAGTGCAACGCATGCAACCTGTGTCATGCCCACCTGTGTCAAAACATTGAGTTGTTCCATAATATGCTCTAAAGCATCAGTCAGAGCGAGAGGTATGCTCCTTTGACTTTCGCAGGGGAGGTCACTCATGTCTTCTGTTTTCTTTTTTGTGGTTGTTGGCGAACATTCTGGTGACATTAAGGAAGGGTTCAAGAAATATCCACAGGCCTCTTCGCCCTTGTCTGGCAGAGTTCTACCACTGGTTTCTGTTGTCTTTAATGTCACAGAAAATGTAGGAAGAGTTATATTTCCCAAACTTTAAAATGATATATATAAAAGTTTAAAATTTCCTCTTCTAAAAAGCCCAGGCTTACACTGAAGATTTATCCTCAACTATAAAAAGTTATGGAAATTACTGTAATTAAATAAGGAATTTTTATAATTCTTATAATAAGGAAACAAAGCTAACAGTGAATAGAGACAATTTCCTTAACTTTCTTTTCAATGAAACACACTTTTCATACACTGATCTGAGGGATCTACCATTAAGAAGATTGTTAGATGCAGTTTAATTCTTAATTTAAAAACAATATTCATATCTATTAGGATGACTATTATCAAAAAAATTAAAAATAACAAGTGTTGGTGAGAATGTGGAGAAATTGAAACACTTTTCCATTGCTAGTAGGAATGTAAAATGGTTCAGCTGCTTTGGAAAATAGTTTGGCTGTTAGTTACCCCCAAAATTAAACATAAAATTACCATATGATCCAGCAATTCTACTCTTACATATACATCCAGGAGAACTCCGAAAGCAGGGACTCAACTGGATACTTGTACAGCAATGTTCATAGCAACATTATTCACAATAGCCAAAAGCTAGAAACAATGATAGATGAACGTATACACAAAATGTGGTATAAACATACAATGAAATATAATTCAGCCATAAAAAGGAATGGAATTCTGATACATGTTATAACATGGATACATCTTGAAAACATGCTAAGTAAAATGAGCCAGACACAGAAGGACAAACACTGTGTGATTGCACTTATATGAGGCGCCTAGAATAGGTAAATTCCTAGAGACGAAAAGTACAGAGAGGTTACCAGGGGCTGGAGGTAGGGGAAATGGGGAGTTATTGTTCAAGGAGTACAGAGTTTCTACTTGGGATGATGAAAAAATTCTGGAAATAGATAGTGATGATGGTTATAAAACACTGAATACTGTGAGTATACTTAATGCCAGTGAATTGTATACTTAAGAATGGTTAAAATGATAAATTTTACATTATGTATATGTTACCACAATAGAAAAACAGAAAGCCTTCCATATGGCAATGAACAATCCAAAAATAAAATTAAGAAAATAATTCCATTTACAATGGAATTGCATAAAAAATATTTATGAAAAAAGTTAACAAAAGAAATGTAAGGCTGGGTGTGGTGGCTCAAGCCTGTAATCCCAGCAACTTTGGGAGGCCAAGGCGGGCGGATCACCTGAGGCCAGGAGTTTGAGACCAGCCTGGCCAACATGGTGAAAGTCTCCACTAAAAATACAAAAATTAGCCGGATGTGGTGGTGCATGCCTGTAATCCCAGCTACTTGGGAGGCTGAGGCAAAAGAATCACTTGAACCTGGGAGGCAGAGGTTGCAGTGAGCCAAGATCACGCCACTTCACTCCAGCCCGGGTGACAGACCAAGGCCATGTTTCAAAAAAAAAAAAAAAAAAAAAGAAACGTAAGACTTGTGTACTGGGAGCTATTATACAAACCATCATTGAAAGAAATAAAAGATCTAAACAAATAAACATCCCATATCCCAAATTTATGAATCAAAAACCTTAATATTATTAAGATGGCAATACTCCCCACACTGATATGCAGATTCAGTGCAAACCCTATCAAAATCCCATTTATCTTTTTTGCAGAGGTTGATAAGTTGATCCTAAAACTCATATGGAAATGCAAGAAACCCATAACAGCTAAAATAATATTGATGAAAAAAATGTGAAGGGCTCATACTTCCAAATTTCAAAACTTATTGTAAAACTATAGTAATTAAGACAGTGTGGCACTGACATACATATAAATCAAAGAGACAAAACTGAGAGTGCAGAAATAAACCCTTCCATTTATGGTCAGTTGATTTTTGACAAGGTTGCCAAAACAATTTAATCAGGAAAGAATTATCTTTTTAACAAATGGTGTGGGGAAAACCCAATATCCACATTCAAAACAATGAATTTGGGTCTCTACCTCACACCATCTACAAAATTAACTCAGAATGGATCATAAACGGCTGGGCATAGTGGTTCATGCCTGTAATCCCAAAGTGTTAAGAGGCGAAAACGGGAGGATTGCTTGAGGCCAAGAGTTTGAGATCAGCATGGGCAACATAGGGAGACCCCAGCTCTACAAAAAATAAAAAAATAAAAAACTTAGACAGGCATGCTAGTGTGTGCCTGTACTTCTAGCTACTCAGGAGGCTGAGGCTGGAGAATGGCTAGAGCCCAGGAGTTTGAGGCTGCAGTGAACTATGATGGCACCACTGCACTCCAGCCTGGGCTACAGAGTGAGAAACTCTGTCTCTTAAAAACAAAACAAAACAAAACGAAACCAAACCACATCCTCAAAATGATCCTGTTAGTATCACTTTGAATTACTCAACTCCTTATGACAGAAAAAAGCTAAAACTGTACTGAAAACGTTCAGAAGAAAGGCTCCTAACAATCACAGATCCTGAAAGATCAAGTTAACATAAAGGATTTTTAATGCTACTCAGTCATACTTAGAAGCATCTATGGACCAACCACCTATTCATGCTCTGAGCTAAAGGAACTAGGAAGACAACATACAGCAGTTATCTACATGGGTCTGCAGCTACTGAGCTGATAGCAAGGACTAAAATGGGAGCACTGTAGAGGTGAGTATGGAAATACAAAGGATTCTCTAAGAAATCTTGACTCATGATCATAGTCTGCATTCCTGATCCTAGACCTCACTCGCTGGGAACAAAATATGGATGTCCATGCTCCACAACCATCCTCACCCCCAAACAAATAGATCCTGCTCAAAGAATAGGCTTTAAAAAACAAACAAACAAACAAAAAACATTGCTTCTGCTCTGCCTGCAATGGCTTTCTCTGCCATCCTAGCATGACTGCATCCTTCTTGACCTCCAAACTTCAGCTTAACTGTCCCATCTTCAGAAATGTAGTGCTTGTCCTGACTACCCTACTGAAGCTGGACCTTCCATTCTCCAGCCTGGCATCCTGATGCTTTCCTCTGTAACTGACCAGAATTTGTATTTATATATTTGCTGCTTGTCTATTGTCTGTCTCCCTCACTAGACTAGTATGTTTACTCTTCTCATCACTGTATCTGTTGGATCATTTCTAGTACTTAGTAGAAGCTTGAATATTTTTGAAAATGTTAACCACTTATATACAGATTTTTTTTTTTTTTTTTTTTTGAGACGGAGTCTTGCTCTGTCGCCCAGGCTGGAGTGCAGTGGTGCAATCTCAGCTCACTGCAAGCTCTGCTTCCCGGGTTCACGCCATTCTCCTGCCTCAGCCTCCCGAGTAGCTGGGACTACAGGCGCCCGCCACCACCTCCAGCTAATTTTTTGTATTTTCAGTAGAGACAGGGTTTCACCATGTTAGCCAGGATGGTCTCGATCTCCTGACCTCGTGATCTGCCCGCCTCGGCCTCCCAAAGTGCTGGGATTACAGGGGTGAGCCACCGCGCCCAGCTGTATACAGATTTTATTACTGCTCTCACAGATGGAAACCAAATTATCTATAACCAAGACAGTTTTTTTGAAAAAATATGGATCACAACATACCTAAGTATGTATATACATGGCCACAAATATTGTTAATCATATTGTAATAACAGCTTCAGCCCTTCTTGGAAAAAGGCCCCAATCTAATTAACAAATCAGTCATTGAACTCTGGAGGTTTGCAGTCAAGGTCGTCAGTATAGAAAGGACAATAGGAAAATTGGCAAAGATAATTTAAGACCATAGACAATCTAAGCAATAAAAGAGCTCCAATAGGTTTTCTTGTTTGGGACCAGCAAAAAATACACTATTATCATATGACATAGGAAATGAAAGAAAAAAGGGAAAAGCATATGGGCGGAGAGAAAAAAGGGTGCCAGCTCTCCATCCTACAACATTAGCCAACTGACATCTCTCTCTGTCTCTCAAAGGTATTGAAACCTAGGTATTAGAAGATACCTTTCTGCCAACCAACTGTCTTTACATCCTGTTCATACACGAGAAGAGCGAGATGCACAGCGTGGGGGAGGTTCAATACATTCCATTCATAAATTTTTATTAAAAAGGTACAAAAGGAAAAACATGGTGTTTAAGATTCTTGGCTGATAGAAGTCCAGCAAGTGAGTCTGTAGTACCTGCTTCTCTCAGCACATTGAGATACTCTATTTCAAAGGTGCTAATATTCAGTTTTGAGTAAATACTTACTGAGCATCTATCTATACATATTATCATACAATGATAAGTATACATATGGTATGATGCCCGCTCTCAAGGATTCTCTGTTGTGATGAGAGAATTCAGACTGGGCAGGGCCCAAATCCCCCACAATGCCTGGCTCATCTCTGGCACTGCTGAATGAGCATGAAATAAACAAGCAGACAAAACATAAGCAAACACATGATTGTAAGACTGCAGAAAAAACAAATGCTTTGGTAGTTCATAAAAAGAAGAAATTATATCATGTTCTCATTTCCCACCTCTTACTCCTATTGCTAACACTGTGTGATACAGTGAAGCAATAGTAATACAGTCATTGATTGATCCTACAAATGAGGACCTCCTATGGTAGGCATTAGAACTATAGCAAAGAACAAGTCAGACATGGTATCTTCCTTCATGGAGCTTACAATACTCTGGGGAAGTACTTTATCAAAAAGGATGGCAGGGCAATCACTACCCTTAAGTTCTTCTTTGGATAACCCCATGATTGCCATCTCGAAGATGGGAAATGCAGCCTCACCAACAGCAAAGAATGAATCTAAGGGCTGAGAAATCCTTATCTGTATGGGTCAAAAGACCTCACCTTTTGCCTGAACAAATGAAATGGAGTAAAAGATACAGATCTGACTGATGCAAAGAACTATGAAAGTCCTGAGAACTGAATATAAAACATATCACATCCTGGGGACAAATGACTCTTAACAGGTTCTTTAAACATCATGGTTAATTTTAATGCATACATCTTCATTTGTCACTTATTTTTGAGGATGAATTGTTTTAATGCATCAATGAAAACTGAAAATTTTGGCATTTCCAAACACATTTTTATTAGAAAATTAACCATTCAACAACATAACCATGGTCCACACATCTAAACTATTATTATTTACATAATTAACAAAGGAACATTCAAAATACTGTGACGCTCAACTACATGGGAAAGTTCATACATTATATCTACTCCCCTTCCTCCTTTCCTCTTCTCTCCTTCTACTACCACCCTTTCCACCACCCACCCTCTGGGCTGGCGAGTCAGAATTAATCACTAGTGCCATTTCACTCCCACAAGACTTCGTGCCATCAGTAGAGGATTTCTCACTCCTTATTATATTTGTGTTTACATATCTGTATTCCCCATTAGATTATGAACCCTTCATGTGGGGTCAATAACTTTATCATCTCAGGTGCTTGGCATAGCACATGAGACATAGACAAAGCTCCACATTTGTTGAACTGAATTTAATTGACTGTCCTGCATCAGCTGAGCCAATCACAAAAAATTAAGTATTAGTAATTTGATAGTATTTGGAGCGAAATATCACCCCCTAAACTAATGCCATTTTCTGCTAAAAATTACAATCTTAAATGCCTTCTCAGAGGTACAGTGAGGAAGCAATGCAAGCATATATTATCTAACTGCAAATCACTGGTAGATTTTTATCCCCTAAAGGCATACTTGATAGCTTCTGGCTGAATAACATAAGGATTTTTCTGAGAAATGTGAGTGCAAAAGTAGGCATTTCACATGTAAAGATAATCAGTGACTTGAACTGTAGATATACATTCAATCAGTTGGTTAAAATAAGTTAGTTTTGGTTTACAACTAACATTTCTACTCTTGGTTTAATTCTGTAAGTAGAGAACAAAACACATAAAAGGCAGAAAATATCTAAGCCAAAGTGAGTTTCCCATTGTTGAAGGTTCTAAAATAAACTTGGGAAGGTCATTTGTCAGAGATATTGTGAAAGATATACAAACATCAAATCAGAAAATTCAACTGAATGCCTTTTAAAGCCCTTTTTATTCCTGATGTTCTGAGATTTTTAAATCACCACACACACACACACACATACACGTATGTATAAAACGTCTTCCTGAAATAGACTAGAATAACAACAAAAAAAGCCTTTTGCCTTGGACAAAAATAAATGCAAATATTTTTCAAAGAAAGAATATATCATTTATTTTCAATGATAAAATTTAGAGTAGGGATTGGAAACTTCAATAATCTCTACATAAGATCTAAGATAATGAATACATGCCATTTGTTCAAGCAAAATTATTTTATTTAGCACCTATGTGCCAGGCAAAATTCCAGGTGCCAGAGATACAGGACTGTGTTCATTTCCTACTGCTGCTATAACAAATTACCACAAACTTAGTGGTTTAAAACAACATAGATTTATTGTCTTATAGTTTTGGAGATCGCAAGTCCAAAACAGGATTAACGGGGCTAAAAACAAGGTGTCAGTAAGCTGCATTCCTTCTGAAGGCTCTAGGAGAGAATCCATTCCTTGCCTTTCCAGCTTCTAGAGGCTGTCCACATTCCTTAACCCATGGCTGCATCACTCCAATAACTGCTTCAATTGTTATATCTTCTCTAATTCTCCTGAATCCCTCTTTCCCTATAAGGACCCTTGTGATTATATGGGACCCGGCCAGATAATCCAGGATAACCTCCCCATCTCAAGAGCCTTAACTTGGCCGGGCATGGTGGCTCACGCCTGTAATCGTAGCACTTTGGGAGGCCGAAGTGGGCGGATTGCCTGAGCTCAAGAATTTGAGACCAGCCTGGGCAACATGGTGAAACCCTGTCTCTACTAAAATACAAAAGAAATTAGCCAGGTGTGGCGGCATGCACCTGTAGTCCCAGCTACTCAGGAGGCTGAGGCAGGAGAATCGCTTGAACCTGGGAGGCAGAGGTTGCAGTGAGCCGACATTGAGCCACTGTACTTCTAGCCTGGGCAATAGAGTGAGACTCTGTCTCTTAAAAAAAAAAAAAAAAAAAAAAAAAGCCTTAACTTAATCACATTTGCAAAGCCCCCTTTGCTATGCAAGGAAACATTTTCATAGATTCTGGGGATGAAGACATAAACATTTTTGAGAGCAATGGTTGTTCTGCCTACCTCAAGGAGTGAATAAACAAGAGGCCCTGCTATCATGGTTACACTCTAGTGGGTGAAGGGGAAAAGTAAATATGTAGATATGTGATGTAACGCTAGGTGACAAGGGTTAGGAAGAAAAATAAAGCTAAGCAATGTGCTGTGTTATGATGTAGCTACGCTGACGCAATTTTTTATGGAGAAGTGGTAAAGAATAAATTTTGGACATGTTATGTTTGAGATGCCTATTAGAATTTCAAGGGGAACAGTCATTAATACAATTGGAAATATATGATTCTAGATTTCTGTGGAGAGGCTGGGTCTAGAAATATAAATTTGGGAGTTACTGGCATGTAGATCTTTTTATCCATGGGTCTATGATCACTAGGAAGGAGCCAAACGAGAGAAGAGTTGCAGAGACTTTAGAAGACAGGAGCAGGAAAGGTGACTGGTGGCCCTTGAGGTTGAAGACTACTGGCCCAGAAGTCAAGTGAGGAAAGAGCTTCCAGGAGGAAGGAGTGATCACCAGGATCAAGTGCCACATATAGGTAGACCGAGATGAGTCCTTGGGACCCTGACATGAATGGAAGAGTGAGGATGAATGCTTGATTGGATAGCACTCAGAAGAATGCAAAGTGAAGAAATAAAGACAGTGAATCTAAGCAACTCTTTTTTTTAGAAGACTTTTGCTATAAATGGGGAGAAGAGCAATGAGACAGGAGCTGGAAAGGGATGAGGGGCCAAATGAGGTTTTCATTTATGAAGATGAGAAATATATCACAAATGTGTGCTGATGGAAAGAGCAAGCATAAAGAGAGCACTGATGACACAGGAGAGTGAGGGGATAACTACTCGATAAATGGGCTGGATAGACAGTGCTGAGTGCCCATGGAGCTTTGTGTAAATAAATTTATGGTGAGACCAGCCAAGATGGCTGTCTAGTCAAATCCAGCCCCTTGGGTGTAGGCGTGAAGGAGCCAGAGAAACAGATTTAACCCAGGTTGGCATTTTTCTAGGTGAGGACAACAGAGGGAGAAAGGGACAAGACCATGGATGTAACGATGGACCACAGAATGTAAGTTGGGTAAAGGAGGCCCAGACACAGGGAGCAGGCAGTGTAAGGCAGGAGGCTTGCTGGATGGACGCCTTTCTGGGGCTGACGAATTACCAAAATGGGAGGACTAGAAGAGTGTTGGCCAAAGAGTGGGAGGCTTTACACTAAGTTTGCCATCAGCACAAAGGACTCGGATAGTCACAGAGTTCATCTGAGAATCTTGACAAAGAGGATGACTGCCTTTCAGAAGTGACTCAGAGTTTTGCTCTAAATTTGGTTCATTTTTTAAGATCAAAAGCCAATGTTGACTAAGGAATGGATGGATCCATTAGGGAAACAGAAAAAGGAACTGTAGACTCACCCAGATGGGGCTGTCACAGGACCACAACAAAGAATTCATTTTCAATTCCTAACATTTTGAAAACATAGGCTGTTGATCCTGAAGGAAAAAATGACAATTTTCTGTCTTCTGAACAGTGGATGATGTATCCTTGTAGGAATATACTCATCTGATCAAGTCTGATTTACTTAAAAGTATGACTAGGATATAATCAAAAAATGTCATATGAAATTTTGTCCTCCAAACTAAATTTGCTGAGTTAAGACTTGTTTGTCCCTCAGGAGAAAACATACATCTTTTTCTCAAAGAAAGAGCCTTCAGCTTTGGGGATAAGATTTTATAGAGGACTTTGCTTTTTCTTCTTGAGACCAAATTGGAAATTGCATTTTTATCAGAAGACTTGAAAAATACCATGTAGCTATCAACTGAAATATCCAAATGATTAATTCAGTCACCTTGGAAAAGACAGCTGAGGCTACAAGTCTACTGTCTGTCTTTGTTTTTAATGTTTATTATAATTTCTAGAGAAATCTACTAATTTTGAAGCCATTAGTGGGTAGTATACAGCTAGGACAAATGGAATCTGTACAAAAATTTCCTTCTATGTTTCACTTCTTATATGATTAAGAAAACACAAACCATCGATTCCTCAAAGAAGGATCTACTTCCTAGTGCTATATGCTGATCTACTTCCTAATGCTGTATGAGACACTGCACCAGATGGATCTTAATTAATATAAAAATACTAACCAAAATTATCTGGGAGTAGGGGATAAAATGGGTAACAGGTAGTGATATAGAATTAGTGCTCTCTCTTCTAATATTAAACCAAAAAGCCTACAAGTGCATGATATTCCCAGTACTCCAAATGAACATAACACCAACTTGCTGCATAAAATTCCCTGCAAACTCAAAAGGGAAAACAAGTAGCCATTACTTCTTTTGTAAACTGTGCCATTACACTTCGAAGGGCATTCAGAGTAAGGGATCCATCCTCATTATCTGTTCCATATCAAATTCAACAAGAATCTTTTACACAACATGCTAAATGAATAGGGCAAAGATCTATAGTTATCTTTCACACTGTTCAACAAACCCCAAAGAAAAAAATTAGATATTTTCAGATGTAGTTTTAAAAGGGATAAAAGATTTTCATTTTCAGGCAGCTGAGTGAAAAATATATTTAATACTTTTTTTAAAAAACTTAGCAGACAAAGATCTATCATGTATTTTAAAAATCTGGTTCCATTGTTTTACTGGATGAAAAATGATTTCCTAACAATAATATAGGAAGCCAATCTAACATCAATTAGATCTATGAAATTAATAAAAAATATTTAACCCATGATAAAGATTATATAACTGGATACAGTTGAAAAACTGTGGCATAAAAATCTCCAGGAAGAATGACATTCTTTTTTTTTTTTTTTTTTTTTTTTTTTTTTGAGATGGAGTCTCTCTTTGTCGCCCAGGCTGTAGTGCAGTGGTGCCATCTCGGCTCACTGCAACCTCCACCTCCTGGGTTCAAGAAATTCTCTTGTCTCAGCCTCCTGAGTAGCTGGGACTACAGGTGCACGCCACTACACCCGGCTAATTTTTATATTTTTAGTAGAGACTTTCACCATGTTGGCCAGGCTGGTCTCAAACTCCTGATGTCAGGTGATCCACCTCCCTTGGCTTCCCAAAGTGCTGGGACTATAGGCGTGAGTCACCATGCCCAGCCACAATAGCATTCTTAAATTGTTTATGAGTAGAGTATCAAATCCTTCATTATAAATAACAAAAAAATAAGATTCTACGATAACATGATGCAGTTTAAGTATTTTTCCTCCATATATTTTCATGTTTAAAATCATGTAGGTGTTTTCCTCCTTTCTTATTTTGCTGGCAGAAGAAACTCAGAAAGCAAAGATAATAAAAACAATGGCTATGTTTATATAGAAAGATTTTTTTTCCTATAATTACCATGGGGAAAAATGGCCCACCAAAAATAACATTCAAATTTAACCATAAAATTCAAAAATGCTTTTCATAGATGCCATGAGTCAAAGAGAATATGAGCTAGATTCTTTTAATTTATAACCAGAATGATGAAGAATTATGATAATATATCTTTTCTCAAACACGCATATGCATGTGTGTGTATGAACATACTCACAGATGAGTAAGCAGGAAGTTTTTTTTTTTTTTTTTTTTGAGACAGAGTCTCACTGTGTCGCTAGGCTGGAGTGTAGGGGCACGATCTCAGCTCACCACAACCTCCGCCTCCCAGGTTCAAGTGATTCTCTTGCCTCAGCCTCCTGAGTAGCTGGGACTACAGGTGCACACCACCATGCCCAGCTAATTTTTCTATTTTTAGTAGAGACAGGGTTTCACCATGTTGGCCAGGATGGTCTCAATCTCTTGATCTCTTGACCTTGTGATCCACCCATCTCGGCCTTCCAAAGTGCTGGGATTACAGGCATGAGACACCGTGCACGACCGCAGGAAGTTTTTAAAGAGGAAGTCATGATACCACTAAAGCATTTCACTACATTATGACATACTTTATATGAAACAAAACCCGTTATGTTTCATAGCCATTAAACATGACGGGCTTTATCCATTTAAAATTTCAGTCTCAGAATTTACCGAATAACCAGCATGATTCAAATAAGCATTCTTTGCTGGGCACAATGGCTCATGCTGTAATCCCAGCACTTTGGGAGGCCGAGATGGGTGGATGACCTCAGGTCAGGGGTTCGAGACCAGCCTGGCCAACATGGCGAAACCCCATATCTACTAAAAATACAAAAATTAGCTGGGCTTGGTGGCATGTGCCTGTAGTCCCAGCTATTTGGGAGGCTGAGGCAGAAGAATCACTTGAACCTGGGAGACGGAGGTTGCAGTGAGCCGAGATCGCTCCACTGTATTCCAGCCTGGGCTATGGAGCAAGACTCAATCTCAAAAAAAAAAGCAAAAAAACAAACAAAAAAACCCCCAAAAAACAAAAAAACAAATAAGCATTCTTTTAATGATTCCTCTTGATAAATGAGGTGCAATTAATGTAGATCATCTCTTTATCATAATCATTATCACATACTATGGAGCAGCAGTTTAGGGGTCACCTGTGGGACCAAGTGTCTGAATCAATTAAGTCAAGATTCTCAAATCTAGATTTCTGTACTGGATGCTCCACTCCCAAGCCCTGTCTCTTCCTGTCCTAATAAGCAGTGCCATTATCCAGCCAGCAGCCAAAAATTTGAGAGATATTCTTGACTCTTCCCTCTTCTCCCATGTACAATTAGTAAACAGAACTTATTGACACTTTCTCTTCAATACCTCATGAGCCAGTCTCCTCTTCTTCATCCCCTATGCTACAGCACTCGATCAGACAGTTGTCACCTCCTGTCTGGATTACTATTACAATTGCCTCCTAATCCTCCATGCCTCTAGTTTTACCTCCCTCCAACCCCTCCTTTTTCACATCTCCAGAAAAACTGTTCTGAAATCCAAATTTGCTTTTGTCACTCTCCTGGCTGAAAATCCTTCACTGGCTCCCCCCAATTCTTAGGGTGAATCCAAATACCTCCAAAAACCTGCAAAACACATTTGAGATCATTCACAATCCATCCTCATCTTCTCTCTCTTGTCCCTCAACCTCACGCAATGCTGAGGCAAACCTGAAATGTCCAGTTTCCTGAATTCACTCCCTTCTCAGGGCTTCTTGATTTGTACTTTCTGAGCTCTGTCCTAGTTCCTCTTATTATCAGGCAAATTTTTGAAGAATCAGCTCAAGTTATCACTCACTTTTGGGAAGCTGTATCTGTAACTTTTCTGTCTTCCACTCAAATTCTCCAGGTACATATTTGACCCCCCCACACCCCCACCATATAGTTTCTTTATTTAAACACTCCACTAATTACTCCCATAGCAAGTTAGGCCCATATCATTATTATTGAACTTGCTCTTTCATTTGTACATTCTCATTGCTTGGTATATAACAGGTACTCAATAAATTTACTAAATAAGATTTTAAAAATTGGCCAGGTGCGGTGGCTCACGCCTGTAATCCCAGCACTTTGGGAGGCCGAGGCGGGTGGATCACCTGAGGTCAGGAGTTTGAGACCAGCCTGGCCAACATGGTGAAACCCCATCTTGACTAAAAATACAAAAATTAGCAGGGAGTTGGTTGGCCTGCAGTTCTAGCTACTCCAGAGGCTGAGGCAGGAGAATTGCTTGCTCGAACCTGGGAGGCGGAGGTGGCAGTGAGCCGACATTGTGCCACTGCACTACAGCCTCGGCGACAGAGTGAGAAACCGTCTCAAAAAAAAGATTTAAAAAATCGATTATAGCTGACTCCTTTTCTCACCCTTCCCTCTACTCACTTTTCTACTCCCTTCATACTGGGTCACATCTGTATTAGTCCATTAAAAAAGCTCTTCAGGCCGGGCGCGGTGGCTCATACCTGTAATCCCAGCACTTTGGGAGACCGAGGCGGGTGGATCACGAGGTCAGGAGATCGAGACCATCCTGGCTAACATGGTGAAATCCCGTCTCTACTAAAAATACAAAAAATTAGCCGGGGGCGGTGGTGGGCACCTGTAGTCCCAGCTACTCAGGAGGCTGAGACAGGAGAATGGTGTGAACCTGGGAGACGGAGCTTGCAGTGAGCAGGGATAACGCCACTGCACTCCTGCCTGGGCGAAAGAGTGAGACTCCGTCTCAAAAAAAAAAACCAAAAACAAAAAAGCTTTTCAAAAGGTTACCAATAATCTCCACCAAATTATCAAACATTTTTCAAACTTTCTCTGGACTTTTGGCAATGCTGACTCTATTGTCCTCTTGAAACTATCCTCCTTCCTTGGCTGCCATGACACCATACTCTTTAGCTTCCTTGTTACCTACTAGTCCTTCTCTGCCTTATTTGCAGGCTTACCATCTTTCATCAGATCATTTTATTACAATTCCTCAGGGAATAGTCCCAAACCCTCTTCTGATTCTATACTTTCTACTCAGGCAATTGTATCTATGGTTGCTATTTCAATTATCACATACATGCAGAATACTCACTCATTCTTGTTTCCACTCTAGACCTTTCCTTTAAGCTACAGATATGTGTACACAACTGCATGTCTGATAGGTACTCCTGGAGGTTTCAAAGGAACGTCAAACTCAGTATGTCCAAACTGGAACTTGAAATCGCAAATTTGGTCCCCTTAGGAAATCCCCTATTTCAATGAATGGCATATCATTGTACAAGCTAAAAACCCAGGGATTACCTTTGCTAACCCACTTCTTACCCCTGCTTACATATTTCTCAAACGAATTCCACTATCTTGATTTCCACTAAGATGATCCTAATCCCAGCTACCTTCAGTTTTTGTCTGGACTACTGACTTTTTCTTTTAACTGGTTTCCATGTGTCTCTTCGGCTGGCAGGAAGCTTGTTTTCAAGCTACAAGGGGCAAAATCATGAAAAGACCTGCATGCCTGATTCCTATGATCCTCTCTAAGCTTGGCTCACATAACACCTTGCCCCACTCCATCTCTGGGCCCCAGACTTTTTTCACAGGTCCTGCAGTAACACAAGCTCCCCCACAGACACAGCCTTTGTATATATTCTGTCCTCTGCCTAGAACATTCCAGTTCTCCCAACCCTTTCACTTCAACTCCTATTGAGGCTTTAGATCAGCACTTCTCAAACTTTAATGCACACACAAATCACCTGGAGATCTTATTAAAATGCAGGGCCTGATTTGGTAGGTCTGGGGTGGGATCTGTGAATCTGAATTTCTACTAAACTCTTAGGTGATGCTCAAGCAAACTGTCCATGAATCATATTTTGAGTAACAAAGTTTTATTTTATTTTATTTATTTATTTTTTGAGACAGAGTCTCACTCTATTGCCCAGGCTGGAGTGAAGTGGCATGATCTTGGCTCACTGCAACTCCACCTCCTGGGTTCAAGTGATTCTCCTGCCTCAGTGTCCTGAGTAGTTGGATTACATGCATACACAACCATGCCTGGCTAATTTTTTTGTATTTTTAGTAGAGATGGGGTTTTGCCATTTGGCCAGCCTGGTCTTGAGCTCCTGACCTCAGGTGATCCACCTGCCTCAGCCTCGCAAAATGCTGGGATTACAGGTGTAAGCCACCGTGCCTGGCCTTGAGTAGCAAGGTTTTAGATCTCAGCTCAAATACCTTTTCCAGGAAAACTCTCTCTGATCCCACACATTACTGCCTTCAATTCATACTTTCACTGTACTAACATTCATACTTTCAGTTTTTGCTTACCATTATAACCCACACGCATCCCCCATCCCCAGCTCCTGCCTAGTGTCTGTCACGTTCATTTTTGTGAAATGAATGAACAATGTCCATTGAACGTGACTTAAGCTGAGTCATTTCCCTTCATGATGCTAACACCACAAGATGCACTACCCTAAATTCAGTTCCCACAGAAATCCAGCTCATCTTTGGTTAGCATACTGAAAAATTTTCTGTTTCTGCCACTCATTTGGGGTCTGCAGAGATATGGACAGAAGAGTAATTGATTCCACATGCACTGGGCTTTCTACTCTAACAAGCTAGTTGGCCCCAGTCTCCACGTATGTACCACTACACCAAATTCTCTTATGCCAGGTACATAAAAGGCTGAGGAAAACAGGGAAATCATAGTTACCATGGTCAGATCCAAATATCCCACCTTGGTGTGAGGAATGGCTTGGGGAAGGATGAAGGCAGGAAGAAAAGAGACAAATTTTTAGTACATTCTCATTTTTTTCCCATTAAGAAAAAACAGCTTAAATTCTCTTAAAATTCATTTCTCCTTACACTTAGGAAAAACATTTTCAGCCTGACCAATATGGAGAAACCCCATCTCTACTAAAAATACAAAATTAGAGGAGAGTAGGTTCCAAGATGGCCAAATAGGAACAGCTCCAGTCTACAGCTCCCAGCGTGAGTGACACAGAAGATGGGTGACTTCTGCATTTCCAACTGAGGTACCGGGTTCATTTCACTGGGGCTTGTTGGACAGTGGGTGCAGCCCATGGAGCATGAGCCAAAGCAAGGCAGGGCATCGCCTCACCCAGGTGATGGGGTTGGGGAATTCCCTTTCCTAGCCAAGGGAAGCCATGACAGGTGGTACCTGGAAAATCAGGACACTCCCACCCCAATACTGTGCTTTTCCAATGGTCTTAGCAAACGGCACACCAGGAGATTATATCCTGCACCTGGCTCGGAGGGTCCCACACCCATGGAGCCTTGCTCACTGCTAGCACAGCAGTCTGAGATCGAACTGCAAGGCAGCAGTGAGGCTGGGGGAGGAGCGTCTGCCATTGCTGAGGCTTGAGTAGATAAACAAAGCAGCCAGGAAGCTCGAACAGGGTGGAGCCCACCACAGCTCAAGGAGGCCTGCCTGCCTCTGTAGACTCCACCTCTCGGGGCAGGACATAGCTGAAAAAAAGGCAGCAGAAACTTCTGCAGACTTAAACGTCCCTGTCTGACAGCTTTGAAGAGAGTAGTGGTTTTCCCAGCACAGAGTTTGAGATCTGAGAACAGACAGACTGCCTCCTCAAGTGGGTCCCTGACCCCCGAGTAGCCTAACTGGGAGGTACCTCCCAGTAGGGGCTGACTGACACCTCATATGGCCGGGTGCCCCTCTGAGACGAAGCTTCCAGAGGAAGGATCAGGGAGCAACATTTGCCGTTCTGCAATATTTGCTGTTCTGCAGCCTCCGCTGGTGATACCCAGGCAAACAGGGTCTGGAGTGGACCTCCAGCAAACTCCAACAGACCTGCAGCTGAGGGTCCTGACTGTTAGAAGGAAACCTAACAAACAAAGGACATCCACACCAAAACCCCATGTGTACGTCACCATCATCAAAGACCAAAGGTAGATAAAACCACAAAGATGGGGAGAAACCAGAGCAGAAAAGCTGAAAATTCTAAAAATCAGAGCGCCTCTTCTCCTCCAAAGGAACGCAGCTCCTCGCCAGCAATGGAACAAAGCTGGATGGAGAATGACTTTGATGAGTTGAGAGAAGAAGGCTTCAGACGATCAGTAATAACAGACTTCTCTGAGCTAAAGAAAGATGTTCAAACCCATCGCAAACAAGCTAAAAACCTTGAAAAAAGATTAGACAAATGGCTAACTAGAATAAACAGCGTTTATGACCTGATAGAGCTGAAAACCGTGGCAGGAGAACCATGTGACACATGCACAAGCTTCAGTAGCCAATTCGATCAAGTGGAAGAAAGGGTATTAGTGATGAAGATCAAATGAATGAAATGAAGCGAGAAGTTTAGAGAAAAAAGAGTAAAAAGAAACGAACACAGCCTCCAGGAAATATGGGACTACGTGAAAAGACCAAATCTACGTCTGATTGGTGTACCTGAAAGTGATGGGGAGAATGGAACAAAGTTAGAAAACACTCTTCAGGATATTATCCAGGAGAACTTCCCCAACCTAGCAAGGCAGGCCAAAATTCAAATTCAGGAAATACAGAGAACGCCACAAAGATATTCCTCAAGAAGAACAACTCCAAGACACATAATTGTCAGATTCACCCAAGTTGAAATGAAGGAAAAAATGTTAAGGGCAGCCAGAGAGAAAGGTCAGGTTACCCACAAAGGGAAGCCCATCAGACTAACAGCGGATCTCTCAGCAGAAACTCTACAAGCCAGAAGAGAGTGGGGACGAATATTCAACATTCTTAAAGAAAAGAATTTTCAGCCCAGAATTTCATATCCAGCCAAACTAAGCTTCATAAGTGAAGGAGAAATAAAATCCTTTACAGACAAGCAATGCTGAGCGATTTTGTCACCACCAGGCCTGCCTTACAAGAGCTCCTGAAGGAAGCACTAAACATGGAGAGGAACAACCGGTATCAGCCACTGCAAAAACATGCCAAATTGTAAAGACCATTGATGCTAGGAAGGAACTGCATCAACTAACGAGCAAAATAACCAACTAACATCATAATGACAAGATCAATTCACACATAATAATATTAACCTTAAATGTAAATGGGCTAAATGCCCCAATTAAAAGACACAGACTGGCAAATTGGATAAAGAGTCAAGACCCATCAGTGTGCTGTATTCAGGAGACCCATCTCATGTGCAGAGACACAACAGGCTCAAAATAAAGAGATAGAGGAAGATCTACCAAGAAAATGAAAAACAAAAAAAAGCAGGGGTTGCAACCTTAGTCTCTGATAAAACAGACTTTAAACCAACAAAGATCAAAAGAGACAAAGAAGGCCATTACATAATGGTAAAGGGATCAATTCAATAAGAAGAGCTAACTATCCTAAATATATATGCACCCAATACAGGAGAACCCAGATTCATAAAGCAAGTCTTTAGAGACCTACAAAGAGACTTAGACTCCTACACAATAATAATGGGAGACTTTAACACCCCACTGTCAACATTAGACAGTTCAACAAGACAGAAAGTTAACAAGGATATCCAGGAATTGAACTCAGCTCTGCACCAAGTGGACCTAATGGACATCTATATAGAACTCTCCACCCCAAATCAACAGAATATACATTCTTCTCAGCACCACATCACACTTATTCCAAAATTGACCACATAGTTGGAAGTAAAGCACTCCTCAGCAAATGTAAAAGAACAGAAATTATAACAAACTGTCTCTCAGACCACAGTGCAATCAAACTAGAACTAAGGATTAAGAAACTCATTCAAAACTGCTCAACTACATGGAAACTGCACAACCTGCTCCTGAATGACTACTGGGTACATAATGAAATGAAGGCAGAAATAAAGATGTTCTTTGAAACCAATGAGAACAAAGACACAACATACCAGAATCTCTGGGACACATTTAAAGCAGTGTGTAGAGGGAAATTTATAGCACTAAATGCCCACAAGAGAAAGCAGGAAAGATCTAAAATTGACACCCTAACATCACAATTAAAGGAACTAGAAAAGCAAGAGCAAACACATTCAAAAGCTAGCAGAAGGCAAGAAATAACTAAGATCAGAGCAGAACTGAAGGAGATAGACACACAAAAAACCCTTCAAAAAAATCAATGAATCCAGGAGCTGGTTTTTTGAAAAGATCAACAAAATTGATAGACCACTAGCAAGACTAATAAAGAAGAAAAGAGAGAAGAATCAAATAGATGCAATAAAAGTGATAAAGGGGATATCACCACCGATCCCACAGAAATACAAACTACCATCAGAGAATAACATAAACACCTCTATGCAAAGAAACTAGAAAATATAGAAGAAATGGATAAATTCCTCGAAACATACACCCTCCCAAGACTAAACCAGGAAGAAGTTGAACCCCTGAATAGACCAATAACAGGCTCTGAAACTGAGGCAATAATTAAGAGCCTACCAACCAAAAAAAGTCCAGGACCAGAAGGGTTTCACAGCCAAATTCTACCAGAGGTACAAAGAGGAGCTGGTACCATTCCTTCTGAAACTATTCCAATCAATAGAAAAAGATGGAATCCTCCCTAACTCATTTTATGAGGCCAGCATCATCCTGATACCAAATCCTGGCAGAGACACAACAAAAAAAGAAAATTTTAGACCAATATCCCTGATGAACATCGACGCAAAAATCCTCAATAAAATACTGGCAAACCGAATCCAGCAATGCATCAAAAAGCTTATCCACCACGATCAAGTTGGCTTCATCCCTGGGATGGAAGGCTGGTTCAACATGTGCAAATCAATAAATGTAATCCAGCATATAAACAGAACCAAAGACAAAAACCAAACAATTATCTCAATAGGTGCAGAAAAGGCCTTCAACAAAATTCAACAGCCCTTCCTGCTAAAAACTCTCAATAAATTAGGTATTGATGGGACATATCTCAAAATGATAAAAGCTATTTATGACAAACCCACAGCCAATATCATACTGAATGGGCAAAAACTGGAAGCATTCCCTTTGAAAACTGGCACAAGACAGGGATGCCCTCTCTCACCACTCCTATTCAACATAGTGTTGGAAGTTCCGGCCAGGGCAATCAGGCAGGAGAAAGAAATAAAGGGTATTCAATTAGGAAAAGAGGAAGTCAAATTGTCCCTGTTTGCAAATGACATGATTGTATACTTAGAAAACCCCATCGTCTCAGCCCAAAATCTCCTTAAGCTGATAAGCAACTTCAGCAAAGTCTCAGGATATAAAATCAATGTGCAAAAATCACAAGCATTCCTATATACCAATAACAGACAAACAGAGAGCCAAATCATGAGTGAATTCCCATTCACAATTGCTTCAAAGAGAATAAAATACCTAGGAATCCAACTTACAAGGGATGCGAAGGACTTCTTCAAGGAGAACTACAAACCACTGCTCAACGAAACAAAAGAGGACACAAACAAATGGAAGAACATTCCATGCTCACGGATAGGAAGAATCAATATTGTGAAAATGGCCCAAGGTAATTTATAGATTCAATGTCATACCCATCAAGCTACCAATGACTTTCTTCACAGAATTGGAAAAAACTACTTTAAAGTTCATATGGAACCAAAAAAGAGCTCACATTGCCAAGACAATCTTAAGCCAAAAGAACAAAGCTGGAGGCATCAGGCTACCTGACTTCAAACTATACTACAAGGGTACAGTAACCAAAACAGCATGGTACTGGTACCAAAACAAAGATATACACCAATGGAACAGAACAGAGCCCTCAGAAATACTACCACACATCTACAACCATCTGATCTTTGACAAACCTGACAAAAACAAGCAATGGGGAAACGATTCCCTATTTAATAAATGGTGCTGGGAAAACTGGCTAGCCATATGTAGAAAGCTGAAACTGGATCCCTTCCTTACACCTTATACAAAAATTAATTCAAGATGGATTAAAGACTTACATGTTAGACCTAAAACCATAAAAACCCTAGAAGAAAACCTAGGCAACACCAGTCAGGACATAGGCATGGGCAAGGACTTCATGTCTAAAACACCAAAAGCAATGGCAACAAAAGCCAAAATAGACAAATTGGATCTAATTAAACTAAAAAGCTTCTGCACAGCAAAATAAACTACCATCAGAGTGAACAGGCAAGCTACAGAATGGGAGAAAATTTTTACAATCTACCCATCTGACAATGGGCTAAT
The DNA here is from genome assembly GCF_028878055.3 of Symphalangus syndactylus. NCBI lineage: Eukaryota > Metazoa > Chordata > Mammalia > Primates > Hylobatidae > Symphalangus > Symphalangus syndactylus. Next base: position 84,667,480 of record NC_072435.2, read on the forward strand.
ATCCAGAATCTACAAAGAACTTAAACAAATTTACAAGAAAAAAACAAACAACCCAATCAAAAAGTGGGCAAAGGATATGAACAGACACTTCTCAAAGAAGACATTTATGCAGCCAACAGACACATGAAAAAATGCTCATCATCACTGGTCGTCAGAGAAATGGAAATCAAAACCACAATGAGATACCATCTCACATCAGTTAGAATGGCGATCATTAAAAAGTCAGGAAACAACAGGTGCTGGAGAGGATATGAAGAAATAGGAATGCTTTTACACTGTTGGTGGGACTGTAAACTAGTTCAACCATTGTGGAAGACAGTGTGGCAATTCCTCAAGGATCTAAAACTAGAAATACCATTTGACCCAGCCATCTCATTACTGGGTATATACCTGAAGGATTATAAATCATGCTGCTATAAAGACATATGCACACGTATGTTTATTGTGGCACTACTCACAATAGCAAAGACTTGGAACCAACCCAAATGTCCATCAATGATAGACTGGATTAAGAAAACGTGGCATATATACACCATGGAATACTATGCAGCCATAAAAAAGGATGAGTTCACGTCCTTTGTAGGGACATGGATGAAGGTGGAAACCATCATTCTCAGCAAACTATCGCAAGGACAGAAAACCAAATACCACATGCTCTCACTCATAGGTGAGAACAGAACAATGAGAATACTTGGACACAGGGTGGGGAACATCACACACCGGGGCTTGTCGTGGGGTGGGGGAGTGGGGAAGGATAGCATTAGGAGATATACCTAATGTAAATGACGAGTTAATGGGTGCAGCACACCAACATGGCACATGTATACATATGTAACAAACATAAAGTGTAATTTAAAAAAAAAAAAAGAAAAACATTTTGACTAAAAACCTATAGGAAAGATTATATAAATTAATTGCTGGATGAAACAGCTAGAACATGTGCATGAAATAGGTTGTTGTAGGGAAACATAATGGAAGAGCTCAATTGCAAAAAACATATGACAGGCAGAAGCAATGCCACTGTTGCCGGGAGAACTGCCTGGAAAGGGTGCCAAGGCAAAAAGTAAAAATAAACAAAACATATTCACAAACATACTCATAGTTTGGGATATAAACTCCGTGACTGTCATTTTCCTTGATGAATAAATACATAAAAATAGTCATAGCACTTTGTAGGATAAATGAATAGATCTTAACACAACTAAATATTAATAATAAAATGTCTTAGAGAAAACTGCTGCTGTCTAAATCAAAAGTTTTCAATACATTTAAGGTGAGCAATAGTTTATTTTAAAATCAAAATTATTTTTCTCAATTGTAACTATTTGGTAAACTTATCAATATACTCAATTTAAAAAATGGTAACTTAAAAAAAATAATATGACATGTTTGAAGTTTCTCATGTGATCTTTTGATACACAGTGCCCAAAATGTAAGACAGTCATATGTTTACTATATATATAATTCATGGAACACTGAAATATGTAAGTGATTTCTAGAAAAGGAAAGAACAAAGTAATTTCTAAAATAGTGTACATATCTTGAATTTTTCAGTAATTTTACTGTGTACAGAACTGTACAAAAAGTACACAAAATTTTCTAAAAGTACAAATCTGAGAGAGCATATTTCTTAGTCAAATTCTTCAAATTTCAACTGATTTTCCAAAGCATACAATTGTTTTTGCTTCAGCTTAATGATGCATTTCCAGTTCTATTTAAAATAAGGAATTATTTTAAATGTTTATCATCTTGAAACTTTATTAAATTGCTATCCCCAGAATACATAGTTCTGAATTAAGAATAATATTTACTCAGCATGGTACTTTACCTGATGCTAGATGTCATTTAAAACAAATTTATTTTATATATTATCAACCTTTGAGAAGGGACCAAGTAGGGCACAAATTCATTTTACTGAACCTGAAGCTTCAAGCAGAAGTGTCCAAGTAAATAGCAAAATTCCTTTGAAAGTTCCACCTATGGGGACAAGGTGTTAATACTGTTACACATAAAGCTCTATGATATAATCAGTCCAAGAGAGGCAAACTGAGTCTGAAGAGCCCTGAACAGGGAGCAACTGGATCTCCTGGAACTATAGATAATGCATGACCTGAGGAACATTAATAGTGAGAGAGAGAGAGAAACTGGAAGACATGGCCTGGATTCTGCACACAGCCACACAGTTTGTATCATGGACTTGGGCTTTCTTTTGAGCCTTGCCCCCAAGACTTCCAACCCAACTAACTGATGATATTTACCAGGAAAGCATAGCTGTATTTAAAAATAAAAGTCAGGATGGGCATGGTGGTTCATGCCTGTAATCTCAGTGCTTTGGGAGGCTGAAGCTGGAGGATGGCTTGAACCCAGGAGTTCAAGACAAACCTGGACAACATGGCGAGACCTCGTCTCCATTTTAAAAAACAACAAAACAAACAAAACCCAACCAGCCAACCAAACAACAGCAACAAAAGGCCAATTTAAAATAGGATTCACTTTATAAAAATCACCCTAACCAAATTTGATAAAAACTGATATTCTCATCTATTCCAAAATAAAATAATAGCTGCACACACCAGAACAGCAATAACACCATCAAAGGAAATTTCTGCATACACAGTTCCTACTGCTGAGAATATCCTTTCTCAATAGACAGACAAAAACTGAAAATTAGTGACAGGGCAGAAGTGAGAACCCGGGGAGAGCAATCAGTGAATAGTAACAAAGCCCTGCCAAGGGAGGTAAAGCCATTACATCATTATGAAAGAGATTTAAAGATATGACAGATCAAATAATTATTCATATCAGGAAGCTATATCCACACAATTAGGCTTGAACAACCTATGATGAGCACACCATATGGCACACCTTCTGGATAAACAGTAAGAGGCAAGTGTGTCTTAAACACAATTCTTCCTGATGAGCATTCTAACATTAAGTTAAGGACTTGTGTGTGCTGAAATCTGGTGTGTGCCAAAGATTTACGTACTTGGCAAGTAGGAATAGGCAATGCTTAAATTCCCAAAGTAGCCTTCACAACCAATTACTTACAAACATTGGTTGACTCGAGGGCCTATTTCTCCACCTGCTCCCAAACTGGAGGTCCTCAGTACTTTCCGTTTTTTCCCCACAACCAGAGATATGCATCAGGTCTCCTTGGCTACTATATTATGGTGAAAAAACATTTACTTAAGTTAAATCATACTGACCACAAGGAAGCTAAAACCAGGATTCAAAGTGGCAAGGCATCTGGTCTGTGTGTCTAAACATCTGGAAGGCAGGTTGGTGCTGGTGTTCAGTCTGTCCTGTGAGGTTAGTTCAATCGGAGCCTTGCTTGCCCCCATCATTTCCTTGCTGTGTGTCTTTGAGTAAGTTACCTAACACCTTTAAGGCTAATTTGTGGAATGCAAGAATCTACATGCATGCTTAGTAATGAGGTAAAATGTTTAGTAGTATGTGAAAAATGGTGGCTATTTTTATGGGAACCACAGGCATGTAAATGAGAATGCTCCTAAATTGATTTACTGAAACACGGAGGTAACACATTTGTAAATTAGTTACATTTAACCATTCCACATGTATATATACTTTAAAACATCATGTTATACATAAGAAATACATACAATTTTATCTGTCAATTAAACAATAAATAAATGAAAGAAAAAAGGGGAAAAAATTCCCTGAATATAATACTACATTCCTAGACAAGCAACTCAAATTGGCAAGTTGGCAATTCTCAAATTATTTTATAAATCTAGTGCAATGGCAATCAACATTCCAATGGGATGGTTTTTTGAAACGGACAGAATAATTTTAAAATTCATATGGATAAGTAATAGGCAAGAACATCCAGGAAAATTTTGAAGGAAAAAACTGTGCATTATATAAAATTTTAAAGAAATATTCTAAATCTACAATAATTAAAAAGATATGATAATGGATCAAGAACAAATAGACGATAATGGATCAAGAACAAATAGATCAAGAACAGAGCAATAAGACAGAAGAGAAAGTTTCCAAAGAGACACAGTTCATATGAATTTAATGTTTAAAGAAGGTTATTCAAATCAGTGAAACAACACAAATTGAGGGTACTTTGTTAATTATAAATCTGTACCTCATAACTAAATTAATACATATGGATTTAAAGGTTTTATCGTTAAAAATAAAACCTCAAGAAGAGTAGCTAAGATGTTTGGGGGTTGATGAGGGAATTTCTTTGCATAGAATCCAAACGACAAAAAATAGTTTTAAAAAAGGTAATGCAGCTAAACCTATCAAAAATCAGAAACTAAATTCAAGGAGAAATGAGAAAAAAGGAAAACATATTTGTAGCACATGGCAAGAGGTAAATCTTTTTTTTTTTTTTTTAATTTTTTTTTTTTTTTGAGATGGAGTCTTGCACTGTTGCCTGGGCTGGAGTGCAGTGGCACGATCTTGGCTCACTGCAACCTATGCCTCTAGGGTTCAAGCGATTCTCCTGCCTTAGTTTCTCGAGTAGCTGGGATTACAGGCAGCCACCACCATGCCCAGCTAACTTTTATATTTTTAGTAGAGACAGGGTTTCACCCTGTTGGCCAGGCTGGTCTCAAACTCCTGATCTTGTGATTTGCCCGCCTCGGCCTCCCGAAGTGTTGGGATTACAGGTGTGAGCCACAGTGCCCTGCCTGAGGTCAATCTTCTTAATTAAAATTACCTAAGGATCCATTTTAAAATGAACAATAGGAAAATGGGCAAAGCACACAAATACGCAATCTTCAGAAATACAAATAAACAGCAATCATGAACACGTCAAAACTCACAAGTCACTAAAAAATGAAATAAACTTGATAACATCTTTTGCTTATTAAGCTGTTTTAAGGCTTTTAACATTTTAAATAATTAAAAATAAATAGAAAACCTTTAAAGGTTTTTGTCATGTTGATGTTGTTATTACAAACAATGTTGGAATACGCATCCTTGAATAGAAATCTTTTTATGTATATCTTATTATTTCTTTAGGATGATTTACTGTGTATCACTCAGGGTTCAGCAGAGAAACAGAAAGTACAGCCGTTATTTTAACAGAGAGAATTTAATATAGGGAACTGGTTAAACAGATTTCTAAGTCTGTAAATGCTAAAAGGGAGCTCTGAGGTAAGCAAGGATATTAAATGTATGAAAGTAGCTCCCTAGAGTTGGGGAACAAAGGCAAGAGATTGGATTATTAGAAACTAGACACTCAAGAGGTCCCTTGCTGAGAGCTGAGATGGTTTGTTCACAAGGAGGAAAGAGGAATGTTCATTAAAAAGACATTCTGAAAAGGAAAAGGAAATGCCTGGCATTCCTTCTCCATCTCCCCTTCAACTTAAAACAAACAACTCTATGTGCTTCAGAAAAATAATCCAAATAGACACATAAAAAGTATGAGAATGTTGCCATCATAAATACTAAGGCCCACCAAAATTCTGTAGTGATTTGGAAAGTAGGTTAAAAAGTACATATGATATAAAATATGAGCTTTGTAGTGGCCATTATTATCCTGAGTAAAAGAAAAACAAAATACTCTAGCAATTAACACAAAAAATAGAAAATCAAATTATACTAAGAAAAATCTTCCATTGTAAAAGTCAACTGAAGTCAATTTGACATTTAAGTGATGAGTTGGTTGGTTGGTTGGTTGGCTGGCTGAAAGCAACATAATTTTATTTATGTTTCAGGATATATGATTGTGTGGCCTGAAAATCTCAGAAAGTAAAAGCAAAGAAATTGAAAGACACGGAAAGAACTAGGCCGGGACCAGCACTGGGCCTTAATAACCAGTTCACTGAGATGGTGAGGTTCTAAATCTTTAGAAGCCCTAATATATTTTACATAGTTTGACAGCATAAAGCAGGAAGAACTGACTGAAAAATACGTGTTAGCAGACTTGCTGACTACTTTCACCAAATAATTAACTGTCAAGTGGCAAAATAAAGGAGCAAAGCCAATAGCTTTACTATCTATGCAGCACCAAATAACTCAAAACCAGATGGGTATAGAGGTACAGAACAGTTGAAAGCTAAGTTCACTATTTTCCGTGAAACTCTGACAGCCCCACAAATGGCATTTAGCTCCGTAGTAAACCATCCTCTAGGTCAGCAGGAAGCTCCTTATGGGCTGACAGTCCAGGAGACAAGCACTTTTCAGGGAGCTACCGTAGTAATTTCCTGTGTGAAAAGCTCACTGCTGTTCTTGCATTCCTCAGGGTGCATTTCTTCTCATCTCAGAGGATGTTTCTCTTCCACAGGAAGAGGAAGGAACCAGTTGTTACTGGATGCGTGGGCTGAGAGCTGTCGGGCATTTTCAGCATGCCTTGGTCTCAGCTGTGGGAACTGGGGATGCAGCTTAGATTCCCAGGCCCGGGACAGTCGGTATTACTGCAGTAGTCTGGGGCGTCACAGTTTAGAAATACAGTATCTCAGGAAGTTGGAAGGCAGAAATAATACCTGGAACACCTCCAGTTCCCGGAAACGTGCTAATTTTCTAAAGGAAATTCTAAAAAGTATTTATTGGGCTCCCAAATAGCATGATTTATAAATCCTTTTGTAAAGTTTCCTTTTTTTTTTTCTGTCTTCATATTTTGTACGGCAAAGTTCAAGTCCTAAATCACATTTGTCAATAGGATTAAGGACAAGTTTCACTGCATAAGTATTCTTTAACTAGGACTATTTTAAAAAACTTTAAGAGTATCAAATTGTTGGTAAATTCATTAATATGTTTTCTTACCCTGTGACTTTGAAACTTAAAGAGAAAAAAGGTCAAATTAGCACATTTGTCAGTATATCTTAGAAAAATTGGGACTTAGTGATTATTACTATTTTATTAAAAAGCATATTTTATTTGAAGGGGGGAAAAAGAAGCCTCTGGCTTTCACTGTTAATCTTTTATTACAGTGATACTGTTAGTCAACTTTACAGCTATACAGATTATCTATCTTAAAAAAATAAGCCATGTTCCTTTAACAAACTAAAACACTTTAGCATTTTAGTTGTTTTATTTATTTTTTTACAATCCCAAAGCAATTTTTTTAAAAGGTCAGCCATCACATTCACAACTGTTAGCAGTTTTTATAACATATGGGTCATGATGTACTTCAAAAGCAAGGATCCAACTAATTTACAAATAGTCTCTTTCCAGTCTCTAATATTTTCTCTCCTATCTCTATTTTAAAGATTGTATCTGAAAAAATATAAATGTGTTTTCTATTTCTAAATGGCAAGAGATCTTTGAAAATGTTGTGTTTTTCCTCATTTACTTGTTAGTTATCATGTATGTTCTGTTTTTTAAATGTCTTTGACAATTTAATTACGTCACTTAATTTCGAAGGGGAATGTTTTTAAATTGTTTCTCAAACCTTATAAAAATTCCTCTTTTACTCCAAGTAAGCATCTTAGGGCTTAACATTTAACTTTTTGAGTTACCGGATAAAAAATTACTGTATCCACTTGACATACTTACTATCATTTGCAGTTAAGATAAAAAGTCTCTTAACTCTTAAAAGGAAGATAAATTGAGGGAGGCACCAGCTAGGGAGTCCAGAGACCTGGATCCTATAAATGCCTAAGTTCATTTCCTTTCATACCCTTAGAGCAGGGACAGGAGACACATACCGCAGAGCCACTAAACCAGCACTTAAAGATACCATACAAATGTCTGTTTCCTAATGCTTAGGAAGCAGCCACAAAGTTATAGATAAATACACCTCATTTCAGAAGTCATATGCCCTAAACTGACAAATCAAATGCCACCATATAAACTGCTGCAAAGCTTAAAAACTTTACATTGCATACGACCATTTTACACTTTCAAAGTTGTAAGTTTTAGTTTTAAGACATTGAAGTTCACATACACTGTGTTCTTTTAGTCTTTCCAAATCTTTGCTTATATAAGCAGTTAGGAACTGAAATAACTCTGAACTAGTTACGCAATGTTGTCTAGTAACCAGGATGAACTGTTGCCACAACATTCATGGAAATATTCTCTCTGTATCTGCAAGTTTATTCTTTGTGTGTCCATATATTTTGTCAGTATGTTAATATTTTTCAGATAGTATATACCATATGACAATCTCCATGAAAGTGTATAACCTTTTTCTTCCTAAAAATAGGCTGATGCAAAAAAACTTTCTGACTAAGAGAATCCAATGCACTTTGCTAAAAAATAAAAATCTAAATGACATTTAGGAAAGAGTGTGCTTCCTAAAATCATGGAAATGGCAGAGTATCTCTTGAACTGATTCAGCTGATCACTTTTCTGATCCTAGAACAGAATACAGGAAAACCACGATTCTTTTTCACTCATCAGCCCCTCTGCCAAAATGATGCAGAGCCAGGAGATATTCTCAGCTATCCTGAGATTACTCAAGGCTACATCTTACTGTCCCTGGGGAAAGGAGATAGGGAATCCCACAGCTGACATTCACTCTGTCAGGAAATCCTCTTGGCTCTGCCTTCAAAATACACCCAGAATCTGATCGCTTATCACCACCTCCTCTGCTACCTCCCTGGGTCAAGCCAGTATTGCCTCCCGTCTGAGTATTTCATTAGCTTCCTAATTAGTCTCCTTGTCCACCCCCTTCAACATCCCCAGCCTGTTCTCTTACAGCAGGCAGAGTGAACCTGTTAAGACACAAGTCACATCATGTCCCTCCTCTGCAGGAAACCCCCCAGTGGCTCCTATGTCACCTGCAATCTGGCCTTCTATCTATCACTGCTCCCACTCTCCTGGAGAGCCCTTCCCAGATAGCCATGACTTGCTCCCTTCACTACTTCAGCTCTTTACTCAAATGCCACCCCTGTCACGTGACTCTTGTCCTGGCCATACTAGCTAAAATGGCAGCCCTCTACCTATCTTTTCCTCTCTGCCTTCAGTGCCTTTTTCACCTTTGCGTTCCCTATACTATATACAGTTTATTTTTTAGATCTGTGAATTGCCTCTCTCTGACTGAAATGTAGAATGTAGGCTTCTCTGGAGCAAGTATTTTTGTTTCTTCACATTCTCTAAAGCCAAGAATCGTGAGTTAATAAATACTTACTCAGAGACATGTATGTGTGAGTAGGCATCCTTTCTGGATCCCACCACATCTGCTATCAGTTGATTTAGGCAACTTAAAGATTCTAAACTAGACTGATGCATTTGTATTACCACGGTTCATATGTGTTTGATTTCCTCTGAAGCAACTACTTATACCTTGCTTTCCCTCCAGGCACGGTGGCTCATGCCTATAATCTCAGCACTTTAGGAGGCCGAGGTGGGTGGATCACTTGAGGTCAGGAGTTCAAGACCAGCTTGGCCAACATGGTGAAACCCTGTCTCTACTAAAAAATACAAAAATTAGCTGGGCGTGATGGTAGGAGCCTGTAATCTGAGCTACTCAGGAAGCTGAGGCAGGAGAATCACTTGAACCCAGGATGTGGAGGTTGCAGTGAGCCGAGATAGTGCCACTGCACTTCAGCCTGGGTGACAGAGTGAGAGACCTTGTCTCAAAAAAGAAAAAAAAAAAAAGAAAAGAAAAAAGAACTCGTCAAAGGTTTTCTTCTAGAGAAGTCCTCTAGCTTACTCCAGCCCATTAATGATCTCTTCTGAATACTGCCCAATAACAATCTTTCATTGACATTTATGTATACTTGACATCTAATGTTCTGAAACCAACACTGATTTCTTCTTACTCAGTTACTTCTGTCTGGCTAGGCTGTTTGTTTCTTGAGGTCAGGCAGCCAGCTTGGTATCTCCCTCAACATCTCATGTAATGCCTTCATGTTTAACTATTTTGACTGATGGAACATCAAAAGACTGTAGACCCTTGGATTTTTTTCTATAACATAACTGCATGTTTATTGCAAATTAATTTGACTTGAAAGAAATAATATACTTCTAAAGAAAGGCATACACATATTCTGCATTATGTTCATATTATGCACAGTTGCCAGGATGAAGATGAGAACACCGTGTCAACTCTCTGAGAAGAGTCCAGTATTTTGATAATCAAAGGAACAACAGCAAGATTACCAATTTCATTTTGTTCATTTATAAGACAAACAATAAAACTAATACATCAGAATTTAAGAATTTTCCTAAAGATAAAAAAAAGTAATAACCCTAGAGTCTTTTAAGATAAATTTTATTTACAGTTAGCTTAAAACTCTTTTTTTTTGTTGTTGTTGTTGAGACGGAGTCTCCCTCTGTCTCCCAGGCTGGAGTGCAGTAGCACAATTTCGGCTCACTGCAACCTCCACCTCCTGGGTTCAAACAGTTCTCCTGCCTCAGCCTCCCAAGTAGCTGGAATTATAGGCGCACACCACCATGCCTGGCTAATTTTTGTAGTTTTAGTAGAGGAGGTGTTTTGTCACGTTGGACAGGCTAGTCCAGAACCCCTGACCTCAGGTGATCCACCTGCCTTGGCCTTCCAAAGTGCTAGGATTACAGGTGTGAGCCACTGTGCCCAGGCAGTTTAAAACTCTTTATATTAGGATACAGGAAACAAATTCTTATCTTGTTTGTCTTTTTAGAAGAGAGGAGTGGGACATCTCATGTAGCCACACCACATGTCAATGCTAATGATAAATGTCCTACCATAATTTTGATGATAGAATCCTGGTCTAGTTCTAACTACAAAATGAAAACATTAAAAGCCTCAAATGGAATCTTGAACTAAATAATCTTTAGAAAATTAGTATATAAGTGACAATATAAAAAGAATAAAGAGTAAGGAATTTGAGAACAATATTTTAAAACTATGTTTATATGGCCACCAGTATATTCCTTTACAGAAACTTTTTTTTTTTTAACAATAAAGCTTTAAAAATAGAGATTAGTAACAGCTTATTTTGATCCACAATATTGTATCAAATTTCCGGCTTGGCATTAGAGACACAAGTGCAAGCCACAAAGATACCACCTGTTAAAGACTGTATGCCACAATTTCTTCTCTGTAGTGAGAAGACATCAGAGCACAGACATCAGTACACTTGGGTCTACAAATCTTCCTGAATATAATATTAAATCAAGTGAAAGTAGAAATAGAGGCCAACTATTTCTTACACCATAACAAACTTCTTTTATGCTACTAAGAAATTTAACAAATTAAGGTTTAAAGAGACATCTTTTTTATGTCCTATCTTGATGAAATGAATTTTTTTTTTTTTAAGGAAATGTGCAGTCTACAAAAACCAAACAAATCAACCCTCAAAAGAAACAGTAACTACAATAACAATAACAAAAATTACCTTTAAACACTACTTTTTTTGGCTTCCAGTATTTCTCCAGGTTTTTAAATTACAATCACATGCAAGGTACACACAAAAATATTGAATGCAATTGTGCTTCATGCCAAAGCAGAAATAAATCCCCTTTACAATTATGTCTGATTTGTTGTGCAGAAGCAAAAGAGAAACTGTCAATGTAGGGAGGAGACTATAATTAAGGCTTATTTACCACTATATTAATGGAAAGGTGAATAGTTGAAAAAGTAATTTTATTTTAGTTTTCTAACCAATTATCTATCATTGAACTAAAAGAAAGAGATACACATTGAAATTTAAAGAAAAGCCCTTTGGAGATATTCTTTTAAAAAGTCTAACTGCTTTATGAGCATCTATGTCTTCAGAATGCACTATTAAAATAAAGTCCTTATACCTTGCTTGGGAGCAAGCAGCGATGTCCCAGATTATAATCTATCTAGATAGGAGTTTATTAGCATAATCTCAAACCAATTCATAGCAAACAAGATTTTGTTTTCCTGTGTTTTTTTGTTTGTTTGCTGGATTTTTATATACTAGTGGAGTCTTCCTTTTAATGCATATATATTGGGTGAAACCATGTGAAGTCATTGATATTAGACTGTTTTTGCCTACAAAATGACAATTTCATATAATTCAACCTAATATTATCCTTTGTGGATAATTTTACTCTTCCATTTTATTATTCTGTTTTGTAGCACAGCTATTAAATGTCATATGTTTATTATACAGAATTGTCTTCTCAATGTCCCACATACCCCATATATTCCTCGAGTTATGGTCCTGTATTATAGATGTATACTACAATAGACTCATATGATCTACAATAGATATGTACAATCTATACTACAAGGGACATCCTGCTGTCCCTTGCTAGGAGGCAGTTATGCCCACCTCAATAGCACTGTCTGTCAAAACTGTCTGGATTCCTCACGTAATGAGGCTTTGCAAAACTTGAAGGGTACTGGCAGGGACAGTGAGTCTCAAAAGGTGGACCAAAGATTTTTAATGATCTATGATATTTTCTAGGCCAGGAATGTGCAATTTTAGTCTACTGACTACCTCACAAGGAGGCAGCACATCTCATAAATCTCCTATCTTTTTGCTCCTTCTCGCTACAGGAGGAAAACCTAACTCATCAGATTTTGTAAATTTCTACAACATGCATTTGGAGTAATTCATTGAACATAAATGTGTTGAACAATTACTATAAGCTAAGTACTGTGGCAAGTTGTAGACATCCCATTAATTTTTAATTTCTTAAATTATTAATGCAGCAATGCTGCTAGAGTTATAAACATGAATACTGTAAGAAACAAGAACACAGATCGGTTTGAAGTCCTAGCGGTCACCAGTGATTCTTGGAATTCCCTTTAACAATCAGCTCATTGGTTACCCTCACTTGGTGTTTGTCACTGAAACTCCTAATGAGAGATCTAGGAGTCTTTTCTGCTATGGGATTAACACTGAAAGGACCTTTGAATAATTAGAATGCTTTCTGATACAACATAGACTCAAAATGGACTAGTCCTCTGTAGAATTCCTCTACAATAAATACTATTCTTGAGATCTATTAGAGAATTTATAATGTCATAATGTCAGGGTTTTATTTTGGCTACAAATTAAAAATGTACCCAAAATATTTAACTAAACTGACATCATAGCAGCAGTGTCGTCAAAGACCATGCTGTTCTTCCCATTTGTTCTTACGATTAGTTTTGCACTGACTAGCAGGATCAACTGTGGCAGTGATTTGCCTTGGAAAGAATAAGCAGAATCCTAAATGGAAAGGCTAAAATTCTTAATCTTTGAATATTTTGAAAACACTGAATAAATAAATTTTATATATGTAATTTCTATAAAGAAAATTGTAAGTATTAGAAATACTTCTTAATTTATGGATAATCCATCAAAAGAGATTAACAAAGGGCAGTGCTGTTTTTCTTACAGCTTCTAATGAGAAGACTAGAAGTAAGTTTAGCACCTCCGAAGGACAAATAACACAATAGGGGATCTGCTCTGCAACAGCATGTGAAATGTCACCTGGGTGGCATCTTAATACATGAGACAGTGGGTATGGATTAGACTGAACTCAGGGACCTCAAAGTAAAAGCTTTCCTGGGAAGGAGAACATCACACACCGGGGCCTGTTGTGCGGTGGGGGGAGGGGGGAGGGATAGCATTAGGAGATATAGCTAATGTTAAATGACGAGTTAATGGGTGTAGCACACCAACATGGCACATGTATACATATGTAACTAACCTGCACGTTGTGCACACATACCCTAAAACTTAAGGTATAATAATTAAAAAAAAAAAAAAAAAAAGAAAGCTTTCCTGGAAATTGGTGCTGCTCCCCCTTGTGGTAAACTATTTAGATGCATTGTAAATATGACTATAAAGTTTTTCCTATACTAAAATGTTAGGCTACATAGGCCACGTTTTATCTCCTCCCCCAACATTTTTTAAAGGAAAATGGATTATGCCAAATGATTAAATGCCACTTAAGTGTCCAAAAAAACCCCAACTTACTGTGGTAGAATCAAAAGAAAGGATATCCACAACAGGGGGAGTAGAGATCTGCAAATCGATTACCTCAAGCTTTGGATTAATCTGTGTATATACATAAAAAAAAATTATGAGATTTTCATACCATAAGAAACTAAATGCTATTTGTAAAAACCTGGAGGGCATTTTCTAATATATTCTAAAATTAAAATATATTGATATATTCATTACTATGGATAAAAAAAATTTTAAGCAAAATGTTAGCCTACCAATTCTATCAACGTATAAGAAAAGATCATTTTGACAAAGTTGGCTTTACCCCAGAAATAAAAGGTTTTCACTTTAGAAAATCAATGTAATTTATCTAAAAAGGAATATTAAAAATAAAATAAAATGACCCACCTCAAAAGATGAAGAAAAAAATCCTAGCCAGTTCAGTAAGAAAAGGAAATAACAGGTATTAAGATAACAATTAGAAAGAAATAATATTCTCATTCATATATAATGTTATCTAGACTCTATTGCTAAATCATTAGAATAGTCAGAGTTTAATAAGATTGTTAGTCCCAAAATCAATATATGAAATCAACTGCATTTCTGCATTCTAGCACACAGTTAGAAAATGCAAAATTTTAAAGGACACCATTGACAATACCATAAAAGTTTAAAAACACATCAGAATAAACATACAAAAATGAGTAAGACCTTATGGAAAAGAATAAAACTTATGTTAACATTGAAAAAGGCTCAAATAAGTAGAAACCTGTATCATAAAGAGCTTAAAAGCAGAGTGCTGTATATATGGAAAATAAATATATTCAGAACATTCGTAATGAGAAAAGTGAAATTAAAGCAAAATACCACTTAATATCTATTAGACTGCAAAAACTAGAAAGCTCAATGATGCCAACACTGTTTGTAGCAGCATTGTTTGTAATGGCCAAAAAACTACTGGAAGTACCCTAAGTGTCTATCAACAGTAAAACAGGTTGTAAGAATTACTACAGTGACAAATTCACTGGAATGCAATACAGCAGTGAAAACAATTTATGAATGCATGAATTCAGAATTCATATGTATGAATCTCAGGACTTTAATGTTAAATTAAAAAGTAAGTTACAGAAAATATATATTCAATATAATTCCATTTATATAAAGTTCAAACTCATTCAAAATTAAACAATAATTATAGATTCAAATATATAAAGTTACAAAGAAAAGCAACGGAATGATTACCTAGAGTGGTGACTAACTTTGAGGGAGGCTATTTCAGAATTTGAAAAGACAAAAAAATTAAAAATAAAATTGAAACATTATGAATACAAAGAAGTAAACAAAGAGCAACAAAGATAGCAGAGTTTTATATCAAATGAATGGTACCAGTAAGTGTACTAAAGAACCTTAAAGAAGAAACTATTGACTGAGCGCTTATCAGGAGTGTCCAATCTTTTGCTTTCCCTGGGCCACATTGAAAGAATTGTCCTGGGCCACACATAAAATACACTAACATTAATGATAGCTGATGAGCTAAAAAAAAAAATTGCAAACATATCTCATAATGTTTTAAGACAGTTTACGAATTTGTTTGGGGCTGGATTCAAAGCCAGCATGTGACCCATGGGCTGGACAAGCTCGGCTTAGATAGTGCGAAAGGCTTCCTATGGAGGAAACATGGCATATGATGGCTCTTTAATAAAAGATCTAGAAAACAAAAACAGGGAGATGGGTAAAAGAGCATTCTTCATGGCATAGTGGAAGAATGCTGACATACTTTCACACAGGGGTAGAAAGAAGAAGGTCGTCAAGGGTCAAATTGTGAAGGGTGAAGGAATTTGGGAAGGCACAGAAAGTTGGAAGCTAAAATGTGCTGAATTGAAAGAGTAATCTGACAGACACATAAAGTATCATGAATACATTAGGGACGGCACTGAGGACACTACAGCATTAATCTAGGTCTGTAGTGATGAAGGCTTGTCCAGTGATAAGAGGAGTGGAATAATTTTTAAAGCACTTACCATGCTTGATGAGTATGGCTGTAGTTTTAGAAATAGTAAACGTATTTTATAATTATCCACCCAATGTGTTAAAGGGGAGGTATAACTGCTATGCTATAGTAAAGAAGGAATAAAGCTGTGCCTGGTGAGGATGAGGGGCAATCAGCTCAGCTAGCCAAAACCGTTGTCTCTTCCTGGCTGTCCCATAAAGCAGAAATCAAACACAGCCTCCTGCCATTAACTATAAGTCCAGAGTTGAGGCAAAGAACAGAAATGTGAGAGTGACTTGTTTTCCTTTTAATCTTAAGACTCGCTGTCCAGAGACTGCTTGCATACGTTTTATTCTCTTTTATCTACTGCCACCTAGTGTAGCCAGAAAATTATTTACCTATGAAAATACAATCTAGTTGCACCATCTGAAATTGAAACTGCTCAAGAAATCTAAATCACATAGAGTCAGCACCTGTCATTAAAAAAAATCCTTGACCTACAAGTTGGGAAACAAGTCCTGATGTAATTAACAGTATTTAACTGCATAAGTTGCTGCCACATAAGTTAAATAGAGCTGGAAGTTCTTACTAAGTAACATTTATAGTCCTCTCCAAAGAAAATACACTGAGGGGGTGATATGGTTAAATTCTTTGCTAGCTAACTCTCAGGAACACTAACAGTACCTTGTGCTCCTGATATTTATTGAAGGGAAGAATATGTTAATAATTAGAGTTGCCTTGAAATGAAGTGGGCTGCCTATGAGAGGCCAAATTCTCCATGGCTGGACAAGGGTATATAACTGGGACTAATGAATGAGGTAAAGGTTAGCCTGTATGACCTCAAAGGTACCATCCCACATCCCCCATTGAGGTTCTCTGTGTCCATGATACTGAGGAGTCCACGAACATAAAACCTCTACTAATAAATTCCATAAGGTTTCACTAGACTAGAAGCTTCTAAAGGGCAAGGAGTATGCCCATCTTGTTCACTGCTGCATACCCTAAAGCTAGTACAACATCCAGCACACAGATACTTTAATATCCGTTAACAGGATAAAATGTAATTTTGTTTATATTGAAGCATTACATCAAAGTGGTTAAAAACACAGAATGCAACCAGAGTGCCTGGGTTGAAATTCTAGTGCTGCCACTTACTAACTTTAAGATTTAACTAACATAGACCTCAATTTCTCATGGGATAATAGTGGTACTTATTTCACCGAGATTTTAGGAATATTAATTTAATTTGTATAAGACAGAACAGTCTTGTAAAGTATTAGATTTTATCATCATGTAATGAACATTTACTGAGGCCTGAAACAGTATAAACATATACCACAGTTAGAAGTAGAATACAAAATGGATAGACAAGTGGTCATTTAAAAAAATTATAAATGGTGATGTTTTCAACCTTATTAGAAGATTGAGCTAAAAACCCAATCTCAGACTTAAAGACTTAAATTGATCACTTGTACGTTTCAACAATGAATCATGGTCAGACTATCACAAAATATTATTATATAAATATTTGGTTAAGGTAAAGGACATTTTCCTTCCTGCTAAATATCATACAGAATTTCATATGCAATTTATATGTTAAGGTAATCTAAAATGGCCATAACAAACTGAAAGCCATCATAACATTATTTTATTAAAAAATATGTTTAACCAATTATAATCCCTGCTTACAATATTCTACAATTCTCCTAGAATAACTATTTTGATGCTTTACTGTCATTAAGACCTCTCGCCATCCCTTAGAACGGCTTTACTGTCTTCTCATCAAAATATGTAAGAAAGAAGGGGACTGCTCCGGAGAAAAATATCATACACACACACTGAAGGAAAGTCTGGTTTTGTCTAGGGGCAGGACAATGCAATCCAACTCATGACAGTCTGAAGAAGATAAAGTCAGCATGAACTAGTGATGTGCTATAGCACAATGTGGGTAGGGTCAAGATACCTTGTGTAAAAACTGGGCTTCTTTCCCACCAAAAAAGAGAGAGAAAGGTGCTGTTCTCATGTTTTTAATTAAGATGGAGTGCCTAGGCCAGGAGTACAATGAAGGATCTGTAGTTAGATAAGTAGGAGGAACCCGGGAGAGGGCTATTTCACATAGAGAGAATTTGATATTTCATGCCTTCTTTCGTGTGGCCTCCTTCTCTCATTTATTTTAAAAGTAATCTGGCTATCACCCCCTCTATCCATGTAGGAATTAGTAATTTATATATTTAGTCAGCTGGTACCCAAGATCTAAGACTCTGCGGGATTCCCCACCTTCAAACAAGTGAAGCGCTTAAGGCTAGCAAAGGGGTGGCTTTTGCAAAAGGCCAAACTATTTTACTCAGCAGATTGAGATTATGCAATTCAGATGAGTCTCATAGAAAACATAATACAAATCATAGAAATGCTATCTCGTTTCAAACTCAGAAATAAAACACTCATGGTCACTGCAAACAGAGAAAGAAAAATTAATCAGTTCACTTAGATACCATTTATTCTACATATTTTAATAAGATCTGTTTATTTTCCTTAAATCCTAATACT
The DNA here is from genome assembly GCF_028878055.3 of Symphalangus syndactylus. NCBI lineage: Eukaryota > Metazoa > Chordata > Mammalia > Primates > Hylobatidae > Symphalangus > Symphalangus syndactylus. The sequence continues at coordinate 84,685,774 of NC_072435.2, forward strand.
GACCTCAAAAAAAGATTTCTAAGTTTTAAAACATTTCCCAAGTAACTGTATGTAAATTTGTCTAAAGCTTTGAAAAAAACTTAATCTACTGAATTTAGTATTTCAAAGTAAAGTTTACTAATCATAAATGAACACAGTACAACTTTTATTCTGACTATTCCATTCTAAGTGAAAGTTTTGAACTAAGTCTTTGGCTTTGTGAGGGATCCATATTTATTAATTTGAAGTAGAGTCTTTAAAACACAATTTGGTACTTAACAATTATTTATTCATAATACTAAAGTTGTTCCCTGTCTCGAAAATTTCATAACCTTGACTTTTTTATAAGAGATTTTTTTTGTTGTTGAGACGGAGTCTCGCCCTGTTGCCCAGGCTGGAGTGCAGTGACATGATCTCGGCTCACTGCAACCTCCGCCTCCCAGGTTCAAGCGATTCTCCTGCCTCAGCCTCCAGAATAGCTGGGATTATAGGCACGTGCCACCACACCCAGCTAATTTTTGTATTTTTAGTAGAGACGGGGTTTCACCATGTTCGTCAGGCTGGTCTTGAACTCCTGACCTCGTGATCCGCCCACCCCAGCCTTCCAAAGTGCTGGGATTACAGGCATGAGCCACCGAACCTGGCCCAAGAGATTTTTAAGATAAAAAAAAAAAGAAACAATTACAACAATTGGTTGTTCATATACAGAATCCTATCACTCTTCTGGCATTTTATATCACAGGGCCTCAAAGTGTTTTACAAAAGCAAGTCATGTTTTATACTTAATTTAAGCAGCCATGCCTGTTTACAGATAATTTAAACTGTGTACACAGAGGCTGACTACCTTAAGGTCACAAAAAATTCAGTCACAAGGCTCAGCATTTTGTATAGTGCAACTGAACTCTAATTCCACGATGAAGAAAAGTCAGTGTTTAATAGAATTTTTAGGGGTATATGTGAAAACTTTGAGAGTGGCTTTGCATGGCCTGGGTCATCCTGACCCAGCAACACAAAGCAGCCCAGCTGGTTTAATGGCTTTTTGGCTGTATCATAAGAGCAGAGCCACTCAGGCAACTCCTTGACATTTTAAAGAAAGCCTAGCACTCTGAAATGAACTGGGGCTGACAGTAAATCAGAGAAAAAATGGCTTGAGTCTCTGTGCCGAGGTGAGTGTGGAGTCATGGAAATATCACCTAATTCACGAGGAAAGCAGTCTCGGGATCAGCCTGCAGTTCTGCCACCCAACCCCCTGGAAAGCGGCCAAATGGATATTTCCCTCCTGATCAATCTTGGCCAAACCACAAGATGACAGAATAAAAATACCAAGAGTTAATAAAACCAACTTGGATAATACAAGAAAAAAATACTCAAGTTAAATTAAAATATATTTCACATGTATTTTATATGAATTTATATGATCACAGGGATAAATATAACTAGAAACAGAAGCAAAAAATGGGAAAACCAAATTAGATTACATTTTTTTCTTTTAAATAAAAGAAAAATGATAATACAATAAGTAGTACAAAGAAGTGGTAACATGATTAATACTTTAGAAGAACTGAAAAGATTGTCAGAAGTTGGAAAAGACAAAGATTATAGCCAAGAACTGAAAGTCAACACTACCAGGGAAAAGCAAAGACAGAAATCCCAAGATATGGCTGGATTAAACAAAATCTAGAAAATAGTTTAAAAAAACAAAGAACAAAAACATATACTTAGATGCACAACTGGAGACTAGCAGAAGTGCCTGAGATAACAGCAAAGACCAAGACTACGGAAAACAAAATGAAAGAAGTGATGTGGGTGAGGGAGGGTACATGCACAGCATGAACAGTGAATGCGGCTACCGTGCATTGCCGCTCAGGAATACATGTCAAGAACTCAAAATACCTAACTCTAAAAGCAAAGAGACTGCCAGTGATAAAAATTCAGATGAACAGGTAATTTCTGAAGTCAGCTCTTAGAAGAGAAACGGCTGAAGAAGAATCATGCAAAATAAGAATAGGCTAACATCAACTAAGCATCTAGCAAAGATAAATCTCTCTTTGAAGACAAAAGAATGCTTAAATCATAACACTTAAATTCATAGGACCTAAGGGAATTTGTCAGCAAAAACCTACAGCTAAATAGATAACTATATATGCAAAATATATGCAGGCAATAACATTGTCTTAATTATTAGATTTAATCACTAAATCTCTTCTTTTACCTGTCCACAAGATTTTCTTTTTGCTATAAAAGAGTTTTAAGCTACCTATTTCAATAACCATTATAAAAATTCTTGCCCTTCAGCCTTATTCTCATGACAGCCATCACATGACCTCCCTAAACACACCTAGAATATAAAGCTAGTTCAGACTTCACAGTCACCAGAGGCCTTAGATTTAATTTCTCATTTCCTATTACTATCAACACTATTTTTTAGTTTTACTTCTGGGCCTTCAAGAAACAAATATAAAACTTTATTACACACTATAGTGAAAACAACTGTTTATCAACGTGCTGCTGTTTTAAGGCAGCACTAGGTTTCATATATATAATTCAGTAATTTCAAACACCTCCTTCAGCAAAAGCCTCAAAATGTACACAAAATGTAGGACAAATATGAACAAAATACTCACTTCTACAGTCTCAACTTTTTCCTCATGGGGATGTGGTGTTCTTGGGTAGATATCAAGAAGATGTGGTGGTGAATCAAAATGTAATCTTTTGAGATTTCTTTTGTTAAGACCTTTACAATGCAATTCATCAAAGTTAGTCCTCCATAATAAGACCTATGAAAAAAGTCAATGATGTTGGCAGTTACTGACTTGCATGTACAAGCAATAGAGCTGATTTTAAAACCCACAATATACAGAATCGTCTCCCAAAGTAGAAAGGGTAGATATATATTTCAACTATGTTACTATTTCTCAATATCTTTTTTTAAGGTGTGGTTGGGGGAGAGATTTAACATTTTGAATTGCCTTCATGTCTGGTTTAAAATTCATATTAAGAAAATATCTGGTTATCTTAAAATCCTCTTTTTTTTTGGTCAAAGCCCAAAACCATGTTTTGGACTTAGTCATTCACTTTATTCAATAAATCTGGCCATGAACGACTTTTGGTCATTTCAGATAAATGCAGATTTGCTATATAAATGATTTATATTTACCATCCTCAAGAAGCTTAAGATTAGGCAATGATTCAAGCAAAAGTGCTATATAATTACTGAAAATGGACATATAGTGTCAGTTACATGTATAGTTAAGTGTAAAATGAACAAAAGAAAATAACTATTTGAGTTCCCAAAATTTAGAACTGGCTCTGTTTCAGCTATGAGATAGCAGACTTCATGGTACTAATTAAAATATAAACTCATTGACAACCATCTTAACATATACAAACTAGCTGGCTGTAAAACTCTTAGCTGAGGTCAAGGATTCCTTTACCTTAACCAAATCAAAGAGGAGCTGAAAGATTTACAAACCTGTGTGTCTGCACCCCCTGATGCAAATAGCTCTCCACCTTTTGAAAATGAAACAGTAAAGACAGGTCCCTGAGAAATAAAGGGAGATAAAGAAAAAAAAGTACTTGGTAATGCTTTCTCATGGCCAAGAAGACTATGGATATCAATTTCTCATCCTAATCTATGCATACTACTCATGCAATAAGTCTGATAAAACACATCAGTTGCCAGCAACTAATGCTGGCAGAGTAAAGATAATCAAAGAATCAACCCAATCATATTAAAACACAAATAAATGATACTAAAAAATACTAAAAATTAATTAAAAAATAACTTTTTTCTCCTTTCAAGAAAAGCTTGTACATATGTAAGTTCATAAGAATTTCTGTTAAGATTTTCTGGCTTTGGACTCTGTATTCAACCAATCACTAGCAGAAACTGAATGATAAATATGTAGGTAATGGGAATGAGGCTATTTACATGAAGTCCATTTCCTGACCAATGGGCTTCACTGAGTTCTCCCTTCATGTAGGCAACCATAAACCACTAAAAGTTTAAAGAGCAGAACATAGATAGGAGGAGAGCTGTGAATGATTAAAATCAGTATCACAATTGTGAGAAAGATGAATTGGAGTAAGATGCTTGGTTGGAGGCCAGTTAGGAAGTTACTGTAATTATCTAGGTGAGAGGTAATGAAAACCTGAAATTGAGCAGTTACTGCGGAGTTGGACAAGACTTGCTTGGCACAGTCACAAGGTGGATAGCCTCTAGGTCAATTTTTCAGTCCAGATAAGAGTACGTATTTCTTATCTCAAAAATATTAATATATACCATATGTTTTTAATATGTCCTTAATCTCTACAAGAAAAGTTTTGGGAAAAACATCTTATATTTTCCCAAGTAGACTATTCCACAGATTTAGGTTATAATATTAATAGCTTCATAAACACCTTCACTTCCAGACTAAAATTCCATCTTCATGTAGTGTGTTCCTACTGGAAGACTGTGTTTATCTTTTTTTCCCTATTATTTTGTACTTTTTTCATGGCTATTTCAATCCTTGGCCACTTTTATTGGTTGTGTTTATTCAGCCTAAATCCATGGATATGCATATATTTAAGCTGGTTAGTGTTTATTTCTGCTTTACCCTAACGCCACTGCAGAATAAATGATAACACAAAGCAGGAAGCCATGCAGAACCTGTGAAAAAGAAACTCCTCTCTTCTAGACTACAAAGCTCATTCTATTTCTAGATATAAACAGCTTATACTTGTTAAAAGGAACTACCTTAGAAAAAAAGAGGACGCATTCTAAAAAATTCAGAGAAGTTTGAATATTGTCTGGAAGAAAAGAATAGTTTATATACTCAAAAAAATTTATCTAGGCTGGGCACAGTGGCTCAAACCTGTAATCCCAGCACTTTGGGAGGCCGAGGCAGGCAGATTGCCTGATGTCAGGAATTCAAAACAAGCCTGGCCAACATGGTGAAACCCTGTCTCTTCTAAAAAAAAAAAAAAAATTAGCTGGGCGTGGTGGTGCACCTGTCCAGAAGGCTGAGGTAGGAGAATCGCTTGAACCCAGGAGGCAGAGGTTACAGTGAGCCGAGATTGTGCCACTGCACTCCAGCCTGGGTGACAGACTAAGAATCCATCTCAAAAATAAAGAAATAATAAATTTAAAAAATTGATCTATATGCCAGGGAGGGATCTTTGCACAGGCTCAGTAAAAGGCACCCCTCTTACCTACTTGGTTCTAAACTAATTGAGAAATAAGACAAAGGAATACAGCACATAAGAATCGAAATATCACCTTTCTTTCTAATAAATGCTTGTAAAAAGAGAATGTGGCTTTTATGTGTAACACAAATAGGCTTTCTAGAACTGATGCCCAGAATGAGTGACAGGCAACACTACACAAGGGCAGGTCTCCCCACAAGGAATATCAGAGAAAAACAGTGAAGAGTGGCTCACTCCCAAAGGCAAGAGAGTAGAAGGTGTTAGGCTGTGCTTACTCAATTTCTCCTAAACCCACCAACAAATTAGCAGAAGGAGTGAGGAAGAGGTGTGAGAGGCTGGGTGTCAGGGCTAAGCGGGACAGCCTCCACATGAAGGAAGGATCTGAAGTACGGAATCTACTTACCCATCACCATTTACCCAGTCAATCTATACAACATACTGATAAAGACAGCAGGAGAGGATTCATGTAATGGCCATTGAAAGATACACATTGATTTTGATAAGAATTACAACAAATAATGTTTATTTTTTTCTTCCTTTTTTTTTTTTTTTTTTTTTTTTTAGACAGAGTCTTGCTCTGTTGCTGGGCTGGGTGCAGTGGCGCAATCTCAGCTCACTGCAGCTCCCCCTCCTGGGTTCATGTGATGCCCCTGCCTCAGCCTCCCAACCAAGTAGCTTGGATTACAGGCACGTGCCACCACACCTGGCTAATTTTTTGTATTTTAGTAGAAATGGGGTTTCATCATGTTGGCCAAGATGGTCTCGATCTCCTGACCTCAGGTGATCCGCCCGCCTCAGCCTCCCAAAGTGTTGGGATTACAGGCGTGAGCCACCACGCCCGGCCACAAATAATATTTCTAAGAGTTGCTTCCAGAGGATAAAAACAGCCTTGGAAGTAAAAAAATTTTATGATAGCAGCAATGTGTGCTATGTCTGGAAAAATAATAAAGGGACAGAAAAATGGATCAGAAATTTAAAATATATATTATTTTATATTTTTATATATAAAAAGCAAGAATCTGAGTGTTAATACCGTATGTCCTTGAAGTGTGTAGATGAGCCTTCCTTCTAAGAGGTCCAGAATCTTAAGGGTACCATCTGAAGAAGCTGTGATGAGATAGTTACCCGAAGGATGGAATGATATGCAATTAACTCCACCGCTGTGAACTGATTTGTAGAAAATAAAAGCAAAAAGTTCAGAGAACAATTCTTACTTTTGAAGATACCCCAGTGCCTTATTAGCAATAGGTTGCAAACAAGAGCACTGTTTCCACAACAACAAAACTCTATATAGCTCACTAAAACGAGTATTTTGGCATCACATAGCATTAAGCTTCCAGTTAGAGAGCCAGAATAACTTTAAAAATGAGACTGTGTCACGGAAAGGTAATCTTATTGACCACATTACTATAAATTCTTTGGATATATTGCCAATAAAACCGACAGTTAATTATCATCAGCTCAGACAGGGTATATAACCTAGTCTCAAATTAAAGGTAATAACTAATTAGTGGCTTGGGATTAAAGGGAGAAAAGTGTGGAGACAGGTTTGAAATGGGCACAGTCCTGCCATCATGCTTGAAAATTTGTTTCCAGACAGCATCCTTCCAACAGGAGGCAGTATAACACAATGATCAAAAGTTAATTTTTCTATGCACTATGTAAGCAGGAAGACCTAAGTAGTTCTATTGATTATTTGAGCAAGTTAATTACCCTGTTTAAATCTCAATTTCCTTATCTTTAAAATGTGAGTAATAATGATACCTCCTAGGAATATTGTTTAGATTTGGCACAGTGTCTGCTACATGGTAAGCACTGGATAAGCTACTATGTTTAATAATCATTTGGATTTTATATAAATCCAATATAAACCAAGAAAATTCACTTCTCTTTTAGTTCAATACATAGCCATAGTAGGTAGTTGTTTTCTACCAGTTATAACACCTATTTGTGCTCACATAACTCCCTGTGATTCAGAATCCAGTCATTTCTATCCCTGACTTCTCACACAATGCTGATAACCAGAGTTTGAAAATCTCATAGCAACTTCTTCATTTCTTCTTCTTTTTTTTTTTTAACCAGCCCTCACATCATTTTTAAGGTCTCTTCACTTCCTGCTTTCCTTGAGCTTCTGAGACCCTGCTGTTGATGGGAGCTAATTATACTATTCTCTAGCCTGTTCCAAGGCAGCCCACGACCCCAAGTAAGAGAGCCAAACCACACCAACAAGGAGAATCAGTCCTTCCAAAAGGAGTCCATTCAGTAACTGAATTTTTTGTTAGGAAAATTGTTACCTTGGTAATGCTGTAGTAACTTGTTCACTCTTACATCCCAGACTTTCACAGTTTGATCAGAACCTGCTGAAGCTATGCATGTACCACTAGGGTTAAAGTCCACAAAATTTGCAAATCTAGGAGGAAAGAATAAGATGACCTAATATTTCAATTCCTTTTTTCTTTTTTTGAGACGGAGTCTCACTCTTGTCACCCAGGCTGGAGTGCAGTGGCGCAATGTCAGCTCACCGCAACCTCCGCCTCCTGGGTTCAAGTGATTCTTCCACCTCAGCCTCCCAAGTAGCTGGAATTACAGGCGCATATCACCATGCCCAGGTAATTTTTGTATTTTTAGTGGAGACAGGGTTTCACCATGTTGGTCAGGCTGGTCTCAAACTCCTGACCTCAGGTGATCCGCCTGCCTCAACCTCCCGAAGTGCTGGGATTACAGGCATGAGCCACTGCACCCGGCCATATTTCAATTTCTTTACTCATTTCTTTATTTAAATTGTTATAATCAAATGTCTCCTTAGAAAACTAACCCACACAAATGCACAAAGAAAGTGTACTTACCCAACGGAATCTGAGAAGTTATTAACACATTGCTTATTTGTGGTATCCCAAATTTTAATAGTTTTATCCTCACTACATGACACAATTAGTCTTCCATCAGATGAAAATCTAGAAAGAAGAAGAAAGAAGATGTTTTATGTGAAAGGCTCTGGAGAGTCACCATCTCACCTCTACACCACAAATAAACCAGACTGTAAATATTAAATACCAGAGACCACTGTTACCATCCCATGCAGTAAAGTCATATTCTGCAGCCAAGATATTCATCATGACAAACAACACTGACAGACCATTAAAAGGTCAAAATATGCTATGTAGACTAACCAAGTTGCTTTTTTCCTTTTATTCTTTTATTAAAATAATTTTGGTTTTATTGCATCTGCTTTGGGGTTTTGATTCAATTCTGCACTCACTCTAAGCCAAGTGCCTTGTATTTTTAAAAGAACTCTCCTCTATTTCTGTCACTTGCCAGCATTATCCATATGATTCAAGAGAGAGCCTTTATTACTCATCCGACCAAGCCTGCAGTGAAACTTTTTGTAAGAAAAGGAATGGTGTGTTGAGAATTAAAATTAAGTGACATCACCAACAAAAGAACCTAACTGCCCATGCCTGCAACTTCCTGGACTTGGGGAGGCCAGACAGCTCCAATGGACTGAAAATAGGACAATTCATTTATACAGAACAGAACAGAAGTTCCTTCATGGAGAAACCTATCATTCACACACCCCATTAAAAAGCAAATGAGAAAAATCTCAGACATCTTGTCTACTGCTTTTATGCTGTCTGTTCCTTTAAGATCCTTCCCAAGGTTCTTTTTTTATTGTTTGGCCACGATGCCTTTTAAATATAAATAGAAGAGCAGAAGACCACACAGAAAATAAAAACAAATTTTAGACTATTAGAAAACTATGAATAGTACTTTTATTATTAATATTTTAACAGTAACAAAAACCAAAAAAGACAGAATTAGGTCACAGACTATGTTTCAATTTTATTTGTAGTTTCCCTCTATGCCTACAGTAAAGATTACTATAAGTCATCAATTAAGGATGTGGAATATAATTGAAGATTTTTCTTTTTGTTCTCTCCCTACTCCCATTCTTAAGGCTGACCTAAAATTAATTCTTTGTGACAGAAACTTTGCATCTGGCGTTCACAGATTCACACAGAAAAAAGACACAAAGAAGTTCCATGTGAAATAATATTTAAAAATCAAGAAGTCTGGGTGCAGTGGCTCATGCCCGTAATCCCAGCACTTTGGGAGGCTGAGGCAGGCGGATCACCTGAGGTCAGGAGTTCGAGACCAGCCTGGCCAACAAGGTGAAACCCTGCCTCCACTAAAATAGCCAGGCATGGTGGCAGGTGCCTGTAATCCCAGCTACTCAGGAGGCTGAGGCAGGAAAACCACCTGAACCCAGGAGGCAGAGGTTGCAGTGAGCTGCAATTGTGCCACTGCACTCCAGCTTGGGCGACAGAGTGAGCCTCACCTCAGGAAAAAAAAAAAAAAAAAAAGTCAAGAAAATAACCCTTCAAGGAAAAATTTTCCATGCTGGGTAGTTTACCCTGATTTTATAGTAAGTAATAATTTGTTAATATTTTCTTTCAGAAAATGTGAGAAAGATTCAAATATGAAGGGCAGTATTATAAAAAGGCTCCAAACAGAGGAAGCTTATTGTATATAGACCCTGGGGAAAAAAACCTACTCGGTATCCCCATGGATAAACTTGGCATAATAATTATAAAAAACTGGCCAGGTGTGGTGGCTCATGCCTGTAATCCCAGCAGTTTGGGAGGCCGAGGCAGGCAGATCACCTGAGGTCAAGAGTTTGAGACCAGCCTGGACAACATAGTGAAACCCCGTGTCTACTAAAAAATACAAAAATTAGTGAGGCATGGTGGCAGGTGCCTGTAATCCCACCTACTTAGGAAGCTGAGGCAGGAGAATTGCTCGAATCTGGGAGGCAGAGGTTGCAGTGAGCCGAGATCGCACCACTGCACTCTAGCCTGGGTGACAGAGTAAGACTCTGTCTCAAAAGAAAAAAAAAAACAAACTGTAGAAAACTAATGCAAGGGATCAAATTGTGTTACTAAGCTTCTTTTTTAAAAAATATTCTTTAATGTGACTATGTTAAGTGACCAAAATATTTCTATGAGAAGACTTAACTCTTACATTTCAAGAAAGCAATTATGGAGAAAAATATTTAATAAAATGAAATGCTTAGATAATAACAAAATATAAAAGTACTTACCCTATGACATCAACCAAATACTACCACCACCATCACATAATTATCCTACCCACATTCCTTGAGCACATATGTCCTAGAACGGTTCTTAACACATTACATGTAGCAACTCATTTAATTTTCAGCATAACCCAGTAAAACAGGTGCTACTGCTTGTCTCAATTTACAGTGAAGAAACAGAGGCACATAAAGGATAAGTAACTGCCAGTGTTATCAGGTCAGTGGGGAGAGGGGTCCGGATTTGAATCAGGCAGTTGTTTCTACAGCCAAATCTCTGAACCACTCTGCTTAAGTCTGACAAAAAGCAAAGTGTCTTCTACTGGCCCAAATTACTTAGAGCACTGGAAGTTCTGTGTGGATTCTGTGTAAACAACAGAAGGTTCTAAAGTGGAGAGGAACCAGGAGGCAGTGCTGTTAGGAGGCTATACACCATCCTTGAATAAACATCTGTGTGTGTTGCCATAAGCTGTAGGTAAAACAGACATGGTCCCTGTCACTGAGGAGTCTGTGGGAAAAATTTTCACCCACTGATTCGTTCCAAGATTCCCTAAGCACTTGTCTGTACCTGGCACTGGGCACTGCTGTGGGTAGTAGGAATATAGCTGTAAATGAGACTGGCAAGATCCCTGCCCTTATGAGGCTTTTGTTCTAGGAAGAAGGGAGGGCACACAAAAAACATAATTTTAGAAAGTGATATGAAAAAGGGTTGTAACAAAACAGGTGCCAATTTGTCACCAGAAGCTCCATAGAGGAAACAGGGTTTTAAAGAAACTCACAAATGAGGAAAAGTGTTATCCTGGTCAGCTAAAAGTGCCTCCTGCGCAGGAGGGCCCATAGCTGGGAGAAATTTCCCAGAGCAAAATAAATGAAGGGGATGTGAACCTCGAATGAGTTAAAGTACAGGCAGTAGCCGGGAAGAACCTGGTGCCAGAAGGAGGCAAGGTTTCTACCATCAACTTAACAGAAACTAAAGGGTACTGAGGTTAAGGCCTTCCCCCTGCTCTGGTCACTGCATTTTAATCCTGCATATGCTCTCTGTATGTGTTTTTTTGCATTTGAGGTGGCTGAAAGTGAGAATGATGATTTCTATTTCCTCCTCCTCCCTTTTATTTTTAATTAGATACATCAGAAATAGGTTAACACCAATAAAACAGTCTTCTCTTTGCCCTGACTTTGATTAGGAAAGGTAGTCCTTTATTGTCAGGGCTCAAATAACATCTAACTAGATTTTTAAGAATTTAAAGAGGATATAAAATTTCTACTAAGACATTAATAGATTTCTGACTCTCTTAATTTAGTACCACCCAACTGCCTTTAAAAACTTCTACAAAGTGTATCACCAAGATGAATATTACATTAGTCAATAGTGAGTACTGGATCACCAAACATGGACGTTCAAGAGTTTAAGGGGCATATGAGAAGTTAGCTGAACTACTACTGAATTCCTTAAACTTTACTAGTATTCATTCAAAAGAATGAGGGAATTCTTATTTATTTATTTATTTATTTATTTTTTGAGACAGGGTCTCACTCTGTCACCCAGGCTGGAAAGCAGTGGTGCGATCTCGGCTCATTTCAGCCTCGACCTCCAGGGCTCAGGCGATCATCCCACGTTAGCCTCCCAAGTAACTGGGATTACAGGCTTGTGCCACCATGCACAGCGAAGTTTTGTAATTTTTGTAGAGACAGGGTTTCGCCATGTTGCCCAGGCTGGTCTTGAACCCCTGGGCTCAAGCAATCCTCCTGCCTTCACCTCCCAAAGTGCCAGAATTACAGGCGTGAGCCGCTGTGCCCAGCCCAGAATGAAGAAATTCTTGAACTTATTTCTAGTAAAACTGATTCACATGTCCTTGAAAATAGCCCAGATTACATAAAAGGAGTCTTTTTAACTTGGAATCTACAGAGTTCCTGTAATTGTATGTAAAAATTTTATGTCTATATTCATAGTCATAGTTACTTGTTCACTACAGAACCAAAAGTGTGCATGAACCATGAAAAGTCTTAAAGTGCTCTCATAAGGCCGCGTGTGGTGGCTCATGCCTGTAATCCCAGCACTCTGGGAGGCCTAGGCAGGCAGATCATTGAGGCCATCAGTTTGAGACCATCCTAGGCAATATGGTGAATCCCCATCTCTGCTAAAAATGCAAAAATTAGCTGGGCCTGGTGGTGCATGCCTGTAATCCCAGCTACTTGGGAGGCTAAGGCAAGAGAATCAGGGAGACAGAGGCTGCAGTGAGCCAAGTGCACCACTGCACTCCAGCCTGGGTGACAGAGTGAGACTGTCTCAATAGATAGATAGATAGATAGATAGACAGACAGATAGATACTTTCATAAAAAATTCAAATTTTCCTTTGGCTATTTCTTATCTTCAGAATACATTTTCTATAAAAACACACTCAGGGCTCTGGGACCAAACAGGGCAGGCACTATTTCATGTCCTGTAAGACACAAATCATTAGTAAGAGGAACTCTGAAGCCAACAGCTCTTCAGTAGTAGGAGGAAGCAGTAAAAAGTAGTGGAAATAAGACTGCTCAGTAAATACTAAGTCCTGAATTCTAGGGCCAGTTCTGCAACAGTCCAGCTATGTAATCTTGTAAACTCACAACCATAATGGCCACCATTTCCTATTTGTATAATGAAGGAGTCTGGATTGAATCAGCCCTAAAATTTTCACAGACTCTAAAAATTTGGCAGTCTCAGAGTTTGCTTTGATAGAATTTGATGTTTACAGATTGAAGGTGAAGTTCAAGTCAATAAGCAAAACATTTATTTTTTTTTAAGTGTTGGTCAGCATTAGAAGAGAAACCATCTGTTGACTACAATAGCAGGATTCATTTCTGCAACTGCTGAGAGACAAAAAGCAGACGAAAAAGATGTAAAAAGATGAAGCATGCCATGAAAATTACTTGTTACAGAATTTACCATCTATGTGCCCAGACTTCCTTCCTGGAATCTCCACCCATGAGTACAACTGCTTGCTGGGCATCCCCTTTTGGATATCCTGCAGGAACCTCCAGCTCTGAACTTGTCCAAATGAATTCACCCTCTTCCTCTTGAAGAGGAAGGTTTTCTTCTTCTCTTTATTCAGTGTTTTCTTTCTTAGTAAATGGTTTCTCAAGCCAGAAACTCGGGGGTCTGGCTTGATTCTTCTTTCTCTTCTACTTCCCCACATTCCAATCCATTATTTGGTCCTGTCTCCTTAAGTAACAATTGGCCTTGTTGTCTTCCACTCTCCACAAGCAACAAAAGTGATCTTTAAATCTTAAATCAAATTGGGTCATCTTTCTGCTTAAAACCTTCGGTGGTTTCACGTTTCCTTTCGGGAGAAGTGTGACATGCTCATTGCTCTCTAGGACCTATCCTCCTGCGTCTTCATCTTCATCACCCTCCTCTTCTTTACCTTCTCTTAGGTCCCTTGCTCTTGCTCAGATGTTTCCCTGTGCCTCAAACACTGCTCCCTAGTCTTTACCTAGTTTAAAATCTATAAAAAGGATTTTACACCTCCTTCAAGCTCTCTGCTTCAATGTCACTTCCTCAGGAAAGGCCTTCCTGACACTGTCACCAGTAGGCTAGCACCCCAGGATGTGTTCTTGGAGTTGCCCACAACCACATTCATTCATTCATTCATTTATTGATAGACTCTCGCTCTGTAGCCCAGGCTGGAGTGCAATGGCGGGATCTCAGCTCACTGCGACCTCCGCCTCCTGGGTTCATGCGATTCTCATGCCTCAGCTACCCTGCATCCCCAGGTAGCTCGGATTACAGGCATGTGCCACCACATCTGGCTAATTTATGTATTTTTAGTAGAGATGGGGTTTCGCCATGTTGGCTAGGCTGGTCTTGAACTCCTGGCCTCAAGTGATCCGTCGGTCTCAGCCTCCCAAAGTGTTAGGATTACAGGCGTTAAACACCGCGCCTGGCCCCACATCCACATTTACATCTCAGTGCTCCACGCTGGCTTCCCTAATAGAATATAAGCAAGAAGAGGCAATTCACATCTGTCTCACTCAATGCTCTATCCCCAGACACAGTGCCTGGCACTGAGTAGGTCCTTAGTAAATGTTTAGGAAATTAAAAAAAAAAAAAAGTTTTAAGGGAATTTAAACTAACTTAATATTATATATAGCCAATGTAAGTTGAGAAAAATCTTTGCAATTCGTTCCACAACAATGTGAATATACTTAATGCCACAGAACTGTATAAATAAAAATGGTTAAAATGGTAAATTTTGTTATATATATTTTACCACAATTTTACAAAATCTTTTCAATTCAGATGGTCAAAAGAGCACTTTGTAATCCTATCAACAACTGAAAATTATAGGCAGATATTTACTCCCAAAAAATCAATGCTGGAAAAGCAATAGACTTGGAAAAGTTCTCTACTAAATTAACTTCTACTTATTTTTTATTAAGAACACTATAAAGAAATGTAAGTTATCCCACAATATATGCATTGTTTTTAAAAACAAAGGGCTATACTCATTTTAACTTTTAGAAAAATTCTTTTGTAAGTAAAAAGATATTTCTCACCTACATACATGTATTTCAAATGATGCTTTCTTCATCATTAAAGTTATTTTTAAAAATTGAGAAATACAGAAAATTTTAAAAGTCAAGATCTTGTCACTCAAACACAATTACACTTAATATCTTGTGTATAATAGATACCTCATCTTTTGTTCATGCATAGGTCTTTTATAATATAACCACTGCATTCCATGCCCCCATGTAAACATATTTTCATGCCATAACTTGCATATATACTCCCTTTTTACTGGTTACATCATAATATAACTATATTTAACTACGTTTTTTATTTGAAATAAAAATTGGAAAAAATGGTTATTTCTAATTTCTCATCATTTCAAATTATACCGAAAGCACTACCTTTGAATACAAAGCTTCTTCATGTGATTGCAAAAAAGTATTTATTTTGGACACATTTTTGGTTGTAGAATCACTGCAACAAAGATGCCTGACATATTTTGCAAATAGACTTATAAAAAGACTATAATATTTACATTTTAAAAGCATGAATATATTTCCCAATATATGGTATACCTTATTTATTTAAATTAACCTTTGTTAAATTAGATCATAACAAAGGTTAGTCTAGAGAAACCAGCTATTCACCTCCTCTTACACTAACGGGCACCATCTCTGTGTCACATTGAATAAGCTTGGGCTCCAAGAACAAACTCATAGAAAGTACTGGGCACGGAGACAGACACAGAATTTTAATTATTTAAGTCCATAGCATACATTTAAAATTCAAATACTAAAGGCAGAAACAATTGCTCTACTGATCCTCTACATTCATTTAAGTATACTATCCATGCACTGGGAGGAAGAGCTGTACCATTTGGATTATTTTAAATATCCAGTTGTTTAATTCATCTAAATTTTTTTGGTAAAATATTCAACTTTATTTTTTTAATATTTTTCCAAATATAAATCTAGTTATCTTAACTACATATTAAATAGACCATATATTTCCCCACTGATTGGAAATGCCACATTTATTGTAAGTTCTCATATACACATGTATCTGCTTCTGGGCTTTATATGACCTCTTTTCTTAATCCTGTACCATTATCACCATATTTTAATTACTATGGTTTTATATTATGTTTTGAAAACTGGTTGGACAAGTTTCTTCTTTCTTTCTTTTTTTTTTTTTTTGAGACGAGGTCTCACTCCATTAGTGGGGCTGAAGTGCAGTGGCACCATCTCAACTTACTGCAGCATAGGCCTCCCAAGCTCAGGTGATCCTCCCACCTTAACCTCCAAAGTAGCTGGGACTACAGGTGCATGCCACCACGACCAGATAATTTTTGTATTTTTTGTAGAGATGGGGTTTTGCCATGCTGCCCAGGCTGGTCTCAAACTCCTGGACTCAAGCAATCCACCCACTTCTTGCAAGAGGCTGATAAGTCATAAAGCTAATTTATAATTCTTTTTTTTTTTGATAGAGTCTCACTCTGCTGCCAGTCTGGAGTACAGTGGCGTGATCTCGGCTCACTGCAACCTCCGCCTCCAAGGTTCACACGATTCTTGTGTCTCAGCCTCCCAAGTAGCTGGGAATACAGGTGTGTGCCACCATGCCTGGCTAATTTTTGTATTTTTAATAGAGATGGGGTTTTGCCATGTTGGCCAGGCTGGTCTCAAACTCCTGGCCTCAAGTGATCCACCTGCCTCAGCCTCCCAAAGTGTTGGAATTACAGGTGTAAGCCACCTGGCCCTAATTGTCAGGGCCTAATTGTTAGGGCCTAATTGTTAGGGCCATGTTGGCCAGGCTGGTCTCAAACTCCTGGCCTCAAGTGATCCACCCACCTCGGCCTCTCAAAGTGCTGGGATTACAGGTGTGAGCCACCTGGCTCTAATTGTTTTCTTGTCAATTTTCCTTGGCTATTCTTGCACATTTATCACATCCATGTGAATTTTAAAATTAACTTGTCTGGTTCCACTAATTCCTTGGACAGAATTTCCAGTTCTGGCCATGGGGTAGTAAAGGTTATCAGACCTACTCCCCTACCATAAACAACCATACAACTGCCAAATATATGAAGTAACTGTTTTTAGGAACTAGGCAAGAGACTGCATAGGGTTGTGAATCTTGAGAGATGGGAAACACATGAGATAAGCACAAAATCTGTCCCAGATTTCTACATGGGAGCCCTTTCTAAACCTTAGTACGTGGAAGTAGAGCCCAAGGAGATAACAGCAGTCTCACTGGGCACAGGAAACAGAAATCAGAACTCAGGGCTGCTAACGGGCTGAAATTTTGAGGACGGGGTACAAGACAATATTTACAAAGAGCAGAATCCCCGAAAATTCTGCATTGGAAAAAAAATTTACAAGGAACCCCCTTGTATACAATACAATCCCCTTTGTATTGTCAAATACAAAGCTGCCCCTGCAAAGGCAACAAGGCTTGGCAGAGAACAACTACTGGGTGGCTGTGAGCAGAGCAAAGATTACAGAGGTTACACAGAACTGAGAGATGCCCAAGCTCTGACCAGCCTTTGGTGAATACTCCAGTATTCAGTTGAAATGCTAGAAGGGCCAGTGGCACTACAGCCCATGAGTAAAGACTACACTAGATCCACCCTACACAGGCTAAATCCAAGCCTCAACAGAATCTCTTTGGGCAAGCAGAAAGTTAATTTCTTACCAGAACAAAACTTAACACTCTTTAGACAATGACAGCATAATCTAAACTCAAAAATTTAGCCATGTTTGGACATACAATTAAAAAATCACAGGACATATGAAGAAGCAGAAAAATTTGATGCAGATATGGCACAGATGTTGAGAGCTGTAAAACAATTATTATAAATATGTTCAAGGATTTAAAGGAAAAGATGGGCATCATGGGCAAACAAATGGAGAATCTCACCAGAGAAATGGATACAGTTAATTGGATCCTACAGCAGAAAAGACCAGTGAACTTGAGGATAAGCCAATAGAAATTATACAAACTAAGCATAGGGAGAAAAAAATGGAAAAATATGAACAAAGCCTCAAAAAACTGTGGGACAATATCAAGTGGTCAAATATACATGAATTTGGAGCTTCAGAAAGAGATGAGAAAGAAATTAGGGAAGAACAATAAATGAAGAAAGGACAACAATTTTTACAAATATGATGAAAAATATCAATCCATAGATCCAAGCAGTTCAGTGAACTATAAGAAAAATAGAGAAAACCATACTTAGGCCCATTATGGTCAAATTGCTGAAAACAAAAGATCTGAGAGAAGCAGAGAAAAAAGATACATTATATATAGGGGAATTACATTAAAATGATTGCCGGCTTAACACTAAAAAAATGCAAACTAAAAGACAATAGAATGACATCTTAGTCCATTCAAGCTGCTATAACAAAATACTGCACACTGGGTAGCATATAAACAACAGAAATTTATTTCTCACAGTTCTAAAGGCTAAGTTCAACATCAGAGCACCAGCAGATTTGGTGTCTAATGAGGGCCTGTGATACGATTCGGCTGTGTCCCCACCCAAATCTCATCTTGAATTATAGTTCCCATAATCCTCACTTGTCGGTGGGAGGGACCTGGTGGGAGGTAAATGAATCATGGGGGCGGTTACCCTAAGGCTATTCTTTTTTTTTTTTTTTTTTTTTTTGAGATGGAATTTCGCTCTTGTTGCCCAGGCTGGAGTGCAATGGCTCACCTCAACCTCCACCTCCCAGGTTCAAGTGATTCTCCTGCCTCAGCCTCCCACAGCTGGGATTACAAGCATGCTCCACCACACCCAGCTAATTTTTTTTTTTTGTATTTTTAGTAGAGACGGGGTTTCTCCATGTTGGTCAGGCTGGTCTCAAACTCCCAACCTCAGGTGATCCACCCACCTTGGCCTCCCAAAGTGCTGGGATTACAGGTGTGAGCTACCATGTCCGACATGCTATTCTTTTTATAATGAGTGAGTTCTCACAAGATTTGATAGTTTTATAAGGGGCTTTTCCCCCTTTTGCTCAGCACTTCTCCTTGCTGCTACCATGTATTTGCTTCCCCTTCCACCACGATTTGTAAGTTTCCTGAGGCCTCCCAGCTCTGCGGAACTGTGAGTCAATTAAACCTCTCCTTTATAAATTACCCAGTCTCAGGTATGTCTTTATTAGTAGTGTGAGAACAAACTAATACAGCCTGTTTCCTGGCTCATAAATGATGCCTTCTTGCTGCGTCCTCACATGGTGAGAGGCAAGGGTCTCTCTGGGGCTTCTTTTATAAGGGCATAAATCCCACTCATGAGGGGTGTGCTTCATGAGCTAATCACCTCCCCAAGGCCCCATCTTTTAATACCACCACCTTTGGCATATGGATTTCAACACATGAATTTTTTGGGAGACACAAACTCAGACCACAGTAAATGACATCATTAAAGCACTAAAAGAAAAAATTATCTGCCAAACTAGAATTCTACATCTCAGCAAAAATATCCTTTACAAAGGATAAACAAGAAGTTGAGAGAAGTCATCTATCACCAGGAGACCTTCACTACAAGAAATGGTAAGTGCAGTGTTTTAGGCTGAAAAGAAATGATATCAGATGGAAACTTGGATCTACACAAATGAATAAAGAATGCTGGAAGTAGCAAATATGGGGGTAAATATAAAAGACTTTTTTGTTTCTTATTTTCTTTAAAAGAAAATTGGCTACTTAACATATTGTGAGCTTACGCCATATGGAGGTGTAAATGGTCAAGAAGTAAATGGAGATACAGTTCTGTAAGTTCTAACATTATAAATAAAACAGCATAAAATTAATTCAAGAGTAGACTGTGATAAGTTAAGGATGCATATTGTAATTTCTAGCAGTTACCACAAAACAAAAAAGACAAAGAATAAAGCTAAGAATAAAATAGATAAGTAGAATACTAAGAAATAGTTGATTAATCCAAAAGGAGAGAGGATAAAGAAATAACAAACACACGGGACAAATGGGATACATAGAAAACAGTAAGATGGTAGACTTAAACCCAATCACAGGACTGATTACATAAATTTAAACAGACTAAGAACTCCACGTAAAAGGCAGAGATTTTCAGACCCAACTACTTTGAAATAAAAGGACCTTCTTTTTAAGTTTACTACACAACATACATTTAATAGATGATAGTAGCCATCTATATTAGCAACCCCCAAAACTATGTGCAAATATGTGAAACGACTTTTGAATATCAGCTGACAGTGGCTCCAGTATAATCCCTAGGGGGAGGACTGTCATGTGAGGATAGTTAATAGCTGACATTAATTGGCACTTTACATTCATTAACTCATTTAATCTTCACAGTGACCTTATGAGGAAGGCACTTCCATTGTACTCATTTTATATGAGAGCAGACTAATGCCCAGAGAATGTGATGTGCCCAAGTAACATGCTAGTGAGCCCAGGCTCTTAACTACTCTATGCTGCCCCTCTGCTGAAACTAATCATTGTACTGCATCACCTGAAAGATACTACGTCAACAGAGAGGAGGTGCGCAACAACTGCAACAAGCAAACAGCAAGAGCTGGTCAGCAGCCTCCATCCTGGCTCAGGGGATGGGTGCCTGACCAGCAGTACTGATCACTGGCAGGTGTGTGGATGGGGAGATGGGCCCACCTCACTATCCTAACCTAAGAAAACTATCTAACAAGATTTTTTCTACAAACAACTCTTGCTTTAGTTCCAGGGCTCACTGAAAAGCCTTCTGATTATATCCTGACTTGGCAAAAGAAGAAGGCCCTGCCATTGCACTCCAGCCTGGGCGACAGAGCAAGACTCCGTCTCAAAAAAAAAAAAAAAAAAAAAAAAGAAGAAGGCCCTGACTAAGGCATGCAAATGTTCCAGGCTCTCTGGCAGTTAGCATTGTCATTACAAATAAGTAAACTGGCATCTGACTTATGTTTCAGACTCTCCTAAACTTATTAAACATGACTCAAGCTCCCCAGAGCTTTCTCACCTTCAGGTATAGAGTGAAAATAGGACTTCTAGTCTTGCACATCTTTGAGAGTCCTGGATTAGAATGATTTCATCAAGGTTAAGTTCTCATGGGAAGATGCACAAGACACTCTGGGAGGCTGGGCCTCAGTGGTCAATCAGGCCCTCTAGACATTGGTCTAAACTCTCTTGTTCTAACTGCAATAAAGTAAGCCAAGAAGATATATTATAATAAATGTATGGGAAAGAGTCTGTAAGCATGTTGTAGTGTACATAAATAAAAAGTTGCCAAGAAGATGAAATCCTTATTCATTAAACTTAACCAACTTATTCATCAAAGAACATTCCTGGAGGACGGCCTCTGCAGAGTTTCACATTAATCATTCACTCCAAACAGTAAGAAAACTGATTTGTTAAAAAAAAATCCCTCAGAACCTTAAGGTACAGGTAAGATAAAGACAGTCCATGAAGGCCAGGTGTGCCAAGTCAGCAACTGGCCAACTGAACAAGAGTCAACCAAAATGGACAAAGAAAGCAGTGAAGCCATATAAACATCTCCATGCAAAACATGCATCCACCAGTACTTCTGGATTTGCTAGAAAAGATTCACAAAAATAACTCTTCTCTGAAGAAATCCATGAAAATTACCTTTGCTTTAGAGATAAACCTAAGCCTACTCACCAACCTTTCACTGATTCATTCAACCATATTTTTGCACAACCTCTGACCCTTTCCCACTCTGTAGCTGATACTCTACAGTGCTTCTCAGATCGTATCTGACCTATCTTGAACACTCTCCTGACACCAACCTTACTAACTTCCACAATACAGTCAAGTCTTGGCTCAAACATCACCTTGGTAAATATGCCTTCCCTGACCTTGATATGTAAAAGATCACCTCCCAAACCCACCACTCTTCATCTTGTTACCCCCTACATAATTTTTCTCCAGAGTACTTATCACTAATATATTTGCTGTCTGTCTCTCTTCAGTAAAGGAAGCTCCACGAGAGTAGGAATTTTGTGTTTTATTTTCTGCTGTATTCATATAATTTAGAACAGTGCCTGGCAAGAGAATACAACATAAATACTTGTAATTCGAAGTCTAATAGGGAAGAGAGGCCTAAAATGACAAACAGACCTCATAAGAAGGGCAATGTGGTGGCATAAAGGAGTCACAATAAGCTTGGCCCAGGAGAGGTAGAAACCTTTCTTGGAGGAAGAGATGCAGAGCAGGTTGTGAAGGAAGGGTGGAAGCAGGGGGCATCCCAGCATGGAAATCACCATATGGAAAGGCACAAGGCAAAAAGGGTCATTCACACTTGAGGAGACTTGTCTGGCTGCAAGAAGGTGAATGGTGAAAGTGACAGAAGAAAGACAGAAAGTGACAAAAGAAAGATAGGAGGGCAGTGCACACACGCCAGGGCAAGGAGTCACTGAGGGGTTTTAAGGCGAGAAACAGCATGACCAGATTTGTTTTTCAGAAAAGCAGAGATGCAGGGGCGGAGGGTGGGAGAAGGGAATCTGTAATCTGAGAGACCATTTAGGAGATTCCTGCAAAAGTCTCCACAAAGGCCAATGGTGCTAAAACTACAGCAGCAGCGTTGAGGATGGAGATAAAACAAATGTCTTGACCGGGTAAGAAGATTTCACTTTTCAAAGCTCTGCTCCAGTATCACTTCCTATGGAAAGCATCTTTTTTAGGATAAAACAAAAAAGGAAAAGGGAATTTTTAAAGACTCTCTCTTTGTCTCTCTCTCTCACACACACACACACACACACAGACACACATACACACACTCTCTCTAATACTTTCAGGTATGGCTGTATACAGAAACCAAATCATATGATTAGACAGAAATTCATTCCATCTTCATCTCACAGCTCTGCTCTCTTCTGGATTAATATTATTTTTAGGTCAGTTCTTTGCCCAGGGTGTCCCTCAGCAGTCACAGGCTTAAATAAGCCTAAACACAGCCAACCAAGAGGAAAGGCCCATGGTTCCAACAAGACTCACTCCTCCAGGAGGGGATGCTATGTTTCCGTGGGTGAGCCTGAGCTGACTCTCTGCTGCTGGAACTGGAGATAGGGCCACTCCTGCACATGACACAGAGAGGGACCAAGGGGGCAGGCTGGTTCCTCAGGGCAAGCTTGAGCACTGCTACCAGAAAACAGGGAATGGATGCTAGGCAGACAGAAGTGCAGAGTTCCACCATCGTTTTCTTCTCTCGAATTGATAAAGGGGAAGAACATTTTCAGTGACTCCTCCCCAGTTCCAGAGTTTCTCCCTAAATAGCACCCAGCTGGAAGAGAGGTAGTCTTATGGCATCACTCAGTCCCAAACACCATCAACTGGTACTTCTCATCCTCAGTCCAGTGAGAGAAGCCTCAATACCCGCAAGTTCCACAGAGGCTGAGAACAGGGAGCTAACTTGCTCTGGGGTGATGCTGTGGTGCAGGCAGGCATATGAATATTGGATAGTTTTGTCCCATATGCTCCCTGTGTTCTGACCACGGCTGAATAATTAATGTTCCTGGAGCACACTATGTACCTGCAGGCCATAGTGCTTTGCTCCTCCTGGCTCCCTCATGAAGACAGCTTGCCTTCCCTCTTCGCACCTGACAAATATGCCGCTGCCTCCTCTTCCCCTTCTCTCCCCTCAGCTCTGGGTCTGAAACAGCTTTCTTGACTTTTCCTCACACAAATCTTGTTCAATGCTCACTCATTTATTACTCCCTTATCATCGTTTGTGCCACTTTTTCCCATAGGACACACCGTTTTATAATTATTTAGTATCTATGTTTCCCCACTGAACTAACGATCGGCTCCCTGAGGCCAAGACTGTGTCTTTCATCTCTACATACTTAATACAGCTATATGGTACAGGGCAGTGACTATGCTTATTAAAGTAATATTTTGAAGACCAAAATTTCACATTATTGGTGACTTTTCATAAATTATTGTCTTACATTAGGATTACCCTTTGATAAAAGACTTATATGTAGATGATTCAATACAAGGACAATGAATACAGTATCTATAATTTACTTCCATAAAAAATTTTCCCTTACATGAACAACTTGATAATATTCCTTCTTGTTATTAGAAAATGAAAACTATATCAGCCACCATCACTCCACTAATACCTCAGCTACAGGAATCAGGCTAAACACCGTGCCAAATTTGTACCCTCAGGGCTACATGGTCTGCTGATTCCCTCTGATGACCGATGTATACATAGGTATGAGAGTTATTAGAAAGCGCCTTCATTTTAGAATGAAACAGGAGCACATAGCACTGGACAAAAACAGCTATTATTATTATACAGCTATTATTATTATTATTATTATTCTGAGATAGAGTCTGGCTCTGTCGCCCAGGCTGGAGTGAAGTGGCACAATCTCAGCTCACTGCAATCTCTGCTCCCAAGTTCAAGCGATTCCCCTGCCTTAGCCTCCCGAGTAGCTGGGATTACAGGCACCTGCCACCACGCCCGGCTAATTTTTGTATTTTTAGTAGAGACAGGGTTTCACCATGTTGGCCAGGCTGGTTTTGAACTCCTGACCTCAAGTGATCTGCCAGCCTCGGCCTCCCAAAGTGCTGGGATTACGGGCGCGAGTCACTGCGCAGGGCCAATAACAGCTATTATTATTATTCAGGGTGGAACTTAGGCATTCTATTTTGCTTAGTTAAATCAACAGTCATGTTTTTGCTTATTGTGCAGCTCCCTGTGAAGAATACGCTTCCTTTGCCAACCATACCCAGAGCTGGCTCACAGTGGGGGCTAAATAACTCTCTTCATACCTGACCCATCCCAGAACAGAGCCTGAACCTCTGCTCTCTGCCTCCTCTTCTTATTTACAGCATCACTTTATACATCAATACAAATGATCAGCCTCTTGGGACCATCATGCGTTATCTCCTTAGTTGGGAAAAAATTGTCAACTCAAGTTATAAAGTATCTTTATAAATTTAATAAGAATGAGATGTCCAATGATGGTGATGAGAATGACAGCTAAGAATTATATACTGACTACTATGTGAGGGGCACCGTTCTAAGTGTTATCCAGATATTTACTCATTTGAATACCGTAACAACTTATGTGGCAGGTTACTACTATCATCATCTTATTTTCATAGGTAAGAAAACTGAAGTACTGAGAAGTTAGGTAACTTCCCCACAGGTCTCACAGCTGATAAGTAGTGGGGTTGGAACTTTAACCTACATATTTAGGTCCAGGGTCCATGTTTTTAGCCACACAGCTATATGGCATATATAGAAATAATTCTGAGATGGCTAGAGCCAAAAACTGGCTGAAACCTTTAAAAGAAAAACCTAGTAACTAAAAGTCTGACCTTCTGCCTATCTTCTTATATTCTTCTTAGGCTCATGGCCATAGGTGATAATCAATACCTCCTGAGCAATAATGTCCCACAGAGACCATAACAATAGTGAGGAGTGTGGGCTGTAAGGCAAGACAGACAGAGCAAAGCTCAAACTCCCACTCCACCAGATCCTGGCTGGGGACACCTGGCATGTTATTTCATACAGCAGGCACAAAGCAGGATGGCTACAGGGCCACAGTTTTCCCCTGCTGACCACCTCTGTGTCATACCCCATACCTGCTTCTTGTGAGAAGTGTCCCCTATCCCCATGCCTAGAATGTATGTTTGTAAGACCCCTCCTTCTTAGTCAGGGTAACTGGTTTCAGCCAGGTCCCTGACCTAAACTGCAGCAGCCACAGCATCTCACTGCTAGGCAAGGGATGGGCTCAGGCTCTAGGATAGGCCAGAGTCACCACCTGGTACTCTTCTAACTGGAGCTGGGAGTAAAGAAGCTTTCCTTTTCAGTCAGTCACAAGGCTGTGAGGACTGAAGCCTGGAGCCGGCATGGACCTGGGTACCACCACATTTGAGAGAATGGAGCCAGCATATAGACAGGCCCCAAGACACTACAGAGAGAGAAGCCTAACAGTACTGGAGTCCCTGGTTCTAGTCTGTCCCCTCCCCACTCCAAACACACCAGCTACTTAACCACCTGGTGGGGAGAAAAAAAATGACTTAGGCTTCTGTCACTTCCAACTAGGTGAGTCTAACTTTACCTCTCCGAAACTCACTTTCCTTATCTGCAAAATAGGGAAAATAAAACAATCCTTCCTGCCCAGGCAGTTTTTGTTGTTGTTGTTGTTTGTTTGTTTGTTTGAGATGGAGTCTCACTCTGTTGCCCAGGCTGGATGGAGTGCCGTGGTATGATCTCAGCTCACTGCACCCTCTGCCTCCTGGATTCAAGTGATTCTCCTGCCTCAGTCTCCCAAGTAACTGGGACTACAGGCACGTGCCACCACGCCCAGCTAATTTTTGTATTTTTAGTAGAGACAGGGTTTTGCCATGTTGGCCAGGCTGGTCCCAAACTCCTGATCTCAAGTGATCCACCCACCTCGGCCTCGCAAAGTGCTGCGATTACAAGCGTGAGCCACCGTGCCCGGCCCCCAGACAGTTCTGATGGGGAAATGCAAGCTGCACTTTCAGTACTTTCGCAGTGTGTCCTATGAATAGGAAGACTCCACAGCTGTTGGCCAACAGGTAACAACACCTACAATAGCATTCACCTGCCAAGAGACTGCTACCAAAGATTCTGGAGTTCTTCCTGACTTCGCTGCATCAAATCTGATGTGACAGCTCGTACTGCCAGTTGTAACTTCCAACTTTATCTAAAATCCAACCACATCTCAATCTTCACAGCCACCACCTTGATCCAAGCCAGGACCTGGACTGCTCAGCCTCCTAACAAGGTCTCCCTGCTTCTGGCCTGGCTTTGACAGTCTATTCTCCATACAGCAGTCTGAGCAATTCCAGCAAAATATAGGTCAAAGAGAGGAGGGCACTACACCGGCATCTCCTCTCACCCAGGGCACAAGTCAGCGCTGCTCTTGACCTGGCCGGCCTCCCTGGGGCCCCTCCTACATCCCCACCCACCCTCACCCATGCTTTTCCTCACACAGCCACCAGGCTCTGCCTCAGGGCTTCTGCCCTTGCTTCTCCTATCCAGAACATTCCTTTCCTGAATTTCTTCAAGCCTCACTCCCTCCTTTACATCTCTGTCCAAAGGTCACCCTTTGGACACCTTTCTTACAGAAAGGTCACCCTTTCTGTAGGTCACCCTTTCTGTAAGACATTCCCTGAATGTCATTTGAAATTACAGGCCCCTTGTAATAAAAGTGCTGGGGAAATCCAGCACTTTGGGAGGCCGAGGCAGGTGGATCACTTGAGCTGAGGAGTTTGAGACCAGCCTGGGCAACATGGTGAAACCCTGTCTCTACTAAACATACAAAAAATTATCCAGGTGTGGTGGTGCATGCCTGTAGTCCCAGCTACTCAGAGTCTGAGGTAGGAGAATCACCTGAACCCAGGAAGTCAAGGTTGCAATGAGCAGTGATAGCATCACTGCACTCCAGCCTGGGTAACAAGAGACCATGTCTCAAAAAAAAAAAAAAAAAAAATTACGTGCCCCCTTCTAACCCAGCTCTTTCTCCATAGTGCTTACTGCCATCTGACCTGCTCTATTTTCCTACTTGTTTGTCTGTCTCTCTGGAATGTAACAGCAAGGATTTTCACTATTTTGTTTACTATTGTTCCCGCACAAAGCAGTCACACAACAAATATCTGTTGACTGAATAAATGAATGAATATGTCCTCAAACCCTTTTTCTGGAAGTTGGGAGCAAATATGAAGTAGAAAAAATATGTGGGAATCTTAATATGAAAATGTTTGCACTTACTTGGCACAGCGTACCCAGTGTGTATGTCGATACAAGGAATATAGGAAGCGCTGGCGATACATGCTCCATACTTTTATGGATTTGTCTTCAGAAGCTGTAGCTAGAAGCTGGCCATCAGCTGAAAAGTCTACATTTCGAACTGGAGCTGTATGAGCTTTAAATTCTGAGAATTTTCCTCTCCTGGAAATAAACAGTTTAATATTTATAACTCATTTGATTTAATTATAGTTAATACTTAATCACAATACAGACTTTGAAACATAAAATAGTTTAAATAAAATGGTTTAACTCTTGTAAAACCTAACAAAAGTATGAAAGGCTATGTTGTACTGTACTCTTCATCAACACTGAAATTTCCATGAAATTTCAGGTGTTGAGAACTGAAGGACAGAAAAGAAGAGAATAGAAAAAAAAAGATGGAGAAAATAATGTGAGGCGTGTGAGAAGTAGAAAACCTTAAAATGGGTGCAGGCTAGATAGTGTTGGAGTTACAAGGTGATATGTGGTAAATGCTACTTTGTGTCAGTGTTCCCAAGTTGCCAAGGCATTTTCACCTTACACTGTATCTACGACTTAGAAATTTTCCCATTTAGAAAATCATATTGATACTCAAGATACCCTGTGGGGAAAATTGTCATAAATGCTTGAAAAACATCAGGCAACAGAATTTAGTTGGCCACAATATATGTGTCTCAGATGTTCAAATGTTCACACTGATCTCCCACACACCTGCACCTCATCCTGTATTTTGCTACCTTGGCTGGTCAGAGTGACATCCGCCTGTGTCCAAGCCAGAAGCCTGAAGTCACACTCAACTCCTCCCACTTCCTCTCCCACATCCAGTAAGTTAGCAAACCATATCATCCTCACTTCCTAAATATCTTCTGAATCCTCCTCTTCTATGTCGGCTCTGCGTGCCTTAAGGCAGATATATCCTCAACATCCTTCACCTAGGTTATTGCAAAAGCCTCTTAACTGGTCTCCCTGCTCTAATCTTTTGTCCCCTGCCAGTCACCTACACATTGTGCTTATTACCTTGCTAAAAGCGTAACTCCAAGCATGTAAATCCCAGTGTAAATGTGTCACTGGCTCTTCTCCAAAAGAAAGCACAATGCCCAAGTGCTTTGGTGAGGCATCCTGCCACTCACACTGAACTTTGTACTCAGAACAGTCACAGCCGTTCAAACACACCCCTGCCTTTGCACTTACTGCTTTCTCAGGCTGGACTATTTCCCCCATCCCCAGACTCCCTTGGCCAAGCCAGACAGGCTTAATGGCTTCCTATTTGCTACAACGATTTTGCTTACTACATTATACAGTGACTTTTTAAAGAATGATTTGTCTCCTCTTAAGCAGTACATTTCTGAAGAACAGGAATGATGATTTATTCATCTCTATAAGACTAGCATCTAGCAATATGTCAAGCACATAAAAAGAACTCAATACATGTTGAATTCCACTTGGAACAGTCAATAAAGGCTCGTAGATCCAACCTGGCTTACCCTTCCAGTGGTCTGTAGGGAGGAAAGGTGACTTTATCATAAATTTCCATCACCTGACATATGATATTACTCAGGAAAAACTGAAATACTTATTAAACAAAAATTAGGAGGGAGCATCCAGGGACTAGCTCAGTGAAGTTTCAAGGGTAAATTTCATGAGTGGAAATCAGGAGTATATTTTGGCCTGAATCCAAACATAATGCCTAGCGAAAACAAAGAAAAGAAAAGGCATCTGCAATGACGGGGAAGCTAAGAGACAGACCATCAGTATCATCAAAATCTGCCCTGATTTTTAGTTCTGCACTCTCCACTCCAGCAGGCTGTTCATTTGCCTCCTTTCTAAAAGGCTGTCCTCTCAGCCATAGGCGAAACCAAGCACCGGATCCAGTCTCAACAGGAAACACAGAAGAAACCAAGATAGGAGTGCCTTGTATTTATTGTGCTGGTGCCTAACTGGTTTCTAGTTCCTCATCTTAACTTAATATAGGTTCTCTCCCTCCTACATATTTACTTGCCCTTTCAGCTAAATTCTCTTGACTACCCACTGTGACCAACTCTGGGCCAGACTTGCTTTCAGGCTTGCTCCTACCTATTCTTTTCTTATTTATTTTTTTGAAACGTGTTCTCTTTCTGTCACACATGCTAGAATACAGTGGTGCAATCACTACTCACTGCAGCTCAAACTCCTGCGCTCAAGAGATCCTCCCTCCTCAGCTTCCTGAGGAGCTAGGACTATAGGTGTGCATCACCATACCCAGCTAATTTTATTTTATTATTTTTTTATTTTTTATAGAGACAGGGTCTCACTATGTTGCCCATGCTGGTCTTGAACTCTTGGCCTCAAGTGATCCTCCTGCCTCAGCCTCCCAAAGTGCTGGAATTACAGGTGCGAGCCATGCCCCCAGCCTCTCCCTATTCTTTCTTTGCCTTCTGGTCACCAGCTGTGGTGTCTGTCTGCAAATATGGCTGCCAATACTCATCTCATCCCTGTACATGCATGTCTCTCCACTTCACAAAAGGTGAAGTCTGTTTATTTCCCCTCCCTTTGAGGGGAGGTGTTGTGACTTTTGAGGGGAGGTGTTGTGAGAGGAGGTGTTGTGACTCATCTCATCCCTGTACACGCATGTCTCTCTGCTTCAAAGGAGGTGGAGTCTGTTTATTTCTCTTCCCTTTGGGCTGGTATTGTGACTTGACTTTGAGCAACAGAACGTGGCAGAAGTGACACTGCAAGTTTCAGGCCTAGTTCTTAATTGGTCTAGCAGCTTCTGGTTTGATTCTCCTGGAACCCAGCTGTCATGCTGTGAGAAAACTACAGGTTATCCTGCTGGAGAGAGGGCACATGGAGAACCAAGATGCCATTGCCACAGCCCGCACCAAGGCCCCAGGCATACGAATGAGGAACAGAGCCCATCTACTCATCTGCCAGCTCTGTGAAGCTGCATGAGTAATCTCAGCCTGCACCATATAAGCAAAAGAACCATCCAGACAACCCACAGAATTGTGACAAATCATTGTTTCTGTAGTAAGGTACTAAGGTTTTGCGACTGTCATACAGCAATAGATAACTGACACATCATCTTCCTTCCCGTTGCCATGATCCACCATTATTGCTCTGTCCCTACTATGACATGATTTAGAAAGAGAAACTAGGGACACCTACACAAGCCTAATCATTGTATTTAGATGAGCTATGACAAATTAATGACTCAGTGAGCTTTTAGTTCATCTACCCTTATACAGCTTGTTCACTGACATTTCCTTGAATTAGTAAAGGGAGACTGAAGTTATGCTGTGCAGAAGATAGTAAAAAAGCTAGTTCTAAATTCCCAAAGTTAAGGGTTTTGGAACATGCTTCTCCTCTTGGACCCCAAACAAGTTCCTTGTCCCTTAAAATTCCCTGCTACATTGCCAGCCATTTTAACATGTCACTTCTCTTCAACAGTTTTCACTACCATTGGAATATATTCAGATTTCTCAGCATAGAGTTCCCCTTGGGTGGTGGCAGAAAAAAAGCACCCACTGGCATGGGAATGCCCATGAGCTTTCCTTCATTTGGGAGTGCCAGGGCCTGTTTAGTCACAGACTACAAGTCAAATCCTGCCACGACAGGGTCAAGGAAATACTCAAATTCTTATCTTCTAAAGCAGTGGTCCCCAATCTTTTTGGCACCAGAGACCAGTTCCATGGAAGACCATTTTTCCATGGGACCAGGGAGTCAGGGGAAGGATGGATGATTTGGGGATGATTCAAGTGCATTACATTTATTATGTACTTTATTATTATTATTATTATTATATTATTTTTGAGGAGTTTTGCTCTTTTCTGCTCAGGATGGAGTGCAATGGCACGATCTCGGCTCACTGCAACCTCTGCCTCCCAGGTTCAAGCAATTCTCTTGCCTCAGCCTCCCGAGTAGCTGGGATTACAGGTGCGTGACACCACGCCTGGCTAATTTTGTATTTTTAGTAGAGACGGGGTTTCACCATGTTGGCCAGGCTGGTCTCAAATTCCTGACCTCAGGTGATCCGCCTGCCTTGGCCTCCCAAAGTGCTGGGATTACAGGCGTGAGCCACCACACCCAGCCCTATTTCTATTATTATTACGTACTCACTATAATGTAGAATCAATGGGAGCCCTGAGCCTGTTTTTCTGCAACTAGATGGTCCCATCTGGGTTGAGGGGAGACAGTGACAGATCATCAGGCATGAAATTCTCATATGGAGCGTGCAACCTAGATCCCTCGCATGCACAGTTCACAATAGGGTTTGTGCTCCTATGAGAATCTAATGCCGCTGCTGATCCAACAGAGGCAGAGCTCTGGCCTGGTTCCTAACAGGCCATGGACTGGTACTGGTCAGTGGCCCAGGGGTTGGGGATCTCTGCTCTGAAGTATTTATGGGGGGAAATGATATGATATGTAGGATTTTGTCTAAAAGTACTCCAGGGGAAAAAGTGAGAGGAGGTGTAGATGAAACAAGATGGGCAGAATCCTGACAACTGTTGAAGCTGATTGATGGGAATATGAGGGAGGGGAGTGATGCTATTCATTCTATTTTCATGTATGTTTGAAAATTTACAAACTTTAAAGCTTAAAAACATTTTTAAAAATCATGGCTCAATAATTACTTAAAATAGATGGGCCATTAGTTAGGGTTTGAAAAGTCTCTGTTACAGAGATTTGTTATAACGCATATGACCTTACACAAATCCAATGGTTTATACTTTTGTCAGAAATTTTCTTTAACAAGAAAATTCTGGACCCCGATAACGAGTGATACAAATCAAATCAAAGGCACAGGGTTTTCAACAGGGATCCAAGGGTCCTTGAAGGATCCATGAACAGGCGTTAGGAAGTTAATAAACTGTGAATTTTTGGTTATACATACTGATGTGTATCATTCTGGGGAGATAGTCTAAAGCTTACCTCAGATCTACAAAGGGATTGGTAGCTACCACTACTCCCTCAAAAAAACTTAAGACATATTAAGCATATTTCCATGGTAGGAAATAGTTTTCAAAAAGAAGACATAATTTTGAGGAAAAAATTATATGAATTAGTTTGACTTTACCACAAGGGCAGCATGCCTTGTATGTGACTGAGACTAATAGTGCAGGCAGCAGTGCATGAGCAGCAGCCAGGCTCAGCTTTCTTTCACATTTCCAAATCCAAAGGATATCAAGTGTTTATTTGTTTCTCTTACTTATCAGGAATCCAGAGTCTCACGGTTCTGTCTCGTGAGGCAGACGCCAATAAGTTTCCATGTGGAGAAAACTGCACGCTGGTTACAACATCCTTGTGACCCACATATCTGTAAGCTCTAGCATGTGGCTTGAAATTCCATAGCATGAGAAAGGTATCCCAAGAAGCAGTAGCTATCAAGAAATAGAAGAACAAAACCACTGTTTGTTAAAATGCAAACATAGGTGTGTCTCATTACAATGAGCAGCATATCTAATAACAAGGTGTCCAGGTAATAGAGGGGCTGGAGGTTGTAAGGCTGCCCAGGTAATAGCCAAATTACTTTTTAAAGGTACTCAAAACTACATCACTAATATGCAAGCTTGGCTGTGTCCTATGTAAGCACACAGCAGGATGACTGGCCCCATATTCGATTAGCGCTCAGTAACTTTATTTACTAGAAGGCCGCAGCATAGTGTAACAGAGGGTACACAGGACTAAGAGTCAGTTTTGTTTCTAACTCTGGGTAATGGAAAGCTAGTTAACCTCTGTGTCATGATGTCATGAGGACTGAATGTTTTTCCTGAGAGGGGTGGATGAGATAATTTTTCAAACTGTTTATGTGGAAATAATTTCACACTTACAGAAAAGTTACAAGAATAGTACGAATAACACTAATATGCCTTTTACACAAATCTATTTGTTAATGTTTTGCTTCATTTGGTTTGTAATTTGCTCTGTACTTGTTTCTCCTTGTACATGAACACACATAAACCCACACACACAAACACATACATATTTTTTTTTCCTGAACCATTTAGGAGTAAGTTATGCAACTCAAGGCATCTTTATTCCTAAACACTTCAGTGTGTTTTTCCTAAGATTTAGGACAGTCTCTTAACACACCATAGCACAGTTAGCAGCTTCATGAAGCTGATTATTAAAGATGCAATATTTTAATCTACCAACTATACTTTATCAACTGATCCAGTAATACTTTTATAGCTGGATAAGATGATCTTATTAGTCTCTTTATGCTCTATAATTTAATGGCATTTGATGATTAATAAAAGAATTAATAAAAGAATCGTGTGTGTCAGACAACAGTTTAAGGATTTACAAAAAGGAAAACAGATGCAATCAATGGTGGAAATAATTGCCTTGACAAAGAATGAACAAATAAACAAATGAAAGGTAGATCTAACTCTTGCCTAAAAAACAAATTTTATTATATGCATGTAGCCCTAGAATGGCCCCAGTAATAGGAAGTAGGTCAATAAGAATCACTAAATCTGGATTGTAGAGTGCTTAGAAAAAAATGTAATGTTATAAACTTGAACACAATTAGTATCACTGTTAGAGAAACATAGGGCCTGGCTATATAAAGTCACTGAAACCTATGTTCTTTTGCCAACATACGAAGTTCATTTGGGCTCAGCCCATGCATTATTTCCATGTAAAACAGTTAAAGTGAGTTCAGCTACAATATTGCTTAGCAGCCCCTTTTTAAAAAAATACAAAAAGTTAATATCCTACCAGAGCTTATCCAAATTACTAAAGATTTATAGCAGAGTCAGAATTATCCAAGGCTAATGTAGACAGAGCAAGGAAAACAATGAGTTATCATATGTAATAAACTCAGGACACTACTTGAGTTCTGTGTACCATGCTGCAAACGAGATACACAAAAGCAAGTAAGATACAATCCCTTCTCTCAAAGAATCACATAGTAGGGAAGACAGCATTAATAATACACAGATACAGAGGACTTTTATTTATTATTTACTCATCAATGTTAGGGGGGCTGATTGGGTGGTCCATTCTGAGGAAAGGGCATTTGAGCAGAGAGGTGAGTGAAATAGCGATCCTGGCTGAGACATGGAGGAAGAGTACTCTGAGCACAGGAATCCCTGTGCAAAAGCACCTGGAAGAATGAGGAATGGCAAGGAGGTCAGCGTTTCCACAGTGGACAGGAGAGAAGAGATCGGTAGGAGGAAAGCTGAAAAGGGGGCAGATGGAGGAGGAGAAGCCATGGTGGGAGGTGTGTCTTCTTCTTCTAAAGTGCAATGTGCCATTGTCCTAAGCGAATTAATGCAGGAACAGAAAACCAAATACCATATGTTCTCATTTACAAGTGAGAGCTGAACAGTAGGCACACTGGACGTAAAGATGGCAACAATAGCCACTGGGGACTACTAGAAGAGGGAGGAAAGGAGCGGGGAAAGGTTTGAAAAACTATTGAGAACAATGCTCACTACCTGGGTGATGGGATCAATTGTATCCCAAATCTCAGCATCATGGAGTAAACCTATGTAACAAACCTACACATGTACTCCCTGAATCTAAAATAAAAGCTGAAATTATTGAAAGAAAAAAAAACCTGCGATGGGAAACTACTCTAGATTTTGAGCAGGGGGAATCTCATGATCTGGTTTAAGAACACTGTCACTTTGACAATAAGGAAAGGATTTTCTTTTAATTGTGTTCTCAAAGGAGGGCAATAAATTATAGAAAGAAATAAAAAATAAAACAACTGTGGTGGGTCAACTGGATATTCATAAGGAAGAAAATTAATCTTGACTCCTACACTTTATACCACATACAAAAGTTAATTCCATGTAGAATATATATCTAAATGTGGTACGTAAAACAATAAGCTTTTAGAAGAGAACACAGAATATCTTCATGACCTTGGGGTAGGCAAATACTGCTTTAAAAAGACATTAACGTTTGTTGAGGGCGGAGCCAATGGCCGGGAAGTGTTGGCACACGCCTTCCGGATTCCAGCTCTCGCGGCCGTCGCCTTTGACTTAAGGGTGTTGCTTGGGCGCCGCCTGGTAGTCCGGCGGTTCATTTCTTGTTTGGCCACCTGGAGCAAGAAGTCTGTGTGGGCTTCCACCTCAGACACCTGCGCTAGCTCAGCGGGGCCGGAACATGGCTGCGTCGGGTCTGGATCATCTCAGAAATGGCTACAGAAGAAGATTTTGTAGACCTTCCAGGGCACGTGACATTAACACAGAGCAAGGCCAGAATGTTCTGGAAATCTTACAAGGCTGTTTTGAAGAAAAAAGTCTTGCCAATGATTTTAGCACAAATTCTACAAAATCAGTGCTTAATTCAACATGCAAAATAAAAGACACTTGTATGCAGTCACCAAGCAAAGAGTGCCAGAAATCACATCCAAAGTCAGTTCCACTTTCTTCAAGGAAGAAAGAAGCCTTTCTGCAGTTTGTTGTAGAACCAAGTGAAGCCACCAACAGATCAGTTCAGGCCCATGAAGTTCGTCAGAAAATTCTGGCAACTGATGTTGGTTCCAAAAATACACCTGACTTGAAAAAATGTCAAGTAGAAACATAAATGATCATCACAGTGAAGCTGATGAAGAATTTTACTTATCTGTTGGCTCACTTTCTGTTCTCTTGGATGCAAAAACATCTGTATTGCAAAATGTTATTCCATTTAGTGCCCAAAAGAGAGAGACTTACACTTTTGAAAATTCAGTAAATATGCTGCCTTCAAGTACAGAGGTTTCACTTAAAACCAAAAAAAAGGTTAAACTTTGAAGATGAAGTAAATTTAAAGAAAATAGAAATAGATAATAAAGTATCAGATGAAGAGGATATAACATCAGAAGGACAAGAAAGAAAACCATCAGGATCATCTCAGAATAGAATACGAGATTCAGAATATGAAATTCAATGACAAGCTAAAAAAAGTTTTTCAACATTGTTTTTAGAAACAGTAAAATGAAAAAGTGAATCCAGTCCCATTGTTAGGCATGGAGCAATAGCTCCACCTCATTCATGTCCTCCCGATGATATGAAGTTGATAGAGGATGAATTTATAATTGATGAGCCAGATCAAAGTTTTGCCAGTAGATCTTGGATTACTATACCAAGAAAGGCAGGGCCTCTGAAACAACGCACCATATCCCCAGCTGAGAGCACTGCACTCCTTCAAGATAGAAAGTCAAGAGAAAAGCATCATAATATATTAGCTAAGACTTTGGCAAATGACAAAGATTTCCATAAACCTCACCTAGTAGAGACATCTCAGCCCTCTGATAAAACAGTACTGGATACAAGTTATGCTTTGACAGGTGAAACAGAAAATGACTGTAGATCTACAAAATATGAAATGTATTCCAAGAATGCAGAAAAATCATCTAGAAGCAAAAGGACTATAAAACAAAATCAGAGAAGAAAATTTATGGCTAAACCGGCTGAAGAACAGCTTGATGTGGGACAGTCTAAAGATGAAAACATACATACGTCACATATTACCCAAGACAAATTTCAAAGAAATTCAGACAGAAATATGGAAGGGCGTGAAGAGATGGGAAATGATTGTGCTTCCAAAAAACAGATGCCACCTGTGGGAAGCAAGAAAAGTAGCACTAGAAAAGATAAGGAAGAATCTAAAAAGCAGCACTTTTCCAGTGAGTCCAAGAACAAACTTGTACCTGAAGAAGTGACTTCAACTGTCACAAGAAGTCGAAGAATTTCCAGGCATCCATCTAATTGGTGGGTGGTAAAATCAGAGGAGAGTCCTGTTTATAGCAATTCTTCAATAAGAAATGAATTACCAGTGCATCACACCAGTAGGCAAAAATCTGCTAAGAAAACAAATCAGTCGTCTAAGAATATTGGGAAAAAAACTATTCCACTGAAAAGGCAGAAGACAGCAACTAAAGACAGCCAAAGAGTACAGAAGTTTTTAAATGCTAAAGGTTCTGGAGGTATCATTGGTCATGATGAAATTTCCAGTTGTTCGCTGAGTGAGCCATTGGAAAGTGATGAGGCAGACTTGGCTAAGAAGAAAAATCTGGATTGTTCTAGATCTACAGGAAGCTCAAAGAATGAAGATAATATTATGACTGCACAAAATGTTCCCCTAAAGCCTCAGACCAGTGGATATACATGTAATACACCAACAGAGTCAAACTTGGATTCTGGAGAGCATAAGACTTCAGTTTTAGAGGAAAGTGGACCTTCCAGGCTCAATAATAATTATTTAATGTCTGGAAAGAATAACAATGATGTGGATGATGAGGAAGTTCATGGAAGTTCAGATGACTCAAAATGATCTAAAGTGAGGCCAGGCGCGGTGGCTCACACTTGTAATCCCAGCACTTTGGGAGGCCGAGGCGGGTGGATCACGAGGTCAGGAGATCGAGACCACGATGAAACCCCGTCTCTACTAAAAATACAAAAAATTAGCCGGGTGTGGTGGCGGGCGCCTGTAGTCCCAGCTACTCGGAGAGGCTGAGGCAGGAGAATGGCGTCAACCTGGGAGGCGGAGCTTGCAGTGAGCTGAGATTGTGCCACTGCACTCCAGCCTAGGCGACAGAGCAAGACTCTGTCTCAAAAAAAAAAAAAAAAAAAAAAAAAAAAAAAAAAAAAAAAAGATCTAAAGTGATACCAAAGAACAGAATCCATCACAAACTAGTATTGCCCTCCAACACACCAAATGTTCGCAGGACCAAGAGAACACGTTTGAAACCTTTGGAGTACTGGCAAGGAGAGCAAATAGATTATCAAGGAAGGCCATCAGGAGGATTCGTGATTAGTGGAATATGATCTCCAGACAAAATATCGTCTAAAAGGAAGGCAAGAGAAAATATTGGAAAAGTTGACAAAAAAATCTAATAAGAAAAGGATCTGTCTTGATAACGATGAAAGAAGACTAGCTTAATGGCAAATCTAGGTATACCTCTTGGAGATCCTTTGCAGCCAACAAGGGAAAAGGACCCAGAAACAAGAGAGATTATTCTCATGGATCTTGTAAGGCCACAAGATACATATCAATTTTTTGTTAAGCATGGTGAGTTGAAGGTATATAAGACATTGGATACATCCTTTTTTTCTACTGGGAAATTGATATTAGGACCACAAGAAGAAAAGGGAAAGCAGCATGTTGGATATATTGTTTCTTTATGTTAACTTTGGTGACCTTTTGTGTACTTTACATGAAACACCTTATATAATAAGTACTGGGGATTCGTTCTATGTTCCTTCAGGTAACTATTATAACATCAAAAATCTCCTGAATGAGGAAAGTGTTCTTCTTTTTACTCAGATAAAAAGATGAAAGATCAACCAACCTTAAATATATGTGTGTATATATGTATATGTAAAAAACAGTTTGTATAGTTGGGACATTTGTCTTTGTAATTACTTGTGATGTTTTAAAATAAAAATTTTATTCATTTTTGTGAAAAAAGACATTAACGTTAATAAGTATAGAGGAAAAGAATGATAATTTGTACTGTGAAAAAATTAAGAAGTTTTGTTCACTGAGAGATACCACTAACCAAGTAGAAAAGCAAGCCACCAAGTGGCAAAGAAGATATTTACAACACATATATCCAACACATAACAAAGTGTGCATATACAGAATCTATAAAGAATGCTACGAATCAGCCAGGAACAGTGGCTCATGCCTGTAATCCCAGCAATTTGAGACGCCAAGGTGAGAGGATCACTTGAGGACAGGAGTTTGAGACCAACCTGGGTAACATAATGAGACTCCATCTCTACAAAAAAAAAAAAAAAAATTTAAAAAGAATGCTACAAATCAATAAGAAAAAGGCACACTACCCAACAACAACAAAATAAATAGGCAAAGGACTTAAACAGGCACTTTGCAAAAGAAGATACCCATATGGTCAATAAACATATGAAAAGGTGCTCAATTCCATTAGTCATCACGAAAATGTAAATTAAAACCACAATGAGATATCTGTGCACACTCATCAGAATTATTACAATGAAAAAGATAAATAACACCAAATCTTGGTGAGGATGTAGAACAACTGGAATGCTCATATACTACTAGTGGTTATAACCACTTTGAAAATCTATTTTGAAATATCTATTGAAGCTGAATATATACTTAGTATTTGATTCAGCAATTCCACTCCTAGGAATATACCCACAGAA
Organism: Symphalangus syndactylus; assembly: GCF_028878055.3. Classification (NCBI taxonomy): domain Eukaryota; kingdom Metazoa; phylum Chordata; class Mammalia; order Primates; family Hylobatidae; genus Symphalangus; species Symphalangus syndactylus. The sequence continues at coordinate 84,725,383 of NC_072435.2, forward strand.
ATTCTTACGTATGGTTAGCAAAAGACATGTACAGTGTTTGTGGCAATACTATTCACAATAGATCAAAGCTAGAAGCCCAACTATCCAAGTAAAATGAATACATAAATTGTGATATATTCATGTTGCATACCTACTGTGTTAAATTTTACTTATATGAAGTTTAAGAAGAAGCAAAATTAACCTATAAAGTTAGAAGCAAATATAGTGATTATGTGGATGGCAGGGAGGGAGTATAGTGGCTGGAAGGGAACACAAGAGGGGACTTCCAGAGATGCTGGTAATGTTATGTTTCTCACTCTGGGTTTTGGTTAAATAAGCAGGTCACATTCTAAAGATTCATCAAGCTCTACAGTTATATGATCTGTGCAATTTTTGGAACATATCAATGCTTCAATAAAACATTTAGGAAAAAGCAGAAAACATCACTCTAGCTGTTGTGTGGAGAAGATACAAGGGGCAAGAGACAGATCTATTAGGAGGCTACTGCAATCTACCAGTCAGGAGAAAGCAGTGGTCTGGACTAGGCTAGGGGCCTTGGAAGGAGGAGAAAGAGTCAAAATCAAGATACACTGTAGAGTCTATGAGGCTTGCTAATGACTAGATGTGAGGGAGAGAAAAAGAGAAGATGCTAGAATTTTGGCCTGGGCACCCAAGTGAGTTTTAGTGCCATTTAATGAGATGGGAAAGACCAGAAGAGGAGATCTGAAGTGATACAGGATGGGGTGGACATAGTAAATTTGAGATGCCAATTAGACATACAAGTGAAAATGTCAAGTAGGAAGATGGATATACCCCCCTGGAGCCCAGGGAGAGGTTCTGACTGTGCAGTGTGGTGGTTAAAAGAACACCCTGTGAAATTAGACTCACTGTGTTCAAATCCATGCTGTCACTTACTGCTGTGTGCCCTTGGGCAAGTTATTCAACCTCTCTGTGCCCAGGACATTTCATTTGCAAAATGAGGTGTTGAAAGTATTAAAGGAAATAGTACTTGCAATTTATGCCTGCCACATGAAAATACTCAAATGTAGCTATTATTGCTAAAGTTTTCTCTGTTAGTAGTAGCTTAGAGAAAGTAATAAAAACTGTAAACTGGATGGGATCACTGAGGAAATCAGTATAGATAAGGAAGAGGTTGAGGACACTTAATGTTCAGATAAGGAAGAGCAAAGGAAGGAGCCACAAACAAAGTAGGAGAGGACAAGGACATTGTGGTGTCCAGGAAGAGAAGGAGCATTCCAAGAGAGTGACAAGTGTGTCAAATGAGGTATAGTAAAATCAGGCCTGATCAGGACCTGCTACATAATTTGCAGGGCCTAGTGCAAAACATAAATGTGAAGCTCTTATAGGAAAATAATTAAGAATTTCAGAAAAAAAAAAAAAAAAAGGCTGGGCGCGGTGGCTCAAGCCTGTAATCCCAGCACTTTGGGAGGCCGAGGCGGGCGGATCACGAGGTCAGGAGATCGAGACCATCCTGGCTAACACGGTGAAACGCCGTCTCTACTAAAAATACAAAAAATTCACCGGGCATGTTGGCGGGCGCCTGTAGTCCCAGCTACTCGGGAGGCTGAGGCAGGAGAATGGCGTGAACCCGGGAGGCGGAGCTTGCAGTGAGCCGAGATCGCGCCACTGCACTCCAGCCTGGGGGACAGAGCAAGACTCCGTCTCAAAAAAAAAAAAAGAATTTCAGGACAATGATAGCATAGCATTAAACTAAGCATGGGGCCCTGTGCAACTGTACAGGAGGTATGCCCACAAAGCTGGCCCTGGGCCCAGGTGAGAGGAGGTTCCAGCTGGGCTTCCTGGGTCGAGTAGGGGCTCAGAAAGCTGTGAAACTCACTCATTTCCTGCATCAGGACTTACTTTGGTCCTGGATGAATAACATTGAAGATATATGCTTAAAATATTCCTAACATCAGAATTTGTCCATGTGTTTTCTTCCTTAAGAAAGTGGGATCAAAGCCAGAAAGGCATGGAGTTAGAATAGGAGGCTGGGTGTGGTGGCTCACACCTGTAATCCTAGCACTTTGGGAGGCCCTGGTGGGTGGATCACGAGGTCAGGAGATCGAGACCATCCTGGCTAACACGGTGAAACCCCGTCTCTACTAAAAATACAAAAAATTAGCCGGGCGAGGTGGCGGGCGCCTGCAGTCCCAGCTACGCAGGAGGCTGAGGAAGGAGAATGGCGTGAACCCCGGGGGGTGGAGCCTGCAGTGAGCCGAGATAGCTCCACTGCATTCTAGCCTGGGCGACAGCAAGACTCCGTCTCAAAAAAAAAAAAAAAAAAGAAGAAAATAGGAGGGAGTTAATACATATTATATAATATATATGACCCCCAAGGCAGCAGATCACTTCAGCCCAGAAGCCTGAGACCAGCTGGGCAACGTCTCGAAACCCTGTCTCTACAAAAAATACAAAAAAATTAGCTGTACAAAAAAATTAGCTGGGCATGGTGACCTGCACCTGTATTCCCAGCTACTCTGTGGGGGTGGGGGAGGCTGAGGTGGGAGATAGAGGCTGTACTGAGCTATGATTGTGCCACTGCACTCCAGCCTGCTCCAGACAGATCAAGGCTCTGTCTCAAAAAAAAAAAAAAAAAAAAAAAACTATGAAAACCAACATTGAATTTCCCTCTTTACTTCCTTTACCTTCTTTCTTAGAAAAGAATTGTCCTACCAAACCCTAATACCATGATAATAAAATGTATTTGCTTATTGATGTCAGTGTTGTACTGTGTCAACTTGGAATTTGCTTTCATACATTTCCATTAAACCACACCCTATATAAACATTACCACATAATTTAAAATGTCAAAGCTTGTACCATTCATCTTCAACGGGTCTATTTTGAGATAAAATGTCAAAAGGGAGGAAATTAATGGAAAACATTAACTAGTAATCTACTAATTTATAAAAACTATTTATATTCTATAACAATAATCCATTGTTTCAAGAAATCCCTGTTGGCAGAAGAAAGAACAAAGCCCATGCTTACCTAGGTCAGTGCTTTGTCTCTGGAGGTGACAACAAAGAACAGCAAATGGAAAACATGTTTGCTCTTTCTCTGTCACACAATGTCCAAACGGCCACCCGCCTTTGTGTCACCTTAAGTACCAATAACTTCGTTGAGTCAACCCAAGCTTTCTCACTCATTGATTTGACCAAAATCAGCTGCAGTTACTTAGAGGCTCTGTCTGGAACACTACTTTCTGAAAAGAAATGTTACTGTCTCCAGTTTTTTGTTTCTTACAAATTATCTTATGTATCTTGTCAGTTGGCAATATGTGTACCTGAAACAGAATTCCAATATTACAGAATTCCAACATTACAAAACAGCATTTAATGAAATCTCCTTCTAGTCCTTGGCAACCTGGTTCTCCTTCCCAGAGGCAACCAGCATTACTAATTTCTTGGGAATTCTTTGTGCTTATACAAGTGTGTGTGTCTATTCTCGTATGCTTTTTATACAAATGGTAGTATATTATACTTGCTATTCTGCATTTTGCCTCTCTATCCTGCCTCCTCAGTCTACTTAGCATGATATATGTTGGAGACAATGTTTTGTTAATACCTAGAGCTGTCTCATTCCTTTTTCCCTCTTATTTTTGGTAAATTTTTATTTTGGTAATTTTAAGCTTACAGAAAAATCACAGAAGAGTTCTTAGGTTGCTCTTTGTCTTTATTGACCTTGATGTTCTTGAAGACTATAGGCCTGTTATTTTGGTAGCATGTTTGTTAATTTTATTAGATTGAAGATATAATTTTGACAAGAATACCACAAAAGTTATGTTGTGCCCTTAGCAGTGCATCATATTAGGGTGCACATGATGTCTCTTTGTCCTAATAGTGTTGATGTTTACTTTGATTGCTTGGTTTAGGTGATCCTACCTCTACCATGTAAAGTTACTATTTTTCTCTTTGAAATTAATTAGTAACTTGTAGCATAATATGGTTTGGCTGTGTCCCCACTGAAAATCTCATCTTGAATTGTAATCCGAATTATAATCCCATGTGTTGGGGGAGGGACCTCGTGGGAGGTGATTAGATCATGGGGGCTGTTCTCATGATAGTGAGTGATTTCTCACAAGATCTGATGGTTTTATAAGGAGCTTCCCCACCTTTGCTCTGCACTTTTCTCTCCTGCTGCCAAGTGAAGAAGGATGTGTTTGTTTCCCCTTAGGCCATGATCCTAAATTTCCTGAGGCCTACCCAGCCATGTGAAACTATGTGTCAATTAAACCTTTTTCCTTTATAAATTACCCAGTCTTAGGCGGTTCTTTATAGAAGTGTGTGAACAGACTAATGATGGAGAGACAAGACTATATAAATATCGTCTTCCTCACCAAACTGTCACATACTAATTTTAGCATCCTTTCATAATTTTCTAACCCACCATTCTATGATTTGCTACTTAATTGATGTTTAATTAGTAAGTTAATGAATATTCTAAAAAAGTATTTACTATTGTAAGGAAGAACCATCCATTTTTGTCCATTTATCTGTTTACTCATTTACTTATTTTTACCAGTGTGAATGCATAGATTATTTAATTCAACAGGTTATAATCCATAACTGTCATTTATTTTGACTCTCAAATTGTTCCAGATTTGGCAAATGAAAGCCCCTTTAAAAGCTGGCCTCTGTGTCCTTTTGATGTATTTCCATTCTTCAAATACTCCCTTATTTTCTAGAATTACAAGATGTTCTAAGATGTACTTCTCCTGCTCCAGCCCTGAAATGGGCCTTTTTTTCCACCCCAAAAGCTCTGATTTCTTTTAATGGATAATGGTATTTAGAAACCAATATCTGGGCACAATGTTTGCTCATTGCTACTAGTGTGTCAGTGAACAGAGCTAAGGAAGACAGAAATCTCAACGGGCAGAACTAAGAAATTAGCTATAAATAGAAAGCTATTATCTATCTATATGTAGGTATGTCAATTGATATAGGTATTTAAAACCATGAGTTCTAATCTACCACCACAGAATACATTCTTGCCCTCCTTTTTTCCGTATTTGTGACTGTTTTCCCACAATAAGAAACTTGGCTCCCATGCTCAATATATCTTTGCTCAATCCTAAAATACAAACAGTAGTTTCAGAATCATGGAAACACACCACTGCAAAAACAATCCCACTAACTGGAGTTCAGGATTCAGTTTTGGTTTTTTTGAGACAGAGTCTCACTTTGTTGCCCAGGCTGGAGTGCAGTGGGGCGATTTTGGCTCACTGCAACCTCTGCCTCCCGGGTTCAGGTGATTCTTGTGCCTCAGCCTCCCAAGTAGCTGGAATTACAAGCGTGCGCCACCACACTCAGCTAAATTTTTTTTGTATTTTTAGTAGAGACAGGGTTTCAGCATATTGTCCAGGCTGGTCTCGAACTCCTGGCCTCAAGTGATCTGCCTGCCTTGGCCCCCCAAAATGCTGGGTTTGCAAGTGTGAGTCACCATACCCAGCCTGTTTCATTCTTTTAACTGGGAGGCAATTAAATTATAGGTGGCTCCTTTTTGTTCTTGCACACTTCCTTTTGCTCTTTGGTAGCATGGGTCTACTTGAGCTTGGAAATTAGTCCTAAGGCATGGCCCTTTCTTTCAGGTGTGGTCCTGATTCCTAAAGACCTGGCCTTTCTGGTGTCTCAACTCAATGTCTGAAGTGCTCAGAGAGATTTCCTCTTTGTTGGAGCTACAGACCTAGACATCCAGCCCTGCATGGTCATTAGTATCATCATTCAGCTCTCAGTCCAGCAGTGAGAGATCCCTAGTAGTCTCACAGTTTCCCACTCTGCACATCCTGAGCTCAGCCAGGCTGTTACTCTGAGGCTGCTCTACCTCTCTGCTGTGCAGCAGGAAAAGTGCTCCCAGGAAGAAAGCCAAGGAGATCATCACCTTGCATATTTTCTTTCTTGCAAAGATCATAGTTTTCACACTCTCTGTAGGTCAATGCCTGAAAACAGCTAACTCGCATATATTTTGTCCAGTTTTACAATTATTAGGTTGTGCAAAATTGCGGTTTTTGCTATTGATATTTTCAGCAACAAATTAGTTTCATCACTGGAGGCAGAAATATGTTTTTACTCTTTTTTTTTTTTGATATGGAGTCTCATTCTGTCGCCCAGGCTAGAATACAGTGGCACAATCTTGGCTCACTGCAGCCTCTGTCTCCTGGGTTCAAGCAATTCTCCTGCCTCAGCCTCCCAAGTAGCTGGGACTACAGGCGCCCAACACACTGGCTAATTTTTTTTGTATTTAGTACAGACAGGGTTTCACCATGTTGGCCAGGCTGGTCTCGCACTCCTGGCCTCAAGTGATCTGCCTACCTCAGCCCCCAAAGTGTTGGGATACAGGCGTGAGCCACCATGCCTGGCCAAACAGTACATATTTTAGATAACTTTGTACATTTGAAATACATTCCCTCTCAGGCCTTTTCATTTCATATTCAAAATAATCCTGATTGGCCAGGTGCAGTGGCTCACGCCTGCAATCCCAACACTTTGGGAGGCTGAGGTGGGTAGACCACCTGAGGTCAGGAGTTCGAGACCAGCCTGGACAACATGGTGAAACCCCATCTCTACCAAAAATGCAAAAAAGTTAGCCAGGCACTGTGCTGCACGCCTGTAATCCCAGCTACTCGTGAGGCTGAGGCAGGGGAATTGCTTGTCTCTGGGAGGCAGAGGTTGCAATTAGCTGAGATGGTGCCACTGCACTCCAGCCTGGGCAACAAAGCGAGACTCTGTCTCAAAAAAAAAAAAAAAAATCCTGATAATTCAGATTATCTTCATATAGAAATCCTTGGATTTTTCACTTATTTCAGAAGTCCTTCTCTATATTTTCTACCTCCATTATGTCCTACTATAAAGTCCATTACTGAAAATAAACTCAGCTTTCTAGTTTCACCTGGTGCCATGGCTTTGTACTTTATGCTGCATTTCCAAGTTCATGCTTGCCTTTGGGTCACAAAAGAAACACCAGAATGCTTTATTTGGGGGAAAAATAGGGAAATCTAAAGAAATCTATGAGAATGAGTTTTTTCTAAATATTTTTAAGAAAAGAAAAATAAAAGGCAATCCCCAGACATATATCTATAAACCTAGATGGGGCCTGGCATAATGGCTCACTGTAATCTCAGCACTTCGGGAGGCGAAGGCAGGTGAATCACTCGAGGCCAGGAATTTGAGACCAGCTTGGCCAATATGGTGAAACCCTGTTTCTACTAAAAATACAAAAATTAGCCGGGCGTGGTGGCACGCACCTGTAGTACTAGCTACTTGGGAGGCTGAGGCACGAGAATCACTCGAACCCAGGAGATTGGGGCTGTAGTGAGCTGAGATCGCACCACTGCATTCCAGCGTGGGTGACAGAGTAAGACTGTCTCAAAACAACAACAAACCTAGATGGAAGTGAGGGAGAGGGTTGTACAATAAAAAGACAATATTCCAATCTTGACTAGACAAACTTTAATACTGCAACACGGTCAGTAGTTTGTATTATGCAAGCACTGCATAATAATACAATTAAGTGACAGCACTAACTTAAAATCCCTTTGCCTTGAATGAGGAAATAACTAAGCTTTCAAGCTGATACTAAGTAATTAGCTTGCTAGTATAAGCTGGATCTAAAGGAGCTGTGGGTGCTTTAAAAAGTAATCTTTAGTAATGACAAGCTGAAGAAATTGAATTTAATTTATTCAAATTTCACATGTCTTTGAGGACTGGCAATAACAACAACAGAAACCTTTACTGAACTGGTACTATGGGCCCAGTATTTTTCAATACTGCATAAGTATCAAGCCCAGGCACGGTGGCTCATGCCTGTAATCCCAGTGCTTCGAGAGGCCAAGGCAGAAGGACTATGATAGGCCAGGAGTTCAAGACCAGCCTGAGCAATATAGCGAGACCCCATCTCTACAAACAATTTAAAAAATTACCTGGGTTTGGTGGTGCATGCCTGTAGTCCCAGCTACTCCAGAGGCTGAGGGAGGCAGGCGGCTGGAGCCCAGGAGGTCAAGACTGCAGTGTGCTGTAACTGCATCACTGTACTCCAGACTAGGCGCCTTTATAAGTATTATTTTATTTAATCCTAACAACAAGGCAGATAAATATCATTATCTCTATTTTACAGAAGAGGAAATGAGGCTTAGTGAGGTTAGATAACTGGTCAAGGTAATATAGATGAAAAGTGAAAAGAGCTCAATTTTTAACCCAGTTTTATAAGATTCCAAAGTCTAGGCTTTTTTTTTTTTTTTTTTTGAGAAGGAGTCTCGCTCTTTCACCCAGGCTGGAGTGCAGTGGCGTGATCTTGGCTCACTGCAGGCTCCGTCTCCTGGGGTTCACGCCATTCTCCTGCCTCAGCCTCCCGCGTAGCTGGGACTACAGGCGCCCGCCACCTCGCCCGGCTAATTTTTTTGTATTTTTTAGTAGAGATGGGGTTTCACCGTGTTAGCCAGGATGGTCTCGATCTCCTGACCTCATGATCCGCCTGCCTCGGCCTCCCAAAGTGCTGGGATTACAGGCGTGAGCCACCGCGCCCGGCCAAGTCTAGGCTTTTAACCAATAAACCAGTGCTTCTCAAAGCAAAGGGAATTTATGAATTATCTTCATTACAGTTACTGGGATCCTTGTTAAAAATATGTATTTCTAGTAAATTATACATTATTTGGGGTGAGACCTGGGAATATAAATTTTTGACAAGTTTCTCACTGAATTCTGATACACATTGAAATTTGAGAAACACTGCACTCTGTTACTACCTCTCAGTGTATACACTAAATTAGTTTAGCTTTTGTAATTTTTCAGCTTTTACAAATTTAGTAATTTTTTAAGCTATAATAGGAGAAGCTCCACAAAGTACCACATAGGCTGCCATCAAGAACTTGAAAAAAAAAAAAGAATTTTTGGCAAACTTTTATTATGATTTCACTGCAGGGAAAGTAACTAAAAAGTTCAAATTTCAGTCTGCTTCTATTCAGTCAAAAAAGGAAAGATTAACTTGTTCTTTACCATCATTTGTTGTACAAGCACACCACATGTTACAGGATTGAATCAATGACAGGATAACCTTGAAGGAAATAGAGGGGGAAGTAACAACTTCAATGTTAAAATTATGTAATTTTCAACAGAAACTTCTAAAGTACAGCTCAGATTCTGCAAACCATGTGAAAATACTTTAACAGGCTTTTACTGTTTGTTTAAACTTGAATGTGGCCCTCTGGGAAATAAATGGCTGACCGGCCTAATGGAAAAGGGTATGGTTCTGGAATCAGACTCAAACCAGGCTCTATTAGGCTAGAGGTCCCTAACCCCCAGGCTGTGAACTGGTGCTGGTCCGTGGCCTATTAGGAACTGGGCCGCACAGCAGGAGGTGAGCGGAAGGCAAGCAAGCATTAAGGCCTGAGCTCCAGCTCCAGTGAGATCAGCAGCAGCATTAGATTCTCATAGGAGTGTGAATCCTACTGTGAAAATTGTCTTCCATGAAGCCAGTCCCTGGTGCCAAAAAGATTGGGGACCACTACTAGGCTCTGCTGCCTATTAGCTTTATAGTTTTGGGCAAGTTAACTGAAATTTCAGCTTCTGCAACCATAAAAAGGGATGACAACACTTCACAGGCTATTTTGTTTTCTCCCATCCTCTTCCCTCTCATCACCTTTCCACCCATCCTGTGAAACCTAAGAGCTCCTATATTATGGTTTGGACTTATGACCCCACCCAAATCTCCTGTTGAATTGTCATCCCCAGTGTTGGAGGAGGGGCCCGGAGGGACGTGACTGGATCATAGGGGCAGAATTCCCCCTGGCCATTCTCATGATAGTGAGTTCTCACAAGATCTGGTTGTTTAAAAGTATATAGCACCTCCCCTTCCCTTCCTCCAGCTCTGGCCACATAAGATGTGCCTGCTTCTCCTTTGCCTACTGCCATGATTGTTAAGTTTCCTGAGGTCTCCTCAGCCATGTTTCCTGTATAGCCCGCGGAACTGTGAGCCAATTAAAACTCTTTTCTTTATAAGTTACTCAGTTCCAGGTATTTCTTTCTTTTTTTTTTTTTTTTTTTTTTTTTAAATGAAGTCTCACTCTGTCGTCCAGGCTGGAGTACAGTAGCATGATCTCGGCTCATTGCAGCCTTCGCCTCCCAGGTTCAAGCAATTCTCCTGCCTCAGTCTCCCAAGTAGCTGGGACTACAGGCTCCTGCCACCACACCTGGCTAATTTTTTATTTTTAGTAGACACGGGGTTTCACCATGTTGGCCAGGCTGGTCTCAAACTCCCGACTTCAAGTGATCTGCCCGCCTCAGCCTTCCAAAGTGCTGGGATTGCAGGCATAAGCCACCACGCCCGGCCTCAGGTATTTCTTTATTGCAGTGGGAGAACAGACTAATATATCCTACCTTCTAAGAGTCTACTAAGAAAAAAATCCACTATGCTTCAGGTCCTGCTTCCTCTAATCATGACCAGAAGTTGAAGCCTCAAGCATCTCTGGTCATCAATCATTGTGCAATCTCTCACTCCCATATTGCTATGGATATCCCCTTAAACTGACCTGGTACCCATGCCTTCTCTCCTCAAAATTTACCACTGGGCCACATCACCCACTAGATGATGCCTCTTGTATTCACATCCTCCTCTCTGTAAGTCCCTCTTCCTCCTTAAGTACTTAAACCTTGACTCTGCTTGGGGACACCAAGTTTCCTTACACCTTTCAAGCAGCAATCATTTTCTCTTCCACATGTCACCTACTTCAGGTCACAGTCTTCCTCTCCATTTCAACTCTGAGCACTATGAATTAACTCAACAGATATGTGACCCCAGCAACATGTAAGGCATTGTGGCAAAAAGGGGGAGTCCTAAGTAACAAAGCAGACAGAAATCTCTAATTGGGGAGCTTAAATTCAAGTGGAAATGCAGACAAATATATCATTTTATTTATTTATTTATATTAATTTTTTGAAGATGGAGGTCCCACTATGTTCCCCAGGCTGGTCTCAAACTCCTGGGCTCAAGGTATCTATCCCTCCTGCCTCAGCCCCTTGGGTAGGTGGGACTACAGGCATGCACCACTGTGCTTGGCTTTATATCATTTTAAATTGTGCTAAGAGGCATGAAAGATAAAGCAGGAAGTTTTATTTTGTGTGGGGGTGGAATCTTGATTTAGATAGAATGATCAGGGGCATTTTAAGTGGAGGTGTGAAGGACAGGGAGTCAGCCAAATAAAGAGTGAGGTGGTGAAGAACATTTCAGACCGAGGGGAAAATAGGGCCTCTCCAAAGACCTTTTTTCTCCTGCCTCCTCAGCAACCCATTCTGAGGATTTTGTCACCAGCAGAACATGAGCACTTCTCAAATCTTTGATTGCAACCCACCAGGACAACTTGCTTTCCTTATGACTCACTCACTTCCATCTCATCCAGAACTCCAAGACCCATGTTCTCATCCAGACCCATGTTCTCCATTGAGGCTCTCTTCTCACCATCTTCACTTCACTAACCAATTTATAACCTTCATTTCTCTCCTTATTCAATTATAATCCCCCTCATACACATAACGTTCAATCCCTTGACTCTCCTTCCTTCCTTCAAATTCCCCTGGCAAAAATCCCAATCACTCTGCCTTTTCTGAGATTATAACTATACCAGTGAGAATTGCTCGTCACCCCAACCCCCAAACAGATTGGAAACACTATAAATTTGATAACTAAGTTCACATGGGTCTTATATACTCCAAAGTGGTGCATGATTCTCTATTAGTTTCTTCCTCCACTCTCTCTAATGACTATTTAATATTGTCTCTATCTTCAACATTTCTACCCCACTCCTAACCTTGGCTTTCATGATACCCTACTATAATGGCTTTCCCTCATACCTTTCTGATTATTCTTTCTTAAGTTATTTTGCTATCTCCTCTTCTGATCTACAGGTTGGGTATCTTCAATATTCAGACATGGGGGTATTTGTTCTCATTGCTCTACATTCTTCCCAGGTGATCTCATTCATTCCCATGACACTAAATACCATTTATATGCTAATAATTCCCAAATTTCCATCTTGCCCAGATGGAACCACCATCATCTGCTGGTATTACTATAATCCCCCTAAGTGATTTCCCTACTAATAGTACAATCTCCATATAGTAGCCAGAGTGGTCTTTTTGAGGTACAAATCAAATCATGTTATTCCCTTACTAATCCCTCCAACAATTTCCACCACTCTCAGAACAAAATCCTAAAACATGTCAAGTTTCCTGTAGCTGCTGTAACAAATTACCACAAACCTGGAGGCATAAAACAACAGAAATTTATTATCTCACAGTTCCAGAAACCAGAAGCCTGAAATCATGGTGTTGGCAGGGCCACACTCTCTCCAAAGGCTCTAGGGGATATCTCATTCCCTCCCTCTCCCGGGTCCTGGTGTCTCCAGGCACTCACTGGCTTGTGGCTGTGTCACTCCAATCTCTGCCTCTGGCTTCATGTGGCCTCCTCTTATGTCCTCTGTATGTTTTTTTACAAGGACACATCACTGGATTTAGGGCCCACCCAGATAATTCAGGATGATCTCATAATCATTAAGATCCTTTGTAGACTTACATCTACATAGACTTTTTCCTCCCAAATAAGGTCACATCACAGGTTCCAAGGACTACGACATGGACACATCTTTTGGAGGGCCACCATTTAAACCCACTATAGCTTCAAGGCCCTGCCTAAGCTGTCTCTACCTCCCCCTACAGCTTCATCTCTGTTTACCAGGTTCTACCCATTTTGGCATTCTTATACTTTCTTGATCTAGGACAGCTCTTTCTCACCCTTGATCTTTGCCTATGCTATTCTCCTTTTAGTCTTTACCTAGCTAACTTCTCCTTCTGGTCTTCAGTTAAATCTAATTTTCACAGGGAAGTATTCCTTGACCCCATAAATGTAAGGATGTCTCCACCGTTATCCTCCCTTTAAAAAGCACTCTATGGCTGGGTGCAGTGGCTCACACCTGTAATCCCAGCACTTTGGGAGACTGAGGTGGGTGGATCACTTGAGGTCAGGAGTTCGAGACCATCGTGGCCAACATGGTGAAACCCCATCTCTACTAAAAATACAAAAATTAGCCGGGCATTGTGGCATGCACCTATAGTCCCAGCTACTTGGGAGGCTGAGGCACGAGAATCGCTTGAACTTGGGAGACGGAGGTTGCAGTGAGCCGAGATCACACCACTGCACTCCAGCCTGGGTGATAGAGTGAGACTTGGCCTCAAAAAAAAAAAAAAAAAAAAGCATTCTCTTACTTTCCTTCACAGCTTTGACTATTTTCCTTTGTTTCATCATGTTGTACCGACAAATGGATTTGTGTTTACTTGTTAATTATTTGTCTCCACCACTGGACCATGAACGCTTCATACCATCTTACGAAGCACATCTGCTTTCTTCCCCTCTGTATGTATACCCAGAGCATAAAATGGCATCTGGCACACAGTAGCCTTAACTAAATAAGGGAGTAGTAAATAAATAGAGTGCCTCCTCTTCCCCTTTTGAACAGGATTAGATAAATGCAAATAGACAGGTTAGAATGGTGACCAGACACCCGAAGACACTGCTGGCCTGCAGTAGATATCACTCCCAGCCCAGCCTGGAAGATTGATAAAGCTTGGCACAAATGAAAAAGTAGTACCCCAATAATTATTAAGTTAGAAGGACTTCTCTAATTTTCTTTTTTTTTTTTTTTTTAACATGACACAGCCTCAGGAGGTCCTGAGGACATGTGCCCTCTAATTTTCATTTCTGCTGTGGACAACTACACAACTCAGGAACTCATTTCACCTTTTACAGTAATCTCCACCTCCTGTCCAAAAGGATTGATTGAAGTTTCTCTGAAATTTTAGGAAAAACTCCAATATAAACTGATTTCCAAGCCCCACCTAATATTAAGCAGACTGACTCATTCATATATATGTGTAACTTTCTTAATTCTGCAAATTACAAAATGATTCAAGTATTATTAATACTAAATCCTACTAGCCTGTTCTAAAGTCTAGCATGCACAGAGGCATGCAAAGAGGTCTAGCATGCAAAGAGAAATCTTTTCTGAGACACCTGAAATTTTCCAGCCTGCTTTTTCCCCTGAGGTATTTTTAAAAACTGAGATATTATTTAAATACCATAAAATTTAGTCTTTTAAAGTACACCAGTGTTTTGCCCAACATTTGCACAACTTTTATCACTAATTCCAGAACATTCTCATAATCCCCTACCCCCTGCCACCTGCCGAAAATTCATCTCTGTTAGCATTCTCTATTCCTCCCTTTCCCAGACCCTGGCAAACACTAACGTACTGTCTCTATGGATTTTCCAGTCTTTTTTTTTCTCGCGAAACTGAAACACAGAGAGATGAAGTGATTTACACAGAGCTGCAAGTCACTTAATAAGAGAGTAAGGTTAGAATACAAATATTTACAGGAACTTTTAAGTGTATAAAAATTAGTGAAAATATGTTTAGGTCACCTATATATATGCTAAATGCAGCTATAAGACCATCTGACTTTGTTAGAGTCCTTAGAAGAGTCATTCTCAGGCAGTGTGTCTGGCCAGGGAGAGACAGGGGTATAGGGACTTAGGAATCACTAAAGAGGAAGAGACATGCCACTGGTGGAAGGGAATTGCATTTATGGACCAGGGAAATATGAGGATATGTGGTTTAGAGGACAGACATTTTTCTTTTCCACCCAGGGTAGTGAAATTGGTGCTAATATGTCCAGGTGCCCATTGCTTCCTTTTATAGTGGTCCAAGTGGGCCCCAGGGATCCCTGATCATTTCTAGTTTGCTCATGAGTAGTTAATAAAATAATGGTACTAACACCCCTTCAGAATACTTGCTGATTAATGACACGTTGTAAAATAATATGGGAATTTTGACTTTTTAAATATCCACTGTCTGAATTTTCAAATAAGTAAAAGAACTGCAAGCTGAACTTACTTCCATTGCCATTATAAGTATGTTCCCATAGGCTAAAATAATCACAATCTATTTGCAAAAATAACGAGGCACACTTTTTATTTTACATCTTAATCAACATTACAAATATAAAAGGAAAAAAGTCAGAAAAACTCATCACAGAGGAAAAAAATCATCATTCAGAAGAGATTAATCTGAACTTCAACATTCTTTGTGCTCATTTTAAAATTATTAAAATAGGAATTCAAAAGGACAAGCAAATAAAAACCAAGTATTTTATTAATTAAAATTGAGACCCTAAACCAACTAAGACTATACAACTTAAAAATAAGCTGTCTTCATCCTAGAAAAGTTTGATTTGCCATCATATAATGAATATGCAGGAACTTACTAATGGGTAAGTAAACAAATTTTCTTTTACAAACAAGTTATTTTGAGTTATAGAGATCCTCCTGGTGACTAGATTTTTTTTAATGACTAAAAATGCCTATTTAGATAGTCAATCTATCCATAAAGTTGGACACTAAATGACATAGTGAACATTTAAAGTTGAAACTCCTTGTCTACCAAATATTTTCCTAAAACTGTTTTTAAGCATATACATTAACTTAAAAGGTCAACTCTTAATTGTCTACAGCCAAAGAGAGCTTTGGTACCAATAAATTCGAATTAGGGAACCGGTTTTTTTAAATGTAGAATTACAGAGTATTTTTGGAATTATATTGGAACATGCCTAAATATGAAAATGTGAAAGTCCCGCTTTTCTGTTATGTACTCTATTATGAGGAATGAATAGCCTAATTACACTGGATTACTGATATAAATAAAGCATCACTGTAAAATCTCTTCCTAAAAGATTGCAGGTCACACCTAGCAATTTAGGGCAAAAAGTCAATAAAGAATTAAGGTACTTTACTTTTAAAAGCCTCATTTCCCTTTTGGTAAGAGCATCAAGATACTAAAATAAAAATAATGTAATAAGTACTTTCAAAATATAACAATTTTCGTTCTCCCATATAATAGGGGGCTAGCAAGAAAACAAAAAAACAAAAAGAGAAAATTTAAAAATAAGTAAAAAATAAAAAAATATTTTTAAAAAGCAGCCTGGGAAAGAGAAGTGGGTGGGTTTAGGAGAATCCCTTTTGAAAAATTCAGAGCATTATTATTAACCCTTCTTAAATTAAATGCAGGGCCAAGCATGCTTCACGTGGAATCTGGACAATTCTTTGATAAACTTTAAGGTTGCTAAATAACTTACAGAAACTATGAATGCATTTTCATTTTATGAGGCAAAAGAGAAAATATTCAAGATTGCATAGCAATTTTATTTTTTGAAATGGTTATCCTAAAGAATTTCCTTATATTCAGATTTTGCAAAATTCCTACTCTCCAAGTCATCAAGTAAACACTAAAAGCAACTTTACTCGTGAATACAGTGGACTCTTTACGAGGCATGCATTTTTCATAAATCTAGGCCAAAGTGAACTAATAGAGATTTAATTCTAAATTCATTCTGTGACTTCTGGATATAATATTGGTATAAAACCAATAAAAATACTTTTTTTAAAAAAAGCGTTTACTTCCTGAATAATTTAGTTTTGGAAATATTTATATTCTTAGTCAAAATATTACTTTTAGAGTCTAAAGGTTTTAAAAACAAAACTGGTTCAACAATTACCAAAGTGAAATGACTATAAACACTGACTAAAACTTCTTAACCCACAGAAGTAAACCACTTCAGGTGAGTTCAGCTCACTTAATTTTTTTTTTTTTTTGAGACGGAGTCTTACTCTGTCGCCCAGGCTGGAGTGCAGTGGCACGATCTCGGCTCATTGTAAGCTCCGCCTCACAGGTTCACGCCATTCTCCTGCCTCAGCTCCCAAGTAGCTGGGACTACAGGCGCCCGCTACCGTGCCCGCCACCATGCCCGGCTAATTTTTTGTATTTTTAGTAGAGACGAGGTTTCATTGTTAGCCAGGATAGTCTTGATCTCCTGACCTCGTGATCCACCCGCCTCGGCCTCCCAAAGTGCTGGAATTACAGGCGTGAGCCACCACGCCTGGTCTCAGCTCACTTAATTTTTAAAACCCATTTGTCTTCTCCAGCTTCACAACTGGACTGAACATTGCTCAACTGCTCAACAACATTACCTATGTAAAAAGTGAAAAGATAAAAAGTATTGTAAAGATTGCACAGTGAGTGAATCTGGGAAGAATATACTGTGAATCTGGGAAGAATCAGCATTTCAGAGCTGGAAGGGATCTTTAAGATCTAATCCGGCACCCACATTTTACAGATGAGAAAACCAAGCCCAAACACATCAAATAACTTGACCAAAGTTACATTCCTCAGCTGAGCCATTCATTCATTCATTCATTCATTCACCCACTTACTGAAAGCTGCCTAAGTGCCAGGCTTGGTGCTACGAGATGGAAAGCAGCATTCACAATTGCCAAGGCAGTCTTTTTTTCTTGCATTTTTAAGATAAATTCTTAAATTTCCTGATCAGCAGAACTCGTAGGAGAGTTCCACAGCCTTGGTAGAACCTAGCCCACTTTCACTTTCACACATTTTAATAAACATAGTTGGGTTTAACTTCAGAGAGGCCTCAATTGTGTTTACTTTAAACGATTAAGCATTAACAAAGGGAGGCATAGTATTCTGAATGAGTCCCTTTCTCGTACATTCATAACTTAAGGAAGTGCAATCAGAAAATGCCCTACACACACAAACACGTTCACAGGGAGGACAGCTTACAAAATCAGAGGAATTTGAGGTATTAATATATACACCAGTGAAGTCCAATAGCTCAAGTTTACAAAGTATGGAATGTAAATATCTCCCCATTTCATTTAGATGTGGGTATGTCTGCATGTAAAAAACTCACACTCAAACAAATGCCCTCTTCCAATTACACATATCTCTAAAAGCAGGCCTTTTGCCTTAAGCTCAATTTTCTTTCTTTTTGATTAGAAAAAAAAATAGATTAAAAAATAAAATCTAAAATTTAATGTGCTGGCTAAAAAAGAAATTCAAATTCTATGTAATCAAAATAGCAATGGTTCAAACTGCACATTCATGAGTTTTGTTAAAAAATGGGATATGCGGTGAACTTACCCACCAGCACAAATCATACCTCATTTTACTTGGACCTTTACATTCTTTAATATTAAGTCTGGCACTTAAATGTTTTGTGTGTTTCAATTCACAGTCAGCTTCTTTTAAGAAGAGACCATATTGACAAAATTCTTATATAAAACAACCAATAAGTAAGGCATTGTGAAATATTAAACAGCAGCACTCTGGGTACCCAGTTTCAGTGTGATATACCAAGATGAACCCCAGCTTTCCAGTGCTCCACAGATGACTGCTAGGTGGCTTTTGATAAAATAAAATACAATCTTCACTGAGGCTCTTAAAGCTCTTTGACTTTCTTGACACTACTATCAGCTCATGACGAAAGTGCTGTTGTGCTCTATTTCTCAAAACTCCAAATCTGATTTTTATCTAGAGCATCACAAGTTCTCATTTGTACATCAGGTCGGCCCTCCGGTGTCCGATAAGCACTAAGACACAGTCCTGAGTGTGGGTGAAATATAGTTCCATCTTCTTTAAAATGCCAAATAATGTTTGCTGGTACAGGGAACCCATCTTTGGGACAATTTTGCATTCCTACATAATTTTTTTGCTCAGGTACCTCTGCACATAACTCTGTCACAGAATTAAACCTTATTTCTTTGTTTGAAGTATATTCAAAGAATTGATTGCCTCCTTGACCATGGCATCCAAACAGTGAAAGGTTAGCACCTGTGGGGTTGTTGTCAGGAGAGTTATAATCTAAACATTCAGACGAGATCCCTCTACTGCGAATAGCCCCATGCCAGCCTGGTCTATCCTCTGGAACATGTAAATTAGGAAAAACGTTTTTCAAATACCAGTCAAAGCTCTTGCATCTCAGCCGCTCTCGTAGTAATTTTCTTTCAGAAATATCACCATAAGCTTCTTTTCTTGCTGGAGGGTTTCTATTGTAGAAGTGCTCTTTGTACTCATCCATCCAAACTTCTGCTGCCCGAGCAGTATTCTGTAGGAAATTGGGGCGAGCGTATGGTGCCCGCTTGGGGAACACATGGCCCACGTGGGAACACGGGTGAATCTCCAGTTTGCCACCACACTGCCACACCCTAAAAGACAGCTCAAGGTTTTCACCTCCCCACACTTCCATTCCTGTGTCATATGTTCCAAGGTACTGAAAATATTTCTTGCTGACAGCAAACAGTCCTCCAGCCATGGTAGGTGATCTGATGGGGTCAATTCTTGATATCCGCCTGTCCCTTTCCTGTTTGGGGACAGAATGCCACTGAAATGTTAAACGCCAGTCAAACCCACCAATCATGGGCTCCCCTGTCTGCATATAGAATTCAAAAGTATTCCAATCGATTGTGTCTATAACAGGACACACAATTGCTGTTTCATCTCTCCCAATCCTTTCCAAAAGCGGTTCGAGCCAACCGGAATTACACTCACAGTGACAATCCAGGAAAGTGAGGACGTCCCCAGTGGCGAAAGTGGCCCCAATCAGACGGGCCCTAACCAGACCCTCTCGCTTATTGGTCCGAATCAAGCGTACTCTATCAAGATTGCTGATATAAGTTTCAAGTTGTGTCTTCAAATAAACTCTGTCACTCAAGTCATCCACCAAGATGATCTCTTTCAAAAGAACTGCAGGAGAAGTTTCTAAAACACTGTGAATGGTACGGAGCAAAGTCGACCAGGCTTCGTTATAGAAAGCAATGATAACAGAGGTGGTAGGAAGTGTCCTATAGTTGAACTTCTGGGACTTACATTCATACATTCTTTTATCCTCTATGTGTCGATGCAGGGAAATCCTGTCACTGAGGTAAATATTGATGGCATATCTCTCAATGAGTTCTTCTTGCTGCTTCAGTTCATCCTCGTTGAGCTGCAGTTTGCTGGCTTTCCCCCACTCTCCAAGTGCATGGGAATCTGCAGGGGGCTTCTTATAAAGCGGTCGAGACAAATCCTCCGTATTTTTCTGGAGGTCTGAGAGCCTTCTTGACCCCAGCTCCCTGGCACGGCCGGCTCCTGCGGAGGCCTGAAAAGTGGAGACCAAGAGCTCCACGAAGATATAGGCCACTGTTAAAAACGCCAGCAGCAGGCAGCTCTTGCCTGCCCAAGTCCACCTCACCGCCATCCGGATTCTCAGGGCTGGGGCGCAGACGCGGCCACCAAGCCACCACGCAGGGGAAGGGCGGCGGAACCCACAGCTCTAGCTCAGGTACTTCGCAGCAGGTTCTTCCTTTCATGCAGGCGCTGGGCTCCTTTCCAGCCACCCAGGCTTTCCAGGGGTCACCTGAGCCCTCTCGGTCCTCGGCCTCCGGCACAGCCCAACTCCTCTCTCCCCACTTCCTCCTGCTCGGCTCACAACTTTTCACAAACTCTCCAGCCAACACCCCACCCTCCCCGGGCCGAGGACAAACCCCTCCCCTTCCCACTCACTCCTCCTGGTGGTTAGTTTGCGAAAGTCGTCCGGCAGGCCCAGACCGCTGGATAGAAGGCTCTTGGCCGGGCCGGGGGCCGGGGACCAGGATGGCAGAGAGGGCCCCGGCTGCGCCCGCCGCGCTGGGCCCTCGTCTCCGGGTGCTCTCAACCCTCATACAGGACCTTAGCCGTTCTCCTAGGGACCCTGTCCGGACAGAAGGAAAGGTTTCCGGCCCGTGGAGTTTTGTCTCATTACAAAAGCAAAACAAGAATAAGACTTACCAAGTTGCTTGCCGTCGGGGCTGAGGTCTAAGGAGGTGATCGCAGCTTTGTGGCCTTTGAAATAACGCTCCAGAACGGGGTCCTCCTGGAAAGGAAAGTTGTCAAGTTTTGAAAGCCGCCGCAGACCTCCAATTCTGGGGGGCCGGGATCCACGCTGCCACTCCCCCGGAGTCCGGCCTGGGAATGACCACCCAGACGGCGGCTTGGCTGGGCGGCCGGGCCGGGCAGCAGCCCACCCACGGGCGCGGCGCCCAGTCCTGCTACAGGGAGACGCCGGCGCCAGCTCTCCCCGCAGAGCCCGCAAAACGCTCTATTCGCGCTTCCCAGAGTCCAGGGCATCGCAGGAACAGCGGCCCCTTTGAAATACACGTTCCCGGGTCCCGCCCGCTGGCACAAGGCAGGCAGGTGCGAGGATGCGCCTCGGCTTTGGTACTTTTTTTTTTTTTTTTTTAATACCTCCCAGGTGATTCTGACGCAGGCGCTCCACGGAAACCCTCCGAGAATTCTGGGGGCCGTGGGGCCGCCCAGCTCAGTCCGGAGCTCCGGAACTCGGGGAAGAGCGCCCGGGAGCTGGGTCTGGGTTCCGCACTCCGTCCCCCCGGCGGCAAAGAGTGAGATACGGACGCCCCGGGACGAGGGGCTCAGGACCCGGCTGCGGACACCTGCCTCCATCTCCCGCCAGGTGCGGGTTCGGCCGGGACCTCGCCCCGCAGCCCGCGGGACAGGCTCCAGGGAGGGACCCCCCCACCTCCAACCCGTCCTTACCGTGGCTGAGGCCATCGGGGGAGTGGTCGGCCCCAGGCTCCTGTGGGTGGGGGAACCCGGAGAGGGGAGGGGAGGGGATGGGGAAGGAGAGGGGACCGTGCGGTTCCCGGAACCGTCTACCCAGAGCGGCAGCGCCTCCCGGTCACTACAACAACGGCGGCCCAGTCAAACCCCGCGCTCCAGGCATGGCCAGCCGAGCCCCGAGACACAGCCAGCCCTGTAAAGAGCGGACGGGAGGGATGGGCCGGGTCAGCTGTGGCCACACACCAAGCCATGTTAACTAACACTCGCGTTCTCCCTGGTTTGATGTCAGGAAGTGGGGTAGTAACCAGGACGGGAGTAAGAGCGATGAATGGAAGGGCGTTGTGAGCCTGTGATCGATGCAATCAGAGTTCTATTACGTTTTAAAGAGATAGCACCCTTGACGTTTAAGGTGATCCCCTACCGCTTATTTTGTTGACGTAAAGCTTTGACATGAAGAGGGGCAGCTTGCTAGTTATTAATATACTAAAAGGAACTAAATCCCCTGAGGGCAGATTTGAATTTATTTAACCACTGTTTTCCACACAGTGCCCTGCGGGATATTGATATAGATGCTGGATGTGCGTGATGAATGAATGAGTGAATGAATGAATAAATGTTGTGCATGCGCTTAATGATTTTCTGCGATATGTTTCCATTCTCATCTGCTCATTTGCGTATACCTTAGAGCACTAAACTTACACAGCTGGATACTTAAAGTCTTTAGGAAGACTTGGAAACATGGTTTTGTTTGTTTTTTGTGAGACCACGTTTCTATAGCAGGCTTTGTTACACATTAGTATCATTTGTGCTTCAGCCAAACAATGAAGTTGGTAGAATTACAAAATGTTTTCAATGTTTCCAAGTTATAAACTTGATTCCTAGATATTGGTCTTAGAGGTCACACAGAGACAGTTCTTCTAATTCCAAGTCCATATCCTTTTTTTTTTTTTTAACCCTGCCTCAAAGCGTGATGTTCTGAGCTGAAAATTACAAACAGTGTAAAGATCCTTAGCAACATCAAAAGTCATGATAGAACACAGCTTGTAAGATATGTGTTTTATGCAAATGAAAGGTATGCTACACACCTTAATTACAGATTCCCTAGTTGTCTAGTGATTGAGTTTAATTTTATTGAATATGGTATTTAACAACTAAACAGGTAGGCTTTAGATTACAGTATTAGTTAATTTAAGTATACACTTGTTAAATATCTGTTGTATGTTTGGCCTTGAGGGACACAATGATGACTAAGATATTTCCCCTACCTTCAAGAACTCAGCAATCTAGGGTTGATGAGTCTCATGCTTTAGCATTTGTAATGTTGATTTGGGGGCTCCATTTCCAGAGATGCTGAATCAACATATGCAAGGGGGGATCCAGGGCCCTTCTGATGTAACAAGCTCCATAGATGATTACTATGGGAGTCTCAGCTGTCTATGTTGAGAAACACTGCATTAGTCTAGGAGATGATATGTTAAGAGTGTTGATACCAGCAACTTGTCAGCAAACTGTTGCAGGACTCTTAGTTTTGCTACATATTCCCAGTTTAGGCTTGATTTATTTTAAAAGCCTGCCATGTTTAAAAATAATGCTGGATATTGGTGGGAATGTAAAATGATGTAGCTCTGTGGAAAAGTTTGTCAGTTCCTAAAAAGTTAAACATACAATTACCTTATAATCTAGCAATTTCACTGCTAGGTATATCCCATAAGTATTGAAAGCAGAGACTCTAACAGATGCCAATGTTCAAAGCAAGCATTATTTACAATAGCCAAAAAGTGGATACAACCCTAGTATCCAGCAGATGAATGGATAAACAAAATGTTTATGATATATACATATAAGGAAATATTATCCTGCCATAAAAAGAAATGAAACTGTGATACAAGCTACAACATGGATGAACCTTGAAAACATTTTGCTAAGTGAATAAGCCAAACACAAAGGAGCATATATTGTATGATTCCACTCATATAAGGTACCTAGAATAGGTGAATTCATAAGGACAGAAAGTAGAATAGAGGTTACTAGGGCTGGGGGTAAGGGAGACTGGGGAGTTACTGTTTAATGGGTGCAGAGTTTCTGTTTGGGATGATGAAGTTCTGGAAATAGTGGTGATGTTTGCACAACATTGTGAATGTACTTAATGCCAGTGAATTGTATACCTAAAAAATGGGTAAAATGGTAAATTTCATTACAGGTATTTCACCCCAAGAATAAAATAATAATGCCAGAAGCTGAAGAGTAATCAGGACCTCAGGATTACTCATAGGTATGTTATGTCTAATATTGGGCACAGGAGAAGCAGAAAAAGGAAGAAGTTGGAGATTTAGAAACTAGCTCAAAAGAAGAACAAATATAGATTTTTATTTAAGTGTTTTAGTAAAAGTTTAGTTTTTACTTTTTTTCTCAGTTATCAAGAAACACATGTTTTAAAATTAAAAGATGGGAGGGAAACTACCTATTAGTCCTATCACCTAAAGTTGATCTTAAAAAATTTGTCACCTATTGATATGGTTTGGATTTGTGTCCCCACCCAAATCTCACGCAGAATTGTAATCCCCAGTGTTGGAGGAGAGGGCTGGTGGGAGGTGATTGGATCTTGGGGGTGGATTTCTCCCTTGCTGTTCTGAGTGAGTTATCACAAGATCTGGTTGTTTAAAAGTGTGTAGCACTTCCCCCTTTGCTCTCTTCCTCCTGCTCCATCCAGGAAGTAGGATGTGCCTGCTTCCCCTTTGCCTTCCACCATGATTCTAAGTTTCCTGTGGCCTCCCCAGCCATACTTCCTGTACAGCCTACAGAACCATGAGCCAATTAAACCTGTTTTCTTTGTAAATTATCCAGTCTCAGGTAGTTCTTTATAGCAATGTGAGAACGGACTAGTATACCTACCTGTTTTCACTACACGCTAGGACTTTGCTAAGTACCTTACAAATTTTGACATTTAGTGATCATAACGGTCTTATTAGAGATGTGCTATTATTACCATTTCCATTTTATAGGTGAGTAAATTGATATGCAAAGACACTAAGTTACTTGCCCAAGGCACATTGCTAGCTAGGAAGTGGCAGAGTTGAGATTTTTAGACACACGCAGTCTGCCTCCAGAATCCACTGTCTCTTTTTTTTTTTTTTTTTTGCACTCTGTCACCCAGACTGGAGTGCAGTGGCGCGATCTCGGCTCACTGCAAGCTCCACCTCCCGGGTTCACACCATTCCCCTGCCTCAGCCTCCCGAGTAGCTGGGACTACAGGCGCCTGCAACCACGCCCGCCTAATATTTTTTGTGTTTTTTTTTAGTAGAGACGGGTTTTCACTGTGTTAGCCAGGATGGTCTCAATCTCCTGACCTCATGATCTGCCTGCCTCGGCCTCCCAAAGTGCTGGGATTACAGGTGTGAGCCACCGCACCTGGCCCAGAATCCACTCTCTTAATCACTGTCATGACTTTTGTGTGATTGCAAGTGTTATGTAAATGTATAAAACATTGCATTCTTGCCAAGGTTTTAATAATAATAAGTTTTACAAAATGAAAGTAATATCTCCTTTATTTTCATTCCACTGTCCTCACTTATTACTCTAAACTGCCTTTTCCGTTGTTCTTTTCCATGGTTGATTTTGTTCTTTTCGGCTTTTCTTCACCTTTGCAAATAGCAAAAGCTCAGAGGTAGACATTTGGAAATGTGGTCAAAGTTGGGGAAGTTTTTTCTAACCTCAAGCCTAATTCCACTTGCTACAATGATTATTTAGACCTCTCTGGATTGCAACCTAATCATTTATGTAGGTAGAAGCCACAAGCAGGATCAGTATTTAAAAACCTACAAGGTTTTACTGGAGGCCGGGTACTAGGTAGGACAAACTGACCTCTAATTAGCCCTTCTTTTCCAGTTCCCCCTAAAACAGAAATTGAATTTATTTACTTGAGCATTACAAAGAGTTGTTTTTATTTTGGCACTGGTTCTTCCTTGGCCTGCGAATTTGGAAATTCAGCATAGCACAAAAGTGCCATCTACTGTTCACCTTACTATATAGCACTTGGAGTGAACATCGAGCCTGTTTACAGGCAATGGAACTCCCTTACTGATACACTTCCTCCAAAATATAGGAGAGCACATGGAAAAGTACACGATGGGTTTGAATCAATAATGAGTTACATTTTTGAAAACTGCATGATTCATTTAAGTTAACATTCAGTCTTCAAGTCCTATCAACTACCTCCTCACCATATATATATATATATATGATGGGCTGCCCAGGCTGGCCTTGAACTCCTGAGTTCAAGTGATCCACCTGCAGCAGCCTCCCAGGTAGCTGGGATTACAGGCATGCTCCTCGTCATATATTTTGTCTTCCTATCTTTCTGTCTAATGGCTCCTGTCACTCCACAGACCCTGCCTTCTGCCTCCTAGAATATTTTAGTAACCACCAACTTGCTTTTTGACTTCAAAACTTCTCCCCTCCACCTGTCCACCCTGCATTTACCAACAAATAACATAAGATTCACAAGGGTAGCTTGCTAAAAGTAAAGATTTTTAGGCCTCACCCCAGAGGTTTTGATATAGAAGGTCTAGTGTGAATACTAGAAATCTGTTTTCAAAAAAGCTTTCTAGGTGATTATAATACACATCAACATTTGGGAACCACGGGCATATCATGCCATAGATCTTCTTTAAAATGCACTTTAAGTTCACTTTTAAATGCCTCAAACCAAGTCCTATTTTATATCTAACCATTCATCTCCCCTGGGCCAATCCTTAAGCCATTGCAGTTAACCCCACACGCACACCCTTTGGAGTCTTTGCTAGAGCTGTTTCTGTACTCATGAATGCCTGTGCTACTCTCTTGCTCCAACTTCTACACAAAGAAACACCTCAGAACTTGGGAAGATATGTTCATGTAAAATCATCTTTCTCTGAACCTATTCCTCCTTATAAAAATAAAACTTATTATTTTTCCTTTGGGTCCTGATGGTATGCAACTTAGAGTTCTTTTTAGCACTATTTTATGTTGCTGCCTTTATATCTACATCATATTTATGTGTCTGTCAGCACTTATTGTAGTGAAAGGTCAGTAAAGATAAGAACTGTGTTCTACTCATTTTAATATCACTCTACAGGCACCACAATCCCTGACACATAGTAGGAGCACAATAAACATTTTCTGCATTGATTGAAAGCTGACAGTGTGGCTGGCCAGCTCTATATTTACTGAAAAAGTCTACAAAATAAATAGAAAACATGATCATTGTCCTCCAATAGTTTAAAGTATCTTGTAATTTTATTGATACACTCTGTACATTATGGGGTACATGTGAAATTTTGTTGCATGCATAGCATGTATAATGATCAAGTCAGGGCATTTAGGGTATCCATCACCTAAGGATTTATCATTTCTATATGTCAGGTACATTTCAAATTGTCTTTTCTAGCCATTTTGGTACAGTGCATTATTGTTGTCTATAGTCACCTGATTCTGCTATCAAATATTAGAACTTATTTCTTCTATCTAACTGTATGATTGTACCAGTTAACCAACCTCTCTTCATTTCCCCCCTCCCACCCACACATCCTTCCCATTCTCTGGGAGAAAGAGAATCTATCATTCCACTCTCTATCTCCATACGATCAACTTTTTTAGCTCTCATATATTAATGAAAATGTGTAATATTTATCTTCCTGTGCCTGGCTTATTTCACTTAACATAGTGTTCTCCAGTTTTATTCATGTTCCTGCAAATGACATGATTTCATTCTTTTTCATGGTTGAATAGTATTCCATTGTATATATATATATATATATACATTGTATATATATATATATATCACATTTTCTTTATCCATTCATCCATTGATGGGGATGCTTAGGTCAAACAGCTTAAAATCTAATTAGGGAAACAGGACTCACCACATGAAACAATCAATGAAAGTTATGTGAAGCAGTAGGTCAATCATAACCATGGGAATGTTACAAAATATCTGTATAATAACCATAGTATTGTATTTCAATTGTGTCAAATGTACTGAAGACATTTGATTGGTCTTTGGAAATGTTTTTGTATCAGGAAAGACTTATAGGGGAACAAGGACTTCAATTGTGATTTTTTAAAGCGGTAGAATTAGTGGATTAATGGTTGCCAGAGACTAGGGGGAGGAAAGAATGGGGAGGGATTACTAATGAAAAAATGGAATCTTTTTAGGGTGATGAAAATGTTCTGGAATTAGTGGTGATAGGTTTACAACTTCAAAGTACTAAAGACTACTGATTTTTACACTTAAATCCACTAGATCAATGGTTCTCAAACCTTAGCGGGCATCAGAATCACCCAAAGGACTTGATATAATGCAGATTCCACTCCAGAGTTTCTGTTTCAGTCTGTCTGGAATGGGGCACAAGAATTTACATTTATAATAAATACAGGTTCCTAGGTATGATGCTTATGCTGCCAATGAACCATCCTGTAACAATTAGCAGAGTAAACAAAAAGGTAGCAAGGAGAGAGACAGAAAGTAGAATGGGCCGGGCGCGGTGGCTCACACCTGTAATCCCAGCACTTTGGGAGGCCGAGATGGGTGAATCACCTGAGGTCAGGAGTTCGAGGCCAGCCTGGCCAAAATGACGAAACCCCATCTATACTAAAAATACAAACATTAGCTGGGCGCAGTGGTGGGCACCTGTAATCCCAGCTACTAGGGAGGCTGAGGCAGGAGAATCGCTTGAACCCGGGAAGCAGAGGTTGCAGTGAGTGGAGATCACACCATTGCACTTCTGCCTGGGTGACAGAGCAAGACTCCATCTCAAAAAAAAAAAAAAAAAAAAAAAAAAAAAAAGGAAAGTAGAATGATGTTTGCCATTTGCCAGGGGCTGCGGGGAGAGAACATGGGGAATTATTGTTTAATGGGTGTGTGGAGTTTCAGTTTGTGAAACTGAAAAAGTTCTGGAGATGGATTGCAGTGATGGTTACAAAACAATGTGAATATATGTAATTTAATTGAACTATATACACTTATAAATGGTTACATGGTAAATGTTATGTGTGTGTTACTTCAATGAAGAACATAGGGGTAAAGTGTTGAAAGAATGCACATTAGTAAAGGCATCACAGTCATGGGATGAACTTCAGTACAATGGAAGCCTGGTTCCTTACAGGACCGTACTGGTACATGGCCCAGGGATTGGGGATCCCTGTCCTAGACCACTCTATTTGCTGTGGCTCTGCCTTCCAGTCATTTTCTATCCCATTATTGTGTTTTACTTTCTTCATAGCCCTTGCTAGTTCTTTTGCCATGAATGCTCTTCCCCCAAATGGAAGGCACTGCAAGAATTGATAGATTCTGGCGTTATTGGAGTAGCAGCAGTAGAAACATAAAGAGATATTTGTTTAGGTATGGCATAATTAAAATGAACAGGGGAAGGGGGGCAGAAAAAAAAAACAAACACTTAGATGCTGTCCTTGGTCCTGAACCAACAGTACCTGATGAATGGCTATCTTACTTATCCCGAGAATCTGGTAACTTCTCTTTTAGGGCTTAGAATTTCATTTTTACCCTTTTACCAAAAAAAAAAAAAAAAAAAAAAAAAAAAAAAAAAAAAAGAAAAAGAAATGTAGCTTTTAGTGTCTCCAAAAAAAGACAAAACATGGTAATAATTTACAATTTACCTAGCCAATTCCATGTATTTTGACAGTTGTAATATGTTTCTACTTAGAAAAATTTTTCTTTTCCCACTAGAAGGAAAAGAGGGTACATTGCCCCATTCCCTCTCCATCTCAATCCTAAGATTATGCATTTGAAGGTCAGTTTATGTGAAGCATCACTCATACCTTCCAAGTGACTGTGATGAGAGAGATGAGGGCAAGATGGAATTGATGATGGCTAGCAGGTCTTGGCTAAGATGTCACTCCTCAAAGAGGCTTCCTAGAGTCCCCAACCTTTATGGCACCAGGGACCAATTTCATGGAAGATGGTTTTTCCATAGACAGGGGAATGAAGGGGAGGGATAGTTTCAGGATAAAAGTGTTCCAGCTCAGATCATCAGGCGTTAGATTCTCATAAGGAATGCACAACCTAGATCCCTGCATGTGCATTTCACAATAGAGTTCACGCTCCTGTGAGAATGTAACACCTCTGCTGATCTGACAGGAGGCAGAGCTCAGGCCATAATGCTGGCTTTCTCTCCTGCTGCTCACCTCCTGCTGTTCAGCCTGGTTCCTAACAGGCCATGGACCGGTACCGGCTACATGGCCCAGGGGTTGGGGATCTCTGTCCTAGACCACTCTATTTGCTGTGGCTCTGCCTTCCAGTCATTTTCTATCCCATTACTGTGTTATACTTTTTTCACAGCCCTAGCTAGTTCCTCTGCCATGAATGCTCTTCTCCCAAATCTTTTCAAGACTCACTTCTTTCATTTCACTTAGTTCTTACCACATTTTCAAAATAAGCACTTCCTTTCATTCTCTATAACATTACACTTTTGTTTTTCTTCAAACACATATTCCTCCCAGCTAAAAAAGGACAAATGATTTTGATAGACATTTCACCAAAGAGGTATATAAATAGCCAGTAAGCACATGAAAAGATGCCCAACATCATTAGGCAATAGGGGAAATATAAATCAACATCACAAAACCTACTTCACACCCACTGTGATAGCTATAATCAAATAGCCTGATAATAGTAAGTGTTGGTGAGGATGTAAAGGAATGGAAACCCTCATAAATTGCTGGTGGGAATGTAAAATTGTACAGCTGCTTTACACAGGAATGGAATTGCTGAGCCCTGTGGTAATTCTTTTGACTTCTTGAATTTGGGAGTTCCTTCAAAAGTTAAACATAGGGTTACCCTATCAGCCAGCAATTCCATCTAGGTAGGTACCCTTGATAATTGAATACATATGTCCACACAGAAACGCAGACACAAACGTTCATAGCAGCATTACTCACGATAGCCAAAAGTGGAAACAATCCAAATGTCTATCAACTGATTAATGGGTAAATAAAATGTGCTGCATGCATACACATTTATATGCCTGGCAAATAAAAGGAATGAAGTACTGATTCATGCTACAGTGTGGATGAAACTTGAAAACACTGTGCTAAGTAAAGAAGCCAGACACAATGTATGATTCCATCCATATAAAATGTTCAGAATAGCCAAATCCATAGAGACAGAATATGGATTGTGTGCCAGGGACTGGTTTCTTCTTGGGGTGATGAAATATTCTGGAATTAGATAGTGGTGACAGTTCTGCAACTTGATAAATGTACTAATAAACCACTGATTTTTATACTTAAAAATAATAAGATTTTTTTTTAAAAAAAGCAAGCATAAACAACCACTTATCTCTCCCTGAAATATACATTCTCTATGAGTAATCCCCATGAGAGTGAGGGCAAAACCCTCAGAGGGAGTATGTCAGAATCACTTGTGGGACCATCACCAGGATATAAACTCCATGAGGGCAGAGACATTTTCTTTTTAATCCACCATATATCAGAACAATGACTGGCACATAGTAGGTACCTAATAAAATTTTGTGACTTAATGAGGGAATAAAAGAGGAAGAGATGATATCTGTGTGAAACAATTAGAGGATTTTTTAAAATCTTAAAAGTCTTCACTGTGTATTACAATAGAATTGTGATTTTAGTAGAAGGAAACTAGATTCTTTTAAAGATTGGTTCTTCTATCTAAAAAGAAAATTCCAAATCTCAACAGTGTCTAACATAATAAAAGAATATGTTTTAAACTTGGCCACCCTGGGGTTTCTTCTCAATTATAAAAATTACTGTGGTTTACTTCATTTAGTGATTTTTTTTTTTATTGAGACAGAGTCTTGCTCTGTTGCCCAGGCTGGAGTGCAGTGGTGTGATCTCGGCTCACTGCAACTTCCACCTCCCAGGTTCAAGCTATTCTCTGCCTCAGCCTCCTGAGTAGTTGGAACTACAGGTGCGCACCCAGCTAATTTTTGTATTTTTTAGTAGAGACGGGGTTTCACCATGTTCGCCAGGATGGTCTCCATCTCTTGACCTCATGATCCGCCCACCTCGGCCTCCCGAAGTGCTGGGATTACAGGTATGAGCCACCGTGCCTGGCCCTCCATTTAGTGATCTTATACAGGGCCATTTTCATTGTATTTACATTATTGAAAAAACAGCTTTTATTCTATAACCTTGTAACCTTGCTCACTAATTGGTGGCCCACTGACTGAAACGAGTCCA
The DNA here is from genome assembly GCF_028878055.3 of Symphalangus syndactylus. Classification (NCBI taxonomy): domain Eukaryota; kingdom Metazoa; phylum Chordata; class Mammalia; order Primates; family Hylobatidae; genus Symphalangus; species Symphalangus syndactylus. Next base: position 84,757,079 of record NC_072435.2, read on the forward strand.
CTGATATGTTTTGTTTGGTCATTAATGTGTTCAAACATTCTTTAAAATTTAAACTCCTATAGGTGAGCCAAATACTCAATTTGACTCAGTACACTTCCTTCTGTTATTTTTGTACACGGTCTGATTCACAGGCATAAATGATCTCCCTGGCCCTTTGTATCAGTCATGAAGGTCTAAGTTATGCTGCTGAAACAACCCCCAAATCTCAGTGGCTTAAAATGAGGAAGTTTTTTATTTTCTGCTCGCATTATGTTGCCATCAGAAGTCAACTAAGGGCTTAACTCTCAGGTCCTTGTTATCCTCACTTCAGGACATAGGCTGTCAGCGAAGCCACTGTCAGAAACATTATTGGTGACTGGCAGCTGGAAAAGAGAGCAGATGATGCCCACGATGGCTTTCTAAGATTTCCTTGACCAAGGAAAGTCACATATCTGGTAGACAAATATAATTCTCCCCCATGAAGAAAGTTGTGGAAAGTTATAGTCTAACACCTGGAGGAATTTGGATTGAATATTGAATGCAGTTCAATATCAAGACCTTTTCTACATGAAAATTAAGAAATGTTTGTCAGTTTTTCAAGCATTTGTATTCCCCAACACACGTGAAGGTTAATGCACTCAGAGCTTTGATTCTCAGTTGAGGCCACACACCCCTGGGTGAGGCGAGTGATGGATCATAATCTTTATTTTGTTTTGGGGATAGAGATTGAAGGCAGAAAACATAGGCTTGAGTTTTATTTTTTATTTATTTTTATTTTTAAACTATTTTACAAATGGAGTCTTACTATGTTGGCCAGGCTGGAGTGCAGTGTCTATCCACAGGTGCTCTCATAGCACATTGTAGCCTTGAACTTCTGGGTTCAAGTGATCCCCCCACTTCAGCCTCTGGTGTAGCTGGGACTACAGACACAAACCACCATGCCCGGCTTGAGATTTTATTTTATTTTTAAATAAAGGCCCCACAGGTGATTCTGGCATACTGCTCCAAGATGTTGTGTCCTCATTCCCACAAGGATTACTGATTTAGAGGCTCACAGTTTTCTGAGAATGCACAGATTCAGACAAATAACTAAAGATCAGAATGAAAACATTACAACCCAGATGTCAATGATCAGTAAAGGATTCAGCTATGCTGTTAGTGAAAAAGTTAAGTACTAGCACATTTTCAAGTTAAGATGAATAAGTAATTGGGAAAAGAGAGGAGACTGGAAATTTCCATAAAATAAGTGGCATTCATTTTAGAAGTTAGCACCGCAAAGGTAATGTAGATATTATTACCATCTTCTGCCTGACAGATAGTGTTTATTACAAGTTAGAGCTATATCCCTCCATCTCCTGACCTTCCTAAGGTTTAGGTAAACACTCTTATCAAAAGAGGGAGAAGGAACACAGGTCAGAGGGCAGCATCGTGGTGTCTTTGCTTCTCCAGCCTCACAGACCTAGTCTGAGTCTTATGGAGAGAAAGGACTCCGGAAGCAGCAGAAGTAGCTGATTTTTAAATTGAGTCTGGTGAGACAGTTGGGCACAGGCTGCTATGCTTGTGTAACCTGGAGGCAAAGTAGGAAACAGATTGGCAGAGGAGTCATCCTTCTTCTAGGTCTGCATAGACCAGAGCATGGTGTGAACACAGTGAAGACCACAAAGACTTTGCCTTGCTGGATTGTGGTGAATTACCCAATTCAACAGAGTAATTTAAATGAATGATTCTCAGCCAGGGACAAGTTTTCCCACATGGGACATTTAGCAATGTCTAGAGACACTTACAGTTATCACAATTAAGAGTGTAGGTGCCACTGGCATTTGGTGGATAGAGATCAGGGCTGCTGCTAAACATCCTACGATGCACAGAACAGCCTCCAAAACAAAGAACCAACCCCAAACGTCAATAATACTGATATGAGAAACCCATATTTAAATGAAAGCACTTAGTACTGTGCCTGGCATTTGCTAAATGCTTAATAAATGTTGATTCACCATGGGTTGGTCTCCTGGTGTCCATAAGGTTTTAAATAATTGTCAATACCCTAAAATTAACCATATATAGTATACCAAGATTTCTCCATTACAAGATGTACTTTTTTAAAATCACTTTTTAAATTTCTTGAATTGGTGTGAGATGTAATTATTGATATATTTTCCCCTAAGAAGCTGTTATCAAATCTCAAATCATGGTGCATGTCAGTTGATGGCATCTTAAAGTCCTGAAAAAGGGCCAGGAGCTGTGGCTCATATCTGGAATCCCAGCACTTTGGGAAGCTGAGGCAGGCAGATCACTTGAGGCCAGAAATTCAAGAACAGGCTGGCCAACACGGCAAAAACCCATCTCTACTAAAAATACAAAAAATTAATCAGGTGTGGTGGCGTGCACCTGTAGTCCCAGCTATTCGGGAGGCTGAGGCATGAGAATCAGTTGAACCCAGGAGGTGGAGGTTGCAGTGAGCCAAGATGGCGAGATGGTGCCACTGCACTCCAGCTTAGTTGACAGATGAGATTCTGTCTAAAAACAAACAAATAAAAAACAAAAACAAAAGCCTCCTGAAAAAGCTACGCTTCTAGGCTTCTATTACCTGTATTAGTAGAGGCATTTTCAAAATACTACCTGGGAATGTGACAAAGTAACCTATTCGTATATTAGCTGACTTATTATCACCAGTTACATAATCATTAATTGACTGTTCTGCTGCTGACTAATACTACTGTCAAATTCTGCACATATTAATCTTTCTCTGTGATGAATATTCAGAACAAAAGAAAATAAAAAACATTAACTTTGGTAGAAATCCTAGACAGCAAGCGTTTCTCCTTCCTTTTAGAGATGAGAAACCAAAGGTTCATGAAGGCTTATTAACTGGCTCAACTCTATTCAGCTAGTCAGCAATAAAGCCACACCTACAAGTCAATGGTCCAGAATTCCATCTCAGGTCTGCTCCTCGGATAATTGCAAATGTGTACTCTTTATTCCAGTTGCGCTCAGCAAGAGGTTGTTACTCTTTATTCATCTATGTGACTAGTGATATTTTCTATGGAATATGATTTTGTTCTTCAGGCTATGTTTATATAATCATTCCATCAATGTTATCGAACATCTTACTATGGGCCAGGTAGTGTGTTAGGTATTGTACTTATAAAGATAAGTAAAAATGACTACAAGGGTAAAAAGCTCACTTCCCTTCTAGGCCCAAGTGGATAACAAAACTGGTTGAGTTAGGGTTGCCAGATACAATATAGGTGCCCTAACTGAATTGCATGAATTGCACTGGACCTACTTTATTTATAAAAATAAAATTGTTGTTTATCTGATCTTCACATTTAAACAGGCTTCTTGCATTCATATTTGCTAAATGCAGCAACCCTAACTAGCTGGGAACTGGGGAGAGCTGGAAAGTACATGCTTTATCTAAAGGGAGCAGCTGCTACCTCCCCTCCCCACCCCCTCTCAGGAATCATTGCCACAAGGCATGCAACCCTAGTGAACTCACTGAAATTATCATGATATGCTGGAAATCCAGAACTCTAGTTAAAATCTCCCTAATTTTAAAAGTTGTAAACTGATTTGAAAAAATTTTAAAGACTATGTGGGCCAAAGGAAAAAAAAAGAAAATAATGTCTGTGGATTTTGATGGTGTTTAAGCAACCTCCAAAATAAGACTTCTCTTTCTCACCCGAATGTGGAACCAGTTAAGCCACACAGGTTTCAGGCAGATTAAGGTCAAAATGTCAGCTTCAATACTGATGAGGTAACCATAAAGGATTTGGCTTAAGTGTACAACCAAATAGGCTTGCTAGAAAGCTCCCGAATTGAACTAACCATCCTCCCCACAAATCCAGCCCTTCACCCCAGCAAGGCAGAACTAACCCTCCAGTCAAGAGAGTAAACTAGAATATTCCCCTCCTTGCAGATAACACGGGTATGAAGAGAGGGGAGAGCAGCAAAGGCTGAGCTGCATGTGCCTGGTCCCTTCCAGACTTTCCAGATAACTCTGCCCCACAGGAGGACAAAGAAAGCCAAAAGAGAGAAGCCAGGATTGTTAGTCCTGGAAAATCCCTCCATATAGAAACATGAGCCAGAGAATAAATCACTCGCCTCTCTAACCAGTTGGATTTGGTCCATGAGTTCCTAGTTTTGTTCACCTGACTCAGTCCCTGACTTTTAAAGTCAAGTGCATCAACATGCTGCCAGTACTTTGATGAACATCTATACAGGATCCATCTCTACAGCAGTGAATTCCACCTGGGGTAAAGTATGCATGTAGGTTAGGATGCTACAGCGGGATCTGTCTGCTTTTTCTGTCTGTTTCTGCTAAGGCCGCCACACATTAGATGGTCAGTCTCTTTGTTCTATGGGAAGGGCTAGAATACCTAAACAGGACTTTCAAGGAGGGAGCAACAAACCACTTTTGTGGCTCTCAGCAAACATCCATCTCAAAGGTGAGTTTGGAAATAATGGAGAGTGTGTCAGTGTATTTGTGTCTCAGGCCTACTTCCCACCCCTATGGGGGAAGGGTGGGACTTATCTCTCTCTTCCCTCAAGCCTGCTAAGAGGAGATTATACTATATTTGAGATAAATACCTCAAGCACAGTGACAGCCATGCAGCTCATGCCTGTGAAATCAAAAGGCAAGAGGCTGCGGCTGGCTGGCTGCTCTGAGGGCAGAGAGAAAAGACCAGACTGCTCTTGGAACAGACTGTTCTCCCACTGACGATGGGGTTAAAGATGCATGAATGTATCTCCAGGACTGGATGTGAGCTGCATGGGAGAAAAAGAGTGCAGGCCTGCAGCCTGGGAAAACCCAAAAGGATGCCATAAACCCAACAGGAAGATGGGTTGTCAGGAGAGCTGAGAAAGGAATAAAAATGACATAGAAAAGTACATTGTCCACATCATAAAGAACACAGCTGAATGTGCCCAATGAGGTCCTCAGAGAACCCACAGAAGTGCCCATGAGAACAGTTCTCTCTGGGACTCAAACCCAGGGAGAGGTGCTTTTAAACATGCAAAGAGAGGGAGCCATCATCATATTACATTGTAGTGTCCACATGAATAAGACCCTAACTTACCTCATATCTCTCCTCCTTCGTCTGCTTTAATCCAGGAGGAGCCAGAGACCTCTTAGTAAGTGAAGAAGAAGGGGAAATAGGTAAAAAGCCACTATTCCCCATGTTAGATGACGAAATAGGAACATTCTCCTCCTCTACCCAGCACCCACTGTAGCTTTTAGTGGCTGGAGTCAGGAGAGAAGAGAAGCTTTCATGTTAAATGAATTTCAGAGGTTTGACTATGACATAGAAATGGATATTTTAATTACTGAAATAAAACTATTTTGTAACTAGAGGTGACTAGAAGACATTTTATCCTCAGCAGAAGAATAGATAAGGATAGGACCTTCCCTCCCCCTTGGACCCCACCAAGGTTTCATCCAGAGGCAGAGGAAGAAGTAACCCTTTATGTGAGTTTGAATGAGCAGAAGAAGAAAAGGATGAAGTTGTCTTCTAATTGCACTCTATTAATGTTGCTTTTTTGTTAACATAAATGTCACATATATTTTTAGCTGGTGTAACAAAAAAAACATCTCAAGCAGGCTTGCATAACAGCTTTGGACACAGTCTGATCAAGGCCCCGGTTCTGTTTGCTAGTGATCCTCCTGACTCTGCCCTCTCTCCATGCTAGTTTCTTCCTCAGATTGACATTCCTCTTGGTCACCAGATGCCTACGATCAGCGGGTGCAACTGTCTGCTCCCTGCTCACTTCTGAAGGGGAGAGCATGGATACCAACCACAGAACAAAGCCCTGCAGTCTCCCACTGAGTAGAACACCCTCAAAGAAGTGTTGGCCATTTCCCTGCTGCCAGGGAAATATCATGTACCGGTTGGATGAGGCCTGTATTAATCCAGTCAATGGAACATAGTTAAACTATCCCAGACCCTCCATAGACTCTAGAGAAAAGGCGAATCCAACCCAAATGTAAGATGGCTACTCAACAGGACAGAAATGGCATGGATGTCAGTGAGGTGGCAAAAAATAATGTGTGCCAAAGGAGATCAGGAAGGACTGAATAGAAGACATGGTCTTTGAATTGAAGCCTTTAATGAGGAAAGGGGATTGAGATTGTATCAGGGCCAGGGTGGAGAGTGGGCTGTGAAGAGGATAGGGAAAATGTAAGGACACTGCGGATATAAGAATTAATGGGAGAATCATGGGCCACAAAGCAGCAGGATTATATTACAGAGATAGTAAGTAGTGTTTATTGGAGCACAGGGTACTGGGGAGGTGGAGGAAAGATGAGACCGTTAAGGAATTTAGACACAGAATGTAGTAGCTGGCAGGAAACAGATGACACTCTCAAACAGGGTAGTTGAGGAGAGCTAATAAAGGGACCATTTACCAAGGTGTAGTTAGGATTAAGAGAAAGCAAACTGGGATGGTGCTGTGCTATGGGCTAGCGACAGCAGGAAGTCATTTCTGTCCCTAGGTCTGAAGAGGGAAGCAGGGGAGCCAACACCAAGGAACCAGAGATCTTAGAGTCTGCAAGTCTGCATGATAGAAGCCATGGCCTTTAGTAGAGGGATCGTGCCTACTCTTAGCAGCCTGGTTGGGAGGGGCCTGGGGAAATAATACCCCAACCTGTCTCCTCTTCTTCAATATTGATGACTTCCATTGGTTAATATCAAACTGGAAGTTGGAGACAAAGGGAGTCTATCTATACAAGTCAGGACCCTGGAGCCCAGAAGAGAATAAAAAGGGGGTAAAAAGCATATTGGAGGGACAAACAGAAAACACCCAGCACAGAAGGAGGAACAAACATTTGGAGGAACAAACACAAAATATCAGAAAACATTTTAATCCTGGGTCCTGGGACGTCATGGAAGGTTTTGAAGTTAGGAGCACCGCCATCCTCTAGGGGGAGTTCAAGGATTTCTCTCCACTCATCCCCAAGGAGCTGCATCAAAAGATCAGGGCGAAACAGACTTCAAGGAAAGAGCCCTTGGCTAGAGGAAGAAGCCTGGAGAAGTAAAGGGATTGCTCCTGGAATTGGAAATATACCCTTTGCACTTCGATTTACTGCATTTGGATTGATTTGCAAGAATAACCATTAAAATAATCAAAGCTAAAAGTAAGTATGTACTGTGCCAAGTTCTTGATTCATTTAGCACAACTCTTCGGAGGTAAGCACAATTGAAATTCTCACCTTCTAGATTAAGAGGCTGATAGAACCTGGATTTGAGCCCACTGACAATGGAACACTCTCTGCTCTGTTTCATTCTCATGCTGCTGGTTTAGTCAGCTGAGTCAAAGGTTGCCTTTGCTTAGAAGGCCTGACAAAACCAGAGCAGGGTCCATGGAAAAGGAGACATGAAAAGGGACATATTTCCTGGTAAGATTTGTGTTCATTTAACAATTTTAAGCACATGTTTAATAACCAGGCACTCACTGCTTGGCAAGCTCTGAGCCAGGTGCAGGATATCCGAGGGAACTAGGAGAGAGGCACTAAGTGCAGTACTAAGAGCCTGAATGAGTGCATTTGAGTCCTGGGTCTGCTACATGTGTGACCTAGGAAAAGTCACTTAAATCATTTAACTGTCTGTTTCCTCATCTTTAACATATAGATCATTAAAAAATACACAGCACTTGGAATAATAAACGGGCAGATTGTTAATGTTAAAGGTGTGAGCTGCTATTATTACAACACAATATCAGCCCTTGAATCTCTTACACTAGATGGAAAGATGGAGATGAGTAGGATCTAATTATTGGCCAAGTGCAAAGGAGCTAAAAAGGCCACCCACACTGCTACTTACTTCAGCAATACCCAAGGAAACAAGGGCAAAAAACAGCTCGAGAGGCTCTTTTTGGTCTAGCCCTGCCTTTGAGTTTGGGGCCAAAGCTCTAATTCAGGAGTGTTAGCAAGGTTCTTGTCTGGCATTCTAGCTCTGATCAGTTGATACTGGCTGCCTGAACCATGTGTTAAGAGAGATCGTTTGCAGTGAGCCGAGATTGTGCCACTGCACTCCAGCCTGGGTGACAGAGCAAGACTCCGTCTCAAAAAAAAAAAAAAAGAGAGATCTCAGACTGCATGTAGAGAAAGGCTGCCTTGAGAGATAAGTGATGTCTGCCATTGATTGAGGGTGGAGAGGAGGAGCCAAGTGGTTCTAGAACAGTGTCGTTTTGCCTAGAATGTCCCTACAGCAGGAATAGCTGGGCAAGACTCAGAAGTCCTGATTATAATCACAGATTAAGGTGACCAACTATCCCAGCTTGCCTAGGACTGTTCCAGTTTTAGAACTGAAATTCCTGCAACCCAGAAAACCTCTCAATCTTGGGCACATCCCAATCAGCTTTGCAGGCTTTTTCTGACAATACCAAAAATAAAAAAACAAACAAACAAAAAAACAAACTATGAGCTCTGATTAGAAGAGATTACTCTTTTTGTCTTGGCCAATTTCAGCCTGTGAAAATGCATCTTATTCTGGCCTGTATGTGCCAGCCATATGCCCTCAAATGTTCCCCCACTTCACAATAGCTGACCTCCATACCTCTCTCCTTTCTCAGCTATTTTTCCTGCTGTATCCACTGAAGCCTTAGTAGGAAACAGATGGCACCATCAAAGGGTTTAGCTGAAGAGAATTTCATGCAGGGATTATTTACAGAGGCGTGGGCAGGGTTAATGGAACCAACAAGAGCTGGGGAGACAGTCAGGGATTAGCTCTTACCACAGGAGGTCTGCAGGGACAAAGGGAGGGGATGCTGTTACTAGCCTGGTAAGAGCTGAAACTGTGCAGGAGAGGTCACTGGGCCTGGGAGCTGGAGCCTCTGTCTCAACTGCAGTGAGGCAGGGAGGAAAGAGGAGGAGGGCACAAAAATCCCTGGCCTGGCTCTCCTCCTGCCCTCTGGCTTCTTGCCAGTGGTTTCTTGCCAGAGTGCAAGGAAAAGCAAATGAAACAACAGGTCTAGTAGAGGTCAGCCTCCCAGGCCACAGAGCATGACAGGAAAAGGCAGAGAACAGATCTAAGAATAACCATCCCAGGCTACCCTATTGTCACTCAGCTTCCATTCTAACACTTTACTTAGCCAAAGAAACTCAGGTCCTCAACACAGGGAAAACATAGTCTCATCAACTATTGTATCACTGAGTGATGATGTATTTCAGTCATATTACTTCCTGGACCCTAAACTGTAACTTTAGTCACCACCAGGATGCAAGGCAGTAAAGAAAGGTAAAAAAATAAATAACTATCATACTACAGCTCCACATCTAAGCAGTTCTAATCTAATAATCCTGACTTCCTCCCCCCAGCACTCGTTCCATAATTCTTTACCCTCACCTAGCATCTTGACAGTTAAGGTGTCTTACCTGATGGGGTGAGCCAAACCTTCCTTGCCACAGGATCCGGGTGGTTCCGTTTTTGTTGAGTTGCTGCCGTTTCTCATTGACCGTTACTACTGGACATGGGAGTGCAATGAATCCCATAGGCTCCAGATACAGTGTTGTTCCCATGTGATAGCAAAAATCCCAATTTCTCCTTGATAATCAAAATTAATCATACCAGTCCATAAAAACACCCAATCCTCTGCCTTTGATCAGTGTCATGAACAACCTGAAATGTTGAAGGGGCATTCTCAGTGTTTCCTAGTAGAAATATATCTCCCCCTTGGGCACAAGAACCTCACTCCCTTTAGATGCAACGTTTTAGGGACAAGAAGACAGTATTATTGAAGTGGGCTATTACTCATCCTGAGTTCCCAGAGCCATGTATTCAACACCATGTATCAACCACTGATCTGACCACTTATAGGATAGCACCCCAACCTCACACGATGTTGTCTCCCAGCAGGCTCCATAAATGAGCCTTCAATAGGACATTTCATCATTCCATCAATCTAGCTGCTTCCAGGCAAGAACAATGAATTCTACGATGTGAGCCTAATACCACAGCTGTTTCACTGTAAAGGAGTTCCTTGATCAGTGACAATGCTGTGTGTGACACCATGGGGATGAATAAGGCAGCCTATCAACCACATATGGTAGTGCTGGCAGAAGCAACATGCACAGGAAAGGGCAGATACTCTCCAGTATATGTAATTATTCCCATGAAGACAAATTCCTGCCCCTTCCATAATGAAGTGGTCTGATATTATTAACCTGGATGGCTGATACTTCCAAGAAATAGTGCCAAATAAGCGTTCAGTGTTGCCTTCTGTTTTAGAAATCTGGGCACTCAGCGGTGACAGTGGCAGATCAGCTGTGGTGGGAGGAAGCCCATGTTTATTTATTTCATTGCCTCTGTTCCTATTCCCATGGCCACTTTGTACATGAGACATTTACCCAAGCACAAACATGGCCAGTGTCTTAGTATGCTCAACTGCTTTGACAAAACACCATAAACTGGGTTGTTTATAAACAGCAGAAATTTATGTCTCACAATTCTGGAGGCTGGGAAGTTCAAGATCAAGGTTCTAGGAGACTCTGTGTCTGGTAAGAGCCTGTTTCCTGGTTCACAGAGGGCCACCTTCTGTGTCTTCATATGGTGGAAAGGGCTATGTAGCTCTCTAGGATTTCTTTTATAAGGGCACTAATCCCATTCATAAGGGCACTGCCCTGGGGACCTAACCTCCCAGTGGCCTCACTTCCTAATACCATTCACATTGGTGATTAGGTTTCCACATATGAGTTTTGAAGGGACACAAATATTTAGACCATAGCAGCCAGGGAAGGAGGCTCACTACAACCAAGGGATAGGTCATCTTGGCCACCACCTCATTTAGCTTTCTGTGAGGTAGATGTCCTCTGGGGGAACATTTATATGCTACTCAAATAGCCTCAAAGACTAGCCATTTTTAGAGGTCTGTTATATAACTTCCCTTTAGGTGATCTTGGCACCAACCTTCCAGGTCCCTGATAATTTGACCAACCCATTAGCCCCTGCCTGTGTATTTCAGGAAACCTCAGCTTATCCCTTCTTTCATGTCAGTGGCCAACCAGATGTACTTCCTGAAGTTCTGTCCATGGGGAGATTTTCCTATGGCTTGCAGAGCCACCCCAGACAGATAATTCTTAAACCAGACCAGGCCACTGTCACCCTCTTTTCTCATCAAAGGGTCATAGGGAATACCCGGGGAGACCAGAGGTATGGTTTGAAGGAAAGGCGGGAAGCAGTAAGAAGTCTGACTCATCTGCTTATGCAGAGAAGAGAAGTGCTGAGAATAGATCTGAGGGTGTGAGGGGATAAAGAATAACAGCTCACCCACGTCTGTGCAGTTCTTTACCCTGAAGTTTAAGTGAAATGATTCTTCATCATGCTTCTTCTCACTTGGTTTAAGAAAATCCTTAGGCCGGGCGTGGTGGCTCACGCTTGTAATCCCAGCACTTTGGGAGGCCGAGGCGGGTGGATCACGAGGTCAGGAGATGGAGACCATGGTGAAACCCCGTCTCTACTAAAAAATACAAAAAATTAGCCGGGCGTGGTGGTGGGCGCCTGTAGTCCCAGCTACTCGGAGAGGCTGAGGCAGGAGAATGGCGTGAACCCGGGAGGTGGAGCTTGCAGTGAGCCGAGATTGCGCCACTGCACTCCAGCCTGGGCGACAGAGCGAGACTCCGTCTCAAAAAAAAAAAAAAAAGAAAAAGAAAATCCTTAGAGATCTAACAGCATCAATATTACAAACCGATAAGGCAACAAAGCAATAGCTTAGCCCTTGACATATATTTCTGATAAGTAATGTATTTCATGGTCTTTCCTAAATGTACATGAGGTAGAAGTAGATATATCCAATATGTATACTTAATTGATTTTTGCCAGAAAGTCTATCTTGAAGTGTGAGCTTCTCATAAATTCCTTCTATTTGTGCTTTTTTAAAACAAGTTCCATTTTTATGTTGTCTTTGTCAGTGATGGGGGAAATCAGATCAATTTTTTAAAGTCAGTTTTTTATATAAGCATTACTGAAACTATTGAAATCTGAATATGGTGTTTTTAAAATAAACCGTGTTAAACTAATTTGTAATATCAGAAGTCAGGAAGGGAAGCATGAGGGGGCATCTAGGGGCTGGTAATGTTGTGTTTCCTCCTCTGGGTATTGGTTACCTGAGTGAATTTTTTTTTTGTGAAATTGCAACAAGCTGTGCACTTATGAAAGTTGTACTTTTCGGGCCGGGCGCGGTGGCTCACGCTTGTAATCCCAGCACTTTGGGAGGCCGAGGCGGGTGGATCACGAGGTCAAGAGATCGAGACCACAGTGAAACCCCGTCTCTACTAAAAATACAAAAAAATTAGCCGGGCGTGGTGGCGGGCGCCTGTAGTCCCAGCTACTCGGAGAGGCTGAGGCAGGAGAATGGCGTGAACCCGGGAGGCGGAGCTTGCAGTGAGCCGAGATCGGGCCACTGCACTCCAGCCTGGGTGATAGAGCAAGACTCCGTCTCAAAAAAAAAAAAAAAAAAAAAAAAAGAAAGTTGTACTTTTCTATACATGTATTCTTCTTCAATAAAAAGAAAAAAAATGAAAGGTGTTGCATATAATGATGACCTTTTGGCAAAAATTTCCATGAAATAGAAACTAGATGAAAAAATTTTATGAAATGCTGCATAATTAGTGGATTCTTCTGGCTAAACAGCCCATCAAAAACACTTATTAAAGACCTAGAATTATTAAAGACCTAAATATGAAATGACTTGCATTAGATATAGCTGATAGGCCAGTAGGAAGGACAACACATCACAGATTAATCAATTCATTCACAAAACGAAAACACTGAACACTAACTATGTGTCAGACACTAGTCTACATGCTTGAAATTCCATGAGTAAGTAAAGCATTCCATGTCCTTGTGGAACTGATGCCTAGTGAGGGGAGACAGCCAGCCAATTAACAATAAACAATGAGTAAATTACATGATAGATTGATAAGGGATGCTTAAGAAAAAGAGCAGAGTGAGTAAGCATTGTGGGGAAGTTTGCAGTTTTAAATAGGCTGTTCAGATCGGCATCACTAAGACGGTGGTATTTATGCAAAGGTATAAAGGAGAAGACATTGGCCATATGTGTAGCTGGGGAAGAGAATCCAGGCAGAGGGAATAGTGAGGCAGGAGAGAACCTACAAGTTCAAGAAAAAAAGGCCAGTGTGATTAAGACTCAAAGTGAGAAAAAAGAAAAGGAGTTGATGTGAGGCCCAGGAATCAATGTGGGGAAGGAGAATTCCAGGCTGCTGCAAGATTTCCATTTTCACTTTCAATGAAATGGGGCACCACTGCAGGAATTGGGCCAGAGAGTGGCATAAGCTGACAAATTTTGAAAGTATCTTGCAGCTGTTTTGAGTAGTGGCTGCAGAGGAGAAATAATCCAGGTGAAAAATGATGGTATCTTGGACTAGACTGATAGCAGTGGACATGTAAATAATGGTCGGAGTTTGAGTATATTTTGAACATTGACCCAACAGGATTTGTTGAAGGACTGGATACGAGATTTGAGGAAAGAGAAAAGTCACATTTGATTTTGAGGTTTTGATCCTGAACAAGGATGAAGCTGTCATTGACTCAGCTTCAGATCAGGGGGACTGTGGGCAGAGGAGGATTGCAGAGGAAGATTAGAAATTCAGTGTTGGGTACGTTAGGTTTGAAATGTGTATCAGACAGTCTAATAGAGAGGACAAGTAGGGAGTTAAGTAGAAGAGTTTAGAGTTTAGGATGAATGTATGAATACAAATGTAAATTTCACATTAACAGCCATAGAGATTATATTTATAAGACTAGATAATATAACACAGAAGAGAGTATATAATAGAGACAAGAACCAAAGACTAAGGCCTGGAGCACTCCAAGAGAAGCACCCAATAATATAGAAAGAAAGAACAGCCAGTTCCATCCCAGAGTATTTCAAGTCTGCAATAGGACTAGTTGACTTAACACCACTTGCCACTGTAATAATTATTTCCCAGGAAAATAAGTCCAAGGATATTTTTCCAGTTTCTATGCCAAGCCGTGATAATGATTAATTGCACAGTAACTTGCACATGGTAAGAGCTTCCTAATTATTACAAATTGTTGAATGAATTATTTCAGGGCTCTGGGAATAAGCCAAAATCTCCTGAGAATTGAGCCTTTATTAGAGAGACCTGATACATGAGACACATTTAGGGTCTTTCCCTTTTGGGCCCTCCAGGAATATTGAGGACCAGATATATCAAGGTGATCCAACCTGAAACTGAACTGGAAGCCAGCAGGCTGCTCCATGCAAATCATCTGTGTTTCCTTCCTAATCAATTCTGTCTGTTTTTTTTTTTCCTTGAACATCTATCCTTCTGCCTCAGAGCCTTTGGACTTGCTGTTTCCTTAGTCTGGATCATCTCCCCTTTGAACAGCTCATTGTCTCTCTTTACCGAAGTTTCAGTTTAAATTCACCTCTTCAGAGAAACCTACGACTACTGTTGATCACTAGTGATCATTGTTTGGCCTCAGCCTACACTAGTCTCTTCCACTTATCTTTCTCTTTATACCACTTACTACTGCCTGCCATGGTATTATATTTATTTGGTTGGTTGGTTATCCTCTGATTCTCCCACTAAAAGGCAGTCTCCCTGAGACAGGGATTTATTTTGTTCTTCTTCCTTCTGCAATATATAGATCTAGAACAAAGCCTTGCCACTAGCAGGAAACTTGATAAATGTTGGTTTATGAATGAATCCACTCTCTCAGATCTGGTCCAGATACCACTTAGTTAAAAATTATATGGATTTCCCACCATGTAGAAGGATTATTATTCAGCATAAGTAAAAGTGAAGAACATGTGATCCCAAACCCACAAAAGCCTGCAATCTGGTTGCTCTAGGTTAGACTGTTAGGCTGATAGCAGTTTACTTCCCATAATTCTATTTCCTGCCAGGCTCCCGAGAGGAGAGACAGTGCTTTGGGTGAAGAACAACCCTCATTTTAGCAGAGGTTCCATGGTGTTTTCCATGAGAGTCATCTCTGGGAAAACAATGTAAGCTTCAAAGTAAATTTAGTTTCTCATCTGGGATGAATACCTTGTAATTTTGTCTTATTAATTGTACCCGGCAATCCTTTTCTTACCCCTCGCCCTTGAAGATTGGAGGAAATGGTGTTTCTGACTACACCAGAAACAGGATGGGAGCTTATTTTAAAGACACTTGTAGGAAAGGCTTTGGAGAAAAACTAGCTTATCGGGAGACTCCTAATTCAGGATCTTATATCCTTGATTAAACTCTGACTTTTACAATTTCCCAAAGTACACACACACACACACACACACGCACGCACACACACACACACACACACCAGAATTAACTGATTCAGAATGAAACCAGCTAACACAGTGGCGCATTGTGTAGAGGTTGATCTCTATTGTGACCTAACTCCATGGACTACATGGAAATATAAGAACCAAAACTAGGTATTTGTGTGACCAAAAGGTAAGGAAATTAAGACTACCTAAGGCTATAAAAGGAAATAAAAATAAGGTAAGCAATAAGAGACGCTTTCAGAGTCTCACAGCTCAGGCCTCTGTTAGGAGGTAAAAGTTTTATTTCTGTCTCAAGCGTAGGCTTAGGCAAACCCAAGTCTTGCTCTTTGTGGTGGGCTTATGAGCAGGGTGAATGGAAAAAGGGAAATTCCTGGCAAGCTCTGGCTTGGAGATGGTACAAAAAAACCTCAGTAAGTATAGTGTATTTCCTTCTTTCCTGAATCCATACTAACTTGCCCAGTAAAACTTTCTTTAGTCCTTTACTGATTCCAAGACTTATTTTAATTTTTGCCTTTCAATTCTTATTTCCTTTCCCACAGATGGTACTGGGTAAAACAGAAGCCTGTAAAAGTAAAGCTTAAAAGACGTTCTTTCCTTTTTTTGGCTTTAAAATGTTTCACATGACTACATGATAGTCCCACCTCATCCACCCACACTTACATTTTTCCTCTTCCTAACATTAATAGGTCTAAACATGCAGTTAGGCAGGAAATTTCGAATAAGAAACTTTATTATTTTCTTGCCTCTTAGATGAATTTTCAAAAAATATTGGAGGGGTTCTGATTCCAGGTACAATGGAGTAAGTGTACTCACACCACCCTGTTCCTCCCACTGAATGCGGCTAAGAAACCTGGGCAGAATAAGTGGAGCATCTGAGGACTCTGAAAAGTAAATAATAGCAGGCAGATTGGAGATGAAGACCAAAATGGTGAGTGTGTCATTTTTTCCCCTCCAGTTTCCTTTGAAATGAACATAAGACTGCCTGAAACCCAACATAGATACTAAGACACAGAGAGAGCTCAGGGGGGATCTTCCAATTATGGCTCATAGAGTGGGAAAGGAATGCCTAGCACTAGGAGATAAAAATTATTTTAATTTTTTCCCCTTTTCTCCAGTCTTTTATTTATGTTAGCCCCTACTAATTACTGCAGTGGTAGCAATAACAGGAGCACATGGGAGTCAAAACTGAGAAAGAGGAACATGCTTCTCCAGTTGGAGGAGCTGTGGCCCAGAGAGGGTGAAGCAAACTCCTGTGGCTTTTTCTACCTCTGTGTCCCCTCATCACTTGATCTGAGATGGGGGGACAGTTTCAGAAAGTGCACAACAGAGTAAGGCTACCAGAAGCCCAGATTACTGACCAGAGAACAAGGTGAGAGCCCCAGGACACAAAGGGGTACTAGGGAGATCACAGAAAGAAAGGGGTTCAGGATTATAGCCGTTAAAATTGTTTATGAGCTCTTGGGCTCACCCTTGATTTGGAAAGGCACAGATCTGATGCTACCCAACATAGGCATAAAGAACTGAACCAAAAGACTGTCCACTGCCCAGATTTTTGGCTTGATACTAGGGAAGCACATACATGAGACAGATTTGAGCAGGACTACAAAGTCTTTAAAAAACAGACTGGCATTGGAATCTTAACCCACAAATGGCTGGTCAGAACTTATGAGCTGAACCCATTGTGTCAATTACCTGCTAAAACAAAAATATAAACATTCTTTGTAGGAGTTAAACAAGACCCCACATCTTATAACATATCATTCAAAATGTCTAGAATACAATCCACAAGTGTGCAGCCTGTGAAGAACCAGGAAGATCATGACTCACTTAGGAACTAGCTGACGAAGACTTGCTAGCAGAGCTATTGTAAAAATGCTACACCAAGTAAGGAAATAAACTCTTATATAGGTAGAATAATAGAATGCCTCTGCAAAGAAATAGAAGATTTAAAGAAGAACTGTCTGAAATATTAGAACTGAAAAATATAACTTAAAGAAACTCACTGGATAGGCTCAGTAGCAGAAAAAAATTAACAAAGAAAAAAGTGTAGTTGGAGATAGATCAATAGAAATTATTGAATTTGAATAACAGAGAGAGGCTGAGTGCGGTGGCTCATGCTTGTAATCCCAGCACTTTTGGAGGCTGAGGTGGGTGGATTATGAGGTCAGGAGTTCGAGACCAGCCTGGCCAACATAGTGAAACCCCATCTCTACTAAAAATACAAAAATTAGCCAGGCATGGTGGCACACACCTGTAATCCTAGCTACTCAGGAGGCTGAGGCAGGAGAATTGCTTGAACTTCGGACGCAGAAGTTGCAGTGAGCCGAGATCACACCATTGCACTCCAGTTCTGGGCAACAGAGCAAGACTCCATCTTGGAAAACAAAAACAAAAACAAAAAACACCACTCTCATATAAAGAAAAACTAGGATAATTCACTGATAGCAGTTGTATCTTAAAAGAACTAAAAGGGGTTCTTCAGACAGAAGTGAAATGATCCTGGAAGGAAACTTGTGATGCAGAAGGAAGAGCAACAGACATGGCAAGTATATTGGAAAATAGGTTATTCTTCTTTTATGAATATTTTAACATATGCTTGATGGTTGAAAAATTATAACATTGCCTGGTAGAGTTTTCAATGTATATAAATATAATAAATAAGACAACTACGACACAAAGCAGGGAGGGAAAATAAATCTGCATGGTGGTAAGGTTTCTATAGTCCAGGTAGTAAAATATGGATTCTAAGTAAATTTTGAAAAGTTAAGTATATGCATTGAAACTATAAGACTTAACTAAAGCAGTGCGTAGAGGAAATTTACAGTTTCAAATCAATCATCTAAATTTTCAATTCAAGAAATTAGAGAAAAGAAGATTAAAATAATCCCAAAGCAATCAGAAGGAAAAAATAAATAAATATAAGAGCACAATCCATGAAACCAAAGCCGGAAAAGCAATAGAAAAGTCAATGAAACCAATAGCTGGTTCTTTTAAGTATGTATATTTAAAGAACCAGAATACATACACATATTTTAAAGAACCAGAATGGGCCGGGCACGGTGGCTCATGCCTGTAATCCCAATACTTTGGGAGGCCGAGGCAGATGGATCACCTGAGGTCGGGAGTTTGAGAGCAGCCTGACCAACATGGAGAAACCCCATCTCTACCAAAAATACAAAATTAGCCAGGCATGGTGGCACATGCTATAGTCTCAGCTACTCGGGAGGCTGAGGCAGGAGAATCACTTGAACCTAGGAGGTGGAGTTTGCGGTGAGCCGAGATTGTGCCATTGCACTGTAGCCTGGGCAACAAGAGTGAAACTCTGTCTCACAGAAAAAAAAAGAACCAGAATGATAGAGTTAAAAAAGTAAATACATACAGGTTAAATACATACAAAAAATACATACCAAAAAAGTAAATACATACCATTATACAGATTGAAAAAAAAGACACCAATTACCACTATCAGGTATGACAGGGGATATCACTAGACTCCACAGACACGAAAAGGAAAAGAGAATGCTATGAACAACTGTACACATACTAATTTGGCAACTTAGAAAAACTAGACCAATTCATAAAAAACCATAAAACTATCACCACTTAACCCAAGATGAAATAGATAACCTAAAAAGCCCTATAACTATTAAAGGAATTAATTCCTAGTTAATAATCTTCAAAAAAATGAAATTTCCAGGTGTAGACTGTTTCACTGGTAAAAACTACCAAACTTGTAAAGAATAAATAACACCAATTCTACAAAATCTCTTCAGAAAAGATGAGGAAGAAATACCACCTAATTCATTTTAGAGGCCAGCATTACCTGATATAACAACTAAAGACAGTATAAGAAAACTACAAACCAATATTGCTCATGACAACAGATGAAAAATCCTCAATATATTCAAATCCACGATAGATAAAAAGAATAATAAACCACACTAAATGGAATTTATATTGTGAATGCATGATCTAATGTTAAATATCAGTCAATTCAATTCACTGTATTAACAGTATAAAGAATAAAAAAAAACTCACGTGGATCACAGATATAAATAGAAAACGTACACTGTAAAACTTTTAGAAGAAAACAGGTTAAAAATCTTCATGACTTTGGCTTAAGGACAGAGTTTTTAGTCATGACAACAAAAGCACAATCCATAAAGGAAGAAACTGACATGTTGGATTTCACCAGAATTAAAAACTTTTGCACTGCAAAAGACATTGTTAAGAGTGTGAAAATAAAAGCTACAGATGGAATAAAATATATGCAAATCACATTTCCAACAAAGGAGTTTTATCCAGAATATATAAAGAATTCTTAAATCTTAACAAGAAAACAACCCAGTTTTTAAATGGATAAAGCATTCAATAGATACTTTACCAAAGAGGATGTATAGATGGTAAATAAATCCATGAAAAAATGTCCAACATCACTAGCCATTAGGAAAATGCAAGTTAAAGCCATAATTACACACCTACTACTAAGGCTAAAATAAAATTTTAAAAAAACTGAAATACCAAGTGGTAGCAAGAATGCTGAGCCACTGGAACTCTCAAACTTTTCTGGTGAGAATGTAAAATAATACAGGTACTCTGGAAAAAAGTTTGTCAACTTTTAAACGAAGTTCAACATATATCCACCACCATATCCAGCAATCTTACCCCTTAGGTATTTAGCATAAAGAAATAAATAAGTTTACAAAATAACCCCTTATAGAGAAACGTTTATTTAGTAGCTCTGTTAATAATTACCACAAACAAAACAACCCAAATTCCTTCAACTGGTGAATAAATTTAGTACATGTAAATAATGAAATACAATTCAACAACATAAAGAAACCAACTACTGAATCATGCAACAACTTGGGTGAATCTCAAAGGCATTAAGCTGAGTGTACTAGTCTATTCTCACACTGCTAATAAAGACATACCTGAGACTGGGTAATTTATAAAGGAAAGAGATTTAATTGGCTCACACTTCCACATGGCTGGGGAGGCCTCACAATCATGGCAGAAGGCAAATGAGGAGCAAAGTCACATCTAACATGGTTACAGGCAAGAGAACTTGTGCAGGGGAACACCCACTTATCAAACCATCAGATCTCGTGAGACTTATTCACTACCATGAGGACAGTATGGGGGAATCCACCCCCATGATTCAATTATTTCCACCTGGCCCTGCCCTTGGCATGTGGGGATTACTACAATTCAAGGTGAGATTTGGGTAGGGACACAGCCAAACCATATCACTGAGTGAAAGGAGCCAGTCTCAAAAGGTTACATACTACATGATTCCATTTATATGAAATTTTCTAAAAGACAAAACCATAGTGATAGACAACAGATCAATGATTCGTGATCTGTTAGGAATTAGGGGTAGGAGAGGAATGGAACGACAAAGGGATAACATGAGGGAGCTTTCTGGGGTGATTGAACTGTTCTGCATCTTGATTGTGATGGAAGTTACATGAATTTATACACTTGTCAAAATGTATAGAACTGGGCCAGGTGTGGTGGCTCATGCCTATAATCCCAGCACTTTGGGAGGCTGAAGGGGGAGGATTGCTTGAGGTCAGGGGTTCAAGACCAGCCTGGGCTACATAGCAAGACCACATGTCTACTGGCAATAAAAAATTAGCTGGTGTGGTGGCATGCAGGTTGAGGAAGGAGGATTGCTTGAGCCTAAGAGGTCGTGGCTAGACTGAGCTATGATTGTACTGCTGCACTCTAGCGCAGGTAACAGAGTAAGACCCTGTTCTGCACAACATCCCCACAACGCCACAAAATTATAGAAATAAACATACAGATAAGGCCGATTTTGCTATATGCTATTTTTTTTTTTTTTTTTTTTTTGAGTTGGAGTCTCATTCTGTCACTGGGCTGGAATGCAGTGGCAAGATCTCGGCTCACTGCAACCTCTGCCTCCTGGGTTCAAGCAATTCTCCTGCCTTAGCCTTCCAAGTAGCTGAGATTACAGATGCACGCCACCAGGCCTGGCTAATTCTGGTATTTTTAGTAGAGGTGGGGTTTCACCATGTTGGCCAGGCTGGTCTCGAACTCCTGACCTCAGGTGATTCACCCACCTTGGCCTCCCAAAGTTCTGGGATTACAAGTGTGAGCCACCACGCCTAGCCTGTTAATTTTTTAAAATAAGACTAGAAAAACTAAAAGATTGCATAGATACTGTATATAAAACAGGCAAAAAAGCATTGTTTTATTCAGTTTTTCTCTTACATTTATCTGGGGTAGAAAACAGTTTAGGCAATGTCCTTTCAGATTTAATAATCTACAGGTTTGTTCATTCCCAACTCCCATGAAAGCAGCCATGAAATTTGAGTCCAGTGTAGATGTGGATCAGATTGCTAAGGAAGAGGACAGGCTATCAGAAAGCTAATGACTTGGCCAGATGCCATCATTTAAAGGAACAAAGAGGACATTCAAACCTTAATGGAAGTATTCAGTCCATGAGACAAGAAGACATGCTTTCGTTTTAATCAGCTTTTCCTGCATTATGTTCCATGAGTATGGTAGGCCAGAAAATTACCAACTTCAGGTTCTTAAGCTGATAGGAAAGAGAAACCATTACTTTTCCATGTTTTTTGGAACAGAACTCTCTGTACACAACAGAATTGGGACTCCAAGACCAAAGTAAGACTACAAGTCTGTGGATTTATTTATTTATTTATTTATGACAAGGTTGAGACTTCCTCAAAACTTACCTGCCTTGAGCACAGTTGTTCCCAGCTCTTAGCACATAATAGATGCTTATTTTGAGCTTATCGGATTGAATTGAATATTAGGAGGTGGCTTTGACTTGCTGGGATTATTTTTAGGATCCTTAGCTCCAGACTGGGTTAGCAATTGTAGTAAAAATAAGAGGAAGATACCTGAGTAGAAAAAAAGAGGGTCTTGGTGAGATGCTTTTCATGGTTAGAATACGGTATCCCAGATCAGAAAAGAGAGAGGCATCAATTGGAATCCCATCAATGTAAGTCAGGAAAATTGGCCTTGACTTCAGAATGGGGACTGGCTTTCCAGCACTCACAGAGGAGATGGCTACAGGGATAGCAGAGGCAGGTGTAGACTGGTGAGCCACCATGAGGAGCAGACGGAGGTACCCTTTGAAAATATCAGAGTTGGCCAGGCGCAGTGGCTTATGCTTATAATCCCAGCACTTTGGGAGGTCAAGGTGGGAGGATCGCTTGAGGCCAGAAGTTTGAGACCAGTCTGGCCAACATGGCAAAACACCATCTCTACTAAAAATATAAAAATTAGCTGGGCGTGGTGACCCATGCCTGTAATCCCAGCTACTCAAGAGGCTGAGGCATGAGAATAGCTTGAACCCAGGAGGTGGAGTTTGCAGTGAGTTGACCACACTCCAGCCTGGGTGACAGAGCAAGACTGTCTCAAAAGAAAAAAAAAATGCAAAAGAAAATATCAGAGTGACCTGGGAACTTGCTTTAGCTTGGCTTGGTCAGGTTTCCATGTTACCTCAGGAAAAGCAAGGGTATTGTAAGAATACACATGCATTTCTTCTGGAAACTGCTCAGGAACCGAAGCAACACCGGCTTAGACCAACACTGCCACATTTGGCTATTGGCTGCATTTTCTTCTCGCTACTCACCAGCCTCTTCTGCCTATATATTTGCTCCTGTTAACACTGCTAAGAGGCAGATCTCTTAGCATTTTCTAGTTCCAGTGGATTGCAGAATCTTACTGAACCATTGTAATATGTTACTGCCTAACCAATGGAACTGTTGCCCTTAGGGTTCATCATGACTGTAGCTGGGATCACAAGGAACAAACCCGACCACAACAGATCAGGGGATAGGGATAGGGAAGTTCCCTTCGCAAGGGGTGTGAGGGGCAGGAGCTGATATTTCAAGGAAGAATTCCTCTAGACTTGGGGGCTAAGGCTGATGTACTTCATGATACCCTTCTTATTCATTTATATTACACTGGAGTTGAAGGGAGTGGTAAGGGCAGTGGCTTTCTTTAATCTAGAAAGACACACTCACAGAGAATTACTATGGAACATAGCTTGTGTTGTTGGCTGGGCACTCATAGGTCCCACACAGAGACGGCATGTTGCTTTCTTGGCATTTAAGGTGCCCTGGCATTTAAGGTGCTGCATATATCTTTTGGAGAGACAGGGTGTGTTGGCTAAGAGCATGAGTTTAGGCTGCTTGAGTTTCAATTTCAGCATGGCCACTTGCTTTATGATTCTGTTTTTTTCTTTTTTTTGAAACAGGGTCTCCCTCAGTTACCCAGGCTGGAATACAGTGGCGACATAATCATTCACTGTAGCCTTGGAGCCTTGACCTGTCTGGCTCAAATGATCCTTCCACCTCAGCCTCCCAAGTAGCAGGGACTATAGGCATGTGCCACTATGCCCAGCTAATTTTTTTTTTTTTAATTGTCAGTAGAGATGCTGTCTCATTACGTTGTGCAGGCGGGTCTCTGAGCTCAAGCGATCTTTCTGCCTCAGCTTCCTAAAGTCCTGGGATTACAAGCACAAGCCACTATGCCTGGCCTGCTTTGTGATTTTTGAATCAATAGCTTCACCCTCTGAACTTCCGTTTTCTTTGTTATAAATTGGAGACAATTATCTTTTTGTTGTTTAAAACAGAATTCTGATCATGTTGCTCTACTACCTAAAATCCTGCATGGCTTCTCATTGCTCAGAATAAATTCCCATTGAAACCTCCACTTTGAATGATTACCTGAATTGCCCTCTCACCCTTTATTTTCATTTATTCATTTATTGATTTAACAATTATTTATGTGTATATTCTAGACCAGGCACTGATGATAGATCATTGAACCAAGCTAAGTCACTGCCACCTTACTTGCCAGAAAAGTATGCAATAAATACATAGACAAATTAAAATGTACTACAATGTTAGGTGCCATGGTTCATTCATGAAAATATTAAACAGATTGAGGCAGAGAGAGCTACTTTAGGTGGGGTGGCCAGGGAGGCATCCCTATAGAAGTGACATTTGAGGGGCATCTGCAGGAGGTAAGGGGGTGAGTGAGCCATGTCCCTATGGGAAACAGTGTTCCTGGCAAGAGAGCAGAAGATCAAAGGCCCAGCAGCAGAGGTATGGCTGGCATGTTGCTGTACTTACCTGACCAAACATCTGATGGTACAACCTGCCATTGTCATCCCTACACCTGATCGCCTGATCAGCCCAACGCTATTGGAGGAACACATGCCACCAGGCCAACTGTGACACTGTAGTCTATTGTTTCATCGCCCAAATGGGTTCTCAGAACACCTACTATTGATCTTAGCTCCCTCTCTCACTTGCTTGGCAGTTGTTCCAAACAGTCACACCTCACTTAAGCCAAAAATAAGAACAACAAAAGCAACAACCTTTGCTCACATTTTCTATGGTTCAGGCAATATGCTAAGTTGTTTTTCCCACACATTTATCTTATTTAATCTTTACCTCAACCATATAGGTTAAGTACTGTTATTTTATAGATGAGAAAACAGAAACTTAGAGAGGTGAAGCAACTTGACTATAGATCCAACCAGTGACTGCTGGAGCTGAGGGTCACACCAGAGCAGGGGCTGTGCTGACCTAATCCGAATCCCAACCCCATCCCCATCGGCAAACTGTCTCACGTCATCCCCCTACTCTCCTTGCTCAGAAAACCTATCAGCATGAAAGCCTTTAGATTGCTTATGTAGTTACCAAATTTAATCAACTCTGAGACTACTGATTTTAAGAAGCACCATTATTTCATGTAACACCAAGAAGTAAATGCTGCAGTTACACTATAAAACAATGCTAAGACCATTTCTATAAAACAGATGTTTCAAAGTGAAAATAAACTCTGTTAACAATTGATGGACTTTAAATACAGTACATCCATAGCCATCAAACCCTTTTCCTTCCAGTGTCAAAAGGTAGGATGCCCCTCCTCAAGACTAAAATCCTCTTCCTATGTTCTTTATTCCTTCTTTTCCTTGACCTGCTTTTCCTTGATTTTTTGCTTTCTCTCCATTTGTTTTCAACTCTACTTTCCTAAGAATGAAAACATCTTCAGGTCTCTTATCCCAAAAATCATGTGCTTGACTCATCCTACATCTCCTCTAGCAATTATTCCATTTTAAGTTTTCCCTTGTTATTCCTTCTTTCTTTCTGTCTGGTATTTATCTTGAGACCTATAAAGGATTTTACAAAGATAGCCTTGGTCCTAATTATATTAGATATTTTGGTCCCAATTATAAAGCCTAATATTTGTTTACAGCATTTTGTTGTGGGCATATGTTGTATTTGTTTCTTCCCAGCAAACCTTTCATTGGAGAACAGTCTTCCCCTACACCATCCCATAGAAATACTGTTCACTGTATACGGTTCAGGAGGACTGACTCTCCCAATTCCTTTCTCCAGGAGTGGACACATGATCCAGGACTGGCCAGAATTCTGCATCAAGGTGAGTTTTTGCTGCCTCATGGAAACAAGGCCAATCAAAATCCTGCCCTGAATTTTTCTCTAGGAGCTCTTGGGAAAGATGTACAGTCATGTGCTGTATAACCACACTTGAGTCAATGATAGACTGCATATATGACAGTGGTCCCATATCTGATTATATCATCATATTTTTACTATACCTTT
Source organism: Symphalangus syndactylus (assembly GCF_028878055.3). Taxonomy (NCBI): domain Eukaryota; kingdom Metazoa; phylum Chordata; class Mammalia; order Primates; family Hylobatidae; genus Symphalangus; species Symphalangus syndactylus. The sequence goes on from NC_072435.2 coordinate 84,782,956, forward strand.
TCTATGTGTAGATATGTTTAGACACACAAACACCACTGTGTTACGACTGCCTACCGTATTCAGCACAGTAACATGCTGTACAAGTTTGCAGCGCAAGAGCAATAGGCTATACTATATACACATCTATGACGTTTGCATGACAACGAAATCACCTACTGATGCATTTCTCAGAATGTGTCCCCATCATTAAGTGATGCATGACTGTATTCTTTCTACAAAGATTGCACTGCTGGTGGCCATCTTGTTGATCATGTGGAATACCCTATGAGATAGAGGTGTGGATCTCTATTGTCATTACCTAGATCCAAAGACAACTAAGCCAGGATACTCCTAGACTTTTCAGGCGCATAAGCTAATAAATTCCCTTTTGCTTTTGCTGTTTGATTGGTGTCCTTGTCACTTGCAATCAAGAGTGCTGATACAGCTTTATAGTTTTCAAAGAGCTTTCAAGTGCATTATTTTACATGAGCTTGTGATTTTTGAGGACAAGGTATGTGTCTGTCTTGCTCATAACTAAATTTCTGGGACTAAGCACAGTGCTAGGCATATGAGAGTTACTAAAAAATGTTTGTTGAATGAAATAGGCCATATAGGTGTTATTACTTACACTTGTTTCAAAAAGCCACATACTGAAATCAGAGAGGTAGTTAGGTGGTAGAGCTGGGTGATCATGGACTAGGTGAAGAGGATATGGTGAAAGCCTAAACTGGGAGGAGGCATCATAAACAGGATGCATTTGAATTACCATATGGGGGTCATATTCATTTTAGTCTTTTTTCTAGAGTTGCTCTTAACTATCTCTCCCATCAACTTTTCCTCCTCTACAATTCACTATCCACTCAATGGCCAGAAAAAGGTGTCACATCAGATCCTATTACTCTTTTTTTTTTTAAAGACAGGGTCTCACTCTGTCACCCAGGATGTAGTGCAGTGGCATGATCATGGTTCATTGTAGCCTAGACCTCCCAGGCTCAAGCAGTCCTCCCACCTTAGCTCCTGAGTAGCTGGGTCTACAGACACATGCCACCGCACCCAGCTAATTTTTATTTTTACTTTTAGAAATGGGGTTTCACCATGTTTCCCAGGCTGTCTTCTTTAAAAGAATTTTTTTTTAATTCTATGAGTGCATGTCCCCAAGCTCAGCTAATTTTTACGTTTTTGAAGAGACAGGGTCTCACTATGTTGCCTAGACTTGTCTGGAACTCCTGGGCTCAAGTAATCCTCCTGCCTCAGCCTCCCAAAGTATTGGGAATACAGGTGTGAACTACTGCTCCTAACCAGATCCTGTTACTCTTTTGCTTTAAACACTCCAGTGGTTTCCGTCTACTTTCAGGAATAAAAGCTCAAATTCTCAACATATCCTACAAGGTCCTTATAATCATGCTGGCTCCTGCTTATGCCTTAGCTTCATTTCCTCCTGCCCTTCACTGTATTCTCTCTGCTCCAGCCACAATAGCCTTCTTTCCATTCTAGAGAAATACAGTTCTCCCTCAACTCAAGGCCTTTGCCTAAAACACGCCTCCTCCTCCACTCTTCATCTAGTTGTTTCTTCCTAAACATTGAGTTTTCAGCCCTCATCATTTCCTCCAGAGTCTTTTCTGAGTCTTCTTTCCCTACTCTCATTTTATTTTAGTTTTGAGATGAAGTCTCGCACTGAAGTGCGGTGACATGATCTCGGCTCACTGCAATCTCTGCCTCCCAGGTTCAAGCAATTCTCCCGCCTCAGTCTCCTGAGTAGCTGGAATTACAGGCACCCAACACCACTCTCGACTAATTTTTGTAGTTTTAGTAGAGACAGGGTTTCACCATGTTGACCAGCTGGTCTCAAACTCCTGAACTCAAGTGATGCTCCTGCCTCAGTCTTCCAAATTGCTGGGATTACAGGCGTGAGCCACTGCGCCTGGCCCCTACTCTCATTTTAGATCAGACCCCTTTCTATCTACCCCATCCCTGTACTTTGATGGCATAGCACCTGGTGACCATCAGTTTACCGTGATTACTGACCATAGACTCTCCCAGAGACTACCAAACTACGCTGTTGATCAAGTAAAACTTATAAATGTTTCAGATGGGAGAAGTCAGGAGCTGATATCTGTAGAGTTTTGAGGCCTAGACTCAAGTAGTTTAAGGAAATCTGATTAAAACTGGGCAAAGTATTTTATATAATAATTTAGAAATGGTGAAGAGAGTGAGGTAAGTCTTGAGACAAATCTTGATAAATAAACAGTTGTTTGATGAGCAAGCAGTTTGCAAGTTAAGCGATTTATTGTACTGAGAAATTGGCTGTTTGAGCAGCTAAAGTTCAGATAAATTGATTTTTAGGAGTTCCTAAAGCAAACAATAAACATATTTACTGGTATATAGTCTTGCCTCCCTGGGCAAGAATTACTGGAACAAATAGTGAAGTCATGTTAATATAAGCGGTCTTAGTTCTTATTCCTGAGTTAAGGTATGTGGGTGCAGACTGTCTCAGTCCTCATGATATAGCTGTGTTTATGTCACCATTTCCCCAGCAGCACTTGTAGCAATTGCAACTTTTCATTTGATTAATGTCCATTTCTGCCAATGGACTGTGTGCTCTGTGAGGGAAGGACTAACATCTGTTTTGCTCATCATTTTATTCTTTATACTGGGCACAGCACCTGGTACTAATATTTGTTGAATGAATGAGATCATGAACAATAGCCTGGATGGGAGGATGGGAGGAGGAATCAGAGAATACTCTGTCTTCAGTCCTGTGTTAGAGCAGTTCCTGTAATGCCAAGGTGAGCACTGGGAGAACGTGTTTAGAAGAGAGAGGTGAGAAGTTCTCCTTTGGGGGAGCTGAGTTTCATTTTCAACAGGAAACATACATCTGGAATTCAGGAAAGAGAAAATTGAGGGGAACAGATGCAAAATTTATAAATTTTATTTATTTAGAATGGCTTTTAAAAAGCAAAGCAATGTGGAGCTGTCAGATGGTTATCATGTTCTATTAGTCTGCTAGGGCTACCATAAAATACCACAGACTGGGTGGCTTAAACCATAAAAATTTATTATCTCACAGTTCTGGGGACTGGAAGTTCAAGATCAAAGTGCTGGAAAATTCAGTTTCTGGTGAGGGCTCTCTTCTTGGTTTGCAGACAGCTGCCTTCTCGCTATGTTCTTATATGTCCTTTCCTCAACATGCACATGGAGAGAGAAAAGAACTGTCTGGTGTCATTTCCTCTTCTTATAAGGACACCGGTCCTATTGCATTAGGGTCCCACCCTTATGATCTCATTTAACCTTATCTCCATAAAGGTCCTATCCCCAAATACAGTCACATTGGGGGTTAGGGCTTCAACATATGCATTTGAAAAGGACATAATTCAGTTCATAAGACATTGCTGTGAATATAACTTTATCATAGAAAAATCCTCCAAAAAAACCCATGCAGACTGATAGACCTTCTTAGCTTGGCCAGGGCAAGGCTTATTAAATGTACTATGTTGTAAAGATGATAATAAATACATACATAGCACTTTCTGTGAGCTAATCACTCTCCTAAGTGCTTTGCCTCTATTAACTCATTAAATCTCATAATGACTCTCAGTGAAGTGCTATAATCATATCCATTTACAGATAAGAGACATGAAGACTGAACAAAAACTGCTTGCACTCACATGAAACAGGACTGGCTACATTAACATAACTCTAGTATTCTGGGAAATTCTTGTCCAAGGAGATAAAGTTGCAAAATACTTGTTTTAAGAACATTCTGAAAATTCATTTATCTGAACAACAAACTGTTCAACTGGCCAACCCAGACTGCTTATCAAAGAGCTGTTAACTCGAGAATCCCTTCAAAACCTATGCCTTGCTGGGTTTACCAATCCTAAATTATTAAATCATAAACTTGGCCTGGTCAAAGTCAAGTCCCCACATGGAAAAATCCCACCCTAAACCAGACTCCCTAAACCTTATAAATACCTACCTTTGAAGTCCTTCTTCTGAGATACAACTAAGAGTCTGTCAAGGCAGTGCTGTCCCTTAATGCAATAAGCAGTAAACTTGGCTTTGATTGACCAACAGGTTATTTTTCTGGTCTTTTCAAGGAGTGAGCAGTTAACAGAAACAAGAGATTAATGCCTTATGCCCAGTGGTTGGCTATGTGTTCACTAATTTTGTGCAAAAAGGAAATAAGGCCTGAATTTACTATCCAAATAGACAGGCACCCCTACTTGCGTGAAGAAAGTTAAGTTTTAGGAAAATTAAAGGCAGAATTCCCTGTCTCTGTTATAGACTCAGCATAGCACTGAGCTGAACTGCATATGAGCCTAGGCTAAAGACAGAAGCAGAGTATTTAGTTGAGTATAGCCAAAAACATCATCAAAACTGGCCAGGTGAGACTGAAGATTAGAGTGGGGAAGCTCCCTGAGACTGTCAGGTACAGAGAAAAAGCACTGGATTTATTTACAAGTGACACCTGCACCAAAAAATAAATAAAATTAAAAAAAAATTTTTTTTCTGAGATAGAGTTTCACTCTATCACCCAGGCTGGAGAGCAATGGCCCGATCTCAGCTCACCTCAACCTCTGCTTCCTGGGTTCAAGTGATTCTCCTGCCTCAGCCTCCCGAGTAGCTGGGATTACAGGCATGCACCACCATGCTAATTTTTGTGTTTTTAGTAGAGACGGGGTTTTTCCATGTTGGTCAGGCTGGTCTTGAACTCCTGACCTCAGGTGATCCACCTGCCTCGGCCTCCCAAAGTGCTGGGATTACAGGCGTGAGCCACTGCACCCGGCCTAAAATTTTTTTAAAATACTGGTTTTGGATTCAGAAATGTGTTTATGTTCACCATTTACCAGTGATTTTACGGTGGGCAATTAACTTCCCCAAACCTCAGTAGTTCACCTGTAAAATGGAAATAATGTCAGTACCTACATCATAGAGTTAATATGATGGCCAAATGGGACAGTATATGCCAAGAGCTTGTCATGGTGCAATTGGTGGTATTAACTGTTATTATTATAATTCACTGCAGGATTGTAGGGCTTGGGAAGAGGAAAGATTTGATCAGTGGTATACTTGAAGGGGATTGAATAATGCAAAAATAAGAGAGAAATGTATTCGAAGCTGGGGATTCAGGATATGGCTTTTCTGTAGTAGTTTGGCATTTTTCCACAAAGACTAGTTATCAAGGCCACAGGGGCTGTTTCCCTAGCTAAATTCTCTCCCTTCGGATGTTAAAGTGCTATTTACCTGTCATGAAGGCTGCCTAGGCAGAGTTTAGAACTGTAGAAGAAGCTTGACCTTAAAAGGTCAAGAATTTAGAACTCAACAGAGATGAAATCTGTCAGTGAAACAACTAAGTGTTTTTATGGGATGTGTGGGAGGTGGGAACTGTTTTTTTTAAAGATGCTATCAGTGGTGATGCAAAAGAATATGAGCTAATGAGCCCAAGGCTGTTCCTTCTCAAACCTGCTTATTCACTAACGAAGCAAGTCCTGCCCAGAAGTAGGGAGAGAAAGAGATGATGTTAAGTGAGCTCAGTGCTTACTGTGTGCCATGCCAGTTTTATGTTTGGCCTACAAAGACAAAGGGAAGGGAAAGAGAAAGGAGGGAAGCTACTTTTCTCATTATTTGTAGAACTACAAACCCAATATTTATTGTGTGCTTACCATGTGCCTCTAGGTACTATGCTTTGCACACATTACCTTGTTTAATCCTTCTCACAAACCTTTCCAGGTATTTTTATCCTCATCATTGAACTCCTCATTGATTTCCTCTTGTTTTCTTATTAAGTGCTCACAACTTTGTGAAAGAACTCTGGTGTCAGGAAGAATTCAATAATTTTTAAGCAGACAGGAGAAATGTGACGTGGTGTTTGACTGAGTATGGCAGCAAAGAAGAGTATAGAGAATCAATGATAAAAGTTTAAAAAGCAACAGAATGGAAAGATGGCAGGTCGAACAAGGAAAAGGGCTCACAACCTCTATTTTAGTGGTGTGGGCCTCAATAGTAACCACATATCCATGGGAGGGCCTCTAAATATAAAGATACAAGTCTTGACGGTGATCTTGTGATTATGAGACTGGAAAAGTTGGATCATTTTCTGTTTCTAATGTTACATTTGGAAAATTGAGCAGTTTTCTAGATCCCCAGAGAATCCTTAGAATAAGGTCAAAAGTTGTAAAATGAAATACGGTATATATACTATTAGTCACCTTCATTGTTATTTTATGTGATTTGATTTTTAAGTTAACACGGTCTCAAGATGCCATCCATCTGAGTTTTAATAATTTTCATTTAGTCTTATCTCTTTATAAGAGATGCAAGAGTGATTCATTTTTGTACTAGTTAATATCAACTCTTTCTCAGAAGTAGTCAAAATATAAATAAAAGTTCTTCAAAAGTAACCCAGGAGCAACAGCTGAGCAGTGCCAGAGTTGTGAGGTAAACATCAATCATTTCACAAATGTTCTGACTTGTTGAGCAGTGTTCATTTCCAGGTTTCAAACTTAAAGTATCTATTAAGCAATCTTAAAAGAAAGAAAACCGCCGTAGGAAAAAAGAGATTTGCCAAACTCTTCATACTTCCTTCAATAACTGCTTAGCAAACATTCTTGAGTGCTTTCTATGGGCAATGGTCTGTGTAAGTCTCCATAGAGATACAGAGATGAATGAACATGAACTTGGACAAAAATTATTATACAACACAAAGCAGGAAAATGGTGCACAAAGAATAAAGAAATTAGCGGAGGGAGGGATTGTTTGATGGAAGGTCTTAGGGAGTAGGTGGGATTTGAATTTGGGTCTTGGATGGGTAAGTAAGGTAGGGCAGCAGAGTGGGGGGGCAAAAAGTGGGAGGTTACAGTAAGTAGAATGGTCAATAGCCTATTTTGACTGAAGTAAGGGTTAAGGCTGTTGGAGCCTGATGATAGATGTGATGCTGTAAACTCACTGGATGTTTTCAAAAGAGAGCCATTAAAAACTGTGTAGAGGAGCTATTTCCTTTGCTGTTACTGAATAATATGAAAAGATCCATACCGAATGATGCACTCTGCACCTTTGTCCCTCAGCCTCCTCCCTGGCAGGCAGGCCTGTAGAGGTTACCAGATCAAGGGTGTTTCTCACTCTCTGGTTTGGCCAATGGGTGACTTTCTTGTAGGCGATCCAAGAGCAGGAGGTGGGTGATGTGAGGGAATTTATTTTCTAGGCTCCCATCCTGGAGAGTCATCTGGGGCAGCTGCAGTTCACATAAGAATTTCACAACTTCTCTGAGTCTTTGGGTTCTGATGACTGTTCCTTCTCCTTTTCTGGTTGGGCCGACGGGTGGTAAAAGCCTGGCTTTTACCACCTATTTCTGTTCCCTGCCCTATTTCTGTTCCCTACACTCTTCCACTTTTGTCGTCCTTTTATTAAACCTTCCTATAATTGTCCTAAGGGGAGTGTGCTCTCTCTTTTCCCTGCTAAGACCTCAGTCAGACCTGAGAGAGAGAAACATTGGCATCTGCTCACTTTAATCACCAAGGACAGTGTTTATGCTAGGGGACTCCACATTCCAGGCGAAAATTTATAGGAAGAATGTTTGCACACCTGACCCAGATTAGCTAATCAGATAATTAGCTAATTATCTGTTTTTGGGAGTCTGCATTAAGAAATTCTCCATATTGACTGGAGAGTAGGTGAACTCAGGAATTTTGATGTACTGTTTGTCCACTGAGTAAACTGAGAAACAGAGGAAGTTGGTCCGTAGAGAAATTCACTTATGGAAGTTGTCTGAATTCTGAATGGCTTTTCAGTCTTTGGTTCCATTCTCTTCTCAGGGCCAGGTAAATTCTTGTACTCAAGTGCCATGAGATAACTCTGTTTTCTTACAATAAACATCACACACACACACACACACACACACACACACACACACTTTTTTATTGGCTTAAGCACGTTTAAGTTATTTTCTGTTACTTGCAGCAAATGAGTCTTGACTAATAGAATATCCAACACATATAATCCCAGTTACTACTTATGGAATACTTACTGTGTGCCAGACTTTACATGACTTATCTTCTTTAATCCTCTCAACTGCATTGAAAAGTAGTTTTTTTTATGACTCAGATCTTTCTTGGCTTGAGAATTTCTTCCAATAAATCTAATTGTCCCTCAGTTTTTTCTGGGTGTCCCCAAAGGGATGTCTCATAGTTTCTCATAAACCAGTGTCAGCCTCAATCACCACACAATCTGTTCTGTTCTTTTTCTTCATTGATGACTTCACTCGCAGATGTCATTGCACACCATGAAAATGATAATATCTACATTCAAGGTACCACCTGGAGATGCTGCAAAATGTTATGGTTCTCAGTGTGGTCAAGAGAGAAGGAGAATGACTCCTCCCCCATTCCATGTCAACTCAGTTCTTTAGAAGCTCGTAATGTAGCCAGGGGCTTGCAAAGCCTTTTGATGAGGTCTATGAGCAGAGCTTCCCAAATGTGCATCATGGCATGCTAGTGTATCACAAAGGTTCAGGGGTACCAGGATATTGACCCTGTTAGCCCTTGGGGCAGCCCGGGAGGGACTGGGTGACTAGAGCCCTAGCACTGTCATTTGGCTTTGAGCAGTTTTATTTCATCAACCCCAGTGTGGACTACAGATACTGTCTTTTTAAAATTTTTTTTTAATGTTTAAGTTCTGGATACATGGGCAGAATGTGCAGGTTGTTACATAGGTAAACATGTGCCATAGTGGTTTGCTGCACCTATCAACCAATCAGCTAGGTATTACATCCTGCATGCATTAGCTATTTAACCTGACGTTCTCCCTCCCCCTGCCCCGCTGACAGGTCCTGGTGTATGTTGTTTCCCTCTCTGTGTCCATGTGTTCTCATTGTTCAGGTGCCACTTATGAGTGAGAACATGTGATGTTTGGTTTTCTGTTCCTGTGTTAGTTTGCTGAGGATGACGGCTTCCAGTTTTATCCATGTCCCTGCAAAGGACATGATCTCGTTCCTTTTTATGGCTGCATGATACTATCATTTTCTATAAATACCGTGTGATGAAAAAGAGCCCAGGGATCTAACAATCCACACAGGCCCCCAACCTTGGGCCAACCATAGAGGATACAAATCCAGTCTGGACCAGATCAACAAGAGACATCATGCTGTTATTTACACGCTTGCCTTTTTCTACTTTCTGGTCTTCTTTGTCCTTTACTTGTATGTAAATGAATGAAGGCAGATTATGATGTGTGTGAGTGTGTGTGTGCACATGTTATTAGGGAATAAGAATGGTGCTGTCTAGGTATTGTCTCACTAGCCAGCCAAAAATATCTTATTAAATATATATTGTCCTACTCTTTCCTATGAGGATTAAGTCTGAGTTAGGTCACCTACCTGAGGTCACACACCAAATGACAGAGGTGTGATTCCAACACAGGCTCATCTGGTTTTAGAGCCATGTGCCTGATTCTTCACTATTGCTACATCCCTTCTCTCCAATGTTTCATTGATTAGGTAGGGTAAGACCATCAAATCCGCATTTAGGGAATGTCTGGGCAGCCATGAAATGCACCTCTCAGAACTTCCTTCAAGAAGGAACTGCTACAAGGAATGCTTTCAGGTGAGAACCTCCTGCTGCAGCAACTTTGGGGTCTGGTGCAATGTTTGAGGCAAGGACATGCCCATGTTGTGTAGCTTTAGCCAAAGACTGAGCATGGCAGGGGTGGTAGAATCTGGTCACCCTGGGACTCCTCTATAGGAAATCTGGGAGCTAGAGCTCTCCATTTGGCTTGCCAGAATGGTCTCAGAGCTGCACAGCAGTCTGAGGACTTTTCTACCCAATCCTCCATCCTTCTTCCTCTCACAGGTGTCAGACTTGCACTGTGTCTAAAGGCCCACCCAGCCTACTCCTTCTCTCATGTCTTTATCATTTATAGGCATGACCTCTAATAGAGCTCTTGCATTCCTAACTCATTGTCCTGGTGTCTGTTTCCTGACATAAGCCCCCTGAGAGAAAGTGCTATGCAACCTCATTGTTTCTCTTCCACAGCACCTAGGACAATATTTTGCACGTAAGTCTCTTGATTTTATTCAGATGAACATGCAATTTTACATGGTAGCAAATGAGCCATTGCTGTCTTCCTCTACCAGTTCTGGGGAAGCACTGGGCCCAAAGGCTGAGAATGATACAGGCCAAGGATGGCTTTAGAGAACTAGGCTTACCCACAGATGTTGTTTAAATGAAGATAAATGGGTTTCACTCTCACAGATTCTGACTCAGAGGCATGGGGAGGGCCAGGATACTCCATTTCCAGGTAGCACGCCCAGTAGATTCTGGGCCAGGTGGTCTTTAGGTCACACTGGAAAATATACAGAACATACAGCTTTTGAGGATGCCTACACAGGTACAAAGTTCTCCCCTTTCTCCCACCACTATCACATTCAGTGGCCTCGGTGTTCCTATGAATTTGGGAGAATCTTGGCATATTCCAGAATCAGGATTTTTCTATTTCCTGGCTATGTTCCAGTCTGCATTTTGAAATGAGTAGAGCCCCAGGGTAGAGTGTGAAGTTTGCCTTGAAGCTGGAAGAGACATAAGTTGGCAGTATTGCCAGCTGACATCTGGATGTGGTGTGGACTGGGATTATGAAAGTTAAGCATTTAGCCTCATTTTACAATATGGACCATTGACATGTAAGTCATTATGGAATGTAGTCATTCAGTTTAGTCCAACCCTGTCCCTTTGTTATTCTAGCAGAATGTCTTCTGTTCATCTTTTATCCATATTTCTTTTTTTTTTTTTTTTTTGAGACAGGATCTTGCTCTGTCACCCAGGCTGGAGTGCAGTGGCACAATCTTGGCTCACTGCAGCCTCCGCCTCTCAGGTTGCAGTGATTCTTATGCCTCATCCTCCCAAGTAGCTGGGACTATAGGCACGTGCCACCATGCCTGGCTCATTGTTTATATTTTTGGTAGAGATGGGGTTTCACCATTTTGGCCAGGATGGTCTTGATCTCCTGATCTCGTGATCCACCTGCCTCGGCCTCCCAAAGTGCTGGGATTATAGGTGTGAGCCACGTACCTGGCCCATCTCTTATCCATCTTTCAAGGGTAATCTTAAAGATCACCTCTGGCTCTTCCCAGTGCACACCTTCTTGCAGTCCCTTTGCCTCTTGAGCTTCCTTCCATGAGCATTCACTATATTTAAATTGTTTATATTATGTATCTGTTTTAAATAAATTGAAAATGCATTATGTATATGTTTTAAATAAATTGAAAATGTTTATGAGAACATTTGTAAGAACTAGAGTGAAAAGCTTTTTCTAGCCAAGTGCAAAAAATTTAAACTGTAGGAAGTAGTATAATGCAGTTAGTTTTGGAATCAGTCTGCGGTTCAACTCCTATTTTGTTATTCACTGGTTGTGTCGCATGTTTCTTCATCTGTAAAATGGGATCAATAATATTTACATCATAACATTTATAAAAAGCCTAACCAAGTGCTTGGCACATAGTAAGGCCACAACCAATATTAATTATCTTCTTCCTCTCTGGCCAAAACTTAATTGAGTCCTGTATTTGGAGATCAAACCCATGTTGTCATTTAAAAAAATTTCTAAATGCATAGACATAGATTAGATGCTTAGTAAGTACATGTTAGATGAATGAGAAAATTGTTTCATTGCTTCTGGCTTATTCCAAATTCTAATTTTAGTTCCCTTCAGTGTTAGGAAGTGAATTTAAAAGCATGGCAACATGACTCAAAAGATTAAGATTTTCTATCCAGAAATCTTGATTTAAATCTTCAGCGTTTGACTTTTGAGAAGAGTGCAAATGTTGGCATTATCTTTTTTATTAGCAATTTGTAAAGAACTGAGATCTTACACAGCTGTGTGCGGCTCAAAGATGTACCAAGCAAAGAATAAATTTCCTGCCCACGCAAACTCAAGGCAAAAAATCTCAAGCTGTCTTATATTATTCTGACAGCCCAAGGAAAGTTCTATTTTTCTCATAAGGAAACTTGACAAAAATCACAAGAATTATGTACTATATAAAATGTCTACCTTATCAGATTCTTTTTATTTTATTTTATTTTATTTTATTATTATTTTTTTTTATTTTTTTATTTTTATTTTTTTATCATACTTTAGGGTTTTAGGGTACATGTGCACATTGTGCAGGTTTGTTACATATGTATCCATGTGCCATGTTGATTTCCTGCACCCATTAACTCGTCATTTAGCATTAGGTGTATCTCCTAATGCTGTCCCTTCCCCCTCCCCCCATCCCACAACAGTCCCCGGAGTGTGATGTTCCCCTTCCTGTGTCCATGAGTTCTCATTGTTCAATTCCCACCTATGAGTGAGAACATGCGGTGTTTGGTTTTTTGTCCTTGCGATAGTTTACTGAGAATGATGTTTTCCAGTTTCATCCATGTCCCTACAAAGGACGCGAACTCATCATTTTTTATGGCTGCATAGTATTCCATGGTGTATATGTGCCACATTTTCTTAATCCAGTCTATCGTTGTTGGACATTTGGGTTGGTTCCAACTCTTTGCTATTGTGAATAGTGCCGCAATAAACATACGTGTGCATGTGTCTTTATAGCAGCATGATTTATAGTCCTTTGGGTATATACCCAGTAATGGGATGGCTGGGTCAAATGGTATTTTTAGTTCTAGATCCCGGAGGAATCGCCACACTGACTTCCACAATGGTTGAACTAGTTTACAGTCCCACCAACAGTGTAAAAGTGTTCCTATTTCTCCACATCCTCTCCAGCACCTGTTGTTTCCTGATTTTTTAATGATGGCCATTCTAACTGGTGTGAGATGGTATCTCACTGTGGTTTTGATTTGCATTTCTCTGATGGCCAGTGATGAGGAGCATTTCTTCATGTGTTTTTTGGCTGCATAAATGTCTTCGAGAAGTGTCTGTTCATGTCCTCTGCCCACTTTTTGATGGGGTTGTTTGTTTTTTTCTTGTAAATTTGTTTGAGTTCATTGTAGATTCTGGATATTAGCCCTTTGTCAGATGAGTAGGTTGCAAAAATTTTCTCCCATTGTGTAGGTTGCCTGTTCACTCTGATGATAGTTTCTTTTGCTGTGCAGAAGCTCTTTAGTTTAATGAGATCCCATTTGTCGATTTTGGCTTTTGTTGCCATTGCTTTTGGTGTTTTAGACATGAAGTCCTTGTCCACGCCTATGTCCTGAATGGTATTGCCTAGGTTTTCTTGTAGGATTTTAATGGTTTTAGGTCTAACATATAAGTCTTTAATCCATCTTGAATTAATTTTGGTATAAGGTGTAAGGAAGGGATCCAGTTGCAGCTTTCTACATATGGCTAGCCAGTTTTCCCAGCACCATTTATTAAATAGGGAATCCTTTCCCCATTTCTTGTTTTTGTCAGGTTTGTCAAAGATCAGATAGTTGTAGCTATGCGGCATCATTTCTGAGGGCTCTGTTCTGTTCCATTGATCTATGTCTCTGTTGTGGTACCAGTACCATGCTGTTTTGGCTACTGTAGCCTTGTAGTATAGTTTAAAGTCAGGTAGCGTGATGCCTCCAGCTTTGTTCTTTTGGCTTAGGATTGACTTGGCGATGCGGGCTCTTTTTTGGTTCCATATGAACTTTAAAGTAGTTTTTTCCAATTCTGTGAAGAAAGTCACTGGTAGCTTGATGGGGATGGCATTGAATCTATAAATTACCTTGGGCAGTATGGCCATTTTCACGATATTGATTCTTCCAACCCATGAGCATGGAATGTTCTTCCATTTGTTTGTATCCTCTTTTATTTCATTGAGCAGTGGTTTGTAGTTCTCCTTGAAGAGGTCCTTCACATCCCTTGTAAGTTGGATTCCTAGGTATTTTATTCTCTTTGAAGCAATTGTGAATGGGAGTTCACTCATGATTTGGCTCTCTGTTTGTCTGTGATTGGTGTACAAGAATGCTTGTGATTTTTGTACGTTAATTTTGTATCCTGAGACTTTGCTGAAGTTGCTAATCAGCTTAAGGAGATTTTGGGCTGAGACAATGGGGTTTTCTAGATATACAATCATATCATCTGCAAACAGGGACAATTTGACTTCCTCTTTTCCTAATTGAATACCCTTTATTTCCTTCTCCTGCCTGATTGCTCTGGCCAGAACTTCCAGCACTATGTTGAATACGAGCGGTGAGAGAGGGCATCCCTGCCTTGTGCCAGTTTTCAGAGGGAATGCTTCCAGTTTTTGCCCATTCAGTATGATATTGGCTGTGGGTTTGTCGTAGATAGCTCTTATTATTTTGAGATACGTCCCATCAATACCTAATTTATTGAGAGTTTTTAGCATGAAGGGTTGTTGAATTTTGTCAAAGGCCTTTTCTGCATCTATTGAGATAATCATGTGGTTTTTGTCTTTGGTTCTGTTTATATGCTGGATTACATTTATTGATTTGCGTATGTTGAACCAGCCTTGCATCCCAGGGATGAAGCCCACTTGATCATGGTGGATAAGCTTTTTGATGTGCTGCTGGATTCGGTTTGCCAGTATTTTATTGAGGATTTTTGCATCAATGTTCATCAAGGATATTGGTCTGAAATTCTCTTTTTTGGTTATGTCTCTGCCAGGTTTTGGTATCAGGACGATGCTGGCTTCGTAAAATGTGTTAGGGAGGATTCCCTCTTTTTCTATCGATTGGAATAGTTTCAGAAGGAATGGTACCAGTTCCTCCTTGTACCTCTGGTAGAATTCAGCTGTGAATCCATCAGGTCCTGGACTCTTTTTGGTTGGTAAGCTATTGATTATTGCCACAATTTCAGAACCTGTTATTGGTCTATTCAGAGATTCAACTTCTTCCTGGTTTAGTCTTGGGAGGGTGTATTTGTCGAGGAATTTATCCATTTCTTCTAGATTTTCTAGTTTATTTGCATAGAGGTGTTTGTAGTATTCTCTGATGGTAGATTGTATTTCTGTGGGATTGGTGGTGATATCCCCTTTTTCGTTTTTTATTGCATCTATTTGTTTCTTCTCTCTTTTCTTCTTTATTAGTCTTGCTAGCGGTCCATCAATTTTGTTGATCTTTCAAAAAACCAGCTCCTGGATTCATTAATTTTTTGAAGGGTTTTTTGTGTCTCTATTTCCTTCAGTTCTGCTCTGATTTTAGTTATTTCTAGCCTTCTGCTAGCTTTTGAATGTGTTTGCTCTTGTTTTCTAGTTCTTTTAATTGTGATGTTAGGGTGTCCATTTTGGATCTTTCCTGCTTTCTCTTGTGGGCATTTAGTGCTATAAATTTCCCTCTACACACTGCTTTGAACGTGTCCCAGAGATTCTGGTATGTTGTGTCTTTGTTCTCATTGGTTTCAAAGAACATCTTTATTTCTGCCTTCATTTCATTATGTACCCAATAGTCATTCAGGAGCAGGTTGTTCAGTTTCCATGTAGTTGAGTGGTTTTGAGTGAGTTTCTTAATCCTGAGTTCTAGTTTGATTGCACTGTGGTCTGAGAGACAGTTTGTTATAATTTCTGTTCTTTTACATTTGCTGAGGAGAGCTTTACTTCCAACTATGTGGTCAATTTTGGAATAGGTGTGGTGTGGTGCTGAAAAAAATGTATATTCTGTTGACTTGGGGTGGAGAGTTCTGTAGATGTCTATTAGGTCCACTTTATGTAGGGCTGAGTTCAATTCCTGGATATCCTTGTTAACTTTCTGTCTCGTTGATCTGTCTAATGCTGACAGTGGGGTGTTAAAATCTCCCATTATTATTGTATGGGAGTTTAAGTCCCTTTGTAGGTCACTGAGGACTTGCTTTATGAATCTGGGTGCTCCTGTGTTGGGTGCATATATATTTAGGATAGTTAGCTCTTCTTGTTGAATTGATCCCTTTACCATTATGTAATGGCCTTCTTTGTCTCTTTTGATCTTTGTTGGTTTAAAGTCTATTTTATCAGAGACTAGGATTGCAACCCCTGCCTTTTTTTGTTTTCCAGTTGCTTGATAGATCTTCCTCCATCCCTTTATTTTGAGTCTATGTGTGTCTCTGCACGTGAGATGGGTTTCCTGAATACAGCACACTGATGGGTCCTGACTCCTTATCCAGTTTGCCAGTCTGTGTCTTTTGATTGGAGCATTTAGCCCATTTACATTTAACGTTAATATTGTTATGTGTGAATCTGATCCTGTCATTATGATGTTAGTTGGTTATTTTGCTCATTAGATGCTATAGTTTCTTCCTAGCCTCGATGGTCTTTACAGTTTGGCATGTTTTTGCAGTGGCTGGTACCGGTTGTTCCTTTCCATGTTTAGTGCTTCCTTCAGGAGCTCTTTTAGGGCAGGCCTGGTGGTGACAAAATCACTCAGCGTTTGCTTGTCTGTAAAGTATTTTATTTCTCCTTCACTTATGAAGCTTAGTTTGGCAGGATAGGAAATTCTGGGTTGAAAATTCTTTTCTTTAAGAATGTTGAATATCGGCCCCCACTCTCTTCTGGCTTGTAGAGTTTCTGCTGAGAGATCAGCTGTTAGTCTGATGGGCTTCCCTTTGTGGGTAACCCGACCTTTCTCTCTGGCTGCCCTTAACATTTTTTCCTTCATTTCAACTTTGGTGAATCTGACAATTATGTGTCTTGGAGTTGCCCTTCTCGAGGAGTATCTTTGTGGCGTTCTCTGTATTTCCTGAATCTGAATGCTGGCCTGCCTTGCTAGATTGGGGAAGTTCTCCTGGATAATATCTTGCAGAGTGTTTTCCAACTTGGTTCCATTCTCCCCATCATTTTCAGGTACACCAATCAGACGTAGGTTTGGTCTTTTCACATAGTCCCAAATTTCTTGGAGGCTTTGTTCATTTCTTTTTATTCTTTTTTCTCTAAACTTTCCTTCTCTCTTCATTTCATTCATTTCATCTTCCATCACTGATACCCTTTCTTCCAGTTGATCGCATCTGCTACTGAGGCTTCTGCAATCTTCGCGTAGTTCTCGAAACTTGGCTTTCAGCTCCATCAGCTCCTTTAAGCCCTTCTCTCCATTGGTTATTCTAGTTATCCAGTCTTCTAAGTTTTTTTCAAAGTTTTTAACTTTTTTGCTATTGTTTTGAATTTCCTCTCGTAGCTCAGAGTAGTTTGATCGTCTGAAGCCTTCTTCTCTCAACTCATCAAAGTCATCCTCCATCCAGCTTTGTTCCATTGCTGGTGAGGAACTGCATTCCTTTGGAGGAGGAGAGGTGCTCTGTTTTTTAGAGTTTCCAGTTTTTTTGGTCTGTTTTTTCCCCATCTTTGTGGTTTTATCTACTTTTTGTTTTTGATGATGGTGATGTACAGATGGATTTTTGGTGTGGATGTCCTTTCTGTTTGTTAGTTTTCCTTCTACCAGATAGGACCCTCAGCTGCAGGTCTGTTGGAGTTTACTAGAGGTCCACTCCAGACCCTGTTTGGCTGGGTGTCAGCAGCGGTGGCTGCAGAACAGCGGATTTTCGTGAGACCACAAATTCAGCTGTCTGATAGTTCCTCTGAAAGTTTTGTCTCAGAGGAGTACCCAGTTGAATGAGGTGTCAGTCTGTCCCTACTGGGGGGGTGCCTCCCAGTTAGGCTGCTCAGGGGTGAGGGACCCACTTTAGGAGGCAGTCTGTCCGTTCTCAGATCTCCAGCTGTGCGCTGGGAGAACCACTACTCTCTTCAAAGCTGTCAGTCAGACAGGGACATTTAAGTCTGTGGAGGTTCTTGCTGGGTTTTTGTTTGTCTGTGTCCTGCCCCCAGAGGTGGAGCCTACAGAGTCAGGCAGGCCTCCTTGAGCTGTGGTGGGCTCCACCCAGTTCGAGCTTCCTGGCTGCTTTGTTTACCTAAGCAAGCCTGGGCAATGGCGGGCGCCCCTCCCCCAGCCTCACTGCCGCCTTGCAGCTTGATCTCAGACTGCTGTGCTAGCAATCAGCAAGACTCTGTGGGCATAGGACCCTCCGAGCCAGGTGTGGGACACAATCTCCTAGTGTGCCGTTTTCCAGGCCCGTTGGAAAAGCGCAGTATTAGGATGGGACTGACCCGATATTCCAGGTGCCGTCTGTTTCCCTTTTCTTTGACTAGGAAAGGGAACTCCCTGACCCCTTGCGCTTCCCGAGTGAGGCAATGCCTCGCCCTGCTTCGGCTCGCGCACAGTGCGCTTCACCGACTGTCCTGCGCCCACTGTTAGGCACTCCCTAGTGAGATGAAACCGGTACCTCAAGCAGAAATGCAGAAATCACCAGTCTTCTGTGTCGCTGGGGCTAGGAGCTGGAGACCGGAGCTGTTCCTATTCCGCCATCTTGGCTCCACCCCTACCTTATCAGATTCTTAAAGCTGATGATATATTTGTTTAAGCAGAGACTAAAGACTTAGAGTTACAAAATATTGCAGATTTAACTCTAGCAATTCAGCAAATAAGAATTCCTCTTTTAAGCATCAAGCTGACTAGTGGTATGATCTGGGTGAGGTTTGCTCACACCCCTCTCCAAGATTTTCTTCCCCAAAGAAATATAAAGTTGCTTATAAGAAAACACATGGGCTAAGTGGGGACACTGTGCAGTAGGAAATAAAGGTGAAGTCAGAGGAAGGTGGTATATATTGTACACGAATCCTAGTCTACTTGCTAGCCGAGGGTTGTAAACTTAGTTTGAAAATTCTGACCAGCCAAGGAGTGATTCCTTTAGATGGTTCAGTGTTGAAGCAATAAAGCAAACATGCCATTGTGAGACACATAGTAATTCCTAGGACTGAAACCCAAGGGAGATATTTCCCCACCATGAGTTTGTAGAGGATAAGGAATTTTAGTGTATCATAAGTGTGATATACAATAACTCAGATATGCTTGAATATGCAAGACTGTCTCTGAGCTCATTCTTCAGGACCCTGTATACAAAAAGAAAGATAGCAGAATGGGAATCAAATTACTACTTGATTAATGGATTCTCAACCACTTAATATCTCCCCAGTCCAAAGCTGCCTGGCTTTGAAAGTTAAACAACCAAACATGTATTTCTAATGAAAATTTAATGTCTGAATTGAGATATGCTGTAAGTGTAAAATAAACACCTGAGTTTGAAGACTCCATTAAAAAAAGAATGCAAAAATATCTTGTTAAATTTCCTATTGATTGCATGTTGAAATTGCAATATTTTGGATATGATGGGTTAAAATATATTATTAATTTCATCTGTGTCTTTTTACTTTTTTAATGCAGTTACTAGAAAATTAAAAATTACTTTTGTGGCTCACATTATATTCCAATTGGACAGTTCAGGCATGGACCAGTAAGCGCAGGGCCTGGCTCTCCTCTCAGGGCCTTCCTCCTGTCTAAATTTGGTGGGTGACCACTGGCTGGAAAGAGGAAGTGAGGTGGTGGAAAGAGACAAGGTTTCTTCCTTCCCTGCAGGAGGCTGTGGCAAAAAGCCAACATTCACAGTAAGTTCTTCGGTTTACAGACTATTTCTTCTGTGGTGGGTTATTTCCATTGCATTCCAAAGCAGGCTCTGCTTTTTGGAGAGGTAAAAAACATGTCAGCAGTCCGAAGTGAACTGCTCAAAGCTGGCTCTTATAAGAAGATACTCACTTTTCAAGAGTTAAGGGTCACAGCAAAGGGCTCTCTCAACCCCACCTCCTTGGTGACATTAAGGGGAGATAATTAAAACAGAATGGGCTTCTACAAATGTGTTGCATTATCTCCTGGTTGACTCAGCAATTCCACAGGAGGCTGAAAGTTTAATGAAGAGCAGTAAGAAAGACATCTGCAAATTTGACAATAACCAAGAAGTTTGCAAAAAGAAGTATGCAGAAATGAAAGTTCATTTTCTCATGTCATAAATTACTTTATGGTACACTTGCTTTCCCACTCTTGTTAAAAAAAAGTTTTTTTAATTTATTTTTATTTTTATTTTACTAACTCACTTAAATATTTACATGTAGAATAAGACCTGGCAGCAAATTCAAAGAAATGTGTTAAGGATGGCAAAAGTTGCTTCTGTATCAGAGGCTTTGAGACTCCAGGTGTCAATTAACCTTTCTAAATAGGAACTGACAGACTTGAATGGAAAATCAGAGTGGGTGAGGGGAGGGGAGACTAAAGTGTTTTTGAAGAATGTTTGACTACAAAGTAAACAGTCTGAACAGAAAATATTACATCAGATGCTGCCTCCACATTCCATAAAACTGTATATACAGTAAAATGTACTGTACAGTTAAAAGACAGGGAAAAAAGAAATCATAAAACAATTTGAGTTTTGTGATGATCCAGACTTCATGGAATTAGTTGTGTTGGCATAAGACAGAGTTTTTTTTTTTTTTTTTGTTAGATCTTGACGTGAAGTTTGTACAGATGGCATTGAAAGCATAACTTTAGAGATATTTATCTTTAAGCTTTCTTTTCCTTTCTGTCATCAAATCGACCCATGAGTACAAATTTACTAGGTATATTATTTATTTCAGGTATGTTATTTCATTTTGCTAACCAAAATGTTATCAGTATTATTTTGCACAAAATAGCACACTACTTACTATTCATTTTCAGGATTTTGCTTTGGATGAAAGAAAAAGGAACGTTAACTTAGCAAATTTACAGCATAATCAAGATTGTAAGGGGAAAGGTTTAAAGGCTAGAAAACAACGTCAAAAGCACCCATTTAAAAGCCAATGTTTCATTGTTAGTTTCCAAAACTCTTCATATCAAACACAGCTACTCTCTCCATTTAAATGACGTTTACATATCTAAAAGCGATAGAATCCCTTATCTCCAAGAATCTGGTTAATCAGATAAGGCTTTGTCATTAGCTTGTGTTAGAGAGATTTTTACTATATTTTAAACAGCTGTAATTCAATAAATCTGAAAGAGTAGAGAATTCAGCACTACTGCTTACCTTATGAGTTTGTAGATCATGAAGAAATATCATTCTCTCTCCTGCTTCATTGTACCAGCTGTTTTCAGTATGGACTGTCCCCATTTTTCCCATATGGCAAAACCTCATCCATCTCTGTTCTTGCCCATGGACTTTGTTAGATATTCTTTAACCCTGGGCCCCCATGCTTGTTGAAATTAACCCTCCAACATACCCTGTTTGACATCATTATTGCACGTAGTGTGGTATTATAATTGTTCCTACGGGGGATTCTTGGTTTCCCTCCTGCCTAGCATAGTCCCTGCATAGGGGAGACGTGCAATGGTTTCTGAAACAGAATCCAAAGCATCACTTTGAGTTATTAGAGTAACAAGGCTGCTTGTTACTACAACACTGCCTTGCCATTGCCACTCAACTTGGGTCTTCCACACTTGCCCCTTGGGACTATTTGATGCACTTCCTATTTAGCCTACATCATCTCCCTCTCTCTGACTGATGGAGAAATGGCTTCTCTGTTTATGTCCTTCTCTCCACTTTTGGGGGTCTCACAGAAGAATGGCTTGGGCTACTCCTTATTATATTTCATTTTATAGCCCTTTTGGAAAGAAGACAGACTTCCCATACAGTTGCTGAGGACATTAATCACACAGCATTTTCACTCTCACTTCTTTCTTTCTCAGGGACAGCCTCATTGTGAACCAAGATCCTTTGCTCTCTTCCTCTCAGCCAGCCTGGTCAGAGATTGATGGCCCATGCCTTATACCTTCATATATGCAAACTTTTTAAAAAAGTGTTTCTCGTCCTACCTTGCAATTTAAATTGCAGTGGGCCATTCCTAAATCCATCAACTGAATGTTATATATCTGAAACCCCAGCTGTGTACAGTTCCAATGGTTTGGCTAGATGTGAATGATGGTATTCACACACAGAACACAAGCTTCCAAATATATACACCAAAATTTTAAGTCTGTGTGATACGCTTAATGGTAGTTTTCTTTGTCATTATATACTTTGCCAACTTAATAGTGAGCATAGATTATTATAATCTGAAATAAACACCAAAGATATTTATATTTGGGAATATTTCATAACAAATATAACACAAAATCTTCCATATAAAGTGGTTACCAATTCAATGCTGAAAGCAATGTTTCAAAAGAGAAAGCGTAAAAAGCTAAGATGTTTTTAAAGTAGAGCTATTAGCTATAATTCCTTTTGGGTCCATTTTCAAATGAATTCAATTAGTCTCATTGTAAATATCAAAAGAGCCTTATCTTATTTTATTTTATTTTTGAGACAGAGTCTCACTCTTTTGCCCAGGCTGGAGTGCAGTGGTGTGGTCTCGACTCACTGCAACCTTCGCCTCCTGGATTCAAGCGATTCTCCTGCCTCAGTATCCTGAGTAGCTGGGATTACAAGCACGCACCACCACACCCAGCTAATTTTTGTATTTTTAGTAGAGGCGGGGTTCCTCCATGTTGATCGGGCTGATTTTGAACTCCTGACCTCAGGTGATCCGCCTGCTCCAGCCTCCCAAAGTGTTGGGATTACAGGCATGAGCCACCGCACCTGGCCTCAAAAGAGCTTTACATTTTTATACATACTAATAATGACTTAATTAGTACAGATCCAATTGTCAATTACCCATGTTATCTGCTTTCCAACTTATTTGGGCTGTTTCCCTTTCCAGAAACCAGAGAGGGGAAGAAGAAAAGCACAAAAACAAAATAATTTGCTCGTTTGTTATTTGCATTAAGTAATTTTGGAGAAGACTGAAATTATCTACCGAACTGAATCTATTACTTGTGGGTTTTCCAGTTCCACAGGCAATCGAGAGCCACTGTGAAGTCTCTTCCTGATAGACCAAACCAAATTTACGACTTCCAGAAATCTCCAGATCCAAGGGTCGAGGTTGTGTTGCTTTCAATGGACAAGTTCTGCCCAGGTTCTTCAGTTTTGAGAAAAGGAAAATCAGTAACACAAAATTCAATACTTTTCAGATGGTCTCTTTAAATAAATTTGCTACAAACACTGTGGCAAAACTAAAGCTTATTAAGCTAAAAAGTTTCTTGAAATTGTCAGAAAGTGCTAAAAATCTACTTTTAGAAAGCCATGACTTACATATGTATTTTGTAGAGGGGAGAGTTGTTGGAAGGTTTGTTTACTCTAAAGAGAATTTACACTAATTTTCATTATTTAAAAATAAAGGTAAAAAATAAAACTTCTAAATACCTAATATAAAGACAACACTCTACATCTAGATTCAGCCCTAACTTTATTTTTAACTAGGATCTTGGGCAAGTTGTAATTTCTCAGAAATCTTAACTCACTCATCTATACCAGGAGAGGCATGATTAGTCTTAACTCATTGGTCTATACCAGGAAAAGTATGACTGTCTAGTCCAAAGTGCTGGTTCCTTATGGCTCTAAAATTTTATAAGAGGTTACAATTTCCACATAAATGCCTATGGAGTCATGCAGGTAAAATATGAGTGAAGATGACCAGAGTGACGAGAATTTCTTTTTAAAGTAAATCCTTTTAAATGTCTCCTTATTTCACATTTGATAGCAACAAAAATATTTCACTTTCTTCTTAGTTCTACCATTACAGAAACAATAATAAATGGCCACCAATACTGATAAATGACAGTGGCACAGAGACCAGAAGGAGTGCTGGGGACCGTGGCAAACTGGGGGGTAGGAAAAGCACTAGGTTATTGTTACACAGGAATGAAGGCCTAATGCTAACAGATGCCCAAAAATATGGATGTTTTTGGTGAAATCTAATTTTCAATGTAGCCAATGAAAAACATAAAAACAAACAAACAAACAAAAACAACCTTGTGAGCCATTACTTTGCCTCTCTCATTGTACTAGGGCCAGCACATATTAAATAACTTGCTAGTAATATTTCATCAATGAAAGTTTTTTTTTTTTTTGAGACAGTCTCTTACTCTGTTGCCCAGGCAGGAGTGCAGTGGCGCGATCTTGGCTCACTGCAACCTCTGCCTCCCAGGTTCAAGCGATTCTCCTGCCTCAGCCTCCTGAGTGGCTGGGATTACAGGTGCGTGCCA
This sequence comes from Symphalangus syndactylus, assembly GCF_028878055.3. Lineage (NCBI taxonomy): Eukaryota > Metazoa > Chordata > Mammalia > Primates > Hylobatidae > Symphalangus > Symphalangus syndactylus. The sequence goes on from NC_072435.2 coordinate 84,806,811, forward strand.
TCATGCCTGGCTAATTTTTGTATTTTTAGTAGAGACGGGGTTTCGCCATGTTGTCCAGGCTGGTCTTGAACTCTTGACTTCAGGTGATTTGCCCGCCTTGGCCTCCCAAAGTGCTGGGAGGCATGAGCCACTGCACCCGGCCGAAAGTTCTTTTCTTTCTCACCACAGTATGTTTACTGAGTCTCTTTTACAGGCTATGCTCTGTGCCAGGATTTTCTGACTCCATCTCATTTGATCATCACAGTAACACTGAGCTACCATAGGCAGATAAACTGTTAGCCTCATTTCACAGATGAAAGTTAAGGTAAAGCTCAGGGACTGAATAACATGTCCTAACCCACACAACTTACGTCCAGAATATTTACATGGAAATATTTACAGTATTATGCTGAATGAAGAGTAGGCTATAAAACGCATGATTTTTGAAGTTTTAAAAAACATTTTTAGTAACTGCATATTATTTCATCATGAAGATACACTAAAATACTCTTAAATGAGCATCTATTATTACTTGTTTTGCTATTAAAATCATGTAGGAAAGCATTTTTTAAAAGAACTTGATTTCATTCATTTAAAATCATTAATTGATCACCTGTGTGCCAGTCATTTTATTAGATGCTGTCCTCAAAGGGATGTCTGACTCACAATGTATTTCTGGTGAGTAAATTTTATCCTTTAAAAAATGAAAGAAAAAAGCCACAGAGCTTCTTTGAAATTTAAGCAGGTACTCAGATTAGCTCTATACCTTTTTAAGATACTTAAGCAATCACCTTTGAATCAATGATCATGTCCCCAGTTACATCCTCAGTCTCCTGAACTTTGGGCTGAAAAAAGGTAGGCTTCCCCCAAACAGCTTAGTCTGGAGAATTATACAAGGCATTGCAGCAGTTTTCTTTGCCAGAGACTTTAGGAGACTTCATTGAGATTAACTTTTGAGAGCTACTCCTATTAGCAGGATATACTTGGGAGCCTCCTTGTCACCTATATGATGACAAAAAGTGGCGCTGTGTCTTTTCTCAATTTTCCACTTGTCATAGCAGAATTCTAAATTTCACAATTTCAAAGTAACAGTTGCCAGGTTGCAGAGGGATACAGACACATTGGAGAAAAAGGATAGAAATGATGATGCAACTTGAAAACATTATTTTTTTTGAGACAAGAACCTCGCTCTGTTGCCCAGGCTAGAGTGTAGTGGTACGATCTCGATTCACTGTAACCTCTGCTTCCCAGGTTCAAGAGATTCTTCTGACTAATTTTTTGTATTTTAGTAGAGACGGGGTTTCACCATGTTGTCCAGGCTGGTCTTGAATTCCTGAGCTCATGCAATCTGCCCACCTCAGCCTCCCAAAGTGCTAGGACTACAGGTGTGAGCCATTACGCCCAGCCCAGATCGCTCTTAATTACAGTGGGATGGCAGGCTTGCATACCAAGTCTACCCTGGTAAACTGGGACATATGGGCACCCCACTAGGATGTTTTATGTTCTTGAAGAACAGTTGTAGAAACTGGAGATGTTGAGCAAGGAAGAGAAGATAGGAATGGAGTTTGGAGGCTGAGGGACTTGCAAGCTGCCTTTATCTGAAAATCTGGTTTGATAGGATTTTAAAGCTTTTTTTTTTTTTTTTTTTTTTTTTTGAGACGAAGTCTTGGTCTTGTCCCCCAGGCTGGAGTGCAATGTCACGGTCTCAGCTCACTGCAACCTCTGCCTCCCGGGTTCAAGCGATTCTCCTGCCTCAGCCTCCCGAGTAGCTGGGATTACAGGCACCTGCCACCAGGCCTAGCTACCTTTTGCAGTTTTAGTAGAGACGGGGTTTCACCATGTTGGCCAGGCTGGTCTCGAACTCCTGACCTCAGGTGATCCGTCCGCCTTGGCCTCACAAAGTGCTGGGATTACAGGTGTGAGAAATCGCACCCAGCCAGGATTTTAAAACTTAAGAGCGTCTGGACCGAGTCATTTCTGATATACCATTTCAGATACAGCAAAATGGTCATGAGTTCGGTTGTTGAACAATTTTGGATTCAAATCCCAGATGATACTAACTAGTTGTGTGGTCACAGGCAACTTTAACTTCTTTATTATAAGAGAGGAGTAGAGTTATAATGACTTACTGGGGTAAAATGCAAAAGCAAGTGATCCAGAACAGTGGCTCAATAAGTCAGTTTGTGCACTGTAACTATAGTTGGATATGGTACAGGCCAGTTGGGTATGCTATTGGGATCTTTTAGAGGTTAAGTGAGTGTATGGCTGGAGCCAATATTTTTTGACCAATTTGACTTAGAAATTGTTCTTAGAGACAACAACAAAAAAATCAACTAGTAATTTTTCCCAGGCACAAGGTGATTTTATATAAACATCTAATTTTAAAGATGTATACTCTTAAATATAAATACTTTAAATATTCATCATAAAATCTGACATTTTCCTGCCAAGTGATATATGCTGTTTACTTTCAACTGTGCCAAAAAGTACAATATATTAGAAATAAACTTAAAAAAGGCATACTGCATGATTTTGAAACTGTATATATAAATACAGACTAGATGGCTTTGGTCACAGGCTGGGGGCAAAAAATATAGAGAGACTAGAAATTAAAAGTAAACTTTCATGACCTGATTTTGAAATCCTTTTATTGGCCAGGCGCGGTGGCTCACACCTATAATCCTAGCATTTTGGAAGGCCAAGGCGGGCGGATCATGAGGTCAGGAGATTGAGACCATCCTGGCTAACACGGTGAAACCCTGTCTCTAGTAAAAATACAAAAAATTAGCCGGGCGTGGTGGCGGGCGCCTGTAGTCCCAGCTACTCAGGAGGCTGAGGCAGGAAAATGGCGTGAACCCGGGAGGTGGAGCTTGCAGTGAGCGGAGATCGTGCCACTGCACTCCAGCGTGGGTGACACAGCGAGACTCCATCTCAAAAAAAAAAAGAAAAAAAAGAAATCCTTTTATTTTGCTTTCATAGGACCAAGTAGTTTATTTTAAATTTGTTCATAATTTGTTTTTTCTAAAAAAATGAGATAAAGACGTTTTCAACCTGGTATAAGTAAACTTCCACCAAAAGTTCAGGTTTTTAATAACAGTAAATGAAAACAAAAACAAAAAAACAAAAAAACTAAGCTTAGCTGGGCATAGCAGCTCACTTGTAATCCCAGACTTCAGGAGGCTGAGATGAGACGATTGTTTGAGGCCAGGAGTTTGAGAACAGCCTAGGCAACATAGTGAGGCTTCCTCTCTATAAAAAGTAAAAAAAAAAAAAAATGGCTGGGTGTGGTGGCATGCACCTGTAGTCCTAGCTACTCAGGAGGCTGAGGCAGGAGGATCACCTAAGCTCAGAAGTTTGAGGCTGCAGTGAACTAGGACTGTAACCTGTCTCTAAAAAGAAGAACAAAAACCTAAGTTTAATATACTCACCTGTATACTTTCTCTTTTATGCTCACTAACTTCTTGCATTTCATCATTGTGGTTCTCAATGCTTCCCTCTGTTTTACTCAGTAGTTCTCAAAGTGTGGCTGCATATTAGAATCATTTGGGAATTAAATTTTAAGTGTCAGTGCTCCCTCAGGCCACACCATAAACTACAATGCCTGAGCTGGGAGCCTGGCACCAGTATGTTTTAAAGTTCTCCCAAGTGACGCCAATGTACAGCAAAGTTTGGGAAGTACTGATCTATCCCATGGTTTATTATGGGAATAAAGATATAGCTAGGAACAGAAAGACCAATTAAAACTTGGTAATGGTCTCAAACCATCAGAGCAGCTCTAGTGTTCAGCTAAATGATAAATAATAAAAAACTGTGTGACTGGATCACTAGCACCCTCATTTATTTATCACCCAGAGGAAAGCAACCTGCTTTTTAGAAGGGAAAATTGACTAAAAACAGAAAAAATGGAAATGGACGCAAACACTGTTATTCTAATGAGATGAATCTCCCGGGTAACCTTCATAATGCATGGGTATTTATGGCCCAGTTGGGACTTAAGGGTCTTTTTCAACTCTGAAATTTTTTATTTAAGCCAAATTTCTTAGAGGAGGCAGGAACAGTTCTTCACAGGTTTCAGTTGCTCAGTCAATAGGCTTACCTTATACTGTGCTTTGTAATTGTTAAAAGTGCTTTCACATTTTCAAGTTCATCTGAGCTTCTAAAGCAGGGCAGAAATCGCAATACTCATATTCCTGTTGAGGAAACTGAGGGCTCAAAATATTAAAAGTTGGTATAAGAGTTGGAACCGTTTAGAACCCAGTTCTGGTGAACTGCTACGAAAAAATACTGCCTCTTCCACACCTCAGAGATTCACTCTGAGCCTCAACACCCTCCCAGAGAGGTGATTTTCCTTTGGGGAAAGAAAAAAGCACCTTCTTTTACACATCTGTTGTGTTGAGGAAGGAGAGGCAGGGTAGTGCAAGCACTGTGAAGAGATACAAGTACAAAAGGGGCCTCGAGGAATTTACAGGGGCAGGAAGAACACGTGAACATATAATGTGCTCATAGCAATGGAAAAAGAGAGAAGTGACAACTATGTGAGGTTAGAGTTGTTAAGGAGCAAATGAAGAGCCATTCATAGCTTCTTGGAGGTATTTACTCGAGTTGGCCACGTCGCTCCTGCTGTGACTGACCTAGATGGCTTTGCTTTCTTTAGGTTATGTTACCTTGGTACCTAAACCTGAGCCACCTTCAACTTCATACCTGTTTTCAGTTTTAGTTTATCTGTCTTGCTGGTGGGCAAAATGTATACTAATGTCCTGGTTTTCCTCACTGTTGCTCAAACTAGCTTTTGTCTCTTATTCTTTTCAGGAACATTCCTCAATGCATTTATTCCAAACCTTCCTATGTCCCTCAAGGCCAGGATTCAGGACTCTAGAATGCACCTTTTCCATTCTGTTAACCAAACCTATAGTTTTTCCACATTTTAGCAGACATCTGCCTCCTCTTGTCATTTTGTTTCTGACTTTAGGTCCCAAAGAGCAGGATTTTACATCTATCTATATTAAACTATTGTTTTAGTCATCTCATCACATATCAGTTTGACTCCTGATTTTGTCATCTAGTTTATTCTCAACCCTTCCCAGCTTAATGCTGCCCAAGACAGTGACAAGCTTTCCTTCTACTTCCTTATTGAAAAAACTGTTTCACAGAAAATCTGAAAGACATGGACAAGATCTGTAAACAATGCTTTGAAACCACTACCAGACTGATATTTAATCCAATCATTCTGCCAATTAAGTGGTCATCTAATTAAATGTTCTTTCATTCTACACACAAGTAGCTAACAAATCCAAAAGTAGATGATGCCTTGAAATGCCATCAACTAGGTTTCCTGTTTTGCTACAAATATTTCATCTATGCTTTCAAGTACTCTTTCTTTTCTATTCTCTCTACTTTTGCTGTTATTATCCTAGTCTATTCCCTCTGTACGCCAGGCCTGTACAACTCAATGTTTTAACTGTTCTGTTTACATCTCTATCCTCAGTCTCTTCAATCACCAATCCATCCGACACATCCAAAACCTTCCCAAATCACCACTTTGCCCACCTCCCCTCCAGGACAATGTTTTAAGATACTTTTTCTTAACAAAGATATCTTTAAGATTATAAAAATCGGCACCTAATTTTTACAAACCAAGGGGAACCATTTACAAAGCAAATAACATTAATATAAAATGGTATCAAGACAGTAGTTTAAAAATGGCAACAATTTTCTTATTTTAAAAACAGATCATTTAAAATCCAATGTGCAATAGGACTAAATATTACAGCATTAAGAATTTTCATTGGCCGGGTGCGGTGGCTCACGCCTGTAATCCCAGTATTTTGGGAGGCCGAGGTGGGCGGAGATGTCAGGAGATCGAGACCATCCTGGCCAACATGGTGAAATCCTGTCTCTACTAAAATACAAAAAATTAGCCGGGCGTGGTGGTGTGCACCTGTAGTCCCAGCTACTTGGGAAACCGAGGTAGGGGAATCGCTTGAACCCAGGAGGAGGAGATTGCAGTGAGCTGAGATTGTGCCACCACACTCCAGCCTGGTGACAGTGAGACTCCATCTCCAAAAAAAAAAAAAAAAAAAAAAAAAGAATTCCCATCAAAGAAAATACTGTTTAAAGACAAAATAATTCTTCACAAAATAAAAAGTTAATTGAAAGTAAAACACCCTAGTCTCATAAGCTTTAAAACCAAAAAATGCAGAGATGCAGAGTGCCTCACTAATGTTATATTTATTTTCATTCCAAACTATCTAGGAAACAAAGCAACAGGTTAAATTATTGGGCTATCTATAAGACTATGAATAAACATACCCATCTTAAAAGCACTAAATAATGAAATTCTCTATTCAAAATGTGCTGTTAAAAGCACCATTCTACCGAGTTTATCTTTGACTCTTTGGCTAGAGGAACTCTGATCATGAGGAAAGCTTGGATTATACATCTTAATAGGTGATTCTGCCTCAGTCTTTTGAGCTATCCCAGGAAGGCTGTGAAGATTCTTAAGATCCTCTCAGAAGCATTTGATACCAGAAAAGTGCAATAATGGAAACGCTTAGGAGTTAAGCAGAAATTTGTAACTGTTCAAAAATTTGGACCCTGATTGAGGTTAACAAGATGCTAGTCCTGCAGTAAAGACCAGTGGCTACTGGTTTGGCCTCTTGAAATGGTCTGCCTCAAGTGTGAATCCCAGCTCTACTACCTAGCCATGTGACCTAGAGCAAGTTACCCTGAACTCTTTAGGCCTATTTCCCTGCTGTAAAATGGCAGAATGTTTACCAGGTTGCTTACATAATCCATGTAAACTGCTTAGTATATACCCAGTACTCCGTAAATACTAATTTATGTTGTGACATGTCCCTTTTAATAATAGCTAACGAAAGTATCAGTGCTTATAACTAATGATCTGAAAACGTATTTGGAAAAAATGAATCCTTAATCCTAGGGATTCCCTGCACTGAACCCAAACCCAGACTATGTGTTACTGATTTGGGAACTTGTTTTCCTAGGATGTAGTGGTGGTTAAGGAAGTTGTGCCAGAGACTGATTCTGTATAAGCACGTATGCACATTTTTTTAACTTTGATTCCCTACTTTGGAACAATTATTATACTGTTCAACAACGATACCTTGAACTAACAGAATACAGATTTAACATGTCTATTGAAATACTTTAGTAGGAAAAATGTTAAACAGTTCTTAGACGTAAAGCATAAAAGCAAACTCAATGGTGAGTTTAAGGGGTAAAGCTATCAATCCGTTGAAAAAGAAACTATTTGCATAAAGGCAATTTCCTTTTTTTCTTTGAGACAGGGTCTCACTGTTTCCCAGGCTAGAGTGCAGTAGTGTGATCACAGCTCACTGCAGCCTTGAACTTGGGTTCAAGAGATCCTCTCACCTCAGCCACTCTGGTATCTACGACTACCCGCAGGTACCACCACTAGATAATTTTTTATTTTTATTTTTGTTGAGATGGGGATCTAGCTTTGTTGCTCAGGATGGTCTCAAATGATTGTCCAGCCTTGGCCTCCCCAAGTGCTGGGATTACAGGCATGAGCCACAATGCCTGGTCTGGTAATTTCCTTTGTGACACATACTGATGAGAAAAGTACAGAAACACAACTATCAACTTCCTGACCACATGAAACAGTCTTTATGGTATAAAAACACTTATTCTAAAAGAAAGATTATTTTTCAGATTTTTAGTGAGGTGGTATAATTATGCTATTAAGAGTATCTTTTATTTTGGTCTACAAATGAGTGTTAACAGACTAATTAAAAAAGATAAAAGTTGATGGGGGTTTGAGCATAAGAGTCTTAGAGTAGCACAGGTTAAAGAAAGAAGGCAGCTGCAATAAGACACGATCCTAAAGGCATGGGGAAGGAACAATGTCAACATGCAAAGGCTTAAACTCCCCTTTCTTTCTCAGCTAATTTTTACAAAGAGAACTTAATTCAAAATTCAATTCTAATACATAATATATATATAAAACCCAATTTGACAAAATGGAAAATATCTTTCATGTCACAAATATGGTACTTAAGTATACTCAATAATTTACTAATGATTTATACTAACTGAAAAATATGGTATTCATCATTTAGAGTTTACTCAGTATTTCAACAAAGTTGCTAGTTTATACTAATAACTTATTATAAAAAACAACTAAGGGTAATTTTATTAATTTTTACCATAGAGTTCAGATAACTGGTATTGACAAGTATGGATAATGAAATAAAAATAAGCTCTTACAGCTAATGTGAAAAACTAATCTGTACTAAAACCAGCAGATTACATTCCCACAGACTGCAGAAATGATCTATTGTGCTATAAGGGTTGAGGACAGTGGGTAGGAGAGTAGGGACAATGTACCCACTCTCATTTTAGAGGCAAGATCATGCATATTATCAGAAGAGTGATTCACTGTAACACAACCATAACATTTCAAGTACATTATAGAATTTTCAATTAGATTTCTAAAATTTCAAGTAGAAAAAATTCCAAAATATTTTCAAATCAATATCAATATCCAAAAAGTTCAGTCCCCATTCAGAAACAGATAAACAGTATATTTATTAAATGAGTTAAGACAAATAAACTTTACAAATAGACAAATAATAAAAGGCTCAGTGGCTAAAATAGATGGTAAGCATCATTGAAATAAATCAACACCATCACGGTATCTCAGTTGGCTTACACGTGTAAAAAGAAATTTTCAAAGAGCAATTTCACAGAAATGAAGCCAGTTTTTTTCTTATAAACAAATCACCAATTCTTGGTTCAAAACTGACATGTTATGAAAATTACCATATCACATATTTGTAAGATGACAAGGAGTAACTCATCTTCAAAGTGCAAGTAAGTCTATTTACAACCACAAAAAAGGCAATGATGAGAAGAAAAGGATTTTTAAAAAATATACAAAGATTAAAAACATTTGGGATGCAAAATTAAACAATTTTTTGGTTAGAGGATAAAAGAGAAAAAGTGATTGAATTACAGATTTCAGCTATACATACTATATAATGGGATCCAAGATCTTTAACAGCTTGCTTGCATTTTTTTCTACTTACATAATGCTCTGGAAATTTCTGGTAGAAATTACAGTGTCTCAAAGAGAGAAATACACACTAAGCATGTCTTGCTACTACTTCATGGATGTCATAAGACCCGTTTATGGATTAGAGTTGGTGTAGGAAGCCATTGCCTTGAGTTGAAAAATGAATACTGTAAAAGCTCAATACAAATCCTCCAAAGCACATGCACTTCTAAATCTTTTGGTAATTACATTCATATTTAAGCATAACCAAAATAAAAAAGAAAACTGAAAACATTTCCCTTTTCTCTATTCCCTATGCCTTATAGGCTCTCCAGTTGATAGGGTCAATTTTTAGAGTTGAAAGGGTTCTTCAAGATAGTCCACCACCCTTATTTAGGGTAAATGATTTTCCCAAGATCATGCAGCACATTAATGGCAAAACCAAGACTAGAAACCAGGTCTTGACTCCTAGTCTAATATGCTTTCCAGCATATCATGCTACCTCTTTTTTACAGTATGATTCACTATATATACCTGATGAATAAATGTACAATTAACAAATGCTGACAGAGCCAATGTGTTTCTAAGACCTGCAGAGGATTACTGCAAAGATTTGATGGTGAGAAAAAGATTTCCCCCACCCACCAAAAATATCAAGCACCATCAACTAAATGTTTCTTTGCTTGGTCAGCACTCTCAGTTATAGTAGCAGTCCTCATAAACTTTATGTCAGCCTGAGGATTGTGTATCTGGTGAAATCTGGGCCCTAACACATGCCAGTTTCTAAAGGGTAAGGACAGAGGCAAAAAAGGGAAGAAGGTAGACAAAGGAAAGAAAAAGAGAGCTAAAGAATCCAATTGGCTTAGAAGTGGGCATTCTAGCATATGGTTAATTATTGCATCTAAATATATCATTTTAGAACCATTTCATGTAATCTCATTTTACCTAATCTGTTATTTGGCCACTTAAGAATTAAAATAAATGTATCAAAGACAATGGTGGTCATTGTTATTATGTTTTTTACCTGTGAGACTATTTTAGACAAACTAAATTCAATGAAGAGTATGTCAAATGGCAAAATTGTGTTAATTTCCTTAATCTGATTCTATTAGATTACCAGCAAGGAATTAAAGCGGTACTTCATGGGGCTGTTACCATCTTGAAATGTATTCCAATTGTGGTCAAAGAGAACAGACTGATGCACTGTATATGCAAAATTGAGTAAAGAAGCTGAAATGTCTTTTAAAAAAACATTGCCATGAATTTATTTAATAAAAGGGCATATTTATTTATGTTTACAAACAAGTTTCAAAAACAAAAGGAAAACATGTATGCTTCTACTTATTAACCTTTTTCAAAATGCCAACAGCCCTCATGCTGTGTGAAGGTCTCTAAAGATTAGAAAAATCAATACAGTTCACTCACAGTTCACCAAGACATCACTGAACTAACATGTTTAGACAAAAACAAAAAGGACTAAGGTTCTCTTGTAGTTTGATAGTCTGATTTAATTTGATTTGCCTGAAATAACAAAAGCATTTCAAGCATCTTTCATTATGTAGTTGATGTCCTGCATTAAACAATCTACTAAATTCTGAACAAAAGGTTATTAGCAAGTTTTCAAAAATTTTAAAAATTAAACAGTTGCTTCAAAACCATTAAGTAGTAAATGTATTTAAGAAACTAATTAGGACAGATGTCATAACTTCATTAGAACACCACTGCTCATGTTTTTTTGTTTTGTTTTGTTTTTTTTTGTTGTTTTTTTAAACAAAGCATTAGTGTTATCTATTTGGCTATTAGTATTAGCAATTTATCTACAATATTTAACAAGGTAAATTGTAGGCAAAAATTTAGTACAGTTTCAATAGAAACACCCCTTTTTTTTTTCCTGAAAATACAGCAGTATTTGAAGGACTAATTTTTCTCTGCATCAGTTATAAGGAAGCTTCCCATCTATGAACAGGAACAAAAAAAGTATCTACAAACCTTGTAAACAGATCTGTATCATTTATAAACATAAATAATCCAAATTATTAACAGCCAACAGCAGAAATTAAACTATCAATTCAACGATCCAGGGCTCTTTGTCTTGCCCAGTTTTACTCCTCCCTCTCTCCCATCCAGGACTGAGATAAACTAAAGCTCTGCTAATACACTGTTCAGGACCATGCTTGGGTACTACTGATGATCCACGGGGTCACTTAAGCTGAGTTACTGTTTATCTGTCAGTTCATTTCTCCCACCCCCCAAAAAGCACCCTCAGTCTGGCAGAAAGCTTTGCTTTTTTTTTTTTAAAAAAATAAATCTACATTCGTACAAGTGTGTCTTCTGTTGAAGTCCAAAGACAAGAATACTAGCTTGTCCATCACAATATGTGAAAAGACCCAGTTTCAATTTGTTTCTTTACAATGCAGCTAGTGTGTTAACATTCAGCTTACAATCAGAGTGATGTTTCCAAACTATGTAGTGGGCTTCCTGGGGATGAAGAGGTAGCAGACTTGTTCATTTCTATTGTAAGGTGAATTCCACTGTCAACAGCATTGTTATTTTTGTTGGGAGAGGGTGGAGGACTGGAGTTACGTTTTGTAGGAGCATCATCTTCAGCATCAGTGTCATCAATAAGGGGGATATGAGGCTCTGAATCTTCTATCCTAAACTCAGGATGTGTCATAAAGTTGTGAATCGAACTTCTTGATTCCGGTTTTTCTAACCCTTCATATAAAGAACTACGAAATGCATTCACCACTCGAATCTGTAAATATCAGAAAACAGAGAAATATGTCAGTACACTATTAACAACTTAAAAATGGTTCATTTATGAGTCTGAATCCACAAACAGCTAGGTATGAGTGAATCATATTTGCATGTAATGCAGTGGAACTTGCAATACACTGTAAAAAAATGAATATTTTAGTAAGACACTACAGAACAACAAAACCACATACTCTAAGAATTAAGAGGTAAAGAATTCAAAGTAATATTAAGAAAATCTCATTGTCATTGGCTAAAGATTTAATAGCCATTTTATAGGATTTTTTCCCTAAAAGAACAAATCAAACACAAAACAAAACAAAAACTTAACCATACACAAGCTTAGCTGATTTTTTAAATTAAAAAGAATGTATTTTGAAAACAACTCAAATAAGTTAAACAAAATCAAGCACAAAGGGTTACTATTTATCATGCTAGGAATTAGGGTGTCACCGACCATGAAAAAGCCAAGCAAATATAAGCTGAATGCCACAATGAACTCACATCTACCCCACTACTCCCTTAATTAAAAACAAAAATAAGAACAAAACCCAAATAAATGTCTATAAAATGCCATTAAACAGCTATAAATATTTGAGTATATGCCATTTGTCTATCATTTGTCTATAAAGTGTTAGTGTTTTTCTCTGTAACAGATTAAAACTTAAATCAATTACTACAGTTATCTGGAAAGAATACATCAAAAACAAAAACAAATCCTCTGGGATTCTTCTGTGAAAAATTTCCCAAGAAGACAAAGTGTTAAAAGTTTTCTAGTATTTTCACCCCTAAACAGAGAGCTCAACAATTCACCTTCCTTGTCAGTCTGCTGTATAAATGAAAAAGATTAATGGCCAATCAAACTTAAAAACATCAGTGCACACACTGACATTAAGTGCTATTAACTCAAGCGTCATTCAGATTTAGAAAAAAAGACAAAATCCAACTAGTTGAGCATTTACTATGTAACAATTCAAATACAGTGTTTGCTTTTGCTTTGATTCTAATAAATCCTGTTTAGTAATAAAGACATCATCTACTCATTGTTAAGAGAAGTAAATAACACTTTTGACATTCTAGAAAAAAGATGTGGTCACCAAATTCATCTCATAAGACAGCAATAATCAATAAATTAATACATTTCTTCAAATCAACATGTGAATGCATTTAAAAAATGTAATGTAGAGTTTAGGGCCATGCACCCACATCTCACCTTCAAGTTGTCTTTCCTTATTTACCAAGCCCTATTTGTAAGCTGCTTTAGTCCATATTCACTTAGCCCTTTATATAGAGAGTACAGCATTGTCAGCTGAGAAATACAAAAGCAAAATGTCGGTGTAAATTCCAGCTCTGCCACTTTGACCTGAGGAACCTCGGTCAAACAGGTTTCTTCAACTATAAAATGGGAAACAGCAATGGTACTTGCCTTACGGGGTTGTTGTGGGAGATTAAATTCGTTAGCACACTACAAACTTAAAACAGTGTTAGGTCACAAGTATTGAGGCCAGGGCTTCTCGAACTTTAATGTGCATATAAATTAGTTGGGGATCTTGTTAAAATGCAGATTCTGATTCAGCAGGGGCCTGAAGTCCTGCATTTCTAACAACCTCCAAGGTGATGCTAAAGCTGCTGGTCCATGATCCACACTTGGAGCAGCAAGCATCTATTCTATGATGTCTTGCAACTTTACCATCTTTTATAATTCTATTCTATTTGATTGCTTGTACTTTAGTTCCTTAATTTGACTGATGAATAGCAGTAAATATTTTTCAACTTCTTTTATTGCTCTTGTTCCCCCTCTTCCCCTTTACTAAGATGTAGTGTTCTACATATGGAATGTAAACAATGTTTGCTAAATATAACGTTATAGTAATTCATTCAGTGTTTTATTGTGAAGTCTTAAAATTCACATTTTATACATGTGAACATTCAGCAAGTATCCTGAATGTCCTAATAACAAACTGTAAAGCTTAAAATGCAAAAAGATAACTTCCTAAAAAAAATGTGTTGGTATCAACAGCCCGTAGGCACAGAGGAGAATACAAATTAGAGGATCAGCCAGCAAACTTGATGGGTGATGAGAACTGTTCAAGATAACGCTGAAGATGTTGCTTATTTGATAAGGTTGCTGGTGCTGCTGCTACTGAAGATAGAACAACAGTTAAGCTTTCTGTGTATGTGTGTGTTTTCCCTCTGTTTTTCTTTGTAATCAGTCTGGGTATAAAAGTGAGCAGTGAAGAATCAGGGGGAAATAAATCTACTTTTTTAAACATGTTAAATTTGGAAAATATCTAGAGCTCAGAAGTTAGAGATTTGAGAGTTAGTGAAGCTCTAAGAGGGGCAGAGTATAAAGGTGAGGGCAACAAGTATATGTGCACACAATTACACACATACACCGGTAGCAGGCAAAGTCAGATTAAATCCCTTCTTAGCAAAACTTCAATTCTGCGAAGATTTTTCCTATCTGAAAGAATTTGTTGGCCGGGCGCAGTGGCTCAAGCCTGTAATCCCAGCACTTTGGGGAGGCCGAGGCGGGCGGATCACGAGGTCAGGAGATCGAGATTGCCCTGGCTAACACGGTGAAACCCCGTCTCTACTAAAAATACAAAAAAATTAGCCTGGCGTGGTGGCGGGCACCTGTAGTCCCAGCTACTCGGGAGGCTGAGGCAGGAGAATGGCGTGAACCTGGGAGACGGGGCTTGCAGTGAGTGGAGATTGCGCCACTGCACTCCAGCCTGGGCAACAGAGCAAGACTCCGTCTCAAAAAAAAAAAAAAAAAAAAAAGAATTTGTTGCACAATATTAGAGATTTTTTCTTTCTAACCACTTCATAAATAATAAAACTCAGCAACAGAGAGGATGGGTGGCTGACTTGTTAAGGGACTCTTAATTAGTGCTAAAGAGTCTTAAAACCTAGGTTTCTGGGCTCCCAATTCCAGGTTCCTTGGAAGTCAAGAGAAGACAAAAACATACGAACATTTACTTTATCACTAACTTCACTTGAATAAAACATTCTATAAGATTAAGGTTAATGCTTCCTTTGTCTGACACATCTATTTAAGCCACGACTGGTTAGTTTCAGCACGTTAATAGGTCAGCTCAGCAATGCTCGAAAGCAATTCAATTTTCAAAGAACAGTTCTCGAGATACATACAATAAAGCTCAGATTAACCAGGAATCATCGAATCAGATTTGTTTTACTTTCTACTTATAAAGAACATAAGAAAGCACTCTTGATCTAAGGCATGACACTGAGCTGGCTTACACCTGCTCTGATCTTTATTACTTTCTGTATGTAAAATTCTCACAGTACAGTAACTGTGAGGAAAATAATAGTTTTGTGCACAATACTTTAGGTAGGAAGGAAACAATATTAATAATAATTCGATTTAAGTAGAAATATAAGAAAACTTAATTATAGGCTTTTGAAAATCCAAGCCTATTTCTTTTATCCAGTTTTAAAATTCAATTCCTATTATTTATCTATTTAAACCTACTCTGTGGAGCATACTTATACCCCTCGAAATTATCAGAATTAAGAAAAATTCAGTCCTACTGAAAAATTCAATTCCTATGTCAAAAATATTCTGTAAAAGTAAATTATTCAACAGAGAAAAAAAACAAAAATACTGCATGAAGCATATATGGTAAACAAAAAACTGAAGTGATTATCATAATCATGAATTTTAAGAAACTGAAAATGATTATCAAGGTAAATAATATATGAAATGTAACAAATCCAAACAAGATCATGTACCTACAAAACCAATTTTTCTAAATACCATCCTAACTTTTGATAGCAGAAAATAACATTGTTTACTGCCCAAAACGTTGTACAGAAGAGAGAGCTCTAAAATACTAATCACAAGCCAATAAATCTTACCTTCTACAACAAATTGCCCACTTCTGAAATTTGTTTTCATTACTACTTTTCTATGTGCACTAACTTAAAGAATTGCAATGGTACAGTAAAAGATACTTTGCAACTAGAAACAAAATTCTACGATTGTTTTCCAAAGTTGGGTACTTGCATATTAAATTTTCTCAAAAGGAGACCCACCGGTGTAATGTTCTTATCTATCTGGAACAGGGGTTGGTAAACTTTTTCTGTGAAGTGCCAGACAGTAAAATATTTTAGGTTTTTTTTTTTTTTTTTTTTTTTTTGAGACGGAGTCTCGCTCTGTCGCCCAGGCTGGAGTGCAGTGGCGCAATCTCGGCTCACTGCAAGCTCCGCCTCCCGGGTTCACGCCATTCTCCTGCCTCAGCCTCTCCGAGTAGCTGGGACTACAGGGGCCCGCCACCACGCCCGGCTAATTTTTTTTTGTATTTTTAGTAGAGACGGGGTTATCACCGTGGTCTCGATCTCCTGACCTCGTGATCCGCCCGCCTCGGCCTCCCAAAGTGCTGGGATTACAAGCGTGAGCCACCGCGCCCGGCCGATTTTGTGAGTCATACAGTCTGTCATAATTATACAACTCTGCCCTTATAGTGAAAAATCTGCCACAGGTAATACTTAAATGAATGGGCAATGCTCCATTCCAATAACAACTTATTTCCAAAAATAGGCAACAGGCTAGATTTGGCCCATAAGCTGTGGTTTGCTGATCCTTCACCTAGAAAACCAAATTTTCTCTCAATTTCTCATTTCCAGAAATGTGTATTTATTTATTCAGGAAAAAAAAATCTACTAATGGCAAAAACGGGTGTTAGAATGATATACTTTATAAACAGAAAAAAACTACAGAATGTTTTCTCTAGAGACCTGTTAAGAGTGAAGATCTGACTAATAAATGAAGGGAAAAAGGTCTCTTCAGAGATGTTTGAGTCTAGCATTTGACAAAGTCGAAATGGATTATTTCTTCTATTTTAGCTAAGCAAGGTCACCCAATAAGGGTTAAAGAAATTTGACACCCATAGGTAGTTCTAAAACTATTTCATATTAGGGCAGAAACACAGTGATAAAATGAAATCTTTCATTAAATATATTAACATAATTCTATATTTTGGCTGATGTTCTGTACCACCTAAGACAATGCTCCACCAGCCAGGTTGAAAGATGTTTATGGTAACAGCAACATAATTACTGCAACTCTTGGTGTATAATGACAACTGTATTAACGAGATATGATTTAGTCCTTGGATAACTCCAAGAACATAGGACATAGCATAAAGAAGTAAACATCTCAAACTTTGATAAAGCAACAACACAAACCTTCCTTTGCCACTCTCTTAAGTGCACCTTTACTTCCCTGAAGTATCAGCTCCCCTAGCCACATGGGCCCAGAAACTCAGAGGTTTCATATGTAACCGTGCATCAGAAAAAAAGAGCCTGGGGTGGATGTGCAGAGGTGTGTGCATATATGTGTCTGCCTGCCTGTCTTAGAACAGTTTACGATTGCTTTGATATTTAATATAAAGCTTGGAACACAATCAGACTGAGAAATATAAGTATAGTATACCTAAAGCCGTCTGATATCCCTCCAAATGAAAAAAACAATTACTTAAAATATTGGTAAATAAAAACAAATGGGATACACATTACCCATGAGATAAACTTGTCGAAAAAGTTTAATATGAAGCTAATCTAATCAGTAGGAATCAATCAGACAAATCTGGAATGCAGAACTCTTCATAAGACAATTCACCTGGATTTTTCATAAGTCAATGTCATAAAAAATAAAGGCAGGGAATGAATATAGGTTGGAGACTAGACTCATAACACACATACTATCAATAATTATTTCTTGGATTAAAAAAGCTATAAAGGAAATTTTGGGGACATCTAGAGAAATCTGAATACTAACTGTCTGTTAGATAATATGGTATGAATGTTAAATTTCTTGGACAATAAAGTATGATTATATATGGGAATTCTTAGGTACATGCTGAAGTATTTAGGGATAAAACACTGTGGTATCTGCCATTTTCAAACGGCTCAGAAAAAAAGTTATATTAATATACAGATAAAGTAGTGTCATAAAATATTAAGTGGTAAATCCAGGTGAAAGATTTTCATGTATTAATTTTTCAACTTGTCTGTCGGTTTGAATTTTTCAAATTTAAAATTTTGAGGGAAGGGGGTCTATCAGGATACAGTCTTAGTTTGGCTCCTTCTTGTGGGGTATAAACAGATGCTTACTTTCCATTTCAGCTTCCCTTAGTTTATTACTCTTTCAGTACCAGACTATTATTAATCCCTTAGTTTATTCCTCTTTTAGTACCGGATTATAATCACTGAGGCCTCATTTGGTGAATTCTGTCAAGGGTCATCTTGGCAGTCACCTCCTTCAGGCAATTTTTCTTGACTTTCCAGGGTTTAGCCTAAGGACCCTGTTAAGACAGTTTGTGTTTTACTGCCATGTAGAAATTTCCAATGATTTGTTTTTGTCCTTTACTAGGCTGCAGGTTCTGGAGGTTCCAGCATAGTTCTGACATATGGTAGGCCTTCCATAAAGGCTTGTGGAACATTTACCATCTAGGGCTAGGTGGTAAGGAGCTCTAGAGAGAGAGGCATAGTTTGAAATCCATAGATACAGGGAGGAAGAGGCATTTTTATCAGGCATAAGGCCAGGCAATTTATGGTTACCATTTTATTCAGGTAGGTAGTTTTTAAAAGGAAGAGTTCTAGCTGTCCCTGTATGTAAATTTAATATCTTAATGTTAGAGAGTCACTTGGAACACTTTGCTTTACATCATGCAGCCTCTGCTTATTAGCCGTAGACAAGTTATTTAAACTCTAAGGCAGTTTTCACACCTGTAAAACAGGGATAGTTCTTACTGTGCCTGTTTCACTATTTTTAAAAATATCAAATGAAAATATACTTAAGTAAATAGGGAACAAACAGGCATTAAATGGAAAGTCTGCACTGTTTTCTACCTTAATTCATCCTCTCTGCAGCTTCTCAAGGTTCCTCTAGTCCTTTGCTGGCTGGAGACCAAATGGAAAAGATAGGCCTCTGTCTACTTCAAGGCTAACCTTAGGTATCTCCGTAAATTTTTGGGGTGAGGTTGGGTTTACATCTTTAATGCCTCCAATATATTGAGAATGCACCATGAATTCTCAGTAAGATTTATAGCTTGTAAGGCTTTTAGAAAGTTTGCTATTTACTAAAAACCTGAAAGAAAATGTTATTTTAGTCAATTATTGAAAATTACAACATTTATTGGTTCAACAATTAATCAATAGTATACTTTTCCTACTTCTACTGAAACTTAACAGAACATTTCTTATCTATGATGTAATTTTTAACTAAATTGACTATACAAATGGAAAAAAAACCACCCCAAACCATAAATACCACAGAAACTTTTTAAATTTACACAGTGATTTCCCCTGAAACCACCCCACAAGCAAAAAACCAAAAAAAAAAAAAAAAAAAAAAAAATTCAAAGCAAGGCAAAGTTCAGGTTAAGAAGGCAAGCAACTGGCTATACATACTGAACACTTGTCTTCAGGCTACTAACTTACTTTCCAAATCAGACAAAAGTCAAAATGCTAAGTTTATTCTTAGCTTTGAAAATGTAATTTCCTGGTTCTGTTAGATGAGTTTCAAATCACATGCTTTTAGGAAACATGCAATATAAACATGTTTAAAGGCATATACTCAAAAATTTATAGTAGTTTCACAAGTTCTAAGCTACAGTTTTATTCCCCATATTAACTATCAGAGTTAGCAGAGACAAGCTCACAGATTGCATCTAATCTTTGGTTGCAATTGTTCCACCTGTTATCTAGCCCTCTAAGAAATAAAACAACAACGACAACACTTTGAGGTCTCAATCCACTTTACGAAAAGAAAGCTTTATGAAAAAGCCTGAACAATGAATTCAAACATTAAGGAGAAAATGAGAAACGTTAGGTGTGTGAAGTAGGAAATGTTAATTTCATGCACTTAGGAACACACACTCACACCCCACAGTAGTAGAAGCAGTAGAAGAGGAAAACACTACATGTGTAGGGGTAGAAATATTTGTTACATCATGATGCTGGCTGGCGATGGAGGGTTGCCGCCTTAGAGCCCCCTGAATGGAACTTCCACTCTGGAAAGCATTCACTACATCCATCTGCAAGGAATCAGAGATTGTGACAGCTTGCTCAGCAAGAGAGAGAGAGAACAAGAGAAAGGACCATTCCATCTATCAACATATAAAAAGAAAAAGGCACTTTTTACACAGCATATAGGCAAGAATAGCATTTTGAGATGAAGTGGGGGGGGTGGGGGAGCTAGGAAAAAAGGAGCTTAGGGGCATATAGACACATTCTTTCATAATCAGTTAAAAGTCTCACTCATTCCAGGCATCAGTATTACTTTTCAAGAGAATACAATTTGTGGGTTGGGAAGGCTAGAGAGGAAGTTTAAGGAGCACACTCGAACCTCCTCCCAAGGTCAAAAAAGCCCTGGCTCCCATCATCTCTCCTACCTCTCTACCAGGCCCATACCTGTGTTTGGATTCTGTTCAGACCTCTAAACCACAAGATTTGGCCACGCCGCAACTCCCTTTCAGCGTGATCAATCTCTTCAACGTCCTCTGCTAGTTCCTCCTCAGGTATTTCTTCCTTTTGTGTTCCATGACCAGCTTCTTTGAGGAATTTTAAACGGCTAGTTGGAATTGTTGAAATAAGCTACAACACAGGGGAATGAACTTAGAAATAAATCATATCAAGTAAAGGTAAGCTAATCAACTGTAATACTAAAGGTATTAAAAGTGGTGACAGTATCCGACTATCTTTACCAATGAAGTAATGGGATCCTGTTGATTAGTCTCTCTCCCAGAGCAAAATACATTCTTCTCTTAGCTAAACAAAAGATTTGAGTTTGAGGGATAAAAAGTTTTCCTAAATGGAAATTAACCTGATTACATTTTTCATATTTTCATCAGGACATTCAAGACAGTACATTGTAAAACCATGCTCTTTTTTACTTAAAAAGTCCTATTTATTTCGAATACAATGAAAATGGCAGGTGGTCTTACTAGATGCAAAACATGCTTACATTTCATTAATGCTGTCAGAGTTCAATGAGAAAAAATGTATAAAATTTTTAAAAAAATCATTAAGGTTACACTGAAAATAGTTTTGTTGATTAAGTATTTTTTTTAAAATGCAACAGTTTAAAATTAGATTAGTACTGATTGATGACGCCAAACAAAAACAGATGCCCTAGAAAACACAAAGGATACAAGAAACACCAATACACATATATTAGCTTATGTGTTAACATCCATTCTCTAAGGCAGCAGTTGGGTTTATCAGGGAGAAACAAGCACGTAGTCAGCTACAGAATTCTGCTTGAAGAACTTCTAGTACACCCACCTCATTTCACCAAGGTGAAATAGGCTTCAAGGCACAAAAAGTGACTTGTTCATGGAGTGACTAGGAAGCTAGGTCTCCTGACCACCAAAGACAGTGCTTGTTCTGCCATGGGACACTTAGTATGGGTCTTACTTAAAAGATGATCTCTATTAATGAGGTACTCAAAATAGATAAGAAAAGAAACCTCAGAATCTAGAAACACAGTCAAGAAAAAGAAGAGATAGAAAGATGTAAAGATTGGGCTAAATTTAAGGAAAACCTGAAAGTCTGGTTTCACTGATTTGCAGAATGACAATAAATTAGCTCATGCAAATTATATGCCATAATATATATTAACCTTCATCTACGAAAATGTTAGTATAGATTTTCTATAACTTAGTTTTATAGTAATGGGCTTAAAATGAAGAATGCATAAATCATGTCACATTTAAAAAATGACATGCATTTGCAAGTAAGCTGCCTATAGTAAATATGAGGTATATCTCTTATTTCAGGCACTTTATTTTATATATACACTGTTAAAGCTATTCAATTCAAATCTAAAACATCATTTTGTGACCCCTTTTTCCAGGTAACATTACTTTTATAAAAACATTCTCTAAGGTCAGTTTTTCCTATGCTGCATGCTGGATTAAATTACAGAACAAAATGACAATGTATTTTTTTTTTTTTTTTTTTTTGAGATGAAGTCTCGCTCTTCTCTCCCAGGCTGGAGTGCAATGGCACGATTTTGGATCACTGCAACCTCCGCCTCCTGAGTTCAAGCGATTCTCCTGCCTCAGCCTCCCAAGTAGCTGGGATTATAGGTGTCTGCCACCATGCCCAGCTAATTTTTGTACTTTTAGTAGAGACGGGGTTTCACCATGTTGGCCAGGCTGGTCTCGAACTCCTTACCTCAGGTGATCCGCCCGCCTTGGCCTCCCAAAGTGCTGGGATTACAGGCGTGAGCCACCGCACCCGGCCATGTATTTTTTACATTTTTGTAAAAAATTTTTTTCTGAAAATGTAAAAATAGGTTACAGAGTAAAAGATACAGATATTAGCATCCTAAGCAGTTATAAATACATCATTTTTAACAACCGCTACAAAACTTCTTCTAAAAAACAAGTTAAAAAAACTACATAAAAAGTTAGGATAGTATTTTATAGTACAGGCATAATCATAATGAACAAGTGACATACTGGAACTAATACATTAAAAAAACTTATCTTTGAATCCCCTCTCTTTACTCACCACATTAACGATTTAGAATCAAGTAATGAAACTGTTAAAGAAAATATACACTAGAAATTAAAAAAAAAATCACTTTAGGTTTAAACAAAAACTGATGAAATTTTTACCTGGCCCCAGAGTAATGTTCCCATTCCTAGGAATATTGACCATAGCCACTGTTCTATTGAAAGTTCTGAACAACTGAAAGGTTTTCCACCAAACTGCACAATTATTATCTGGAGGAATAATCAAGAGTAAATTTACTTAAATCTTAAATTTTAAAATTCATATACTTAAAAAAATATCAAATTTATGTCCTCTAAAACAAGGTGAACAACCACTATTCTGATGAATTGTATTACATTAGTCACAACTGAAAATAAGACAACTGAAATAGATCTTTCCTCTTTCCCCTCCAGTCCACTTTCCCTCTTAAAAAAAAAAAAGACAACTGAAATAAAGTAAAATCTCTGCCCAATGTTTTTAATGCATGCGTATTTCATGTTTAAATTACGCTTACTAAAAAGTAAAATTCTTATGACCAAGAAGAATGACTTATACTGTTTCCAATATAACCCCAAGCAACTACATTCCCCTGTATTTAGTACAATTCTTCAAATAATTTATGCCTTTCTCAAAATATAGTACTCTTTTGTAGAAAAGACTGTACGCTACTGGAAAAATACGCAATATTAAAAAAATTCCACATAGCTGTTTATTTCTAGTTAACATTTAGACATACTAAAATAAATACAAACAGACTGTAAGAGAAGAAAGGCAACTTGGAAAGTTCTATGAAATATGGGCTAACTCAGATTTGCTCTCCTTTATGAAAAGAGTGAGGTCTGATGATGAATATAAAAAATTCATAATACAGTGCTTATGTTTTGCTTGTTATTCTAAAAGGCCTAAAATAGTGTGCACGGAAATATTAAGAATTAACTGGGGTTGGGTGTGGTGACTCATACCTGTAATTCTAGCACTTTTGGAGGCTGAGGTGAGAGGATTGCTTGAGCCCAGGAGTTCAAGACCAGCCTAGGCAACATAGCAAGACCCCATCTTAATTAAATAATAAATAATTTTTTAAAAAAGAATCAATTAACAATATTCACCCTCCTGTGAGTCTGACAGGCCTCTCTTTGATATGGCGTTAAGTAGTTCCCAAATATTAAAATCAAAAATAATTTTGGTAGTTAACATTTTAAAACCTTAAAGTTACAATTCCTTTCTTTTTAGCTCTACTTTATTCAAATTCAAGTGATTTTTACTTCTTGGTTCCACTATTTTTTAAGTTAATTTGTGCACTTGTACAGATAGATTTCCAACTGCTTTGTTAGTAGCCCAATTAGATTACAACTGACTTGACAATCAGGTCTGGATTTTAGTAGAGATATAAAACTGAAGTAATTTTCTTTTATAAATCAAGAAAACAACGAGCATGAAAACAGTTCAATATGTATTGTACAAGTGGTCTTAATTTTTTTTAAAATTTAAACCTGATCTTTTTTTTGGTATAATGTGGGATGTAAAAAGAATACTAAAATGCTGGGAAACAATTAATGTGATTGGCTGACTTTGTTTCCTAAGAAATAATATCTTTCACTTTATAGTTGGAAGAAATAAAACTGTTTGTCTAGCTGGTTGTGGCATTTACTTCTGAGAACAGGAGATTCAGTTCCCATATTCTTTAACATATACCTTAAATCACCATGATACTATATATGTCACCAAGGCAGTAGTTCCACACATGTTCCACACAAGTGATTGCTAGAACAAGCTGTTTACCTAATGTCTCCCATTTAACAGGCAAATTTGAAACTATCTTTTCCAATTACCCACCTGTACCACAAAAGTGCCTAAAACAATTGTGCAGAAGATGGCATTGTTAAAGATTCCTTCAAATACATTTCTTTCACCATGAATTTTCCGGGCATTTATTTCGTTGAAAAGTTGCATCAGCACAAAGGTATTAAAAACAATAGTATAATGTTCTGAAGGAGGAGCATGCAAAGGAGCATTTCTTCCACTATCAATGTCAAAAAACTTTTCTCCTGAAAGAATGAAAAATGACTATTTTGTAATTATCATACCAAATAAGATTTCAAGGAGGTATACAAATTAAAACTTAGCTAGACCTTTTATTTGATCTGAAATGGCAGCATGGAAGGAGCTGGAAGAAACCTGGGATTATCTAGTACAACTCTCTTGTTTATAGACAAGGAAACAGAAGCTCCCAAAACTATGGTGATAATCTCAGGATCACATATCTAAATTAGTGGAGAGCCAGGATAAGACATCAGGACTCTTTATTCTCCCCTACTATCTAGCTTACTGTCTCCCCAAATTTACTAAGCACTCACTGATTAAGAAGAAATTAAAGATAAATGGGA
Organism: Symphalangus syndactylus; assembly: GCF_028878055.3. Taxonomy (NCBI): domain Eukaryota; kingdom Metazoa; phylum Chordata; class Mammalia; order Primates; family Hylobatidae; genus Symphalangus; species Symphalangus syndactylus. The sequence continues at coordinate 84,831,492 of NC_072435.2, forward strand.
AGTCAGGAATAGAATTTAGGCTCTTGAAAATTTATAACATTATAACATCTTGGATGATTAGCTTGGAAGAGAAACAATTAACTGAAGCTTTATTAGACACTGAATTCTTACCAGCAAATAAGAGTGTAAAGACTACTACAAGTTGATAGAATGCATGACCCAAAATATTCTTCATCATTGTACGTGAGATGAGAGGCTTATTTCTACCATAAGGTTTCCGAAGCAAGAGAGATTCAGTGGGTGGTTCCGTTGCCAGAGCCAGGGAAGCGAGTGTATCCATTATGAGGTTTACCCACAGCATCTGCACAGCCTTAAGCGGTGAGTCCTAGAAAAGATATGTTTCCTAATAGACATTCACAACTACTCAGGGGCTCAGCAATTCTCAGGAAGCCTTTAGGGTTTAAAAACTTGAGAAACAGAACAGGATTATATTTTTATATCAACTAACCTAAAATATTAAGCTTCAGCTTAAATATTAAGTATTTTTTAAAAGGCATTTAATATACTTTTTTAATTTAAAGTAAACAAGTTTTGATAGACAAGTCATCACCTACTTGAGTAATGCAGGCGCCCGTAAAAGCAACAATCACTGCTACTACATTAACAGTAAGTTGGAACTGAAGGAATTTTGAGATGCTGTCATAGACGTTTCGTCCCCACATAACTGCTTTAACAATGCTTGTAAAGTTGTCATCTGTGAGAATAATATCGGATGCTTCTTTAGCTACATCAGTTCCAGCAATACCCTATTAAAAAAAATTTTGTGAATTAGACTAAATGTTTTAAGTATAACTTTTGAATAGTCAAAAAATACACATTTAATAAACAAAAAGTTTACCATTATACCTAATAAATATTACTTAAATTTACACTAAAAGAAGGTAACAGAGTTATTCTAAGATATTACTAGGAAAGACATTCTGGTTTAGCAGAAATCAAACAAAGAATGATGTATTAAAAATAAGGTTCAAGTTGGGTTAAAAATGGAGGAATGAATAAAGACATTACCTAAGTTCCTTCCAAAAGCCAGACAAAAAGCAAAAAAAAAACTCTTTTAATAAAAAGCAAACAAACTCTATGAAGACAAAGTTAGAGGACAAGGAGATTCTACCAAAAAAAAAAAAAAAAAAAAAAACCCATAAAACCTTAGAGGCTAGAAAGCAGATAGCCGAATGGTAAGTAACTCAGCAGACACAAGAAAGCTGAATCCTAATCCAAGGGTAGAGAAAGTAGAAGTAGCCCCCTTTCCCCCCCGACAACAGAACCCTCCTGTCAGCTCCGGACTTGGCAGATTTACGTGGCACTGGAAGTAGGGGTGAAGGTAGGAATAAAAAAAGGAAGATCTCTTGAAAGTCTACTGAAGACACATTTAGAAGCTTCAAACTAATAACAATGTCATCAACAGGAGAATGGGGTAATTAATAAATTGTGGATTAATAAAATGAGTGAACTACAACTATATTAACATAAATGACCTCACAAACATAATGCTGAATAAAGAAGATGAACTCAACACATAATGTATGATTCTTCTGTACAAAGTTCAAAAACAGGCAAAAGGAATAATCTTCAGGATACTGGTTTATCTTTGCAGAGAGATAAGGCAGTAATTAGAAGGGAGTAGGATTCACTAAAAAATTATCAAAAAGCTTAACCTCATGAACCTTGCCATCAGCTGAAAGCATTCCCCAAATTCATGTGTTGGAAACATAATCTCCAATCAACCAAGTGCAGACATGGAAACTCAGAGGTGATATCATGATTAAGGCTCTGCCCTCATGTATGGATTAATGTCATTATTTTGGGAGTGGTTTCATTATCAAGAGTGACATCGTTATAAAGGTGAGTTTGACCCCCTCTTGCTTTTGTGCTCACTTGCGGTGTTCTCTTGCCCTTCTCCCATGACACAGCATGAAGGCCCCCACCAGATGCTGGCACCCTGGCTCTTGGATTTACTCACTTCCAGAACCTCAAGTCAAATAAACTTTCATTGTTCATGAATTATTAAGTCTTAGATATTCTGTTACCACAATACAAAATGGACTAAGACAAACCCTTTCTCAGGAAGCAGCTGGAGGAGATGACTCCACCAGATAAGGGAGTAAACCAAAGATGATGCCACCGAATTCATGAAGTACAAGATCCAACACAAAGGAGAGATAAAGAAAATCCTCAGGTATGGAGACCAAGAAGAGAGCTGTGCAGCAAGGCTAGCAAACAGCGAGTGCAGATTAAAGCACACTGAAAGATCCTGAGAGACGTATCTGTTAGAAACTAAAACTGGTAAGAGTGCTAAAGGTCTCTGATGTATGGAACAGAGAATTCGGGGATGAATTAGTTAAGTACATAAAAAAACTAAGCCAAAAAAATTCAAACAAACCAAATAAAAATTAAAAGCAAGCAAGTAAAAGACAACAAATTATAGGGAACATAAAAAGTTGTGTAAGGAAGGAAAAGTAATTACAGTAGACCACATAGATTAGGTTGAAACAGCATTTACAGTCACAGTAAGGACTGAATATTGATTGAATCTAAATTATGATATAACTGCTGGCAGATGGGATAGGTAGTGAGCATGAAGGTATATGGGTTGAATGTGGTCTATATGCTTATGAAAGCACTAAGTCCTCATCTTCATTAATGAAAGTCAGTGGTTAAAGCCTTATATTAAAAAAATCAAAAAGCCCCAGAATCATGTGATTTAGAGATATAAAGGTACATAACTAAGGAAAAGCAGCAGCTAAAACAGTTTCCTTTAGGAGCCAAAAATTTGGTATGTGGCAGGGGACTTGGTATTAGGTCTTATAGAACTACTTGACCTTTTAAATGCTACGCATACATTGTTTTGATAAACACGAAGTTCAGATGAAATCTTTCTCAAAATACTCAATGAAGAAATAATCTTATTTTAGAATCTTAGTCTGCAGCTCCCAATGTGAATATTTTACTTTTAATGTCCCACTTTTTTTTTTTTGAGACAGAGTCTTGCTCTGTTGCCCAGGCTGGAGTGCAGTAGTGCGATCTTGGCTCACTGCAAGCTCTGCCTTCTGGGTTCACACCATTTTCCTGCCTCAGCCTCTGGAGTAGCTGAGATTACAGGCACACATCACCACACCCACTATTTTGTATTTTTAGTAGAGACAGGGTTTTACCATGTTGGCAAGGCTGGTCTTGAACTCCTGACCTCAAGAGATCCACCCGCCTTGGCCTCCCAAAGTGCTGGGATTACAGGTGTGAGCCACCATGTCTGGCCAATGTCCCATATATTTAACATACTTAAACTCCATGGGATTTTAAATGCAAATCTCACCATTCCCTTGCTCAAAATCCTTAAATTTCTAAAAATAACTCTATGGTGTTAATTGGTATTCAAATAAAAATTAGTTCTATGATGAAACAAGTCTAGAAAACTTTCAATCACAAAAGGTTAAACTGCTTTTAAAAAATGAGCTTCTAGGAGTCATATGATATCGCATAGTGTCTCTCTAAACTTACTTCATCAGAAGTAGGCTTGGCAAATGTTCATCTATAGGATAAGAGAAACAAAATTCCTTATCTTGGCATTCAAGGCCTTTTTAATGTGGCCCCCTGTGAATTCTTCTAGCTTCGTATCTCATTACAGCACCGCAACCTCTTCTAGTTAGATTGAACAACTTGTACATAATTTGCTGATGAATGAAGGCCTCTTGGTTCATCTCCTTCCCTCAGCTAAACTGGCACCTCTTCCAGAAAACCTTTCCCAGTCTCTACAGGCAGAGTCAAAGACTTCTGCCTGAGACACCTGTCACTGTCCTGTGATTATTTCCATGTGCTGTGAATTTTTAGGAGACAGCAACTCTTCACTTCTAATGTTTCTGGACTGGAATACTGAACACAGTCTCTTAATATTTGGAGTCCCGCATTAATCCAAATAAAATTTAAAATAAAAGTATTTTAATTACCTTAGGTTTTACTACCATAGATGTATTTGATTATTGGATTACACCACGACATTCAGTCTTTGATGTTAGCAGTATGTCTATACATGGTTAACTAATTTTTGGCAAGAATAATATCATGTGACAAGGATTCTCTCCTTTGACCAAAACTTGCTATGTAGATAATTATTATACTATGTTATTTAGGGAATCATGACAAGAAAAAGTCTGCACATGTTCACTACAGATGCAACCATCCATATTTTTGTCCTGAATATTTTCGATCCACAGTTGGTTGATTCTGCGGATGCAGAATCCATGGATACAAAGGGCCAAATGTACAAGCAGAACACACACTTTATCTATAGATCAACAAATCAAGGAAGTATGCTGTAAAATGCTGTATCTGCCTGAAAAATAGGGGATACATTTAGAAAGAAATTATCAACAGTGATTTCTTGTAACTAAAAAAAAAAACTCTAAGACAATACGTTTGTCTTTAAGTTTTAACTGTACAAATGCAAAATCAAAGTAAATTCAAGCTTAAACAAGAGTAGTTTCAAGTCCAAGCTACCAAGCACTTACAGTTTCTCTATGTTTTTAAACTAAATTTATTATGTGAGACAGTCTCGCTCTGTCACCTAGGCTGGAGTGCAGTGGTGCCATCTTGGCTCACTGCAGCCTGCGCCTCCTGGGTTCAAGTGATTCTCATGCCTCAGCCTTCCAAGTAGCTGGGATTACAGGTGTGACCACCACACCCAGATAATTTTTGTATTTTTTTTTTTTTTTTTTTTTTTTTTAAGTAGAGATGGGGTTTTGCCATGTTGGCCAGGCTGTTCTTGAACACCTGACCTTATGTGATCCACCCGCCTCAGCCTCCCAAAGTGCTGGGATTATAGGCGTGAGCCATCATGGCCAGCCTGTTTTTGAACTAAATTTAGACTTTTGATGTTATCATTAAAAAAAAAAAAAAAAAAAAAAAGTGGTACAACTGGGCCTAAAACCGTCAAGAGCTTAAAAAACACTAACCAATCAGCCACTGTATTGTGTATTTGTTTGATTATATTTACCTGTATTTATTTAAAGCCCACTGTATCTGTCTTACATTCAAGTTTTGGGAAGAAAGCTTTTTTTATTTTAAAATTCATTTTACATAACTGCCTTTCTGGTCAGCTGTCAGAATGTAAATAGCACTAAGAATCCTGCTAAATGCTCAAGAGCAGCAGTGAGTGATCCTATGTTCCTAAAGGGAATGAGCCTGTTTGCCTAGAGCAAAAGGAAGAGCACTTAATTATTCCATAGACCTCTTCAGCTATGCTTCACATGTCTTCAGAAGCTCCTACCAATGCAGCTGCCAACCATTTAAATTTGGGATGGGGTAGGGCGGGGGATCTTTGGATTCACTGCTTTTGATTGAGGGAAATTTACCCATAATTTCCTTTCCTCATCTCTCTCACTCCTGTTGAAAGGCTGCCACCATGGTAGATCTTCTAAATTTCCATTTTAGCAGCAAAATATCAGGGGGACAAATTATGCAAATAAACATTCGTACACAAAAACAATCTCTCATCTGAAAACCTTAGGGCCAGATTGTGATTCAGAATTCAGTCTCTCATAGTTTGGAAAGATAATGAGACACATAACCTTATATCTCAATTTTCCCAAAAGAGCTTAGCACCCCATAAAAATCACATTAAAATCTCCACAATGGCTATGAATATTCACACTAAGTAGGACAAATAACAGCCTCACATCAGTTCAGAACAAATTTTGCAATCAAATGAGTCCGCTGCAAAATTTAGGTTAAAAATTTCAGTTTCCTGATAGTTCTGGATTTGAGAATTGTGATTATGAACCAGTTATTTCCAAAAACAAAAATGAAACTCAAAGAAAATAAAATACTTAAATTGAGGACTTTGGGGAAAACAAGTAGGTAGACATTTTTCAATCAAAAAACATTATATATAAAAGATGGTATTCAATTACTGTTTAAATAACTGAAGATTAACTGAGTAGATGAATGGAAGAGTTTCAATTATATTTTTAATTTAAATACACACAACTGTTCTAAGCCTGTGTCCTGTGTAAAAGGGTTATTAAAAGGTTCAGGTAAGTTGACAGACATTAAAAAATTAACAGAATACAAAGCCAACATACAATATTATTAAATTGTTCAAAAGAAACAATCTAGTCAGATTTCATGACATCAAATAAAGCTAATGCATAAACGAATTAGACTTCTAAACCAATTTAGGCTTATTAATTATCCCTCAAACTAATCTTGAGGGACAGTGTTTAAAATCCATAGTAATTCAGTCAACAAACAAACAAATAAACCAGTCAGTAAATTACGTTTGGATATTTGAATGAGTAAATTCTTACCATTGCAAATCCAACATCTGCTTTCTTTAGTGCTGGGCCATCATTTGTACCATCACCAGTTACAGCTACAACCTGGCGTTGGTCTGAGACAGTGCTGTCAATTATACCTTAAATACAAGCAAATATTTGTGTTGTAAAAACATTACTCTTTAATAAGATGATTCTGAAGAATATCCTGACTAGTCAGTTTTATAGACTCAAGGTTAAAAATAAATAAACAAACATAAAAATGGAAATTGCTTAGATGTTGGGTGAGAACCTACTTCAGAAACTATGGGTATATTCAGAGCAATATCCTGTTTTAAACAATCACTTAAGAACACAATTTACCTAAGGTATCAAAGGAAATGTATTTAGATTTTGTTAAAACAGATGATATCCATGACTCAATCTAATATTCAGTATCTATTACTATTTTGGGAAGCAGAGCACATTTCTGTATTAAGAAATTGTGAAATAACTGAAAAATCTACTTACCTTTAACCAGTGTATGCTTATCAGTAGGAGATGATCTTGCAAGTACTCGAAGCTTTGGCCAAATCTTGTCTATCCTCTCTTGCTCAATCTGTAAGTGTTTATCAAAGTTAAAATATGCCCATAGTTTCTTAAATCCTAATGAGCTATCTGGCATATTTATCAGTAGCTCTCAAAGTGTGGTCCACAGAACAATACTATCAGAAACTCCTGGGAACTTGTTAGAAACTCCTGGGAATTTGTTAGATCTTGGGCATGGACCCAGATCTATCTTAGTGAATACTGTGGGGCAGGCCCAGCAATCTGTGTTTTAATAATCTTGCTAGGTGACTCTGATGCATACTCAAGTTTAAAAGCCACTGTTTTTTATATATCATTATAAGACCAAATTTTAAAAATCCTCCCACTGCCTATGAAAATAGAACTTCCTTAATTTAGCATTAAGAAGTTCAGAGAGTTTGGGGTTCCCTAAAATATGCTCCATACCAGCCTTTCCAACCCATCTCCCATTACTCCCTTATACATATTGTACTTCTGAAATTGGCCTAGATTCACTGCCGCTACTTTCATATAGCATTCATAGCAAGAAATGCTTACTCTCTTTAGTACCAATTTATTACTTCTCTCTTTTATCCCTTAGGACACTAGTATTTTGCTTCCTAAGGTATAGACTGCATTTATTTCATGCATGGTGCCTAACATAGTGCATATTCAATATGTGTTTGTTGAATTAAATTCCTAATATATTAAACATCTGTCAACCAAAAACAAAATATAATGAATCTTTACCTCTCCTTTTTCATTTCGTATTCTTCTGTTAAAATCTTTACCTTCTAGGCACAGAAAATCTTCCCCAGGATGTAAAATACCACATTTGGTAGCAATGGCCCGAGCAGTATTAATATTATCACCAGTGACCATCCGCACAGTAATTCCAGCCCTCTGACACTTTTTAATTGCATCTGGCACCTGGTTTACATTAAAAAAAAAATTACAAAGTTAATTTGGTATTTTTAGAGGGAAAAATATTTCACTGCACACAACTGGATTACTTTATAGTCTCCCAAATGATGACAATGATAAAATGACTTAATAATGATTGATTTCATTTCCAATACTCAACATTTCTTGCACTATTTTCAATAATCTCTTTCCAATTCCACTGCCAGACTTAGCTCAGGCTTCATTTTCAGCTGTCATCTACTAATTTGTTTGCAGTATTTATTTACAGAAGGCTTTTTAAAGCACCCTTTCCCCCGGCAACCATTAGGCAATCTTTTCTGGTTGGCTTTCTACCTTTCTGGTTTTACTACCCAGATTACACCAGAGTAAAATGTCGGTATTCTTCGTTTAGGGTTAAGGGTGGCTCACAATCCATATCTTTTAAGGTGTTACCTTACCTACTCCCATACCTTCGATTTCCATCTAATTCCATCATATTCTAATGACTTTAGAATCCACATCCTGCCCCTACCTCACCATAAAAGGATTCATAGTTCCACCTGAAAGGTGGATATCGATGCAGGTGTCTAAAAGTGAAACCATGTTTCCTTTACCTATCTAGCAGAAACCTAAGAGTCACCTGTACCTCTTCTTCCAGCTCTCTTATCCTACATCCTTAGAAGCCAGTAAATCCTGTGGATTCTACCTCAAACTTGCCCTGCATCATGTCTCTGTTGCTTGTTGCCCAACCTACTGCAATGGCTTTTTAATTGGTACCCTGCCTTTAAGTTTGTTCCTCCTTTAAAACATATGATATACTTGGTAGAGTTTTTTATTTTATTTTTTAAACAGAAATACCCTTTCTTAAAATATATGCTGATTCCTCAGCTGTTATACACAAACCACAAAGTTCTCAGTATAACAGAATCACTGTTTGTGCCTGTGCTACTACAGTTCCTTTCACCTAGAAAATCTTTTCCTGCTTTTCTATAACAAGAAAATCCACATGGATCCTACTGGAGCAGGGGTTGCATATTAAAATGCCTACAGGATCATGGAGGTAACATACATGAAGAAAATATGCTGAAAATGACAAACTCCCGAGACAAATGCCTAATGAAAGAGCTATTTAGCTCTAGCCTATTTCTGCCATGATGGAATGAGAGCCCAATGTTAACAGAACTTGTAACTGCAAAAGAAAGAAACACAGATTTGTGCGTAATCTCTTCATACTTAATGTTTCTAACTCCCCCCGCCCAACAAAGATAACTTGACTGAAGGCTAACTTTGGACTGCAGCCTAGCTGTTTGTGAAGTCTATCCTAAATCCAGTGTAAATCTAAGTTATCTGGAGCTTTCTTGGTGTACCTAGACAAAACTGCACCTTCATCTTATACATACCTCTGTTACAGGTCATTAAGTCATACTATAGTTGTTGTTTACCTGAATCTTCAATGAGCTTCTTGAAGATAGGACCTTTACCTTATCTTTGCATCACCAATACCTAGTATACCTTTTGTTCATTTAACAAATAAGCACCAGGCATGTAACTGGAGCTAAGTATTTACTGAACTGCTGAATTAAATATCTTTGGGATAATAGCAAGGTACATTTTCTAAGGGGTGCACATTCCAGACAAGGTACTTTTTTTTTAAGATGGGTCTCACTCCATCACCCAGGATAAAGTGCAGGGGTACAATGTTGACTCACTGCAACCTCTGCCTCCCAGGCTCATGTGATCCTCCCACCTCAGCCTCCTGAGTAGCTGGGATCACAGGTACATGCCACCATGCACAGCTAATTTTTTGTATTTTTGGTAGAGATGGGGTTTCACCATGTTGCCCAGGCTGGTCTTGAACTCCTGAGCTCAGGCGATCCATCTGCCTCAGCCTCCCAAAGTAATGGGATTATAGGTGTGAGCCACCATGCCCGACTCAGGGTACCATGTTTTAAAACATGTATGCAATGTAATTAATTGCAATTTAAATACATATTTATCTGTAAGTTTTAAGATTTATATCATAGAAGTTATTTCCCTCTACCCAGTCAACTCTTAGTGATTCAAATCATTGGAGGGGGACATCATATGCATTTACTCAAACTAATATTTACTGAATGCCAGGCACTGAGCTTAGGTCCTAGTGCCAGAGTGATGAGCAAAAGGACAGGGCCTGCTTAAATTATTTTTTCAAAAATATCAGTATTTGACACTAAAAACACTTGTCTGTTTTATAAATGTATATATCTCCTGTTATCTCATTTGAGATAAAATCTATCTTAAATTTTTATATCTAAGCAGTCCTTGATTAGGTGGTATCCCAGGATCATCTGGACAGGGAAACAATGAGTAAAAGGGAGAAATTGGTCTCAGGTTAAAACTACGTGGCAAATAATACATAAGAAAGGCACACTAACATTTATTAACTGCCTACTAATCATCAGATGCTTTCAGCTTAAAACTCACAAACTATCTCTACTATTAACATATAAGAAACTAAAGCAAGGCCAAGTACTTATACATATGTAATAAAAACTGGATTTGTTCTAGACATCTAATTATTCAAGAATCCCTCCACCAGAGCTGCACTGTACAAAATAAACTCAGAGAAAGCTGTTTCATATTACATCGTCTCAATTTAGTATATAAATACCCATCTCATTCTGTGATACTGAAAAACAAGTGTCATTTACATGCTTTAAAAAAGACAAAACTCTCCATCAACTGCAATGCCAAGAGCATGATAGTAGACTGATTTGTCTTCCAAAGAATGAAAGTTGCAGATACCCTGATTTCATGTTAAAGTTTAAACCGTAAGTCAATATATAGAACTTTGAAAAGCCAGGCACAGTAGTGCATGCCTGTAATTACAGTTATTCAGGAGGCTGAGGTGGGAGGCTGCTTGAGGCCAGGAGTTTGAGGCTGCACTGCACCATGATCTCCTGCCTGTGAAAAGCCACTGTACTCCAGCCTGGGCAACACAGGAAGACTCCTTCCTTAAAAAAACAAAAACAAGACAAAATAAAAAAACAACCTTTGAATGAGTCTCCTGTGACCACATGGCAAACATTACTCACCTGGCTATTTTATAAGCATTTGAAATTACAAAACCCCAAACCAAATTTATCTTAATCTCGCAACAGGCTGCTGTTTCTGGTTCTCTTATTACATTGGTAACCCTCTATCAGCTACCAAGTTATACAAGTTACAGACTGGTTCTCTAACTTGTATAGAGATAGTTAGCGACCACCTCCTTTATAAGACTTCTAATTGTGGCAACCTCTTAGTCATAAAAGCCTTCTTCCCTAGCTATACACTTTCTCTAAATATCTTGTTTCATCAGTGATTTCTTCAGACTAGCCCACTTTCAGGCTCTGAGGTCCAAATGCTTGACATACATTTGGATGTCTCAGATACCTCAATAATGTCAAAAACGGCATATCCAAACCCAACATATTACTTCCTACTGGTTCTATCCCCACTTACTTTGAAATCATTCCTTTCTTTCCATCTCCTATGCCACAACTGTAGGCCAAGCCATGATCATCTCTTGCCTGGGATCACTGTAATAATCTCATTAGCTTCCCTGCTTCTACTCTTCTTCATCTCTAATCCCTGTCTTACATGTACCCAAAATAGTATTTTTATAACATAAATCATGTCACTTCCCAGCCTGAATTTCAGAAAATTCAGAGCCCTCACAGCCCAGTAAGGCCAGAGATCATCTCGTCTCCCCTTTCTTCTTTACACTTATAGCCACACTGGCCTCTTTTCCACCTTTAAAATAGCTAAATACTTTTCTCACTTTCACTTGCATTTCTCGTTTTGTTTGGAATGCCCTTCTTGCAGCTATTTACATGGCAGACCCACTGTGAACCATCAGATTGCATCTCAAATGCCACATCCTCAGAAATTCTTAATGCAGTCTCTCTCCATTACTTTATTTCATTACACTGTGCATATCTTATATAGCCCTTTTGCACTTGTAATTGTCTTATTTAATATCATCCCCCCGATCGCCACCCTGCCACCCAGAATATCTTAAGGCCTATGAGAACAGGGACCAAGTCTTATTCCTCCCAGAATTCATTTTTCACTTGACACGGTGTCCATGTATCTATCATCCTACCTACTTAGCTGTCTTCTTCCTCTAGAATATAAATCTCAAGCCTATTCTGGTCACTGCAGTATTTCCAGTTCCTAGAAGAGTGCTACACATTAGGTTTTGAATCAATTAGCTGATAAAGTCACTGAACAAAAGTGGTTTTCTGTTAGTGCTTTTACTTATATTGCTTTTTTGCTCAGAATGTACCTAACTGCTCGCTCTCTTTCTTGGTTTAGATAATACTTCCTCCTTCTTTAAGAATCAGATCAGGTAATTAACCTCTAGGAAGTCTTACCTGACCCCTCCAGTGGTCAATAAAGCACAGTAGTCTTTTAGGCATATGTGTTTTAGACAAAGCTGGTATTTTAACACACTAGGTCTATGCTCTATACATTCTCCATTTTTAAAAATGTATTTTTACACGTCTAACGCTCTATACATTTTTGATTTTTAAAAATCTGCCAAATAAGAGTAATAATATGCATACCTCATACAGGTAGACATTTAAAAAAATTACTTGTAAAACAAGTGGCTTAAGTATATGGCACACAGTGAGAACTCAATAAAAAGATGCTATTAGGCTAGGTTGAGAACTCCTGTTCTCTACTCATATAACATGCTCTGTATATACCCAGCAAGGTACTAATATCCTGGATTGCAATAATCATGTGTTTGGTTCATCCCACATAAGACAGTAACTCCTTTGAGGCTGGGGATCAGATCTCAAAACTCTTAAGTCTCTAGTACCTTAGGATAGTGCCTGGCATACAGTAGTTGTTCAACAAACTTAAAAAAGGCGAAAAACCAAACAGCAAAAAAAAATTAGAGGGAAATCAGCCTAGAGCTGCACGACATCCAATATGACAACTACTAGCAAGATATTTTAATTTGAATTAAATAAAATTTAAAAATCCTGTCTTTCAGTTGCACTAGCCACTGAAAACTAGAAGTCAGTAGTCACACATGGCTAGTGGCTACTGTACTGAACAATATACAGAACATTTCTATTATCACAGAAAGCTCTCCTAGACAATGCTAGTCTAGAGACTGTGAAAACAAATAATGGCACCTATTATTTAAGATAAATAATAACTGAAAATTCTGCCCACTGCAAGGCACTGTGCCAGGTTATGGTGCTATGAATACACAGGATCCCAAAGACAGGCTGTCTTTAAAAACCATAAAAGCTAGCATATGCACCGTAGGTACTATTATTTCATTTATCTTGGGCTCACACAGAAAAAAAAGAATCACAAACACCAAGAATTTTACTAGAAAACTGGTTACAGTTAAGGCCTAGGTCCTCTATAGTTATGAGATTCTGCACATGCAGAACACAGAATGTTTCACCACCTCAGGTCTCACAGGATCTTCAATCCCCACAACAGCAATGCATGTAAGGCCGGTGACAATATCATTTTCATTATCCCACTCTGGTTCTGGTTCTCCTGCTGGAAAATCTCTGAATGCAAGACATATGGTTCTCAAGCCTTCTGATGCCATCGGTTCAATCACAGTTTTTACAATATCATCACGGTCCCTTGGTCTGAACACTTTTGCCTCACCATTAGCACTCAAGATTTTGAAACACCTAAAAGGAAATGTTGAATCCAAACATCAATAATTTAAAAAAATAATGGTTAATGCCATTTAAGTGAAGTGGCAGGCCTAGAAATCATGGGATCTGATATCTGGAATTTAGAGAATTACATGTAATTCATTTTTATAGACTTAAATTCACTTTTCACCCTCCCCTTTACAAAACAGAACTAATATGTATGGTTCTCATTTGATAGTTCTCCATTTATCAGTTACTCTAGAACTCCTCTAAACCTTCTCTTTTGGAAATGCAGTGCTTTCAAACTTTCATAAAGAATCCCTGGGTGGCAAAGGAGAATAAACTATATACTTCACCATTTTGGTACAGAATCAGACATTAGTTTGAAATAACACCAAAATCACAAATGTTTTCTTCTTTTAAGGTAAAAAGCCAAGTGTAGTCAACCCCTTACCTGAGATGTTGTTTCATCACCTATATTGTTTTAACCATGAAAGAAAAAAAATAACTTATTGTTAAAATAAGCATTCTATCAGAATGGGAGTTAATGCCAAAATAGTTATTTTCAGTGACACTACCTTTTCTTTCATTACGTAATGAATAAAAATCATACTATATACCTATTTAAAGTTTGTTTTTCATAATGCCCCTCTATACTCCTCTCCCTTGATGATGCCATCTCTTCCTGCTTCTAGGGAGGTAATTCCCAAATCCCCATCCTCCGTTTTGTTTTTCAAAGCCTTCCATCACTGCTGAAAAATTCTACCCAGATGTTTTATCAGTACCTAAACCTTAATGGATGAAAGACTGGAAGCCGCCTCTTCACTGCCCATGTAATGTGCATCAACATTACCCTAATCATTTTGATGTAAGTCTAAAATTTCACCTTAATACTTATTTTTCCTGATCATCTCTCTACTATTAACTCCTAAGTCCTATACATTTCTCCTCTGAACAGCCTCCTCAGTGTGTCCACTCCTTTTTATTTCTCCTGCTACTACTTTCTTCTGGTTCTTACTTCAAGCTACAAAGCTACAGCTATTGTCATAGCAATAGCCTTTTAATTGGTATCTGTCTCTAGTTGATTGTTTTTTTTTTTTCCCCTCTAAGCCACCTTGTTCCCTGATGCAAGAATTATCTTCAATCACAGCTTTGATGATTCTACTACTTGAAGAAAAAAATACTTCATTTGCGTTATCTGGCTTACTTCAATTTTAACTGCTCAGCCCAACATTTAAAAAGTCTCCACAACAAAATGCAAACATTACTGTGGGAACACTTGCTGTATGTTTACTGTCCACCAGGCTTCATGCTAGATAGTTGGTATGCATTATTTAAGTGCCACAGAGTTGGCGGTCATCACCCCCTTTCTCAGACGAGGAAAATGGAAGTAAGGGAAGAATCTGCCCCATATCCAGAAGCTAGTTAGTTGCAGAGAAAGAGTCAATGCCTGATCTGTTTTGATTAAAAAAAAATTCTCTCCTAAACCATCTATCTACTACCCAGCAAGCCAGGGATGAAACAGATTTCTAACCTTTTCAATGAAATCAGGTAACTGAGCGTACTGTGGCAAGAAGAAAGCTGTATATGGCCTGTGTGCCACAAAAGCCCATCACTATTCAGCTGAACTATACAACCAGATATCCCTCTCCCCAATATGACCTGCATATTCCCATCTCCTTTCCTCTGCTGTGGTTTCTCCACCTTGAATTTATCATTTCATACCAAAATCTATCTTAAATGCCACATCCCTACAGTGTGATCTCACACCCAAAAACTTTGTACCAATTTATTATATGCTGCCTTCAGTTATTTATTTATATATTTGTCTCTTAAACTAATTGTAAAGTGTTCATTAATACTGGCTTATAATCCACATGTAAGCAAACTAAAAGTATATTTTAAACATTTACTTTAATATTGTAAATATTATAATTTCAAATGAGTTCCAATTTTCCCAACTTGCTCTTAACCAGTATTTTTTTTTTTAACCAGTTCTCTACTTCTTTAATGGAATTAAAGAAACCAAAATAATTTCACCACCTTTAATAACAAATAAACATCAGGGGAATTATATGTGAACATGTAATAACAAAATTAAAGCTACTGGTCTGTACAAGGACAGTAAGAAAAATTGGTATTCAAAATGACAGGAGATATTTAAATATGATACTGCAGCAGCATAAATATGATAAATCTCATTTTGATATAAATGGGGAATTTCCAAGATCCAGCTTTTATGCTTTGCTATTCTAAAAATTACTTCATAATTCTCCAGTAACCACAATGAGCACTGAAGATCTAAATTTGAGGCCAGGTGCGATGACTCACGTCTGTAATCCCAGCACTTTGGGAGGCCGACACGGGCAGATTACTTGAGGTCAGGAGTTCAAGACCAGCCTGGCCAACATTGTGAAACCCTGACTCTACTAAAAATACAAAAATTAGCCAGGCGTGGTGGCAGGTGCCTGTAATCCCAGTTACTTGGGAGGCTGAGGCAGGAGAATCCCTTGAACCCAGGGGTGGAGGGTGAAGTGAGCTGAGATCGCGCCACTGCCCTCCAGCCTGGGTGATACAGGGAAACTCCATCTTAAACAAACAAACAAAAAAAACCTAACAAAAAAAAAGACAGACATAAACTTGATTTTCTTCCCAGGAGGCTTTTCAAGATTCTACATATTAAATAACAAGTAAATCAACTTCTAAAAATAAACATCAAAGTATACTTCATTAAACATACCAGATTGAATGTAATGGGCTTATTTTCCCTATAGCAAAATACTAAGAAATTAAGAGAAGCTAGAGTGTGAAAATGGCAGAATAGCAGGGGCAAATATCTGGATACCATAAAATATGCTAAAAAGCTCTGAGGTCCTATCAAATGCCTGATGTTCACAAAAAGACAACAACAATAACAACACAGTAGATACTCCATAAAGCAACTATAGTCAGTAATTTATTCATCCAAGCATTTTACTCTTACTTTTTCAGAATTATCTCAGATGCACCCTTGCTGAATATTCGATAACTTCCATCTGAATTTTTCAGGACAGTACTCATGGACTTCCTAACAGAATTGAAGGTATAGACTTTGTACAGTGCTTCTTCTGGTATTTCATTTCTAACATCCTGATAATCCCGTTTTAAATCCAAAAGAAGTCCCAACAAGGCACATTCAGTTTTATTACCAACGTGACGAGGTAATCCACCCTCTTTCTCTGGTGGCTATAAGAGAAAAAGGTTTAGTAGCTAGTATCTCATTTCTCTATGAACATTTAATTTATAATGTAAAAAAGAATGCGACATTCTAAAATAAAATTACAGAGCAACTGTCTAATATCAACATTTTAAAGAAAGATATAGAAAAGTAAGGTAGAAAGCAGCCTGGGGTGAGAATGACATGAATTCTAATCTCAGTCCTGCCAGTTAGCTACGTGAAATTTGACAATTACCCAACTGCTGTGGTCCTTGGCTTCAGCATCTGTAAAACAGGAGCACTTATGACCCCAAAATTAAGAGATATAAGATGTATAAAGTTTATAGTTGGTTCCTAATACAGAGTGGAACTTAATTTTAATTTCCTTTTCCTATTTTCACTTAACTTTTATACTAAATCATTCAAAATTAAATCTACTTCACCAATTTTTATGGCTTAAAAGTACATGCATTAAAATATTGTTCTCTTAAACGCAGTGAGAAGCTTCATTTCCTTCATAGTGCCTTCAGAAATACCACTTTACATAATTATCACAATGGTATTAAGGGCAGATGTGATCATCTTTACTCAGTAATTAAAGAAGGTAGCTCAGACTTTCAGCTAGTAAAGGGCAAAGCTAGATCTAGAACCAAGATCCCATAACTTTCCAATGCAATCATCCAATTCATGTATGTTTTCCCTAATGAACAGCTTGCAATATTATTTTTGTTAATGACTGTCATCCATAAATCACTAGAAGAGATTAAGTCAAACATAACATCGCATGCTTTCTGTTATAAATAAGATTTTTAAAACTTGTAAAGTTGAAAATTTTTTATTATATGGTAGCACAAGTCTAGAATTACTTTACTGCATTAGTTCTAAAAAGGTCTAAGGACCACCTTTTAGGTAGGAACTACTGAGAAACCAAACAGAGCACATGGCAACCATATATAAAACATGTTATTTTAAGTTGAAATTGGCTTCAAAATTTTCTCTAAGTTGAGAGCTGACCTCCTATAGTAAGACAGTTTGATCTTTCTCAAAAATGAGCTTAATAAGAATTTAAAATTAAATACATGCTCTGGTTATAAGGGTGGAGAGTTTCTGAACACAGGAAATTCAAAATATAGGAGAAAAACGTAAGTAAACAATGTTTATGTTGATCAGCAGACCTCACTCATAACACAAATTTAAAAACCATTATATAAATAAATATATGCCTTTTAAAAACTTAACACAGTTCAGTTTACATACAGTAATGGTGGGTCTGAAGACTTACATATAGTCTGATCATTATAGATTTAAAAATTAATTTTCATATATATAAATTATTTCAAAAACCTTACCAATATTTTTGATGTATAAGCACAATTCACAGAAATTCCTGTTACAAGATAGGACAAAATATTTGGTGGAATAGCTTCTGGTTCAGGAACCTTTTTATAATGTTTTTCATTTATGTAAGCTTGAACGACTGTCATTCTGTTCATTGTCAAAGTTCCTGTTTTATCTGAACAAATAGCTGTAGCATTTCCCATGGTTTCACAAGCATCCAGATGCCTTACTAAGTTATTATCTTTCATCATTTTCTACAGTGACAAAAAAAAAAACAACTAGTTAAGCTGCATATAAAACCAATCACCTCATTACATTAAAATGATTATAAATTGTTTTAAAATTAGAACTAAAACTCCCAGCTTTCTATAAATACAATGTATAAAGTACCAATGTAACACTAAAAATTATTTTTAGCTTATTTGACCTATTAAAATAAGCTAAACACAGTACTAGAGCTTTCTGGGGTTTCAATCATTTTATTGCTGCATAACATAACCTAGTAAATCAATTCAGGTACCTACATCCGTACACAAATAACACTGAATATATGTCTCCAACGGTTTTTGCAAAATGTCCTCACATTACAAGAGCAATGACAATCTGTACTGTTAAGTACAGTGGTACTTATAGTAGTGTAAGAGTATATTAAAGGATTAAGCCTCCTTATTAAGTGGAAAACAAAAGATTCTTACATCAGCGCCAAGGAAAAAATAGCCCTTAGCAGCTAAAATAAAGAGCTTGTGGGTATGTAGTTGATTTTTTTTTTTATTATTAACTCTGATAGAGTTAACATATCAAAACTAGAATGAGTCATTTTTTAGCTATTCTATATGCTGGCAGACTTGGCATTTTCATCCTTAGCATCAAACTGTGTCTCACTTCTTTCTCTCATTTACAACAGAAAAGATCATTTCTAAAAAACCAACAGTTTTCACAGTAGTCTCACAGGGCATTTAAGTTAAAATACCTTATAATTAGTCCTCAGCACTTAATGTGGAATGGGTTAAAAACTATATGGAGTTATTTTACAAAGTGTTTTTTGTGATGGCTAATATGCAAGATACTGCAAAAAAACTGGTTCCTTGAAAAAATATGTGAAAAAGGGATGTGTATTTCCTAAATTACTTGTGATTTACATATTAAAGATTAGAAAAATGAAGTTCTGCAGTAAAGAAACCATGTTCAGTTTTGTGAAACACTAACAGAGAATCCATAAAGACTATACCTGTGTGAAAAGAACAGTAATTGGTAACATTAGAGCTAGATAAACATCTAATAAAGGCTTAAAAAAGTAGTTAACTTGTTCTTATTAATTTTCTGTTCAAAAAACATAAGTCAATCCTACCAGTATCTTTCTAATCAAAATTGAAAAATTAGTATCATTAATGACTACTCAAAATGAACTAATGACAGTTCGGTAAAATGACTGTTCTATGTGTCAAAAACTTGTATTTACCCCAAATATTTCAAATTACTTTAAAATATCAAAAAAGGACAAATAGATGATTATACTGTATCTTAGCACTTCAATACATTTACCAATTTATTTTTGAAACGAAAGTTGTTAAATGCCTGAAAAGAAAATAAACTCAAACAGTAAGCAAAAAACATTCTTATCAAGACAGGTCTAATAATGAAGAATGCAAAGGTAGAAACGATGACTAATTAATTAATATTGCTCACTGTCAGCAGTGTTTCTTAAAGAGAACTAGTAATTAACATTTGAAAATTTACAAAAGCAGCATTCTTCGTTTGGTTATAATTTTTTACCTGCAAGATCATTTTGAAAAAAACAAAAAAAGTTCAAAACTGTCCGAGCTACATCTTTTTTTTTTAAATCCAATCCACCTTTTCCGTAAGACAGAAAATTGATAAATTAAATTAATAATCTTCAAAAGGATTATTACTTTAAGGTAAACAGCAGTAAGCAAAGCCATCAAAGCTCATTTCTTAGCATTCTACTTGGAAAACAAGAAGGACTGAGCTACTGTAAATCAAGTGGTCAGAGGAAGGTGACATTTGAAGAGACCTGAATAAAGAAAGACAGCAGGTTACTCAAAGGAAGGAACAAGTGGGCCCTGAAGTAAGAATACAGTTGAGATGTTTGAAAATCATCAGGAAGGCTGGTGAGGCTGGGCCAGAAGAGAAGGGAATTGAGCACTGAGAGGTAAGCAAAGGCCAGATTGGCAGGGCCCTGCAGGCCATGGTAAGGAGTTTGCATTTTACTCTAATTGTCATGAGAACTGACTGAATGGTTTCACACATAGAAATCATAATTTTTAACTTTTTTTTAATTTTTAGAAACATTAGCCTAACACGCTCACCTTAATTTTACAGATGGGAAAGAGGAGGTGACGTGACTTGGCAATACAACTATCACGTAGAGAAAATCATGCTAGAACTTTGCCCAGCAGAGTCGTGCTTAGTATTGTGTCAAGGTTGACCTATGTGGAATGCACAGGTCTCCTACAGAGATATTCAACTGGTGGGAGGTACAGGGCATCAATGACAACATTTCTAGAGAAAATAGTGTATTTATGAAAGTCCTCACTTTCAGAAGCAGAAAAGGAGTAACTAGATGGGCATTTTCTATACCAGCTAAGGCTTTAAACATAACAACGTCTAGTGAACTATTTTCTACTTACTTTGACTGAATAAGCCAGTGAGATCGTAACTGCAAGTGGAAGACCTTCTGGCACTGCGACCACTAAAACTGTAACTCCAATAATGAAGAACTTCACAAAGTATTGTATATAAATTGGTGTGCACTCAGCAAGCCATGGTCTTTTCTGAACCCAGAAGGTGTCAATGACAAAATATAATACTAGAATGATAACTGTGATGGCAGACATCAACAGACCTTTCAGAATAGAAATGAAAGAAAAATGTGATTATTAAATTTCCAGACACTACCACTGCCAGATATATATTAAACACTGTAAAGAGTTATAACTTGCTTGACAGTATTGAATTCCTCTGAGAAATTACTTCTTTCTTGCACCTAACTTATAACTTGACATTGTCAGATTTAATTTTTTGCTTCCAAGTACAGTCTTGTCCCCAGGAGAACTGAGAGAAAAACACTTACGATTCTTTCTTAGACTTAATTATATCTTTGGCCTTGTACTGAAACTAAGACAAAATAATACACAATGATAAGGAAGTATCCAAAGCTTAGAATAAACTGTTGCTTTTCATGTTCAAGAGGCAAGCTCCCTAATGCTTAAAGAGAAACTGGTCTGATCAATGGGGGGACCTAGAATTAAATACTCAACCCATGTTTTAAAAAAATAACATTATAATAAATAAAATTATATAACACGAAGTATTATTTCTTAAATTTGTTTGCTCTATCCTTACTGCTTCATTAACTTAGTAAACCAAGAGTTAACCATGTATCTTGTGGGATACTCTGCTCTTTGACATGTGTATTAAAAATAGGGCAGCTGGCTGGGCACAGTGGCTCACGCCTGTAATCCCGGCACTTTGGGAAGTCGAGGTGGGTGGATCACCTGAGGTCAGGAATTCAAGACCAGCCGGACAAACATGATGTAATCCCATCTCTACTAAAAATACAAAAATTAGCTGGGCATGGTGGTGCGTGCCTGTAATACCATCTACTCAGGCTGAGGCAGGAGAACTGCCTGAACCCAGGAGGCAGAGGTTGCAGTGAGCCGAGATTGCACCACTGCACTCCAGTCTGGGTGACAGAGCAAGACTCTGTCTCCCACTCCCAACCACCCCCTCCAAAAAAAAGAGGCAGCTGGGCGCAGTGGCTCACGCTTGTAATCCCAGCACTTTGGGAAGCTGAGGTGGGAGGATCACTTGAGCCTAGGCATTTGAGACCAGCCTGGCCAACACGGTGAAACCCTGTTTCTACTAAAAATACAAAAATTAGCTGGGTGTAGTGGTGTGCATCTGTAGTCCCAGCTACTTAGGGGGTGGAGGCAGGAGGATAACCTGAGCCTTGGGATGTCAAGGGTTCAGTGAGTTGTGATCATGCCACTGTATTCCAGCCTGGGTGACAGAGTAAGACCCTGTCTCAAAAAAAAAAAAAAAAAAAAAAAAAAGGAAAAAAAAAGTTGTAAGTCCACATATCTGGTTCTAACATCCCAATCTAATGTCTACTAAGTGGATTTACCACCTCAAATCCACCTTTTCCCCCAACACTACATGAGTCAGTATTACCACTTGGCTACATATTACAAAGAGCAAATATTTGCTATTAGATAATAAGTGTACTGAGGACAGAAGCAAAAACGTCACTTTTCCCATCAGACTCCTAGAGAGCAGTAAAATGATGCAATTTAAGCAATTTTAATAATATATGCTTATTTATCCACACAGTGTTCTTCCAAAAAGATGCTACTGCTGGAGGTCATGCTGTTTCTAACCTCAGAGCTCTGCTTTTTCCCTTAAAGAATGGCTGTATTAACAGGTATTTTCTAGTGATGGCAGTAATACAGTAACTTCTGCTGCACTACAATGACTCCATTCAGGGCAGAACTTTAACATTAGAGGCATAACTAAAAATTCTCATAACCAGTAAAAAGATGAGCAACATGTGTGATGAAATTTTATTAAAATATAATTAGTTCATCTTTACTGAATAACCTCACAGGTTGCCTTTTCTCCACTTAATGCAGAAATTCAGAGATGAGTGCATAGGCTTGTAACTGGACAGACTTAGGCAGTAATCCTAACCCGACCACTTATTAGCAAATTATAAGTACCTATAGTAGTAACTCAAAGGGCCTGGTGCATTGTAGCTAGAACTGAAAATATTTCAAACTCCCCTTCTATTCACGAAGCAACAATTTCCAGCCTTAAGTGTATCAAAAGACAATTTTTAAGCAGAAAGCATATTTAAAAATAAAACACTTTATTTTCGTCTCTGTATCATACCTGCTTTGCCAATCTGAACAGCCAGTTTTGTAAGTTTCCCTTGTAAAACAGATTTTTCCTTTTTTGGCAAATTTGCTTTCTTTTTATCTTTTTCATCACCATCTCCACCTTCCTCACTCTTCAATGGCTGCATTTCCATGGCTGCACCATCCTGGGCTTTTGCTACATTTAAGAGCAAATAGAACTTCACTATACTTTAAAGGCACATATCACTATTAACATTTAAAGAAATTTTAAAAATCAGTTTCTTACAGAAACCAGTAAAGGTATAAGCATTCAGCTTTGTGAGTGTGTGTGTGTGTGTGTGTGTCTACACAGAGAAAATAAGACAATAGTGACATTAGGTTGTGAAACTTTGTACCATATTTGAAAATGTTGTGCTAGGTAATGAGGATGAGGCATACAAGGTCCTTAAACTGAGAACTAAAGAATACTAAACTTCTTTTCCTGTGTGTTATGTTAGGTAACATCTAAACAACATAAATCCCTCCCCTACAATTTATGACCATAATGTAGAGATCATGTATAACCATATGTATACAGAAATATGCATATATGACTCTTAAATAAATGCAGTAACATTTATGCTATATATTTTGTTTCTTATGCATTTTTGCTACTATTTAATAACCAGTGTTCAAATACTTGAAATACTTAAGTTGAAAGTTAATCTACATAAATTTACCCTAATCCGAAAATCTAAAATACCCCAAAATCTGAAACTTTTTGAGCACTGACATGACACAAGTGGAAAATTCCACACCTGATCTCCTATGATGGGGAATAGTCAAAACTCTATTTCATGCACAAAATTATTAAAAATGTTGTACAAAATTACCATCAGGCAATGTGTAGAAGGTATATATGGCAATGTATAAATAAATTTCGTGTTTGGAGTTGGGTCTCATCCCCAAGATATCTCATTATGTACATGCAAATATTCTAAAATCCGAAAAAACAAACAAACAAAAAAAACCCCTGAAATCTGAAACACTTCTGGTCCCAAGCATTTCGGATAAGGGATACTCAACATGTACCACAAATCGTACTTAAAATCTTACTAACATTGTAGTGACAACATGACTAAGACACCAGCAGGAAGAAAGGTTAACCCAAGATAACATATATTGTTGATTTTCCCTGCCACGTGTATCTTACTTTTGAATAAATATGGTATACAGTAGATTTCTGGATATAATGAAAACAAGCTCACTATACTTTTGTCCTCCTAAATTTACCTTTGTTGCGATTCTCAATAGCTCCATCTTGTTTCTTATCTGTAGGAACAAAATGGGAATTAAAGCTTTCCAAAAGAAATGAATACAGCCATGCTAAATTATGCAGAAGTAGTTCACATTTCTATAACAGTTGTTACACAATGGTGTGTGTGTCTACAGATTAGAAAACATTTGACTTGTGATGACCTGCTGGGTCAATCACTCCCTAAGTCTTACCTATGGGAGAATACCGCAAAATAATTTAGGGTGTCTATATTTGTTTTATTTTTCCATAAGACTTCACTATTTTATAAGCTGTAATAAACCTAAATATGATACAAAAGGTTTTAAAACTAAATACAAATATAACCCTAAGAAAGCAGAAAAGGGCAGAGGTGGAGAGGGAGAAAGAAGGGCAGAGATGAAGAGAGAGGAGGAAGGGATGTTATAAAAAGACAATGGGCAGCCGGGTGTGGTGGCTCATGCCTGTAATCCCAGAACTTTGGGAGGCCAAGGCAGGTGGATCATCTGAGGTCGGGGGTTCAAGACCAGCCTGGCTAACATGGTGAAACCTCGTCTCTACTAAAAATAAAAAATTAGCCGGGTGTGGTGGCATGCACCTGTAGTCCCAGCTAGTCAGGAGGTTGAGGTGGGAGAGTTGCTTGAACCCGGAAGGCGGAGGTTGCAGTGAGCCAAGATCATGCCATTGCACTCCAGCCTGGGAGATAGAGTGAGACTCCGTCTCAAAAAAACAAAAACAAACAAAAACCAAAAAGACAACTGGCACACAGCAAAGTGTTGATGAGAGCAAGGACAAAAATTGTACGTACAAAAGATAGGAGAGGCAACTTAGTAAACTAACTAGGATACGAATGTATAGAATAAGCCAGTAAGACTACCAGGTAAGGTAGCTCTCCAAAATCAGCTTATAGTTGGAAAACACAGAAAGTTGAGCATATCTGAAGCAATAAAGTAACGAAAGAAGGGACAGGCCTATTGTCTGGAGTAGGCACTACAATATTAAAAATGCCAAAGAGCAGCAGAACCATTCAGCCTATATTCTTCTAGCTTCTTTATCGAGGAGAACTATCTTCAAACGGAAAACATGGAACAAACATGGTCAAGAAGGAACAGAAGCTCAAGATTGATGAGGAGATAGTAAGATAATACCTAGCTAATTTTAATGAGCTCAAGTTTGGAGAGACCAGACGGCCACAGTCCAGGCCACTGAGGGAACTGAGACAGATTACCCTGGACTGCTTCTGAGTAATTGCTAAGGCAGTCAAGGGAATGGGAGAAGGGCTGGAGGTCCACAAAAGAAAAAATGTTGCCCTGTTCTTTTAAAAAAAAAAAAAAACAACAACAACAAAAAAAAGGGAGTCAACAAATTAGATGTTAATTTCCAGGGAATGTTCTTGACTAGATTAATAAAACCAGTGTATGAGAATCAGGGGGAAAAGGAGCTTACTGGAAAAGACACTGTGGAATAAAGTGAGGATGCAAACTTCCCTTCAGCGTTCAGTGACTTTCAACTCCTGTGGATTAGGATGGAGCGCAGCATAAAAGGGTAGACTCTTGAGCCAGAGAAGAGGGTGTGACCTGCCACTTACTAGCACTTTGATCTAGAGCAAATTACATAATCTCCATAAGCCTCAGTTTATTCATCAGTAAAAAAATAATAATAGTCTTTACTTTGTACAGTTGTGAGGATTAATGAGATAGTGAATGTAAAACACTCAATAAATAGAATCATTATTGTGCTGGTTTTCAAACCGCGTTCTACTCAGCCTTAAGAAACCTATGGAAGCACATTGAGAACTACTTCAAGGAGGACATAGAAAAAAAACCTAGAATGGGGGGGCTTGCCACCTGGATCTGCATCCAGAATTTTTCACATACATTTTTGTTTCGAAATAGAGATTTTATAGCTAACGGCAAAACTCAAAGAACAAAACAAACCACTCAAATATTAAAAACACTGCTGTAGTTATAGCAAACCAGGATTTTAGCCAGGCAGTTATTTTAGAATGTTTCAAAATATTCATGTGAGAAACAACAATATGGGTTTACTATCCTAAATAACATCAAATAAATCTAAGTGGCTAAACCACCGTAAAATGTTGTCAACCTAAAGGGAAAAGACTCCAGAGGGGTAATCCTGAGTGGGAAGGAAGGGTGGTACAGCAGACACTTAGAAGCAGGGTGGGAAGGGCTTTTTAAAAGTGGCATGCCCCTAACTAGGAGATTCTGAGATGTCTCTTGTGTATAACAGTTTCTTGTAAGATCCTTGTGGATAAATGGTATGTAAGATTATCAAGTTTGCTGATAACAGAACACTTGGAGGGACAGTAGATACAACGGATCAACATTTTAAAAAGATTTTGATATCTAATGATGGGCTGAATATAACAAAAGAAATGTAAGGTGTCAAAGTGAAGTCCTAGTCTTGTGTTCAAAAACCAAGCACATTAAGTATAGTAGAATAGAAACGTGAATAGTTGAAGAAGATTAAAAGAAAGCTCAGTGAAACCAAAATATAATATGGCTGATAAAGCTACTGCTAAAGTAGCAGAAAAAATCCGCCGTGAGAGTTCAATTCATTTTGCTGATCAGATGACAGGGGAAATTCTACACCTAGAGAATAAATGCAAGAATGCCAATGGAAGTATTCAAGTAGATGCTGAATCTCTCTGGCCATGGTAAAGGGGACTGATGTATTCTCTAAAGGCCCATGCTATTAAGTCTAAAAGAAAAATCTTCTTTTAACTTTTTGTGGAATTTTTCATACCAGAATCTCTTGAAAGAAGGTACTAGTTCTTACGAATTACTTGCCCTATTTCCAAATACCAATTATAGAAAATTGTTATTCTTACTTTTCTTTTCCTTTTTCTTCTCATCTTTCTTCTCTTCCTCTTCACCTCCAGCTCCAAGTAAGGTAAAGATAATTCCAGTTTGAGAATTTACACCTACAGCTGTAACTACCATTCTTCCAGAGCCTTCCATTACATGAGTACCTATAACCAAAAACATAGTTTGTTTTTAAAAATACTAATAGATTTCCTTGCTACCACCAAATTTCAAATTTCAGTAATATTGTTTTTAACAGCCTCAACATCTAGGAAAATATCTATAGATAGATATAGATCTATCTATATCTATATCTATATATCTATATATCTATATCTATATGTATCTATATCTATATATATATCTATACATATCTATACATATATATATATATATATATTTTTTTTTTTTTTTTTAAAGGCAGGGTCTTGGTCTGTCACCCAGGCTGCAGTGCAATGGTGTGAACATGGCTTACTACAGCCTGGATCTCCTCAGCTGAAGTAACCCTCCCGAGTAGCTGGGACCACAGGTACACGCCACTACACTCTGCTAATTTTTAAAAAAAAATTTTCTAGAGACAGGGTCTCACTGTAGTGCTCAGGCTGGTCTCAAACTCCTGGGCTCAAGCAATCATCCTGTCTTGGCCACCCAAATTGTTGGGATTACAGATTTGAGCCACCATGTCTGGATCAATAAAATAAATTTAGTAAGACATTAAATAAAACTTATTTCTTGTGCTTCAGGTTTTAACTCTAATCAGTCATATCCAAGTTCAAAGCTCAATCTACTACTCACTTACCATGTAATATTAGGTAAATTGTAACAACTCAGTTCCCTGTCTGTACACTTCATAGAAATATGAGATTTACATTTCTCATATAAACCTATAAATGTCAAGTGCTTAGCATACTGCCTAGAATTTGTAGGGGTTCAATGAATGCTCATTAATTGTAACCTAAGGTATGAGGGACATTTCTCTGAGAAAAACACTGCTTATAAAGAAACAACATACGTATCAATAACAACCAATGTCACACTTCCCACACCCAACCTCATAACCTCTATCTAACACAAGCTTTCATTCCAGCCCGCCTTCATAACTGCAATAGCCCCCTACCTAGTCTCTGTGTCTTCCCAGTTCATCCTGAAATCCGTTTTAATCTTCCTAAAATGTGATTTCATCATATACTTCTCATGGCTGAAAAATTTCTGATTCTTTGTTGCCTACTGGATTGAGTCCAAAGTCCTCACCTTGAGAACGACCCAATCTTACAAACTTACTCATCTGCTACTCTTAACATAAAATTTCATTACAGAAAACTAGGAATCAGAGATGGGAACATGGATTAAATTCTATGTCCCTCAGAACGATTTTGCAAGTTGGCAGGCATTATTATTCTCATTTTCTAGAAACTTGCCCAAGGTTATACAACTTTTTTTTTTTTTTTTTTTTTTTTTGTAGAGACAGGGTATGTGTTGCCCAGGCTGATCTCAATAATTGTCTCCCGTCTTAGCCCCCAAAGTGCTGGAATTACAGGTGCGAGTCACCGTGCTCGGCCTGAAGGTTATACAACTATTAAATGTCAAGACAAAGATTCAGTCCAGCTCTGTCAGAGGATAAAGAGTGTATTCTTCTTTAGTTATAATGCTGACAAGTTTGCTTACGGTTCTCCAACTTGTACATCCACATCTCTATATCTTTCCTTATTCACTAAAAGGCTTCTAATCCCTCTATTCTAATCTTTTTGTTAGTTTTAAGCAGGCTTTAAAGCAACTTTTTTTTTTTACACTAAAGTCTTCTTTACAGTTATTGATTTGTATTTTATTTCCTCATTTACAATCTTCTGGAGCAGCATCTACCATAATCTTATGAACCAAGTTTATGCTCAAGGATTATTTGCTAAGTACGCTCATAAAATATATGTACTTACTCAAGTATTTAAGAAACTATATTTGGCTATTAATTACTGAGTAACTTATCCAATATTGTTTTTTAGGCCTTTGCTTTCTTGCTTTTAAAAATCCATATTGATTATTTCACTAGTTATTAGCTTCTTTGCCAGTGAAAGTGCAGGGAAAACAAGAAATATAATTCAAGATAGTGAAACAGTAAGTATTATGCATAACAGATAATTTATTTCTTTTAGCAACTCTGGTTTTCTCCAGATTCCAATTTTTTAGGTTCTATTTTGCCTTACCACAGGTAATCAGATGTTGGCAGTGAATGTGCTCAGGCAAAGTAAACAGTTTTAAGTCTTGGTCATATCCCCACCACTAACTGAATACTGCTTTTAAAAATCTAAACTTAAGAAGCCAAGAACAGCAGTCAGAGATGGCATCATGAGAGTAAATTTAAAAATAAATGCATGTCATGTTTTTTAGTACATTTTTGGAATAGGGAAATAAATGCAGAAAAACTTTCCCACCCATACTGCGATAAGGGACTCTACAAAGTTATTTCAGTCTTTTCTTAAATGTGGAAAATTTATAGAGTTCTCCTGGTATACTTGGTGTGTTAGGAACCTGAGTCTACATAAAGCTTACCAGTCATCTCTGTTAAAACAGAAAGGACCAAAGTTCAGTTAGAGGAAATCAACCTGAAGAGCTAAGCACTATGTAAATAAGTGAGATGTACATAAAAGCCCATGCAGTATACATAGCAAACAGGAGACTATCTTAGTTTGTTACACATTGTGGTCTGGTGAATCTGTGATGGTAAGGTATGATTAGATAGCTTCCCTCTCCTTTGGAAAGGTTATAGATTTTATTTGGTTAACATTAACTACAGTTCCTTAGAAGCATGGCAAGGTAAGTAGAAAGAGTTAACACATTACACTTAAATACATTATATTTATATATCCAAGCTCTTTCTGGCTATTTGGTATAAATGACAAGCACACCAATACAAAGAAAAATCCAAACGGTGTGAATGTTCTAAGTGGCACAGGATACTGAAGGTATACACATCTCAAGATTTTTTTTTTTGATGAAACATTAAGTCTATATTAGAATTGGAACTTTTATCCTATTTATAATGGTGTTTATAAATGTAATTACTCTGATTTTTTTGCAATAAGATTTTCTGGCCAATATAAATGTGTCTGGTTCTTTGCAATAAGCTTCTTTTGGCATGCATTTATAAATCTTAAAAAGTTATGGTTAAACTTAGGTTTTGCTCTAAAGTTGTGATTCTAACTTAACTGACCCTTGCGGATATCACAGGTTTGACACTGGTTTCAGCAGCAATCATCTGACAATGTATAAAATGTTGGCAATCTATCAACACCTGACAATGACAGAAGACTACATGTAGAAGGTTACATTCAGCTTTCCCAAAACTCTAGTATAAATTCAATCCAACAAGTACAGTTCTGATAGACAATTTCATAAATTCCATATAGAATACTGGGAAAATAAGAATAGGAACCTTAGAACCTAAAAGTTAAAAGAATTAATATGACTTGGGGGTCAATTTGTGATACTATAGCTTTCTCTCATTCAGTGTTTTGGAAGCAAACTTGTAATTTTTCCCACCACCCCTTCCATTTCATATTTACTTAGTTCAACTTAGTTCAAGCTATCACAATGAGGTTACTACAAGAGCCTCCCAAGCTGTCACCCTCCATTTCAAACAGTATCCTCACCTATCCTTCCCTTCTCCAAACCCAGAACATATCTTAACCATCTGCAAATTCAGTTCTGACTAGATGGAGGTGTGACTGCTAGATCTACTCTTGGTTAGTCATATAATACTAAATAGTTTATATCTCAAACTCATTCTTCAGCAGTTAAAGGAGTTGGGTTAGGAAAACTTTAAGGATTTTACCAGTTCTCAAGAAAAAACAACCTGTCCTTTGTAGAGCATCACAGAGAATTCATTAATTTGCTTTAAACATATATTCATTCTTTAATTTTATACTTCAATAGGCATTAAAAATGGTCATGATACAGAATAACAGACCAACTCAAGAGGTATCATTAGGCCTATATTTCAGTTTTATCATTACACTAGCATGCATACTGAATCTCAAATCTCTTGATTTTTTGGACTCTGGTCCCTCATTTGAAAAATATAGCTCTGCATTCAAAGATTTCTAATGTTTTTGTCAGCTTACCAAAAAAAGTCTCCAAGGATTACAACAGTAGAAGATAGCATAAAATACAGATTCGTCTTTATATTATTGACTCTTAGGAAAATGGTGTTTGCTGACAATGGTACATAGTTGCGAAAGAGGAAAGTGTTCAAAGATACAAAAGAAATTTTTACCTGACAGAAGTAAGGGATCCTTATCTAAAGACTTTTTAACATGATCTGATTCACCAGTCAATGAGCTTTCATCAATTTTAAGATCGTTGCCTTGAATAAGTATGCCGTCAGCTGGAAGAAGATCACCTAAAATAAAAAGCATGATATACTAAACTATAAACAAGATTACAGTAATTTTATGTTTATTGTCAGGTGTATTGCTCTTTTTACTTACCATATTTCACTTGAGCAATATCTCCAACAGTAATGTCAGCTACAGGTATCTGAATGACCTGACCACCCCTGATGACAGTGAACTTCTGTTCTTGTTCAATTCGGCTCTGCAAACCTCTAAACTGTTTTTCCTTACTCCAGTCATTGAAAGCTGTTACTAACACCACACACACTACAGACAAGAGGATTGCAGCTCCTTCAATCCAACCAGTTTCACCTTCACCTTCTTCCTCCCCAACAGAAACTTCTCCACAAACTATTTGGAAAGAAAGAAAATACTTATCAAAAAGATTCTGAATTGATGACAACATACATATAGTAAGTCTAAATCATATTTTTGTGTTAATTATGTTTACTTTATCAATTTTACCTATAGCAATAAATACTTTATTAAATTCAAAGCATTCCATAAGAACTCTACGTCACTTTCAAGTTCCCTGCTTCTGTGATTCTCAATCTCAGGAGAGGGAGGCAGTCTAGGTAGGGAAGCAGTTAAGAAGTAAGGACACTGAAGGAGATGAAATATCAGTCCTGAGGCAAGTTACTTAATTTTTGAGACTTGGTTTCTTCATCGTCAAATTATGATACCACCAGCTATTCCAGAGTTATTGTGAGGATTAAATGTGAGGATACTGGTAAAGTAGGTACAGCAGTGGCTAAGGCTTTCTTCACACTCAACCAAGGGCTAACCATATTAATTATTACATATGATAGATAAGATATACATGAAAAGTTAGTATTATGTGAAACCCATGAATCATGCTTATTTACTGTGTCATTTTTACTGAAGTGTGATCAAAAATTGGCTTTTATAACATGAAAAGTTAAGCAAAGTGTTACTTGTTATTCCAACCATTTGAGCACATGCTAGGTGCCAGACACTATTTTAGGAGCTAGAAATACAGTAGTGAGTAAGACACACAAGCTCTCTCTCCTCATGGAATCCATACTCAGACTGGGGACGGTGTATGAAGAATTCAGATAATAATACACAAATAATTAATTTCACATATCGACAAGTGCCATGAAGAAAAACATAGTGATGTGTTATTAAATGAAGAAAGAGGGGTAACTGAGGTTCAGTGAGCAGAGAAGGCCTCTTTGAGGTATGCATGACATTTGAGCTACAAACCAAATGTTGGTAGAGAACCAGCCATATAAATCTAAGAAAAAAAAAATCCAGGGAGAGATTAAAGTCAGTACAAATGGCAGAATAGAGATCAGAAAAGGATGCAGGGTGGGAGATGGGGAGTGGGGAGAGAATGAGCCAAAACTCTATAGTCAATAATGGTGAAGAATAACAGAACAGTGCTTTTTGACTTCAGGCTGTAATCTAGTTGTGAGTCCAAAATCAATTCAGTGGCTCATGACCAGCATTCTGAAAAATGAAACAAAACAAAACAGAAAGGATATGTGTGTAGTAAGGATAAGTATTATTTCCTGAAACGCTGATTACTTATAAATTCACATGAAGGAATACAGGCTTCTGGGTTGCTATGTGAAGTTATTTCTTTTTGAATTGAATTGAAATGTCTGAAAGCCATTGGTTCTCTTAAACAGACAAAGCAAGAGAATTATTGAGAAGAAAAGAATGAGTAAATAAATAACACTAGAAATGACTAAAGCATGTTCTAGCATGGTGAGCACAGACTGAAGAAAAAATCTGAGGTGTGAGGGTGCTGACTAAAAAGCAATCTGGGAGGGAAGACAGGGAATGAAGTTAAGATCAATCGGGGATGAAATGGAAGACTTGATGTGAACAGTTACAAAAAATATCCTGAGAACCACCAGCAGGATTCAACTGTGAGGTACAAGCAGGATAATCCAACAGAACCCCCTCCAACCCAAATACCAGAATTTCTATTTTAATTATTTTCAAGCTCAAGAAATCACCATGTGTCATTATGTATAATAACCAGTTAAGTGATTTTATGATTTACATTCTGTTTAACAGTCAAGGCTGTAAGAATGACTCTCCCCGCTCCATTCCTCCCTCTAGCCAGAAGACAGGAGATTAACTCTGAATTAGAGCAACTCTGGACTCAGGATCAGATGATAGAACACCATGCTGACCACTTTCACCAACTTGGAAACACAGCTAACATATTATCCAAGTGAAGCATTTTACTGGGTTTTGATGTCATTTATTACACAAAAAATGCAATACTTTACAATAGCATACAAAAACAACAGATTGACATCAGACAATGGAATTTACCAGTCATATTTTAACAAATACCTTTGCATAACTGGTGGGTAGGTATCATGAAAATGAGTATTATTTAGTAACTACACTTTTCCCACTTGGATTTATATAATGTGTTTCTTTTAGCTATGAGACATTAAAGCCAACTTCTGAAATTAATCAAACTTAGACCTAAATCAGGTTAACAATAATGTTTTATGGCTACAAGAAGAAAGCAAACATTAAATTTTCATTTTTTTTTTTTTTTTTTTTTGAGACAGAGTCTCACTTTGTTGCTCAGGCTGGAGTGCAGTGGTGCCAATGTGGCTCACTGCAGCCTCAACAGCCTGGGCTCAAGCAATCTTTCTACCTCAGCCTCCCAAGTAGCTTAGACCACAAGGCGCATGCCACCACACCCAGCTCATTTTAAAAATTTTCTGTAGAGATGGGATCTCGCCACATTGCCCAGATTGGCCTTGAACTCCTGGCCTCTCGCCTCAGCCTCCCGAAGTGCTGGGATTACAGGTATGAGCCACTGTGCCCAGCTTTATCTTTTACTTTCAGTTTCTATTTTTTCTATATGCTGAAAATATACAAATTATATATAGTTATAAATATAATAAATGCATCATTTGGAGGTATGTGCTCATTTTTTTCCTGATAAGAGTAAATAACCAAAAAGTTTAAAGACCAATGCAACAGAGGTTAAGGAGGGGAAAGAATGATGGACAACTATACAATTTTCAGCTCTGAATCTGACATGGATATCCATCACTAAACTACTGAATATTTCAAGAGAACTTGAAACAAATTAATGACATATTTTATTTCATATATAGTTCTACTCTACATCATACAGATAAGACCAAAATAATCTTGAAATAGTACAAAATATAAATCCTTTCCTACTGACAATGATTACAAATTTTTAGAGAAGTTACAGGGGAAAAAGGATCAAAGCTACAAAATGACTACAGCTTAGTTATATATATGTATAAATATATAAAGAACTTTAACAATGTTTTCAGTAAAGTCCAAGCTCAAATATAATAATAAAAACCTATATTATCAAAGGTGTTCTCTTGTAAATATATTCAACTGAGAGACACACACAGTCTAAATTCAGTCAATACTCTCTACCACAAGGCAAATATTCCATTTTAAAACCTCCTAGTTGAGCTATTCCTTGGGTGATGTATCAAGTTTGTACATTAATAGTATAGAGAAGTAGTTCTCAAAGTGCTGTCGTGAAACCTGAAGGGGATTCCTATTTTCATAATTTGAAGGCATAATTATTGGTCTCATATTTCATTAATGTATAACATAATTTTCCAAAGATTACACTGCATGTGATAATGTGACATAATAAATACAGAAGCAGATAGGAGAACCGAGCTATCTTCAATTAAGCTGGGCATTAAAGAGATATGACACCACTCTTTACATTATTTCATTTAAAAATTCATTATTGGGGGAACACTTTTCATCAAAATGCTATCTATGTGAATATACAATAGATTATTATTTAAAAATGCATTGATAGATATTTTGTCCAGCTTTACTGCAGTATGATTGATAAAACTGCATATATTTAGGGTATACAACAAAATATTTTGATATACATATATGCTGTGAAAAGACTACCACAATCAGTTAACATAACCATCACCTCATATAGTTACTTTTGTGGTGAGAACACATTAATATTCAAAAATTTTTCCATTTTAATTTAGAATATACTAAATATTTATAGGAATAATTCACATATCAAAAGCTCTTTGGAGTCCTCAATACTTGAAGAGTTTAAAGAGGTCTTGAGGCCAAAAAGTTTGAGAACTCCTGTTAAGTGCAGATACCAGTAACTATAGATGTATTTATGGTTTGGGCTATAGCATGTATTTTCACATCAAGTAATATTAGTAAGATATTTTGATCATTTAGATTTCTATGACTGTAGATTTACAAATAGATTCCTTTTAAGCAAGTTACCACACCTCAGTGTTGAGATGTAACAAGACAAAAAGATACACGTAGTGTACTAATAAATTATTTTTAAAAATGCAAGGCTGGGCACGGTGGCTCACGCCTGTAATCTGAGCACTTTGGGAGGCCAAGGCGGGCAGATCACCTGAGGTCAGGGGTTTGAGACCAGCCTGGCCAACATGGCGAAACCCCGTGTCTACTAAAAATACAAAAATTAGCCAGGCATGGTGACGCATGCCTATAGTCCCAGCTACTCAGGAGGCTGAGGCAGTAGAATCACTTGAACCTTGGAGGTGGAGGTTGCAGTGAGCCAAGATAGCGCCACTGCACTCCAGCCTGGGCGACAGAGCGAGACTCTGTCTCTCTCTCTCTCTATATATAGTCTCTCTCTATTTTATATATATATATCTGTCTCTCTATATGTATTTTATATATATGTCTCAATATACATATTTTATTTTATATATATAATAAAAATAAAAAATGCAAATACTAAATAACTTTTCACCATGGAGCAAAAAAATCTTTATATGTTTCATTAAGAACTTTTAGTGAACTCTGACTCTTTTAAAAGGGCCTTACAACACCGACAGCTCTAGATTATCTTCTCAGTTGGATTTTAATACCTGTATCTCCTTCAACAAATTTAGGGAAGGACCTGTCACTACATCTTACAAAGGAAGCAGTTTGAATTCCAAAAAGATTTGTCTTGGACTTTGCTGGTAATAAACTCCACTTCTTCAAAGTATTTTTCTTTTGTTTTCTAAGAAAACTAAAATGTTAAAGTAAAAAGCTTTTATTAATCTGCTAACTCAATTCTAGAAAACCAATACCCAATATTTGATAGTGACAGCTACCTAGGTGGAAAACTGACAAAAATTCAGCTGTATGTTGCTTAAGATGATATGACTCCCCTTTTCAGATAAACACATATATCTATGCACCATCATACCTTTACATATATTAGTGCTCATAGACACATAGACACACGGATACATATTTAAAATCTTAAAGGATATATACATAAAAGGGTATAGCAGGAATCTCTAAGAAGTGGGATTTCCAGTGAATATTATTTCCTTTGGACTGTCTTTGCCCAACCCCATTATTTTTTTTAAACAGTAAAATAGGTACTACTTATTTAGTAAAAATAGAGAAAAGTTTAAAAAATAATTTAGCTCAACACTGACAAGAATATTGTCTAAGCCTCTTCTTATCTATAGTGATTTTCAACCAGAGGCAACTTTGCTCCCTATGGGACACACGGCAAAATCTGGAGACGTTTTTGGTTGCCTCCCTGGGGGTGGGGTGCAGGATGAATATGGCGACAAAGAATTTTGTTGCTCAAAATGTCAGTCTTGCTGCTTCTAAGAAACCTTGATCTATATTAATCTCAGATAAACTGGTTTATGCTGTGCCCAAATTTCTTTAAAGAGAAAGAATACAGTCTTACATGAGCCTTGGTACATCTTATAAATAATTACATAATTATTGATAGAGTTTGGATGTTTGTCCCCTCCAAATCTCATGCTGAAATATGATCCCTAGTGTTGAAAGCAGGGCCTAAGGGGAGGTGTTTGGATCATGAGGGTGGATCCCTCATGAATGGCTTGGTGCCCTCCCCATGGTGACTAGTTCACACAAGAGTTGGTCCTTGAAAAAGCCTGGCCCCTCCAGGCCACCTCTTGCTCCCTCTCTCTCCATGTGTTCTGCCTGCTCCTGCTTCGCCTTCTGCCATGACTGTAAGTTTTCTGAGGCCCTCACCAGAAGCAGATGCTGGCACCACGTTTCCTGTACAGCCTGCAGAACCTTTTCTTATAAGTTAGCCAGTCTCAGGTATTCTTATACAGCAATGCAAACAGACTAACATAATTACCTTACCCAACTTTTAGAGTTAGCAAGTATCTCTTCACAACTCAAAAGGGTATAGGAATGAAGCTTTCACAAAAATATTTCGGTGAATCAGCCTTTTGATACATAAAATACTACTGGTTTGTTTTATATTATAGCTACTTAAATATAGTAACCAAAATGCATGCTAGATTTCCTACCAGTTACAGAATCTACCAGCAGAACTATTAATTTTAAACAAATTTTTTAAAAGGCAGAAAAAGAAATTTAAAAGAGAAAGGGAAAGATAGGAGAAAAAAACATTGGTAGCTACAAGTTAAAGCAAATCTACCACGCTATAATGTATTTCTCTGTTGGTTAGGATACTCTGCACAGGTTGAGTATCCGTTTTCTGAAATACTTGGGGCCAAAAATGTTTTAATTTTTTCAGATTTGGGAATATGTGCATATACATAAAATCAGATATCTTGGGGATGGGACCCAAGTCTAAATATCAATTTATGTTTCATATATACCTTATACACACAGCCTAAAAGTAATTTTATACAATATTTAAAAAATAGTCTTGTATATGAGACAAAATTTGTGGTAAGTACTTATGTGTGGAATTTTTCCACTTGTGGCCTCATGTTGGTACTCAAAAATTTTGAATTTCAAAGCATTTCGGATTTTCATATTAGGGATGTTCAACCTATAGTATAATGGCAAGGAAATTATCCAAATGGTGTATATAGCAAAACACTTTAAGAACTTGACAAATAATGAATTTGGGAAGAGAATAGAATTTTGCTTTCATAATGACATTTTCCAAAAGAAACCAAAAATTAAAAACTGGAATTGTTTCATAGTATAGTGTTCTAAAAAACTTAAAAACTGTGATAGCAAAGACCATGTCATATACATGGCATAGGTCTGTGCCAGACACATAGTAAGCACATATGGATAGGTTATTTAACCTCTGTGCCTCACTGTAAAAGGGAAGTAGGCCGGGCGCGGTGGCTCATGCCTGTAATCCCAGCACTTTGGGAGGCCGAGGCGGGCGGATCACAAGGTCAAGAGATCGAGACCATCCTGGCTAACTCGGTGAAACCCTGTCTCTACTAAAAAATACAAAAAATTAGCCGGGCGTAGTGGCAGTCGCCTGTAGTCCCAGCTACTTGGGAGGCTGAGGCAAGAGAATGGCGTGAACCCAGGAGGCGGAGCTTGCAGTGAGCAGATATTGCGCCACTGCACTCCAGCCTGGGCGACAGAGCAAGACTCCGTCTCCAAAAAAAAAAAAAAAGGGAAGTAACACAGTCTAATTCACAGGGTTACTGTGAAAGTTATCTGAGATAATATAAAGTACTTAGAACAGAGCCTAGCACATAGCAAACATCAATAAATGCTGGCCAGCTATTATTATTGTGCATTAACTAAATGAATTAGTTAATCTGAACTAGCATCAGATATGTCTTTTTTCCCCCCATTTACTTACGTGCATTATCCCCTTCTGGAGGCTGATAAAAAGAAAGGCCCAATGATACTATGGCTGCAATTTCTAATATAATTAAAGTGACATCTTGTAATGCTTCCCATACTAATTGAAGAAAGGTTTTTGGCTTTTTAGGAGGTATAAAATTCTTTCCAAACACTGCTTCTCTTCTTTCTAAATCTGCAGGGTTTCCACTTAAACCTAATAAAAAGAAACAAGTTTCAGTGAACAGTTTTACTTCTTACAAATGAAAATATACAGTTTTATTCAAAATACCTTAACTCATCACTCTAGATTGTAATTCCTAAGACCCTACCAAAATGTTTACTTTCATGCTTTAAGTGTACAGAATTTAAATCACTGAAAAACATGTGCAGGTCTTTAAAAGAACACTTTAAGTAGATAAGTTAGGACTGGACTAAGAATTTTCACTTTCCCAACTGCTTAGTTTTGTTTTTTGTTTTGCTTGTTTGTTTTTTTGAGACAGAGTCTTTCTCTGTCACCCAGGCTGGCGTGCAGTGGCACAATCTTGGCTCGCTGCAATCTCTGCCTCCCTGATTCAAGCAATTCTCCTACCTCAGCTTCTTGAGTAGCTGGGACTATAGGTGCATGCCACCACACCCGGCTAATTTTTGTATTTTTAGTAGTGACAGGGTTTCACCATGTTGGCCGGGCTGGTCTCGAACTCCTGACCTAAGGTGATGCACCTGCCTCAGCCTCCCAAAGTGCTGGGATTACAAATGTGAGCCACCATGCCCGGCCAGAACTGCTTATTTCTGATCGTACTATCTTGTACCATCTTGTAGATGTTAGCAATCAGAACTGTTATGACAGTCTGATGGTTTTCATATTGGAGTTAAACATTTCCCTGACCTTAGGATATTGTCCCCACAAAACTGGGAAGTTTATATATAAAGATATATATATATACACACACACACACATATATATACACATACATATATATTTGGTTTAGTTATTGCACACTGGACAGCTGTGAAAGTCTGATTTTTTACTCTCATTTGCTGAGTAACAGTGAAAAGTTAATCTATCACAAGCTCTAAAAGCTTCTCTACTAAAATGTCTCTGTTATACTTCGATTGATAAAAGATTCACAAGTCACATAACAGGATACTTAGGATGATCTTTCTTAGAAGTAATAGGTGGTGCTATTGAATGTACCTATTGTCACTTAAGGTAAAAGGTATACTGTAGGAGGTATACTGTAGGATGTAACATTTATTGTCTGGAGTATGGAATTAGAAAGATATGAGGAGGTTAAAAGAGAGCTAGTTGGATGAGCATCCATTTTGCCATTCCTTCACCCTACCAAGTAAGTCTTTAACCTTGTTGATCCTGTCAAACCCAGATATATCCCAATTAGTTAATGCAAAGTGTATACACATGTACATTATTGTGGGAGTATAACAGTACAGACAGCAGTGACAAATGATATTTTTCCTTAGTCTAAGAATGCTAGAGAAGCCAGGCACAGTGGCTCACGCCTATAATCCCAACACTTTGGGAGGCCGAGGCGGGCAGATCACCTGAGGTTGGGAGTTCAAGACCAGCCTGCCCAACATGGCGAAATCCCGTCTCTACTAAAAACACAAAAATTAACCAGGTATGGTGGTGGGTTCCTGTAATCCCAGCTACTCAGGAGGCTGAGGCATGAGAATCACTTGAACCCAGGAGGCCGAGGTTGCAGTGAGCCAAGATCACGCCACTGAACTCCAGCCTGGAGGACAGAGCAAGACTCTGTTTCCGAAAAAAAAGAAAGAAAGAAAGAAAAAGAGTGCTAGAGAAGAAGGCAGAGATAACCAGGATAATATCATTTTTGACTTCTCATATTAAACCTAACTTCAATTTGTTTTTTTGGCAAGAGCCTATTCCAAGAGAACATCAAAGGAGGAAGACAGGAAAACAGTAGATTACTGTAAGGCTCTCAGCTTTAAGTGCTTTAACTATTAATCTCACTGCTCAGGCAGGCAAAGAGTAGAAGAGGGAATATAAATACATTATTAGAATAAATAATGAGAAATGAACATATAGCTTTAAAGTAATTACTTACTTCATGGAAGGATTCAACAAGATTCAAAGATTTCAGAAAATGATCTCACTAGCAACTATAACAGGGTCCATACTGGGTAATACAGAAAGTATTTTAGATTTCTCAGTTGAAAAAAAAAAAAAGAAAAAAAAAAGGAAAAAAAAAAGACTTATCAGTTGAAAGCTTCCAAAGAGCTCTAGTTTTTAAGACAGAGTCAACGGAAAGCAAAGCAGCAATGGACTGCAGTAATAAAGATGAGATTAGTCTATGGGTAGGTTTGTCTTGTCTTGTGTTTGAATGCTCTTACTAGCAAAAAGAAAAAAAAAATGGAGATAGTGGTTATATCAGCCTAACTCACACTGTATAAAGACTACCATTAATTGCATACATATGACATACCTGTAACACCTGATAATTATCACCACGAAAAAATAATTGGCCAAATCTTAACTTATATTGGTTGTAACAGGAACCAATATTTTATGTTACCACTGAAAAGAACAGCCACAGAGCTAAAGGTAGCTTTAAAACGTATCTTGGAAAGAATATGGGAAGTAAAGGTCTTAAATGCTATTATAATTCCTCTAAACTACCAACACACACAAAAGCACACACCTAGGACACTATACCAATAAAACTATCTGGTATAGGAAGTAGAAGACCTAGGTTCCAGTTCACCTACTGAAATCTTGTGCAAGTCACTTAACTCTTTGGGAGTCAAGGGAGGGCACTAACATCAGTTGGCCAAACTTACAAGGTTGTTTTGAAGAACCAAAAGAGAAGGTATACACAGTTCATAAATCATAAACAGGGCAACTCTTAAGTTAAATAAGTGGACCACAAATTATAAACTGACTGAACACTATAGTTATTAATTCAATTTTGGGGACAATTAATTTCTATTAATAATAAACTTACACAATCTAAATACAATAAAACGAACAGTTTTGTAACAATAGTCTGTTTCCCAATAGATATTTACTGAATGTTTACTACTTCTAGGGACTGTTCTACATGCTGAGGAGTCAGTGAGAACAAGAACATTCAATAAGTTTATACTATCCTGGAGGCAGACAGTAGACAATTAAAATAACTACCGACAAGTACAATGAAGACAATAAAAAAGGGCCACTAGAACTCTCTCAGTGGGGCTACATTACCCTTTCTAAGGAGCTGACATTTGGCTTCAGCCTGAACTTCCAGGGGTCAAGGGTGAGAAGACTTTCGAGCAGAACATTCCCAGCAGCGCAAAAGCAAATACAAAGGCCCAGAGATCAAAACAAGATTAGAAGATTTACTAGCCAGAAGCAAAGCCACTGTAGCTAAAACCCGGTGACCCTGGAGGAAAGAAGAGAGGGTCAAAATGGAAAAAGTGGCCAAAGGTAAGAACATGAGGGCTAGGGAGAGGAGAATGGCATTCTCACCTTAAAGTGCAATGAAAACCATTAAAGCAGAGTAGTGGTAACTAACCTGCATTTTAGAAAAATCACATAAATTGCTATCTGAAGGAAATTGAAGAGAGCAAGAGTGAAGGAAAAAGACCAGTTGGGAGGTTGCTGCTTATAAAGTATAGATGATGGTGCTTGAATTTGGGTTTTAGAAGTGGAGGCAGAAGGGGATAAGTGGATTTGCCAGGTATTTTGGAAGGAGATCAGACAACGTACTGAAGGACTGGATGTAGGATGAAAGGGAAAGAATGTTTTTGTTTTTTTTTGCGAGGGGAGGGGTCTTCAAGCACTTAAGTGGGTGGATGGTAGTCATATTCCAAGACGGGCGATTTTGAGAATTGAAAAATTAGGAGGAAAGGGGAGGGAGGAGTTAATGGTTCTGTTTCATAGATTTAAACAAAACAAGTGGAGGTGTCTAGTAGATAGCTGGCTATCCATTTTCAGAACTCAAGGAGAAGTCTGAGCCAGAGTCATCAATATACAGATGATTCTGGAGCCACAAGCCCAGTGAGAGCTCTCAGAAAGTTAAAGTAGACAAGAAGGGAGCTAGGCTGAGGCTACAGCATTGGAGCACCCAACACCGATGTTCAAATAAGGCAAGAGGAGCCCAAGGCACCTAAGAAGAAACAGCTAGTGAGGGACGCAAGGAAGGCAGGGGAGGGGTGAACAAAACAAAACATGTTCAGGTAGTACTACAGAAGCCCAGAGACGAAAAGAGGTTTTAAAAAGATGATGTGGCTGACTATGACAAATGATGTTAAAAGGATAAGTAACAGACCAGAGAATGGAACACCGTCTTTCACTAGATAGAGGCTGATGACCTTGTAAGGAATATTCCAGTGCAATAGCGTGGAAGAAAGTCTGATTAGGAAAAAGCTGAACGGAGAGTGGGAATGAGCAAGTGGCAACAGTAAGTATAGCTAACTTTTTCCAAGAGTGTGATCCAGTGGGCAGAAATAAATCAGTGAAGATGAGTTCAAATGGGTTTTATTTGCATTTTGTTTTTTAAAAGTAGGGTGACAGACATTAAGTCAAGTGACTTAATGACAATGATCAAGTGGAGAAGACAACACTGATGATACAGGAGACGAAGGGTAATACCACAGGTAAGCTTTCGAAGAGGCCAGAGGCCATGGAATTCAGGGCTGCAATGTTTGTCTAATACAGATGCAGGAAGAGGCTTCTACTGTAAGGAGGGAGAAAATAAAGTATGAGATATAGCTAAGCTGGTGGAACTGGCAAAGAAATTACTGGTCCTAGTTTTAAAAAATATAAATGATATCAAATTATTAGGAATAACTTGTAAGAAAATACAACGAGAACTCTTCTGCCTAATTGGCTCAGTTAATTGTAGTGTAGTGGCAATGAGGCCAAGGTCATGCATGGAATTGATCTTCTTATGGCCCAGTTAGCTTCACAAAGAGAAAATACAACCAAAACACATCAAAAGTAAACTCAGAATTACATGCTTTTGGGGTATGACTCCATCATTGTTTGGAGTAATAAAAGTCTATATTTGATCTATGAGTAGATAATAGCTCAGAAGTACTGTCTTTATATTTGAAAAGAACATACTATGAAATAAAATGTCATTTATATTAAGATCTTAATGTTTTACAAGAAAATGTAGCATCCCAATTGTGGGGACTAATAAAATTATGTCCCAATTTAGGAAATACAGTGGGGGGGATTTACTGGAACGTTGGATGTAGATTTAACCGACAATCACAGCTAACACACAGCACATACTACAGTCTTATCAAATTATGTACTAGAAATTTTGTATTTGTGTATATATCATATGTATGTGTGTGTCTGTATGTGTTTATATTACATGTACATCTATGTACGTCTGTGATATGGTAAGGATGTTTATCCCTTCCAAATCTCATGTTGAAATGTGATTCCAAATGTTGGAGGTAGGGCCTAGTGGGGTAATTGGATCATGGGGGCGAATCCTTCCTGAATGGTTCAGCATCATCCCCTTGGTAATAAGAAAGTTCTTGCTCAGTAGGTTCATGCAAGATCTGGTTAAGAGTCTGGGAACTCCTCCTTCTCTCACTCCCGC
Source organism: Symphalangus syndactylus (assembly GCF_028878055.3). Lineage (NCBI taxonomy): Eukaryota > Metazoa > Chordata > Mammalia > Primates > Hylobatidae > Symphalangus > Symphalangus syndactylus. Next base: position 84,875,909 of record NC_072435.2, read on the forward strand.
TCTCATCATGTAACGTGCCTGCTCCTGCTTCACCTTCTGCCATGAGTAAAAGCACTCTGAGACATCCCTAGAAGCCAGGCAGATGCCAGTGCCATGCTACCTGTATAGCCTGCAGAACTGTGAGCCCATTAAATCTCTTTTCTTTATAAATTACCCAGTCTCAAGTATTTCTTTATAGCAACACAACAATGAACACACACAGAAAACTGGTACTGAGGTGTGGGAAACCGCTATAAAGATACTTTAAAAAGTGGAAGCAGCTTTGTAGCTGGGTAACAGGCAGAGGCTGGAAGAGTTTGGAGGGCTTAGAAGACAGGGAGATGAGGGAAAGTCTGGAAACTTCTTAAAGACTGGTTAAATGGTTGTGACCAAAATGCTGAGAGAGATATAAACACTGAAGTCCAAGCTGACAAGTTCTTAGATGGAAATGAGAAACTTATTGGGAACTGGAACAACGGTCACCTTTGTTATGCCTTAGCAAAGAACTTGGCTGTACTGTGTCCATGCCTGAGGGATCTGTGGAAGTTTGAACTTAAGAGTAATGACCTAGGGTATCTAGCACAAGACGTTTCTCAGCAGCAAAACATTCAAGAACTGGCATGACTGATTCTAACAGCCTACTATTAGCAGGAGCAAACGAATGACCTGAAGTTGGAACTTATAATTAAAAGCAAAGCAGAGGGTAAAGTCTGGAAAATGTGCAGCCTGGCCCTGTGGTAAAGAAGGAAAACAAGTGGGCTGTAGTGCACTCAATTTCTAGAGAGATTAGCATGACTAAAAGAGAGCTGAGTGCTAACAGATAAGGCAATGAGAAAAAGGCCTCAAAGGCATTTCAGAGATCTATGGGACAGCCCCTCCCATCACAGGCCCAGTAGCCTAGGCGGAAAGAATGCTTTCAAGGGCTAGGCCCAGGGTGCAGCTGTCCTGCTCAGCTTCAGGACACTGCTCCCTGCATCCTGGCTGCTCTGGCTCCAGCCTCAGCTCAGAGGGGCCCAGGAACAGCTTGGGCCACAGCTCTGGAGGGTGCAAGCCATAAGCCTTGGCAGTTCCTATGTGGTATTAAATTTGCAGATACTCAGAATGCAAGTGTGGAGGAGGCTTGGCAGTTTTCCCCTAGATTTCAAAGGAAATATCGGAAAGCCTTGGTGCCACAAGAGAAGCCTGCCTGGAGCAGAGCCCCCATAGTGAAACTCCACTAGGGCAGTGCCAAGGGGAATTGTAGGGTTGGAGCCCCCAGAAAGTCCCCCAGCTAGGGCACTGCTTAGTGGAGCTGTGGGAAGGGGGCCATTGTTTTCTAGATCCTAGAACAGAAGAGCCACTGGCAGTTTGCATCCCAAGCCTAGAAAAGCCTCAATCACTCAACTACAACCTAAGAGTAGCCACAGGGGCTGCACCTACCTTATAAAGCCACAGAGGCGGAGCTGCCCAAGGCCTTGGGACTTCACCCTTTCTATCAGTGTGCCCTAGATGCAGAATATGCAGTCAAAGAAGATTGTTTTGGAACTTTAATGACTGTCCTGCTGGGTTTCAGACTTGTCTACTACTCCTTTCTTTTGGCTGATTTTTCCCTTTTGAAATGGGAAGGTATACCCAATGCCTGTACCATGATTGCACCTTGGAGTAAATAGCTTGTTTTTGATCTTGCAGGCTCATAAACGGAAGGAACTCATCCCCAGATGAGATTTTGGACTTTGAACTTTTGAATTAATACTGGAATTACTTAAAACTTTGGGACACTATTGAGAAAGCATGATTGTATTTTGAAATGCGAGAAAGACATGAGATTTGGGGGGGCCGGGGTGGAATAATATGGTTTGGATGTCTGTTCCCTCCAAATTTCATGTTGAAATGTAATTCCAAATGTTGGAGGTGGGGTCTAGTGGGAGGTGATTAGATCATAGGGGCAGATTTCTCATGGACAGTTTAGCACCATCCCCTTGGTGATAAGTGAGTTCTTGCTCAGTTAGTTCACATGAGATCTGGCTGTTTAAAAGAGTCTGGGACCTCCCCCTTGTTTCTCTTGCTCCCTCTCTCACCATATGATGTGCCTGCTTCCACTTTACTTTCTGCCATGAGTAAAAGCTCCCTGAGGACTCACCAGAAGCCAAGCAGATGCTGATGCCATGCTTCCTGTACAGCCTTGCAGAACCATGAGGCCAATTAAACCTCTTTTCTTTATAAATTACCCTGCCTCAGGTATTTCTTTACAGCAGTACGCAAATGGACTAACACAGTCTGTATCATAGTGGACCTATAGCAGCAGCCAAACTGACTTTTCTAAGTGTGGGACACAGGAAAATGTGCAGACCAAGAAAGTACACAAAAATTTATGTTTATGTTTATTCTTCTTGGGAAACAATCTAATATTCTCATTACTTTCTCAATTTCAAAAGAGGAGGCGATCCCTTCCCTAACTGCAAATTTAAGAGACACTGTTCTAAAGTCAAACTTACACATTCTTTCCCAAATGCCTACTATGTCACTGTGCACTAGGCATACAAAGGGAAATGACTCAGGATGCCTTTCCCTACCACTTGCCCTCAAAGAGCTCAGTTTGGTGGGGGAGACTGACAAGCAACCAGTTAAACACTCTGGGTTGTGTGTGGGTTTTCAAACCTAAAGCGCAGGAGAAAATCCTGGACCGAATTTCAGCAACCACCACTTAAAAGCTTAGTGTCTCATTTGCTTTCTTGCCCTTTACAAGTCCATGAAGCCATGCCTCTTACGGAATACCACTTGGCACCTGCCTTTAACTTTTATGAATTCATTTATAAAAATGAATTCCTTTTTTAATGTAGAACTCTGAATAACAAACATGATCCTAGGGCTGGAGGCCTGTATACCAGAAACCCTATTATCAAAAAGTCTAGCATTCAATATAAAATATAACATAGATAACATAGGACCACAATGAGATGAAAGATACACCAAAAGCTAGTGTAAAAATATAAGGATCAAGGAATGTGATTCAGAATATGAACAAGAAAGTCAATGCAGGAAAACAACAAAGATACAGAAGAAAAAAAAACTGTGAAGGTAATTTTATGCAGTTAGGATGTTATAAGCAGGTTATTTTGGTATAAAAGTGCATTCTTGGATTCTGAAGACTGTAAGACAGATGCTTTCTCTAACAGAGCCAAAAATATGAAGTTATAAGCCTCAATTCCAGTTCACCTTGAAATTTACAGTTCCAATTTCTTTAGGAGTTAGGATGGTTAATCAGAACCACTGGGAAGTTTTTAATATGAAAATTACATCTGGTCAAAACACTTCCTATTGACCAGTATGCATATGATATTCTTCAAAACATATTGTTAGAAAACAAGTGATAAATGGGCAAGACAAACAGGAATCACATAAATACACAATTTCTTGAATAGGGAACTCTTTTTGTTCTTGAGACAGGGTCTCACTCTTTTGTGGGATCACACACGGATCACTGCAGCCTTGACTCAGGCGATCCTCCCACACTCAAGCGATCCTCCCACACTCAAGCTATCCTCCCTCCTCAGCCTCCTGAGTAGCTGGGACCACACATGTGCCACCACTCCTGGCTCATTTTTTTTTTTTAATGTTGCCCAAGCTGGTCTCAAATTCCTGGGTTCAAACGATCCTCCCACCTCAGCTTCCCAAAATGCTAGGATTACAGGTGTGAGCCACCATACCTGGCCAGGGTATGTTTTATAAATAAAGAACAAATTGATAAGCAGAACCTTAAACCAAAATTTTTTTCACTATGTAATTCCAAAAATGTTTTTCCCTATCAAAAATTACTACTGAGAAGAGGGAACACAGCTACCTCTTTCTTCATATTGCAACTTTTTTACAAGCTATGTGAACTGAGCTTTTGTAACCGGTAACATACAATGCAGTGGTTAAAGCATGGTCTCTGAAGCCAGAATAAGACTGGAGCCAGAGTGAGACTCTGGGTAAACTGCTTAACTTTTTTGTCCTGAGGGTTCTTTGGCTGTAAAATAGGATAAACTTGTTAAAATATTCTTTTAATATTTTCAAGTGCTAATAGCCAATATGGCACAAAAAGTGTTATCCATCATAAGGATAGCCTATCATTTTTGTGGTTATTGCTTAAGAAATGTCTTGGGTTGTTCCTCCATACTTGACAGAAATCCAATATTGACACCCCCAATATTTCTGATTTCCCTTCTCCATTCATTTTTTTTAAACATGTATCGCCAACACACTACACATTTCATTTAGTTGTCTTATGAACTGTCTCCCCATGTGAACATGTGAAAATTAGGCAAAGATATTTGTTTTATTCATGGATGTATACCCAGGGCCTGGAAAAATGCCTACTGCATGGCAGATGCTAATAAATACTACAAAATTTCAGCAATTCTAAGATGCACATATTGTTACATAAAGTCTCTAAAATTGTGATGATTTAATTATACACCTACAACTGCCTTCCAGTAACTGCCAGGCCCCACCACCTTTTTTAGGGGAAGTATATAAAACACAGGACAATCAATATCCCAAGTCTGAAGAAAGTGTATGTCAATGAATTAATCAATAAATGAATGAACTAAAGGGACAGGTAAGACAACTTCAGTTTTACCTAATTGAAATTCATGTACTTTGAAGAATCATTTTAATTCTCACTTTCCCTGACTATAAACAGGGTATTCTAACAAAAGACTACTTGCTGTCTAGTTCATTTCCTTGGACATACAAACTCCTAATTGCTTACTGCTGGTCATGTTTCAGTTATTACCACTTGTATACTTGATCAGTGACAAAACGCTTCTGTATGAATTATTTCCACTAAGTTAAACTAAAACTATGAATATTCCTTTGGAAATAACATTCTTGTGAAGGCTGCTGCTGTTTTTTTTTTATTTTTGAGACAGGGTCTCCTTCTGTTACCCAGGCTGGGGTGCAGTGGTGCAATCATAGCTCACCACAGCCTCAAACTCCTGGGCTCAAGTGATCCACCTGCCTCAGCCTCCTGAATAGCAGAGCTGCATGTGCCACCACAGTGGTTAATCTTTTTATTTGCAGAAATGGGGTTTTGCTATATTGCCTAGGCTCGTCCTGAACTCCTAGGTTCAAGAAAACCTCCCGCCTTGGCCTTTCAAAGTTTGGGGTTACAGGTGTGAGCCGCCGCACTGCTGTTTTCATTTGTATTTTCAACTGCAAATATAAGTATAATGCTTAAAATGGCTTGCTTCACATTCTTTTTAAAATATTTCAAAAAAACAAATTGTGTATATATAAACAGTGAGGACAACAGTTTATACAAATTTTAGCAAATATTAAATTCACAATACTAGGAAGAATATGAGCAAAAACTTTCTATGAATTAAAGAGGGGATAATGCATGAATTTACCTAATAGTCCAAAGCAGCAACAATTCACATAGAATTTTGAGTGGTAAGTGGATATTTCTAGAGATTATCCATAGCTTCCAACATACTGTCAAAAGGGTGCATAACTATCCCCTTCTCAAATTTTAAAAACCACTGTACTAGAGGCAAAATTTTCAGTTAACTTAACTTCACTAATTAAACCAATTTAAAAGGCACTGCTCCAAATAATACCGTGAAAGAAACTGTAGTGCAAACTAATGAGAAATCATGTCTATAAAAATGAGAAGCCATTCTCATTCTCAAAGGGTGGGGTATTCAGTTACCAGAAGACAAGAACTTTGATTAATAGAGAAATGCAAGGACCTGGTTAGGGGAAGTACAGTTGAGTGAAGATTTGAAACTAAAGTTCAATATTGCTTTTATGAACAAACTATGTTGTTATATTGAGGGCTCCTTAATGTTAGTGTCCCCTATCAACTTGATGATGATAAAACAATGAGATTTTTAATGGTTAAGCTGAATTAATAGATCTACCAGCTGAGAATAGCATACTAATGTACAAATCTCTAAGACGCTATATAATATCTCAGAGTCGGTTTGCATAATGAACAATCTTCAAATTTTGTCAAATTACTGTCTATTAAAGTCCATGGGAACTGTTTCTGATACTCTTAGTTATACCTTAAGTATGCAATCAATTTTGTCAAATTATTGTCTATTCAAGTCCATGGGAACTGTTCCTGATACTCTTAGTTATACCTTGATATGCAATATCATTTTAATGTATTAATAGTTGGGATCGATCTTGTAGTAATCAAACCCAACTACATTAAAATGGTATAGCATATCTAAGGTATAACTAAGAAGCTGGTGTTTCTAGTGGTTCCAATTTGAAAAGATCCAGAAAACCTTGAAGAGTTAACAGGTCTTGCAGGAAAAGAACATATTCCAAATAGTCTAAAGAAGCCCTGTTGGGACACGTGTGAATACTGACTGTGGCTTCCTCAAGATCATGCTACTTCAGAGAAATCAAAGTAACTACCTATCATTAAAATAATTAACAATTCACAATGAATTACATAGGTTACACAGGTTTTAAAGAATTTTTAAATATAATTTAAAGTTATTTAATTTTGGAAAAGACTTTCTGCTATTACATTATATATTATCTAAGCAATAGCATGGCATAAAATGTTTCAGGAAAAATATTAAGAAAAATACTTTTGCTTAATTTCTCTAGAATTGGCTTTGGAATATATACTAATATACTTTAAAATTTTACATTAATAATTTCTCATCCTTAATAAAATAAATTGTAATCCCCATTCATCCTCGTATGTATCCCTTCCCAACCCTGCCTTTACAATTTGGAATTGCTTTCCTGAAACGTCCTAACCTTTATTTTACGTTCAATCTGATTAATTTATAAAAGGCAATCTTCTGAAATTATTTCAAAGGCCATAATGCCAGAAAGTTATAATGAATTTTCCTTTTTGATTCTCAAAAAGAAAACCTGCCACAAATACAAATTTCTGAAACCAAAGGCTTCTGTGAACACAGGGATATTCAACATAATTCAAAGACTAAAAACTAGTTTCATTAAAGGAAATGTCTGTTAGGTGAAAAACTAACTTCCATTTTATCTATTTCATTTGCTTTAGGAACTCCTGAGCTAATTATTAAAGGTTAGGCTAAGCCTCATAAGCTAAAACCAACTCAGTCAACTACTGAGAGTGACAACTATTTTAAGCCACCCAGCAAAATGAAGGATAGTGATCCGAGAGTTTATTTCCACCAAATCCCTGGGAGACATCCAAGCCTGGTTCCTTCCTCTATAGCTCAAGGGAAGACAATCTTTTTATCATGAACAGGCAGCAGTAGTATGTATAATGGAAGAAAATATTTCACCCCACCAATCTAAAACATATAAATTAATTTGCAACATTTATGTGTTAATATAAAAATACCTTAACTGTACTCTGATAACCCATTTTTAATGTCACTATAATTATGTCATAATCTTACAATTGCCAAGATAATATAAGCATGCTTATTTATAAGCCAAATATATAGAACTCTTTGCACAAAGAACCAAAAACAAGCATAATAAAACTCACCTTCATTGGGAGATGTTTTCAATTTGGTGCAAATTCCATAGACGTCTCCATAGCTTTCCTGTATTTTTCGTAATGCGTCTGTGGACCTGAGCTCCATGAGAGCCCGCAGCTCTGCGAGCGTAATTCCAAAGTCTCCATCATGATTAGCTTCCTTCAAAGAGTTTTTCACACCACTGTATGCAACTGAGTTGTTTGCCATGTCGCCCATTACAAGTATAATATATCAGAAGGAAAATGTTTCCCAAAAGAATTTAATTTTCACTTGATGTATTCCCAAGATGAAAATCTTTTAAATATGAAAATCTTTCTTAAACCAAACACTCATTGTATGACTTTGTAACGCAGCATCAGCAGCAACATTTCCCAGAGAATTATCTTGACCTTTGGCCCATGACTAGTTTCTCCGTATCAATCATGAGATATACACACCTGTAAGAAGAAAATATTTAAAAGTTAATAAAATCTATCTTAGAGTATTATGCACATAAGCATATTTTCTAAATGTCATCAGGTAGCTAAAGTACATTGTTTAATAATATAAATATTTTTGAACTCCAGTCTTGTGCTTTTAAAGTGTTTTGCATGATAAAAGATCAAAGTACAACTTTTAAATTAAATTGTATATCAAAAGACATTAGATTACATTATTAAATAAAACTGCACTTCACATGACTGAATTTTATGATCCACTCAGCATTACTGTTATTGTTCCAAGCACTATGCTAGTTGTTTTAAATTCATTCTCTCACTTAATCATTACAATTTAATCCCATGAGGTGCTACTCCTTCTTCTTCTACTGATAAGAGCAGACTTCAAGAAAGTGAGTTTTCTGCCCAGCTAACAAATGGCTGAAACGTCTGAGGTGGACTGTCTCCAAGCCCAAGTTCTTTTAACATTATACTTAGATCTCTCTCTCCAAGTCTTTCATATGGAATAGCCCCTGAAAGGACAAAAAGCATAACGGATCCTTTAATATTATTTCCTGTGATTCTCATTGGCCACTCTGTGACTCTACCATCTTCCGGCTGTCAAAAACTATACTCTATATGATTTGTCACATGTTACCACCTCAGGTCTTCCTTTGACCCCCTATATAAAGAAATTCTCTACTCTTTTGTTTTCCTTGCCCAGTCTTCTTATTACCTGAATTTCTCTTGTTCATTTGTTTATATGTTATTTTTTTCCCTCCATCTACAGTATTAGTTCTGAGGGCAGAGTTTGCCCATTACTACATCTTGAGAACCTAGAACTGTACCAGACACATGGTAGGCACTCAGTAAAAGTTTGAGGAATGAATACATGCATTACATTTATTTCTTCATCACACTTTCAAGTCCTCCTATTATACTAATCTGCCTAAAGATAAGCTCTCTTCTCCATACAATCACCTCAAAGTTAACATGCCCAACAATGGACTCATCTCATTCACTCATTGAACAGCTCTGCCACCACCATTATCCTTATCACCTCGGCTAGGAATCTTAAATCATCTTTGATTCCATCTTTTCCGGCTTCAGTCAGTTACTAAGTTAATTCTACCTTTGAAAAGTCTCTTCTGTATATAGCTCGTTTTCTTCCTGATCTTCAAGTTCCTCTATGCAAATTATAATCACTAACCCCTTGGTTCTTCCTCATTCTAATGTCTCACACATACAATGCCCTAAGCATTTTGCTGCTAAATTTAGTTTTTGAAATAGGCATCGTGCCACTAAATCTAAACCTACAAGATAAAAATGCAGTTCCACTGCTCATGACTGTCTGGCTCCATTTTACAGATTCAATGTCTTCCCACCTCAAGCAATCTACCTGCACTCCAAAATATTTTTAAAATGTTTGATGATTAGAACTAGAAAAGATTAGAATGGCAAATGCAATAAATCTTCAGCTATGAAATTGCTATGAAGATGTCTGTAAGTCATGGTGTATGGTCCTCATACTTCAGCATACATCAGAATCACCGGGAGAATTGGTTAGATTGCTGGGCCCCACACCTCAAGCATCTTTAGATTCAGGGAGATTAAGGTGGGGCTCAATAATCTGCATTTCTAATAATTTTTGGGGTGATGCTGATGCTATCAGTCTAGTGAGCACACTTGTGAGAACAACTGAACTGGAGAATGGGCTAAAAAGAATTCATATGAGTGAGTTGAGGATGGCTGGGTGAGAAAAGTTTGCTTGCCTTAGGTTTAGCTTGCAAAGATGTGATAGTTATAGATTCTGCAAGACATTTTCTTGCATTGCCTCCTTCCTCCCACTTCACAAATCCTTATGCTTGTCTAATTATTACCAATTTTACTCATCTCCTAGGCAAAGTGGGTTCCCTCCTACGCACACATCAATTATTATAACAATCCAACTTGAAAAACTGGAGAGGGTGGTTATTTGATAATCTCCTTAGGTTTCTATATCCAGAATTTGTTGGCCTGAACATCACACTAACCTTAAAATAGATTATTATTTAACAAATAAAATAATTAAGAAGTCTGTGTGTTGAGGGCATGTTTGTTCATCTGTCCTCTGGTTTCCACAAAGAGGAATTTTCCTCAACAACTCCTGGCCTGCTACTCCATCAATCACCATGGATGTGAAATGACCTGCCTGATAGGAGATTTTCCTAGAGAAAATGATCTTTATTATGTAGCTTCTTCACCTCTGCCTTCTTTGGGGAGCCAGATAACTGTAGGACTCACGTATTCTGGTTTGAATTTTTAGGGGCAGACCCCAAGGTTTAAAAGCCTACTGGAGTGGATAAATAATTGCCTAGTTCTGGGTTCAATACTAGAGCCTTGTTGTTGTCACACAAAAACCAAGTCATCCATTCCAGCTTTTATCAGTAATAAAACTGTTTTTTTTTATTCCTATGTGCCAATCTATCTTTTCTCTTCACAGAATTCAAACAGAAGAAAAGAATATTATTCATTGAATGCCTTTAAATTCCTCAACAATAAGGATACATAATACAGCTAAGACTGGAACTATTATCCACTATACAGCCTCCACGTTAGATCTTCACATTTAATAGGTCAAAATGGAAGTTTTTGTAGGTCACAAAATCGTGAAATAATACCAAATGTACCAATTTATACAATAAATCAGAACTGAAGGAGCACTGCTGTATTTGCTATTTGCCATCTCAGCATCCCTTTCCCTATCTTTCAGCAATAGCCTCACTTTTCATTTAGGAATCTGTGCTTCCCCAATGCTCAACAGAGTCTGAGCAGAGTTCTATCCCCATTCCCAGATATCCCCAGAACTTAAATCTGAGAGACACATGAAGAGCTACTGTGGTCATCTGGTACCACAAGGGAAAGCCTCTGAAAATGGATCCAATAGAGAGCATGTGGGGGGGGGGAGAGAGAGAGAGAGAGAGCGAGCGAGCTAGCATGTGCCTGTCAATCCTGGACATCAATTGAGCCCCTGGGTCAATCAGTGACTAAAGTTTGTCCTATCACTGATCTTTTCCGTAATCTGTCAATAAATGCCCTTCAGGGGTTGAGTTTTCTATTACTTTGCAAGCCACAGAGCTTTGATAAGCACATGACTATTAATCATGCTCAATTCCCTCATTGTTTAAAGAAAAGGAAATCCAGACAAAAGCACCAAACGCAAATGAGCCACTTTCCCAAAGTGGACCTATTTGAATTACCAATCACCTACAAATTATACAGCAGGTTGTTGTCTATTTCTAGATCATCTATAGCTCCTTTTACTATTTTCTTCTTTACCTACTCTTCCATTCATCTAACTGGCTGGTTGACAAAAATACTAAGGACAACAAAAAAGTTTTGCTTTTCACTTGTTAGCGACAACATGACAATCAAGTTAAGACACAGGTTATTTGGGATTGATATACAACAGAAAGCAGAATATCTATTTTGCTTCTCTTTGTTCTCTAATAGAATTTTACCTTCTATTTGAAAAGTCTAAGAAAAAATGTTGTTAAGTGCAAGCTGAGGCCCAAGAAGAGGGAGATTTTAAAGAAAGCACATGTAGGCCTCCTGGCTTACAAAATTTATCCCAGAATAAATGTTGTCTCTGAACAAACCACTGTTGGTAGTCTTTGAGGTATTACAAAACACACACACACACACCCATACACACACACACACATAGCTGAAGACTGGAGTTGGGCAAAAATGGTTACAATATTCAAAATGAACAATAAGGTAGATTTTTACTGACATATAATCTTTACTGTGAATGGGTAGGGCCTTAGAAAAAGACAAAAGGATGATTATACCCAGGTAGTTAGTAGAGCTCATAAAGAGGTTGGTTAATAATACAATTTCAATTTCTTCTTTCATAAGGTTACTTTATAGATCAAGGAAAAGTTGTGTGAAAGTTATCCAGATTTGGTTGGCGCGGTGGCTCATGCCTGTAATCCCAGCACTTTGGGAGGCCGAGGCAGGCGGATCACGAGGTCAGGAGATCAAGACCATCCCGGCTAACACGGTGAAACCCCGTCTCTACTAAAAAATACAAAAAATTAGCCGGGTCTGGTGGCGGGCGCCTGTAGTCCCAGCTACTCGGGAGGCTGAGGCAGGAGAATGGTGTGAACCCAGGAGGCAGAGCTTGCAGTGAGCTGAGATTGCGCCACTGCACTCCAGCCTGGGGACAAAGTGAGACTCAAAAAAAAAAAAAAAAAAAGAAAGTTATCCAGACTCAACAATAAAAAATCAATTATTAGAAACACTAAATAAATATAAGAAAATAGCAAAGTAAATTAACAGATAAGACATGGAGTGCTAAAAATGATTATTAATATTGTACATCAGCATGAGATTTTTGCAGACAAGACAGAAATATATGCTAATACAATTAAATATATTAGATACAAGAGGACCAATCTAGAAAGAGGTGTTTTCTTAACGCATTGTTGGGTTCCTAATTCCTGAATGATTCGAAATTTTTGTTAGAAATTTGAAGACCTAGAAGTTGTATTTATCCAATCTATAAGCAACTCAAAGCTAGGTAAAAATTGGCAATATGTTACACGACAGAATTGGGATCTGGACAAATGGGAATGAGAGGTTAAATTTAATTGGTATAAAAGTATGGCCTCTTACATTTAATTCCCAAAACATAACCATACAAATATGGCATACAAGAAATGCAATAGCATATATGCAAAGACAAAAGTTCAGTTTATTCAAAGCTAAAAAATGCATTAATTTGGTGTTAATTAGCATGACTGATGTTAAGTGCCTTCCCTCACTCCCAAAGCATGTGTGTTCTCAGGCAGTAGGGACACGAACCTAATATCTAACAAAGGGAGCTAACAGACCTATTTTACTTTGCCTTGGACATACACACCTATTATGTAACAGGCTCATCTGTAAAATAAAGATACAAAAACAGTACACATCTTATTAAATGTGCAAATACATGTAAAACACTTTGAACTTACCTTGACACACAGTAAATGACAAATACATTTTAGCTATTTTTACTGTTCTTTAAGAATATTTGCAGATACATTCTGCAGAGAACAGCCTTCTCCCACCCCAGATGAGGAAGACCTCAAACGATTTCAGATGTGGAAGGTTTAATAAGATTTTTAAAACTAGAGGAAAAGAGAATCAGTATATGATGATATACTGAAATAATTTAAATGTTAAGTCAGATTTTGATTTATTAGTTTTACTACATGTCTCAGCAAAATTTTTAAATCCAAAACTAGTATTTACAAAGGGTCTTAATCCATGACTGGTTCTATATGAACACAAATTATTGATTTAGGGTTTTAAAAAAAAATCTTCTAAAGATAAAGACACTTTATTTTCATTCATTTGATGAGAATACAAAGTTTTAAGTTTCAAATTTTTAGTTCTTTGGTGTTTAGAAGTCAATGTGTACCACCTCATAAATTAATATCAACTTTGACATAACTGTACACAATTAGAGCTTATTCCCTGGACCGAAATATACTAATATGATACCTTAATCAGAGTAATTACTGATTTTTTGGAGTGATTAAGCAAGTGTTACTTTTTATAAAAGTTACTAAATCAAAATCAAAATAAAACACTATTTTAAAAAAGACTTGTCTGTTAAATCATGGTTACAAAGCAAAGAATTCTAGAATTTAACAGCTAAAGGGATGTTGGAGATCAAATCCAATAGTTCATTTTATGGCCATTAAAACCAAACACTCATAATCGTCTACTTCCAAAATGGATAAAGATACTTATAAAATAAAGCAAGCATTAAATACTCACAAAATCATTAAAAATGAGAGTAAATAGCTGAAATTTAAATCGCAGGATAAACAATATGCAAGTTTTAAGGAGGCTACTACTATCAGGGAAATAACTGGCACTGTACTTTAAAACTGGTACTGACACCCTGACCATTAGATGCACCATTTGACTGACAAAGAACTAAAAAATAATTTTTGACTACAGGCTTTCAAAAAAGAACTCAAGAGATCTCCATTTTCACTGTGTGTTTTTTTCTTTAACATAAAATCAATTCCACTTCCTTTGCACACAGACATAGTTACAGCAAGAGCGATAGCTAGCCTACATAGCTGTTTCTCACTGTGGTTGCTATTGGCATTTTGACAGTGACAGCTACCTCACGAGTTTAAAAATCCAGCCCTACCCCACCCAGTCCTCCTAGATATCAGCAGTGATTCTCAATCAGTGTGGACAATCTGAAACTTAGCACTGCAAATGTCCTATAGGTTTGGATAGTATACTACATAACTGAGCCTAAATTTATGGTCCATTACACCGAAAAGTTATTTAAAGGCAAAAAACCATGCTTTATCCATCTTTGATCTCCATATCTTATCGAGAGACTATGATCTTTCTCTTTTTTTTAACACGAGACTGGAGTTTTATTATTACTCAGTCTTCCAAAAAGACTATGATCTTTTAACCTTCTTATATAATCACTTTCTGCAGAAAGACAATAACCTTTTACCCGATTCACATCCTAAAAATTTGAAGTCTTTCAACCATGATAATTTACTGTAAACTTAAATATAAGTGCTTGCATGTAATAACTCACTCTCATGGTGAAAAGAGCAGATGGTCTATTATTATACATATCAAAGAGACACTACAAGATTAACAATGGTAAAGAGTTTATTCTACAAAGTTTTGATACATTCAAATTATTTCATTAAAATGCTTTAAAGAAATCAAGGAATGACTCAAATTTAAATTTGCTCTTAAGTCACATTTTTCACTTTTTAAGGGGCTTAAAGAAAACATACACACTCACATAAAAGATCATTAAACCTATACTGCTTGTTTAGAAAAGTAATTTATATTAGGTGAGTAAAGAATAACATATAAACAAAAGTAAATTCACCAAACAGGATTTTAGTTTTATAGAGCTGATAAAGCAGAAAATAAGCATTATCTAAAATGCCTGATTTATTAGTCTCAAAGGATTCCTAAATACCATCACTGTGTCTGCGTTGACTAAAATTAGTCCTACTCCCCTAAGTAACTTACTTATCTAGTAGACTCTTCCAGAGGCAGAGACTAAGTACAGTACTTTAAAGGGCAAGTTACAGCTGCTGTGTTATAAACTTGGCATAAACACTTTAGTGAATCTCTCAGGGTGGGAAACAACTAGATTAGAATAAGGAAGGCATTAATTTGTTCTTCTATTATAGCCTTTATCACACAGCTGCAATGATTTGTTTACCTCTCTCTTTCCCAATGAACTGTAACTCAAGGGAGAATCTGTGCCATTCATTTTTAACCCCAGCACTGTCTGGAACATAGTAGGTACTCTTGAACCATAAGCTAAAATAAATTTGAAAAACAGATTTTACAATGGAAGCAACCACAATTTAAATAGCAGAGCTAAACAAAACTTCCTAACACTTTGTTTAAAAGAATATGTTAGGTGTTAGATGAGTTAAGAGAAAGTCACAGCATTCAAGGAGTTTTCAAACCATGTTGGTATGCCAGATATATTACAGCTTTCCTTTAAATCCTTTTAGACAACAGAATAAGTTAAAGGATATTTCAGATTTTAAAATGAATTACACGCCTGCTACATGGCAATGTTTTTTAACCAGGGTCTTAGATTCTTGAGGGTATGCAAAGAAATAATACTGAATTATAATATTTCATACAGCCTGAAAGAAACAATACATTTATTCGAAAAATAATTTGTTAGGGTTACCCATGCTAAATAAAAATCTGCCAAATCAACATGGTAATAAAGTTGGCAAGTAGGTCTAAATAATAATGAAAACAATCTTACCCAGTAAATACCATTTGGTGAAAAAAACACTTAACTCCACATCTAACTATCATCTGTTCCAAAATTGGCTGTTTCTACACTATCTCCCACTCATAAATCAACCTATTACAATCTAGCTTCCTCTTTTATGCTGTGTTGAAACTCCTCTTCCAGGTGACCACTGACCTCTCGTGTTCTTAAATCTAATGGACATATTTAGCCCTAATCTAACCTACTAGCAACCTTTGCTACTGTTAACCACTCCCTGACTATTGAAATGTTCTGCTGCCTTCATTTCTCTGATGTTTGACTCTTATTCCCACTACACTGTCATCTCTAGCTGCTTGTTTTCACTTTCCACTGTTTGTCCCTTTTTTCGAAGAAGTCAAAGCAGTCAGTAGGGAGGGGTTGGATGGCACAGCAGCCTTTATAATTGCTTTCATCTGTTTTTAGTCAGAGGAAACGAGATTCGTTTATTGATAATAATAAAAATTTATTTGCATGTGCATTTACAGGGCCTATTTGTTTCTCTCATATTTCAGAATTCCACAATTCAATTAAAATGATGAAACCACACTGTAACAGTCTGGCTCACTTCAGTGAAAGTGTAAAAAAAAAAAAAAAAAAAAAAAAAACACCCAGGTTTTCTTATCCTAAAGGCCCAAGCACAGCTCCTGTTTCCCACAGCCTTTAGTCTATAAAGAAATATGCCAGCCCAAAGCAGAAGAGGTGACTCGCCTCCCTCCCTGGGGCTGTTAGATAACTATTTTGGCTTTTGATAGCTGTCATTTTCAGTACAGATTATTCATTCATGCCAACAAAGTACTTAATTAAGCAGAGTATATGATAAAATTTTAATGTGAATGATCTCAAACACAGGTATCTTGAACTATAGAAATTTTTGGTCTATGGTCAAGTCAGTTGGTATCATCTTATCCCAAACATTTATGATACCTGTCTCTTGGGAGGTTGGTCTAATTTTGCAAGGTTATACTTATGAAACAAAAAACAATCCCTCTGAATTTACCAAAACCAGAACAAACTTAAAAGTTAACACACTAGAGATTAGTGGTTCTTAAACTTCAGCATGCATCAGAATCACCTCAATCACCTGTGAAAACACAGATTGCTGAGCCTCACTCAGTTGATTGAACACTTCATGAGACTGTCTAACAACTTCTCAGATATCAGTGATGCTAATGCTGCTGGTCTGGAGAGCTACTATTGACAGAAAGTGTAGCCTCAACCTTGACTAGGGAACAAACTGCTGGACTGTCACCTTGATCCAAAAGTTTCCTCAAACAAATAAAGGCAAATTACTCATGGTTCTTTATTATGCTATTCTTTTTTTTTTTTTTTTGAGACAGAGTCTCGCTCTGTCGCCAGGCTGGAGTGCAGTGCACTCGGCTTACTGCAACCTCCACCTCCTGG
Organism: Symphalangus syndactylus; assembly: GCF_028878055.3. Lineage (NCBI taxonomy): Eukaryota > Metazoa > Chordata > Mammalia > Primates > Hylobatidae > Symphalangus > Symphalangus syndactylus. The sequence continues at coordinate 84,892,996 of NC_072435.2, forward strand.
GTTCAAGCGATTCTCGTGCCTCAGGTGGGATTACAGGCATGCACCACCATATCCAGCTAATTTTTGTATTTTTAGTAGAGATAGGGTTTCCCTATGTTAGGATAGTCTCCATCTCCTGACTTCGTGATCCGCCCGTCTCGGCCTCCCAAAGTGCTGGGAGTACAGGCATGAGCCACCACACCCGGCCTATTATGCTATTCTTGATGTGCATGGATAACCGAAAGCAGACTACATTCTAAAAATACTACTTGAGTTGATTTTTTTGTGTGTTTTGATTTTTAGTACCAAGTATACTAATATTTTTCCATTTAAGCCTTATAATACACAAATATACATAAACACTGCAAATAATTTCTTTTATTCAAAAAATGTGGAGACTCATATTGATACATTCTGAACATATGTTAAATTACTTTGAACACCTAAAAAATATTAAATTTTTAAAAGTTTAACAGAGAACGTTAGGTACCTACTTTCTCTTGTTCTACCACAAAATAAACTACTTTGTTTTCTCCTATTGTTCTATTTAGGCATTTTAGAAACCTTTCATCTTTACAGTAAGTTTCCTAGTAAAATAAGCTTTTGAAAAGCTCAAAGAATAGTTAATTTTATATAATCCTGTGCAGTTAACCAAATATAAGAACATACTATATCTCCAGTTAAATATGAGAACCAAATGTTCTATCATTTTCCAGTCTCGCTGGTGTTGAAATTTTCAGCTATAGTCAAAGAAGAGATTTCTAAATTAAAACTGTGTTTTTCCTTCTGTTCAGGAGCTAGGAGGCAACATGAACACTTGAATGTCACACCAGCTGCTCTGTCGGCCTACTCAGTTCTTAAGAGCTTCTATCTTGTCAATTCACAAGAACCTACACTTACATGCTTAAGGAAACAGGATGCTCATTATGTCACTGAAAGAGCTCACAAAAATAAAGTTGGCAACATTGAGGGAGGCATAACTCTTATCTGTAAATTTAACACGAGCTTTCTGTTTTCTTAATTAAAAACTCTAGATTTCAATAAGATTTATTCCAGTTCTTCACCAACTGAATAGAGAACTAAGGGAAGAAGGCACTTTCCCATTTCTTTATCTCTTTTTATTTATATAGTTTCATAGTTGATGATCTTTTGCAATTTCCAGCTGTGATTATTAAAGAACAGTTCAGTAAATCAATACTCACTTTTGCAAAACATTTAAATAATCTGGTTGGAAAATAAGGTAAATTCTATTTTAAGAGGATATCAGACAAGAATTTATTTATGGTTAACTCATCAAAGTGCAAAGAATAGGGCAACAGGGATGTGCTGAACTGTAGCCCGCTCATCACAACATATTGATGATCCTTCAAACTCTCTGGTTTCACACACTCCTGACCTTCATTCTAAGACTTTGATCTGTATTCTCTACCTGCTATTCAAGAGGAGGGCCACAAGTTAAACTTACCATCCCTCGGAATTGTTCTATTTTCAAAATTTCCTCTCCAGTGAACAACTTATCTCATTTTCTCTTCACTTCTACTGAATCTTGTGTATACATTCTGACCTTCAAGCTCAAAGGTAGTCAAGATCCTTTCTGATCAACACTTGCCTCCCTAAAAATGCTTACTTCTCAAGGGTCAGCGACTCCAGTTTTGCTCTTATGTCTCACTTGCTCTTTATCCTCCTACCACCCATCTGGTTAATTAGCTACCCCTGAATAGACATACCATCTGGCTGAGCAATGTTGGTAAAAGTTTAAAAACTGAGTTCTTAGTTCCATCAGAATTTTTTCTCAGTCATATATGATCCACGGACACATCTCTAACTTCCTGTCATGTTCCTCTTTCAATTCCAAGACTTTCTTAAATTACTCCAGCTCTTTCCAGGGTCCTCAAGTCTGCTCCAAGACCTTGCTTCCTTGCCACTGCAAGCTACCACCACTTCCATCCCCTTTCTCTTGGTTTCCTCAGACTAGCCAGTATTCAGATACATTCTACTACGTAAAAGACCATTTTTCTCTACCCAC